>NC_134086.1:22844624-23451561 GCF_000715075.1 Nicotiana tabacum | reverse complement strand
GTCCCTCTTTGCACCAATGTTACTCTATTTTCTACTACTATTTACTTGTTTTTCAATCGGGCTAAGCTCTGCCCTCCATTTCGCAAGAATATACCTTGTCTTGTTACATCATATTAGTGCATATCATGGGCTGAAATATCACAATCTGTCCAAGGGCGTCATAGTCTAAAGGAACCATCTTCATAGCCTGAAGACACCATGCCATGGTTTGAGGATCTCTCTAATTTGTATATCATTATTCCAAGGTGTCATGGTTCGGAGGCACCATTTTCATGGCCCGAGAACATCATTTCATGGCCTGTGAATCCCTCATTAAACAATTCATGGCCCAGGACGTCATCTTTTACTGTCCGAAGACAACCTTCATTGTCCAAAGGGAATTTGCATCATGTTTAAATTTTCGCAAATATGTTTGTAGCATCTTTTATCTGCAGGTAACTAGTAAGAAACCGCTATCCTAGCAGGAGCAATCCCGCTCCAGTTCCCTCCAACCGTCTCGAGCCTTAAACGCTCACCGTAGTCGCTTCCACATCTCGTGTCCATTCTTATAAAATTTCATCGGCATATTCCGTAGGTGAATCCAAAACTACACATGGCCTGATTCCTATAAAACCAGGGATATATAGGCAACTCAGAAACCGGAGCTCGGCCTCTGTCTTACAAAATATCCCGTCCGGTCAAAATGGGCCATCATTTCTTTATCCGAAAACTCTTTCATCCTTCCTAGGTAAAGACGGGCAGCTGTTGATACCCTTTTGTTTCCTATATATTTTAAATATGCATAAATAACTTCAAATAGCATATATATGCATGCCCAAGGTTTTTATTATTTTTTCCATAATTTTTAATGGTTTAAATTGATTTATTTTCTTCCTTTTTATCCATGAAATCCCCAATAATTATTTCCAAAATTATTGATTTGATAATTCATCTATTTAATTTCTATAATTATGCCAAAATATGGCTAATGTAATTTTTATGTATTTTTACAATTACATTTGGTATTTTTAAAGCTAAATTGCATATAATTGCAATGTTAGCCCATTTTGAGATATAATTATGTTTTATATGCATAAAATTGGATCTTGTATTTCTAAGGTGTTAATTATGTATTTTTAAATTATGTTGGTACCTTAAATTATTTTCCAGAAATTATCTATTATTTTTTAAATTAAATAGGGAAAAACAAGCTATTTAAATTATAGCCAATTTGGCTTTCAATTATAGCCAAATCGGACCCCAATTCCCAGCCCAATTTCACAATTAAAAAACCCGACCCATACTGTATTAACCCTTACCCAAACCCGAAATCCACCTACCCGTTTTAATCTTGACCGTTGATCTCCCAAATCAACGGTCCAAATAATTCCTTTCCTTTTTAATTTCCAAACGACCCCTAAACCTAATTTATTTCCCCCAATCCGCCGCCTTCAGATGATCTCTCATCTCCACTCTTCTCTCAAACCTAACCCTAGACTCCTCCACTCCCCTCCGTCTTCGGCCATCTCTGGCGACTATCCCTTTCAACCCAAGCCTCCAATGGCTCTCCCATCACCCTGCTCATCATCTCTAAGGCCTTCAAGGATCCTGGGCCATGTTGATTTGGACCTAGGGTTTCTGTTTCTATAAATTATGGGTTCTCCGGTGTGATTTTGGGCAAAATCACACCTTATATGTCACGATCGGTGAAGTTTCAACAGGTACTTTGGATTTCTACTTCGGTTTCCTTTTGAAACCCTAACTCTATTCTGAATCTCTCAAATCTATATTATTTTTATGCTTTAAGCCTATTTCCTTCTATGATTAGCTTATTCTCGAGTTTTCTTCTAAAAGATCTTCTACTCAAAATAATTTTTACTCCCTTTGAAAAAATAGGATTTTCGGAGTTCTTTCTATACCTATTTCAACTGATTTCTTTATGATTAACCCTTTTTCCTTGTTTATCTCGACCGATTCTAAGTTTTTTCTGCTTTTTAACTCAACTCTGTTAAAAAGCCCTAATTATTTAAAGATTTTCTTTACTTGTTTCTGTGAGTTAGCATGATTTTCTTTACTTGTTTCTATGTGTTAGCCTGATTTTCTTTACTTGTCTCTGTGTGTTAGTTTGAGTTTCTTTACTTTGCTTCTGTGTGTTAGCATGATGTTCTCCACTTTGGTTCTGTGTGTTAGCATGACTTTCCTTTACTTTGTTTCTGTGTGTTAACCTGTTTACCTGGTTCTTGTTAATCTCTTGTGGTCACCATGCTTCGAATATGTTCTGCTGAATCTCTAGCCTACTTACATCACCTCTACATGGCTATGTTTGCTCATCTTTTGTTTCTTTCTGCCTCTATAATCAACCTTATTTGTTTGCTACTTCTGTTCAATTGTCTCTATTTATATGTTGAGGTATGCAGAATCATGACTCCCCATGATTGATTCTGATTTTCCTTAACTTTGGATAATTGAAAGATTTTCTTTCAAAGTCCTAGAATTCTACTCATCTATTTGAATTAATTGATTGCATTACTTTATTTACTATGGTACTTTGTTTTACTTAGTCTTTCCTTAATTGGGTCCTTCTGAATTTGGTCTTAATTGACTACTTTATGCCTACTGAATCTTGACCCTTTCCTTATTTAATCATGCACTGATTTTCCTTCCTCCCTTATATGGTACTGAATCTTCCCGTTTGGACTTGACTCCCTTAACTCAAGGAAGTACTTCCTTGATTCCCTAGATGATTGATTCTTAGTTCTTAAACTAGTATAGTACTATGATTTTTTTTACCTTATTCCACTACCTACTTTCAACGATAAATACTCTAAGTATTTCACAAACAGCACACATACTTGGCTTTCAAAACCCCCTCTCTTACTTAAAATCTCTGTGTTATTCTACTACTACTACTAGCTGACTGCAAGCCAAGGCAAATCATCTGTACTCATTGGTTCTTTCATTCTGCTTACTTTTTATCTTCACTATTATGTCCTAGTTTAATTTAAAGTCTCGACAACAATATGTTTCTCTTCTTGTTTAAGTTTCTTTTATTTCTCGCCTACTTTCACATGTGGTTTTGTTGTGAAGTTTGTAGTTAAGCATGCTAATATGACCCCCCCCCCCCTTCCTTTTAAGTTCATGTATTCCCTTTGTGTTATTCAAGCATGTCTTAACAATTGTATTCTTTTACCTACTGTGCAGTTGCCACTTTGTAAATCCCAAATCCTTATTCCCCTCTATGTGTTCATGACTGGTTTGTGATTATGCTAGTGTCAAACTATCTCTGAGCAGGTCCAAACTGGTCCTAATACTCCTGCTGGGGTCAGGTGTCTGCAGTCAATGTCTATGTATCCCCAAACCCCTTAACCCCTGTATGATTACCGAATTCATTTATTGTATGTGGTCCTATCCTGAAATATTTGAACTCTGTTTAGTAAACCAACTTCTTTTCAACAACCTCTGTTACTAATTCCTTTCAAAATAGACCTTTCAGTCCAGTCTTTAATAAACTTATTTCAAACATGTGTCCTGCACTTTCACTCTACTCCTAGTTAATAAGTTCTGCCCCCTCTAGTATGTTTATTGCCTTGGGATCCTCTTGAGAACCCTTGGAACTCTTGCATACTGAGACCGAATTTCCACACTGCACTAGTTCAATGCTTGGATATTAAGTCTAGGTGTAAGCATTGCCCAGGGTCCTTGAGACCCTTAGGGAACTTTGATGCACCTAAACTCTGATTTGTCTATGAAAATGAGGCTTGAAAGACCATTGAAGGCTTTGGGTAACTGTGGCCTGATTGTAGGCTCTCTATAGAACAGCTTCTAAATTTTCTATTTCACTTATATAATTCATTTGTTGGCCTGTAATAACTTGTAAACAGATATTTGGGGTATTTAATGAAAGGGTGGGTAGATGTATACTTTGTGGGGTAACCTGGATAGAAATCCTGCTTTTAGGATTTATTTTCAAATCTGATTGCCTTACTCGATAGAAAACATAACTATAGGGTTTTATTCCTGTTGAATCTGATTGCTATTGCATAATAGATAACATGCCTATAGGGTTTTTATTCCTGTTGAATCTGATTGTTTTTGCATAGTAGAATCATGCCTATAGGGTTCCACTTTTAATTTCATAATAGAAATCATGCCTATAAGGACTTCACTTTTAATGTCACTTGCATCGGATACAAACCATGTTCTTAAATTCTACATTTGTCATGTTAGAACCCATGTAATACGCCTAGATATCATGTCTATAGGGATCTAACTCGCAATTCTGTCTGGTAATTCTAATTAGCCCAATAGATCAATCGTGCCTCGCTTAGTTTACTTCTCAAAACTGGCCTTATTAAGCGATAACTTTTCTAAAATTAGTCCTTTCAAAACTGCTATAATCTCATTAGATATCCTGCCTATAGGTTTAAAAGGGGACTATTTCTGAACTTGTTTTGTTTCTGCATTAACATAAATATCAATCCTGCATATAGGCAAGCCTTAGGGCATTTTCAAAACTTGCACTTCTTTGAAGCTGTTTCTGTCACTCGACGTTTCTGAATTCTAATGGGTTTTTAAAAGAGATCCTAACAAACTAATAGGTTGTGACTTCTGTATCTAAAAGTGGTTTATTCCTGCATAACCACAAATTCTGCTTTAGGACTTTGATTACTAAAGACCTTACTTGTGGTTAAGTCGTGCTGCATGTATGCTTGTTTGCGGAGGAAACCGTGAGCCTTTAATTGCTCCACTTATGTGAAAGTCCTAAATACTTTTCTTTGACTGTCGCCGTAGATTTTTGCCTTTAAAACCTTAGGGGTATGTCTAGAACTACCTATAGGTAGAGTTCCTAACTCCCTCCGGGACTATTAAGAAGGGACGGGTAGCAGCACACAATAGGAATCAGTGACCAACACTCGCTTTGCATGACCAATAAGGGGACGGGAAGGGTAGACATAAGATATGATGACTACGCATTAATGTCACATGTAGCCCCTCAATGAGGAGTGTTTACCGGACATTGCGTGGGGGTGATCCTATTGGATAAACAACCTAGGACCCCTTTTTACCCCAAACCTTCTCATTGTTTAACACTTTCCTTTATAATTTGTTCAACCTTTATTTCACTACTTGACTTGTTTAAACGTGTTGTACTTATTTGATTCAACTATTTGTATGGACTAATTTGTAAATATAAGTTCGGTCGGGACCCACAATTGTGGACCAAGAGGGGTGCCTAACACCTTCCCCTCGAGGTTATCTCGAGCCCTTACCCTAATCTCTGGTAATGTAGACCAGTCCAGGAGTTAATCACTCTAGGTGTCCTAACGCACCATAATCCGTTAGGTGGCGACTCTTTAAATAACCAATTCCCAAAAGGAAATGAGTCACTGCACCCATGGAATGTTGAAACCCGGACCTCTCTTCACGAGGAGGGGAAAAAGGGGGCGCAACAGAGGCCCCTCCCTAAGTCTGTACAACCCCAGTGAGTGCGGGTACCCAGTGTGAGATGTGATATAGCCCGGAGGGCTGATAATTTTCCATGTTATTGCCCGAGGGGCTGATGTTGTTCCATGTTATTGCCCGAAGGGCGGTTCTTGATTTATATTATGCCCGAAGGGCTGATTACGAGTGATTGTGAGGTAGCCCGAGTTGGCTGGTTCTGTTGATATTATGCCCGAGGGGCGGTTTATGGTACATGTTTTGCCCGAGGGGTTGTTTACGTTTCTATCATGTTTACTCACTGTTTTATCACTCGTTTGAAACTATTGAAAATTGTTTTTAAAAGGTTTTACCGAAACTGAGCATGATTTACGAAGTAAATAATTTCTGTACTGTGATAGAAATATCCTGCATTTGTTGTAGCGTTTTGACGTGGTTTACGTGTTTTATTACTGCTCGACTTTCATTTACTTTTATTACTTACTGGGTTGGAGTACTCACATTACTCCCTGCACCGTGTGTACAAATTCAGGTTTTTCTGAATCCGGTAGTGGGTGTTGATTGCTCAGTGGCAGAGTCATCGGAGTTAGCAAGGTAGCCGCTCGACGTTTGCGGCCCTGCTTTTCTCCCTCTTGACTTCCTTAGACTGTTTTTAGTATATTTTCATACTCTTCTTTATATTCATACCATAGTAGATGCTCGTGACTTGTGACACCCCGATGTCGGGCTTGTGTATTTATTCCGCACTGTTCATTTAGACTTTCATTATGAAATATTTGATTAATTAAAGACTTAAAAATGACTTTTATTGATTAATGGTTAATTCGGGAGTTGTGTCGGCTGGCCTAGTTTCACGATAGGTGCCATCACGATCGGGTCGGTTTTAGGGTCGTCACATTTTACTTTCTGCATTACTTTATTCTGCAATAGTAGTTTAATGAACATGTAGAAGGACCAGGTCCCTTAATAAATCAGCGCATGCGAAAATTGGGTACCACACAAATTACAACCCCTTTCTCCCTCATGTAGTATTGAAGTATAAAATATTAATAACAAACTGTTACAACTTAAGCTTCTAGAAACATAACTAAGTGTTTCAATTCACCCCAAAACCTTTCCGGAACCAAACCTACTGCCTCGCAAGCTACAAAACAATAATCAAGCATACGGAAAATATCAAATCGGAAAACAGAACTCAAATATACAAAACGACCGACCTGGTCATTATAAATATTAATCATACATGTTACTATTTCTAGTGAAAAAATTCAATTTATATTTTTAATGGAGATTGAATTTACCTATCTGACTTATTTAGAACGAATGATTCATGTCGATTCGACGGACCTATTTTTACGTGTAGGTGACTGTTGAAGTTAGAAGTGACTGCTCTGCAAACAAAATCTATGAAAGTTGATGTTCTTCCTACTCAGATATTTTTTTTCCTTTTTTTTCTGTTCATATTTCTCTTGCTAGATAAATTCTAAAGCACTATGTAGTAAAAATACTTAAGGAGAAAATTAGGTTGCAGAAAAAAAATTTAATTCATTTTCTGCAAAGTCAAGGTGTGTAAGATAATTTATACTACATTTATCAGTAACATTTCTCTCTCTCTTTTTTTTTTTTTTTTTTTTTTGCTTTTGGAATAAGAACCAACCATTACTGAATCAATATTAGAGTGTCCTTGTAATTACAATAGACATTAGAGATCAAAAATGAATTTAGAACTATAGATTATCTTAATAGTATTTGTGGTCAGTCTTTTATTTTCCTTCCATTATTAGATCTTGAAGCTAGATTCCACGCTATTTAATTTTTTTAATGATGTACCAAACTCTCTTAGGGTAAGAAACTAAATTTTGAGCTTAGAACTTGATTATATTATAGTGTTATGGTCAGTCTTTTATTTTCCTTCACTACGGGGAGATTGTAGATCTTGAAGCTGTTGTGTTTTATTAATTAAAACAAATGAGGTGCGAATGAAAAATAGCGGGAAATGAAATTTTGAATTAGTCCCTTTTACAACGGAACTTTGTCCCTCATTGGATAGGAAGAGAAAAATTCTTGTACTTATATATGGAAGCACTTCTTCTAGTTCTTAAAGAGTTGAGAAGAGAGCAAGTCTTGCATCGTTGTTGCTCGGATTTCGATTTGGTCAATTGATATAATTGATTAATATTTTTTTGAACCAAATTTATTTTCCTTTTCCGTTATTTAATATTTTCTTTTCTAATATTTTTGCGAAAAAAATATTAATTTGGAAATTTGTGGCATTATTTTCCAATATTCAAATTACACCTTGTCAAATGAATAGGCACCTTTGCACCTGTTGGGATTCAACTTTGTAGGCTATAAATAGAGAGGCTCAGCCTCTTTTTTTCACCACCAAATCTAAAAAAAAACTCTCCCCTCTCTCTCTTATGCCTTCTACATCGATTTTCAAAGCAAAATGTAAGCATTTTGTGTAATTTACTCCGCCATTTGAGTTCGCCGAAGTTTTGTGATTTGAAGTGCCGCTATTACAGAATAGTTATTTCTATCCTGAGAAAAATTAATCTGAAACCTTGGGCAACTGTGAGGAAATTAAATTCTTTAAGGACACACAAGAAAACTTGTGGGCTCGAAATTTTTTTTTTCCCCTAAACTAACATTTTCTTATTTTCTGATTTTTAAAACAGATTACTAACAGAAGCTAGATCACATGATCACAATTTAATTTTGTAACAATGTAGCAACCTTGGTTAAAGAAAGGAATTAAACTTAAATGAGAATTGGATTATCATAGTAATATTATGGTCAATCTTTTATTTTCTTTCGATAAGAGGAAAATGTAAATCTCGAAGTTGATAACAAGCTATTTAACTTTGTAATAATGTACCAAACTCGACTTAAATGAATAAAATTCAAAATTTAGAATTGGATTATCATATTATTATTATTGTCACTCTTTTATTTTCCTCTGGAAGAGAAAAATTGTACATTTTGAAGCTAAAATCACAAGCTTTTTCATTTTGTAGTAATGTACCTGTAACACCCCGGAAACAATTTTGAAGTACTTAAGCGCTATTAAGAATGTTGACGTGTGCTAATTATATTATTTTATCTGCGAACGGGGACTATTAATATGATGGATATCAATTGGATGTGATAATAAGTATACGAAGCATATTATAAGTGATTGGGGGTCTAAAGAGAGGCCTAAGTCCAAGTCAAGTTGAAAATTTTCATTATAGACGAAAGTTTCGAATGAGCACGCACAAGACCAAACTTTGGACGAGAATATATGAATAAATATAAAGTGTTATGTGATGAACAACCTATCAAATGAAATATTTTCGAATCTAATTTCTAACGCTTCAAACCGTTCGTCATTTGGACACTCCTACAAGAAGTTATGACCAAATTACCAAATGCTGCCGAAAATTGTACTACCACGCCGCCCCATGCGACGCCCGACACGCCGCGCCTGTAGGGAATTTCAGAATGATCCGAAATTTCATTTTAAGACATATTTTGCATAGCTGTGCCATGCGTCACGGCGTCCCACTCGCCGCGGATGTACAAAAATATTTTTTTAAGACTCGAACTCCACTTCATTTAACTCGTTTGGGGTTTATTTTTTTGGGAGATTCTGGTGCTTTTAGAGAGAGGCAAGAGCAATTCTAGAGAGAGGAAGGAGCTCAAGTGCCTTGTTCATCAAAAATCTTGTCCAATCCTTGAAATCCAACAAGAAATCCCTCAAGTTCTTCATCAAAGAGGTAAGGTTCTATACCCTAGTCTTCAATTTCGTTTTTGGGTGATTGTTGAGTAAGAATTCATGTGAAAACTAGAGATAGGTCACTTGTGGTCATTTTTAGTCAATAATATGGGATTATCATTGAAAATCTTGACTAGATTACTTATTTTTGGGGTGAAATCCGAAGGTTTGGGCCTAGAGATTTGAAAATTTGATTTGAGAATTTGGAGGTCGAATTGATGTCGGAATTTGGTGAAATTTGTATGGTTAGACTCGTGGTTGGATGAGTTTTCATATTTCATAACTTTTGTCGAGTTCTGAGACGTGGGCCCCGCTTGCGATTTTTGGGTGTAATTTCGAATTTTGTTGGAAAGATGTAGAATTTCATATGGAATTAATTCGTATAATTGTATTGACTAAATCGAATTATCGTGGCTAGATTTGAGACGTTTGGAGACCGATTCGAGAGGCAAGGGTATCGCGGGCTAGAGTTTGGACTGGATAGAGGTAAGTAACAGTTATAAATCTGGTCCTGAGAGTATGAAACCCCAGACATTGTGTCGTATGACTATTTTGGAGGTGACACACAAGCTAGGTGACGGGCGTGTGGGCGTGCACCATAGGGATTGTGACTTGGTCCGTCCCGCGAGACTGTGGAATCAATTGGCCTACTGTTTAATACTTGTTCCCTCTGTTTTCATAGAAATTGATTGTACTTCATGTTAGAAATCATGTTTAGGCCTTATGTGATCACTGTTGAGACCTGAGAGGTCGTGTACTTGCCGAATTAGCTGCTAAATTACTGTTTGTACTCAGTCATAGCTTTTCTTGCTTAATATGCCTTTGTCTCTTACTGTTTATTGTTGATACATGATATTACTTCTATATGGGCTGTTTATATGATTTCTGAGAGTCCGAAAGACTGGAGAGATTGATGACTGAGTAAGGCCGAGGGCCTAGTTGTGAGATATTTATACTATAGCACGTGAGTTGTCCGTGCAGCATGTGAGTTGCCCGTGCGGATCCAGATTTTGATACTATAGCACGTGATTTGTCTGTGCAGCAGTGAGTTGCCCGTGCGGATCTTGACATTGATACTATAGCACGTGGGTTATTCGTTCAGCACGTGAGTTGTCTGTGCGGATCCAGATATTGATACTATAGCACGTGAGTTGTCCGTGAAGCACGTTAGTTGTCCTTGTGGATCCAAATATTATATTATAGTACGTGGGTTTTCCGTGCAACACGTGAGTTGTTCGTGCAGATTATAGCGTTGGGCTGAAGGAGTCTCTCCAGGAGTCTACACACCCCCAATGAGCGCAGGTATATGATAGCATGTGAGTTGTCCATGCAGCACGTGAGTTGTCCGTGCAGTTTATAGTGTTTGGGCTGAAGGAGCCCCTCCGGAGTCTGCACACCCCTAGTGAGCGCAGGTACCTATTGAGTATGATTATTGAGGGCTGAGAGCCGAGCGATTGAGCTGTTGAGATGAGCTGAGTGATTGTTGCCTTGAGAGGACATATTTGTTTTCAGTTAATTGCTACATTTGGTTGCTATTTGTCCCCGTTGTTCATATTTCTAGAATATTTGATATCTGGTTTGTTTGAGTATGCACTGATGAGACTTAAACTGTTAAATTGAAAGTATGACTACTCTTATTTGAAAGTTATTGAGATAACTCTATTGTATAGCTCGTCACTACTTCTTAGTTCCTTATTTATTTCTTTTACTTACTGAGTTGGTGTACTCACATTACCCCCTGTACCTCGTGTACAGATCTAGACACTTCTGGTCACGGCGGTTGCTGATTGAGGAGTCAGACTTAGGAGACTATTGAAGTAGTTGCATGGCGTTCGCTAACGTTGACTCTGCTTTCATTTCATGTTGTATTGTTCTGTATTTTCAGATAGTGTTTTATCAGTCGAATGTTGTTATCATTTAGATGCTCATGCACTCAGTGATACCGGGTTTTGGGGATGGATTGTTTAGTACTTTTGGAGTTATATCCTGTTCTAAAAGGTTTTATTTAATATTAATGGTTCTGCCTTTATTTAAAAGTTATACTGTGTTGAGATGTTGAGTTGAGGCTTGCCTTATACCACGATAGGCGCCATCACAATAGGTGAGATTTTGGGTCGTGACAAGTTGGTATCAGAGTACTAGGTTACATAGGTCTCACGGGTCATGAGCAGGTTTAGTAGAGTTTCGCGGATCAGTATGGAGACATATGTACTTATCTTCGAGAGGCTGCAGAACCCTTTAGGGAATTTCACATTCTTGAATTCTTATCGTGCGACATTGATTAAACTTGAAGCATAATTCTTTGAACTCCTTCCATGTATTCGTGTGCGCACATGAGCGCTTGGTATCGGCTTTCGACAGTTTGGGATTCCATGAATGAAACACGAAAGGTTATTAGTGTACTAATGATAGGCTAGTCTGGGAGACTTGAGGCCAGGTGTAGACCGCAGCTAGAGTTCGGTAGTTTCAGTTGTGAAAACTTGTGCATTGGACTTATGTGTCTGATAGTGTTCTTATGAGTTGAAATTGTGGCTCGATGAGCCGTTAAATGGCTATATGATGAGTATGAGGTGAATGCGGGATGTGTTCAAATGGTTGAAGTGTGATGAGAGGAGTTGCTTGAAATGTCTTGATTGATTTATCATCTTGAGTTATGGGTCTATTGAAGGATCTTTCACTTGTTGTACGTGTGGAACCAATTAAATTCTCATGAATTGTAAATGATTTGAGACTCAGGGACATTAAATGATTGCATAGTAATTGTGTTTTCGAAAAGAGTATACAAAAATGTCAGCTTGAGGCTAAGCAGGAGAGTTATCACCTGCGGGGTAAACTACGTATGTGCGATCATTATAATGTTGTATGGAGAGTTTTATTTACTACCAGTAGGGTATATGCATTGAGATTTGAATTTGAATTAGTCAAGAAAGTTCACTTGACTGTCACAAGAATGAAGGCGAGCTTAGTAGACGAATTGAGATACCATATAAATTGTGTTGCATGAATTGGGAAGAATTTGATTGAATCTCACTATGGTATTATGGCAGTAATAGAGTATGGGCATTCTGAGTTATCAAGTATTTTAATTTATGGCTTAGAGCCAAGTGGGGGAGTCTTCTATCGATAAATTAATTACATGGTTATGTATTATGTTGGTTTCAGTTTGAGGCATACTTGTGAATTGGTTGTGATTTGAGGAGATTGGGGTCGAAGATGACTCGAGTAAGAAATTTTTGGATACGAGGTATGTTATACTTTATAAAGATATGAAAATCATGGAATGAGTAAGTTGTTATTTTGAAGAATGTAATGCACATGAAGTATGAACTTGATTGATAATGTTAAGACATGGATACTTCTTTAGGTGTTTTGTGTTAATATGACATGTGTCTTTTGGCCATTTGGGCGGTACAATTTAAATTGAGCAGAGTAGATAATTCTTGAGAGAGTTCTACTGGATTCAAAAATGTATATGTAGTAATTGAAAATTGTTCGGATTTGTATACCGCTATAATCAATTATTTAAATTGAGATGGTATCGAAACTTGCGGTACTTCTATATGACTACGGATTCTGTATTCTAGTACAAGGGAGGTAAAAGAATGATTTTAAATTCATATAAGGTACTTTTAGAGTGGACGTTTCGGTTGTGGTACTTACGGGGATGCGTAAGAAGAATACAGTGGCTTATGGACCTTAGGGTTGTGTGGTTTTATGTTGGGATCTCTGGTAGTGAGCTTTGGGTAATGATCATGGTTTACTTATGATGTGGTGAGGCCCTATAAAGGTTTTAGTGGCAATATTCCTTTGTTTTTCCGACCTACCTGACTTGGTCGAGTTAGAGGAATTCAGTTCCGACCGCTTGGTTATGTCCAAATAAATTTCAAGGTGTTCTTGATGGTTTCTGCTATGGTTTGAGCCAGATATTTTCTATCGGTATGAGGGATATATCGTGTATTGTGACTTCCTCCTGGATGGGATCAAATGGAAGGTTTCTAATTGACTGGTATGTAATTTGCATGTAACCCAGAATGTATAATGAGATTCTTGTGCTTGTTACATGAGGGCATGATGGACGTGGTATGTTGTGCGAGATTTAGATTTTCATGTACAAGGTGGCAGTTCATTCTTGAAGGGAATGTCACGAATTCTGGATAGAATATTCAGTATCAGATATTTAGATGAATGTTATAATTGCTCGGTAATCACTGAGAGGGGTGCGCATTTCAAAAGGGCGCATTATGTTTCGACTATCGGATGTTCATTGGTATAACAACACTCACCTTGTTGATCGACTACTAATATTCAGATTTTATTATGTAGCACGGAAGAACTATGGAAATATTTCTCGTGGGATGATCATGTTTGAGGGATGTGTTAGTCATTTGAGTCCTAAGGTTGTGATCAGTTACGGTGAATTATGTGATCTATGAATTTGGAGACTGGGAGTTCTCAAAATTATACTATTTCGGGATTGTGTCATATTTGAGGTGAGTATTTTATTTAAACTCAATGGGGGCACTAATTGCATTAATTGATTGTGAAAACTACGCGCTGCGAGTGCACGTATATGTGAGGTTTGAACCCATGTGCGAGCACAAGGGCAACTATTCATGCTCATGAAAATGTTTGGGCTGTAACAAGTTTAGAATTGACAATTAAGCTTTAAGCTATGATGTTTCTCATCTTTAACATTGCATGAGCTATTTTGGTTATGTTTGCGGCTGCATAGGGGTTAAAATCCTTGAACGAACTTGATAAATGCCTCAGTGACGATTTTTTTTTATTTGAGCTATGATAACATACTTGGTACATGCTTACACTTTAGCATGTCACTTATACCAGTCCAGGAACATGAAAGTCTTATCTTACTCAGCATGAAAATGTATACCTGTTTGAATGCTCCCATATAAATGTTTGAATTGGAGGTCTGAGACTATACCAGGCAGATTATATTATTGGCACGTGAGTTGTCCGTGCGTATTTTATTCTTAGCACGTGAGTTGTCCGTGCATATATATGTATTGATGTGATTGGCACGTGAGTTGTCCATGCAGGTTCTATTGTTAGCACGTGAGTTATGTGGAAATTGCGATTCCCCGATCAATTATATGATTAATGTTTTTCTTCCTATTCATGCTACGATATTTCCAGATCAGGGAAATTTGAGAAAATTGGGCGCATGAACATATAGATGGCCTTCTCACAGAATTTGATGAGTTGGATTTAAATAATGTTCTATGCTGAAAAGGGCAGGATTACATCGGAATAGCTGGAATAGTTGTGTTTGGTGATATAAGGTCATTGGACCTAGAATGAGTACTATGGAATGTGATTACGGTGGATTTGGGAGAATAATATGGGGAGTGTACGAAGATTTTGGAACGAGACTTTATGGAAAATGGAGTTTCATACTAGTACTTGATTGTTTTTGACCAGTTACTGTGATCGGATATGGTGTTGCGAGTTTGCGAGTTGTGTAGTATATTGTGTAATTATAATTGGGATCATGGTTAAAGCTTAATACAACTTGCTCTAATTCATACAGTGTATTGACGTGAAATTCAGGTCTTGAAAAGAAATTTTTGGATGTTGGAAGTTTGACTCCAAAGTTTATGGGTTAAGGCCAAATTAGTAATTTTCAGTTATGTGGTGTCGTCAAGCATATATGGTATAGGATGACGTGGGATTACCCTCGGGTATGCATGTGTGATAGGTGAATTAGTGATTTGAAGGTTCAAATATATCAAAGAAGAAGCATTACCCCGTGATCAAATATATGGGATATGAAATTTTATCATCATTTTTGTACCAGAACATCTTAGAGTAATTGTTGGAGGTCGACAAAGGTTTAGTTCAGATGTTTGGCGTAAATATTTAGAGTTGAAGAAAGTAAACGGGTTATTCTCAATATTTTCTCCATGAGGATGTTATGTGAATTTCTAATACGGGTAAAGTATATGTAGTTACATCGGGCCTTATGAAATCCCGAAGGGAATATGCCAAACTATGAGTATGATGTCTTCCCATTATTTTTCTCCATGTATTTTGTGTTTTCATGTATCTATATCTAAGAAGGTAGTTGAAAATCCTTTGTGCATCATTCCATTGGGAAACTACTAAAGGTAAAGTTAATGGGTAATTGGCTTATGAGGGAAATCTATTTGCCATACTAGTTAGATAAGTCTGGGAGTTGAGATCGCTTCTGTAAATGTATTATGACGAAATCTATGAGTCGAGGAGCCCACTTTGAAGGTCGAAAACGTTAAGGAAAGAAAATGTTCTTACTTGGTTGAATAGCCCAATAATGGTGGATCAAAAGGTATTTTCTATGTGTTACGATTCAAATAGGTGCAACTCATGTCCATATATCAATTTTGATAATATAATGCATGTAATATTGAGATTAATGTTGTTGATATACATTGTGATACTTTGTCGAGTTGTGTATGTGTTGTTAGGATGGTTTTGGTTATCCTCTCACAGGTAGATAGGCTCAATTACAAAGGAGACTCTGCCGAATTTTTTGGAAAATTTGGGACTTAGTAAAAATTTGGGAGCTGAAGGTGTACAAAAAAAGGGTTAAATTATGTTATGTGTTTGGTAGCGGACTCTATTTCTCATTCGAGGACGAATGATCCTAAGTAGGGGAGAATCTAACACCCCAAAAATATTTTTGAAGTACTTAAGTGCTATTAAGAGTGTTGACGTGTGCTAATTATTTTATTTTGTCTGCGAACGGGGACTATTAATATGATGGATATCAATTGGATATGATAATAAGTTTACGAAGCATATTATAAGTGATTTGGGGTCTAAAGAGAGGCCTAAGTCAAAGCCAAGTTGAAAATTTTCATTATAGACGAACGTTTCGAATGAGCATGCACAAGACCAAACTTTGGATGCGAATATCTGAATAAATATAAGGATTTATGTGATGAACAACCTATCAAATGAAAGATTTTCGAATCTAATTTCTAACGCTTCAAACCTTTCATCATTTGAACATTCCTACAAGAAGTTATGACCAAATTATCAAATGCTGCCGAAAATTATACTACCGCGCCGCCCCATGCGGCGCCCGGGGCGCCGCACCTGTAGGGAATTTCAGAATGATCCGAAATTTCATTTCAAGACATATTTTGCATAGCCTCCCCATGCGCTGCGGCATCCCACGCGCCGCGGATGTACAAAAATGTTTTTTTAAGACTCGAACTCTACTTCATTTAACTCGTTTGGGGTTTGTTTTTTGGGAGATTCTGGTGCTTTTAGAGAGAGGGAAGAGCAATTATAGAGAGAGGAAGAAGCTCAAGTGCCTTGTTCATAAAAAATCTTGTCCAATCCATGAAATCCAACAAGAAATCTCTCAAGTTCTTCATCAAAGAGGTAAAGTTCTATACCCTAGTCTTCACAGTAAGAATTCATGTGAAAACTAGAGATAGGTCACTTGTGGTCGTTGTTAGTCAATAATATGGGATTATCATCGACTATCCTGACTAGATTACTTGTTTTTGGGGTGAAATCCGAAGGTTTGGGCCTAGGGATTTGAAAATTTGATTTGAGGATTTGGAGGTCGAATTGATGTCGAAATTTGGTAAAATTTGTATGGTTGGACTCGTGGTTGGATGGGTTTTCATATTTCGTAACTTTTGTCGAGTTCCGAGATGTGAGCCCCGCTGGTGTTTTTTGGGTGTAATTTCGGATTTTGTTGGAAAGATGTAGAATTTCATATGGAATTAATTTGTATAATTGTATTGACTGAATCGAATTATTGTGGCTAGATTTGAGACGTTTGGAGACCGATTCGAGAGGCAAGGGCATCGCGGGCTAGAGTTTAGACTGGATAGAGGTAAGTAATGGTTATAAATCTTGTCCTGAGGGTATGAAACCCCGGACATTGTGTCATATGACTATTTTGGAGGTGACAGACATGCTATGTAATGGGCGTATGGGCGTGCACCATAGGGATTATGACTTGGTCCGTCCCGCGAGACTGTGGAATCAATTGGCCTACTGTTTAGTACATGTTCCCTCTGTTTTCATAGAAATTGATTGTACTTCATGTTAGAAATCATGTTTAGTCCTTATGTGATCACTGTGGAGACCTGAGAGGTCGTATACTTGCCGAATTAGCTGCTAAATTATTGTTTGTATTCAGTCATAGCTTTTCTTGCTTAATATGCCTTTGTCTCTTACTGTTTATTGTTGATACATGATATTACTTCTATTTGGGTTGTTTATATGATTTCTGAGAGTTCAAGAGACTGGAGAGATTGATAACTGAGTAAGGTCGAGGGCCTAGCTGTGAGATATTTATACTATAACACGTGAGTTGTCCGTGTAGCACGTGAGTTGACCGTGCGGATCTAGATATTGATACTATAGCACGCGAGTTATCCATGCAGCACGTGAGTTGCCTGTGCGGATATTGAAATTGATACTATAGCACACGAGTTGTCCGTGTTGCACGTGAGTTGTCCGTGCGGATCCAGATATTGATACTCTAGCACGTGAGTTGTCCGTGCAGCACGTGAGTTGTCCTTGTGGATCGAGATATTATATTATAGCACGTGAGTTGTCCGTGCAGCACATGAGTTGTTCGTGCAGATTATAGCGCTTGGGCTGAAGGAGTCCCTCCAGGAGTCAGCACACCCCCAGTGAGCGCATGTATATGATAGCATATGAGTTGTCCGTGCAATACATGAGTTGTTCGTGCAGTTTATAGCGCTTGGGCTGAAGGAGCCCCTCCGGAGTCTGCACACCCCTAGTGAGCGCAGGTACCTATTGAGTATGATTATTGAGGGTTGAGACCCGAGTGATTGAGCTGTTGAGATGAGCTGAGTGACTGTTGCCTTGAGAGGCGATATTTGTTTTCAGTTAATTGCTACACTTGGTTGCTATTGTCCCCGTCGTACATATTTCTGGAATATTTGATATCTGATTTATTTGAGTATGCACTGATGAGACTTAAACTGTTAAATTGAAAGTATGACTACTCTAATTTGAAAGTTATTGAGATAACTCTATTATATAACTCGTCACTACTTCTCAGTTCCTTATTTATTTCTGTTACTTACTGAGTTGGTGTACTCACGTTACCCCCTGCACCTCGTGTACAGATCTAGACACTTCTGGTCACGGCGGTTGCTGATTGAGGAGTTAGACTCAGGAGACTATTGAGGTAGCTGCATGGCATTCGCTGACCTTGACTCTCCTTTCCTTTCATGTCGTATTGTTCTGTATTTTCAAACAATGTTTTATTAGTTAGATATTGTTATCATTTAGATGCTCATGCACTCACTGACACCGGGTTTTGGGGACGGATTGTTTAGTACATTTGGAGTTATGTCCTGTTCTAAAAGGTTTTATTTAATATTAACTGCTTCTGCCTTTATTTAAAAGTTCTACTGTGTTGAGATGTTGAGTTGAGACTTGCCTTGTACCACGATAGGCGCTATCACGACAGTTGAGATTTTCGGTCGTGACAGTACCAAACTTGGATTGAAGTAAGAAATTAAATTTGAATATATTACATTTTCTAAGACATGACTTGGGGAAAAGAAAAGAATCTTATCGCGATATTTTTGGCTTTTGAGCTTTTTTGTTTCACTAATCATGGATATGTAATAAAATTCAAAGATAATTCAAAATTAAATATTTATATGTTGTCGTGACATTTACACATTCTCATATAATAGTTTCTTTTTTCAAAGAAGAAACACTCATGCCATCGAAAACCAAACATTTTTCTTTTGATAAGTCAAATAATTTCATTTATGTCATAGAAATAAGTAATTTCCTAATAAAAAAAGTTAAATCATCTCTCGCTTTGACAAAGGAAACCAAATAATAAACATAGAGTGGGATACTGTCATTTTGGTCCATTTTTGGTTCAGGACTCCGTATAACTCAAATTTAATATTATTAAGTCAATACAAAATTTGGATCAAATTATAAATTCAAACGTACTGATGTAAATCCAGATTGGTAGATACATGAGTGAAATTGAAGTGCAACATTTTGATGGGCCATCAAGTTGACTTTCACAAAATCAATCAATTAACTGTAGGGCTATGCATATATCGGCTAAAACCAATCTGAACCGTTAATTTATTATTGGATTATCAGTATCGGGTTATTGGATTAATGGTTCGGTAATGATTTAGAATTTTTTTACTATTGGGTTATTGGTTCGTGCCTTCGTTTTCTAATTTTGTTAATGGGTTAACCGATAACCCAATAAAAATTAATAAAATTATGACTTTACCCCTAAATATATACATATGCTAGGTCTTCAATTTATTCTCTCCTATTTTTACTCAACCGCACTCTTCAGTTGCTTAATCTTCATTCTTCATAGACCTTACTAGTTACTCCTAGCGTAAGTCTTTAGTTTTATACATTAGGTTTTTAATTTCTATAACAAAATTCATTTTCATATAGGGATTGCTTTATGGTTTCTTTTTTCATGTTAGGCATTTGACAAACAACATCCATATTATATTGGACTATTTGAGGGATTCAATGCTTGTGGAAGTATAGGTATTGTGTGAAATAAAAATTCTAAATCAACTATTGTTGATATCATATTGGAGGAGGCAGCTAATGCCTTGGAACATTTTGTGGGAACTGTTGCAGTTTGATAAGTATTTATCCACTGATTTTTTGGTGAAGACTATAAGGATTGAGTAGTTGTTGTCTTGTTAACTTGAATTGGAATTGTTAGTACTATATGCTTGGAATTGTTAATTTTAAGGTGAAATTGCTACTACTTTGTATTATTCTTAATGTATTTGGACAACTGTTGTTGAAGAATTAGTACTTTTCCAGTTATGGCCACTGGATAGAGCATAGAAATGGGTAGTATACTATATGTGAATTCTTCTTTTTTTTTTGCTTAACTCGAGTGAATTGTATTCTTTTTTTGCTTAACTCTAGATTGAGTTATCTTATCGGGTAAACCGATAATCGAACCGATAATGATCGATAACCGATTAATTGATACCTGATAACCGATATCTTATCGGTTCGGTTATCGGTTTATCAAATTTGTAAACCGATAACTGATATGCAAAACCAATAATATTCATGACTGAACCGAACCGACCGATGCTCACCCCTAATTAACTGGTTTCAAACTCAATATCAATTTAAAAGTTACATAATTTTTAAAGTCTAAACTTGCGCTATGTGTATAAAATGGTGTCATGATTAAATTTTTCGAGCATCTAAATATAATTAATGGCCGAATGAATGAAGAGATCGGTATGACTATAAATTGAGGACTTCATAAGGCCAAAAAATACAATATCCTAATAATATTATTAGGAAAGAACAAAGACGTAAATCACATAATATTCTTTAAAGTTCTTTAACAAGTAAAAATCAAGAGAAGTTCCTCAAGATGTAAAACGCTTCTTCAAAATTAAATATATCCATCTCAAGGAGGTTCGCCTTATCCGTTGCGCAAGAAATAAGACAATTTGACCCTCAAATCAAAGAAGATAAAAAAGTGTTCTTGTATACTCGTAAAACGGTACAGTTGAATTTATACGTGGTTTCTAGATAAGTGAATTAATTTGATCCTGAAATAATAAGATAATTGAAGAAATACACAATACTTAGCCTTGAGATGGAGACGAAATAGTAGAAACAGTGGTTCCGGGATCAGGGCTTCCGGGCACAACAACAATGAAATCAAAAAGCAAGAAGATTGTAACGACCCGACCGATCATTTTAAGAATTAACGCCCTGATCCGCTATTAACTGCTTTCTACGTGTTTGTTTCTGCTATTGTGAGTTGCCGGGAGGATTCGTTCTATGTTTTGAAGTGTTTTGAAAAACTTAGTCCCTCAATAAGAACTTAAGCTTTAGAATTTAGACCATAGTCGGAGCAGTGTGAAACGGTCTCGAAATGGAATTTTGTTGGTTCCGTTAGCTCCGTTGGGTGATTTCGGGCTTAAGGGTGTGTTCAGATTTTGTTTTGGAGGTCCGTAGCTTATTTAGGCTTGAAATACCGAAGGTTGAATTTTTAAAGTTTTCGGTTCGATAGTGATATTTTGATATCGGGGTCGGAATCCGATTCCGAGAGTTGGAATAGCTCCGTAGGGTTGAATGTGACTTGTGTGCAAATTTTGGGGTCAATCGGACTTGGTTTGGTTGGTTTTATCAACGGATGTAGGATTCTTGAGATTTCTAGTTCATAAGGCTTGGATTGGAGGGTGATTCGTGGTTTTAGCATTGTTTGATGTGATTCGAGCGTTGGAATAAGTTCGTACGATATTTTAGGATTGGTTGGCATATTTGGTTGAGGTCCCGGGTGCCTCGGGTGAGTTATGGATGTCTAACGGATTAGAATTTGGACTTGGGCAAAAATTTGAGTTGTTGAACCTGTCATAACCGCACCTACGTGTGTAGGACCGCAGGTGCGGCACCGCATAAGCGGTATGATGACCGCAGGTGCGGTTTGAGACCCAAGTGAAACTGGTCGCAGATGCAGCCCAAGAACCGCATAAGCGGACCATATCTACGAGTATAAGGTCGCAGGTGTGACTTATGGCCGTTTAATGAAGAGTCGCATGTGCGAATAAAAGGCCACAGAAGCGGGACAGCATGTGCGGTTGGGCCGTCACAGGTGCGTAAATCTCTGGACAGTAAAAAGGGAAAAACAGGGTTTGAACTCATAATTTGAATAAACGATTTGGAGCTCGGTTGAGGGTGATTTCTCGAGGGTTTATGAAGGAGAAATATTGAGTAACGATTTCTATCTTGATTTTGATCTTAGAACTATAATCTATTGTTGTTTTCCGCTTCTAATTAAGGAATTTCGGGGATAAAAGTTTGAAAATGGAGAAAAGTTCTCCAATTGAGAATCTGAGTTTTGAGTGAGATTTTGACATCGGATTTTGATAATTTTTGTTCGAGTGTGTTCGTGAGTGATCTTGGGTTCTGAATTTGTAAAATTTATCCAATTCCAAAACGTGGGCCCGGGGGACTTTTTGGACTATTTTCTTAATTTCGCGTCTTAGCTTCGAATTAATAAGTTAAATTAGTTACTTGAAGTTATATTTACATTATGCAATTAATTTGAATATATTTGGGCCATTTGGATTCGATTACTCGTGGCAAGAATGTGATTTCGAGTTGATTGAGCTGGTTTGAGGTAAGTGGCTTGCCTAACCTTGTGTGGGGGAGCTCCCTTAGGATTTGTATTGTTGTTATATGAGTGTTGTGTACATGAGGTGACGAGTGTGTACACATGCTAATTGTTGAAAAATTTCGTTTTCACTAAGTTAATACCTATATTTTCTTGTAATTGAGAATTAATTGTACTTGAAGCCTCTTGCTTAGTTTAGGAAAAGCATGCTTATGTGATTTAATTGTCTTATCTGCTTTGATTGCCTACTTGTACTCTGTGCAACATGTTAGAGTAGAATTTCATGTTTAATTCTCGAATAGAACTGTAAATTCTTCTGAGACTGTTGTGTATTTACTTTGGGATTACGGGACGATATCCCAGGAGATCCCCCTGCATGTTTACTTTGGGACTACGGATTGGTATTTCAGTAGATCCCCCCTCCCCCCCCCCCGCACATTATGTTTGGGACTACAGGACAACACCTGGTAGATTTTCCGTACTGGATATTTACTTTGGGACTATGGATTGGTATTCCTTGAGTTTCCCCTGCATATTTATGATTCGGAATACGGGACGATATCCTGGGAGATCTTCTGCGCATTTACGTTTGGGGCTACGAGACGATATCCTGGGAGATCCCCTGTTGCTATCTTTGTGTACTGAGTATATTCTGCATGTGATTTACTCTTTATCAATTGTTAGTGTTTTTAATTATACTGTCGTACTTCTTACTATTTTACCTCGTTATATATATATATATATATACCAGTAGGGCCTTGACCTTCCTCATCACTACTCGACCGAGGTTATGCTTGGCACTTACTGGGTACTGCTGTGGTGTACTCATGACCTTTATTGCACATATTTTTCGTGTGCAGATCCAAGTTCTTCGGCTCAACCATACTATCAGTGAGGCGAGATGATTTTCATAGACTTCGAGGTATATCTGCCGCGTCCGCAAACCGAGGAGTCCCTCTTTATTCTCTCTTTTAGCTATAGCCTTCTGTATTTTCCTTTGATTATAAATTCTGGAGTTAGAACACTATGTAGTATTCACAGCTTGTGATTTCATGAGATTCCGGGTTTTGGGAGTTGATTCAGTTTGAGAGTGTGTATTTGTATATTCTGAGCGGCATCTTAAACGTTTTATTATGTTTTTATCCGCAGTTTTTGGCTAGTTTTATCTTTCGTTTCTTTTTTCGCAAGTTGTTAGGCTTACCTAGTCGTAGAGACTAGGTGTCGTCACGACAGTTCATGGAGGTCGAACTTGGGTCGTGACAAGTTGGTATCAGAGCTCTAGGTTCATAGGAGTCATGAATCATAAGCCAGTTTATTAGAGTCTCGCAGATCGGTACGGAGACGTATGTACTTATCTACGAGAGTCTATGTAACTATTAGGAAAGTTCCACTTCATTTGATTTCCTTGTCGTGCGAGATTCTTGATATGAAATTCTAAACTTCTATCTTCTATTCTCTCACAGATGGTGAGGACACGTTCTATCGGAGTTGACCAGGCACCCACGCCCCCTACTAGAGCTGTCAGAGGTCAGGGCCGGGGTAGGGGCCGAGGACGCGCATGTGGTGCAGCCAGAATACCTGCACGAGCTACCACCAAGGAGCCACCAGCAGCTCCTGTCGGAGTCCAGACACCTGATACGCCTACTGCTACTACTATTCCAGCTCTTCAGGAGACTCTTGCACAGTTCGTGAGCATGTACACCGCCCTAGCTTAGGCAGGGTTGATTCCCCTTATTGCAGCAACATCCCAGGTTAAGGGAGGAGCACAGACTCCTGCCGCCCGCACTCCTGAGCACCAGGTCCTAGTTGATCAGATCCAAGAGGTTATACCGGTACCACCTGTAGCCCCAGTTCAGCCCGAGGACAGGCAGCGACTTCCGAGGATGTGTAGCGGAGGCTTGAGAGGTTCAAGAAGTACAAGCCTCCTGTATTCAGTGGTCTATCATCAGATGATGCTCTGGGATTTCGAGATAAGTGCTACCGTATCCTCCGTACCATAGGTATATCAGGATTGAGAGGGGTTTCTTTCACTGCCTTCTAGCTTCGAGGAACAACCTATCAATGGTGGCGTTCTTTTGAGTTGGACAGTCCAGCTAAGGTAGCTTCCCTTACTTGGACTCTGTTTTCAGATATGTTCTTGAGATAGTTTGTCCCTCAGAGCCTCAGGGATGGATGACGCGCAGAGTTTGAGAATTTGTGCCATGGCACTATGACTATTTCGGAGTATGCTGTATGTTTCACTAACTTGGCTAGGCATGCACTGTCCTTGGTTTTTATAGTTCGTGAGAGAGTTTGTTAGTTTATTAAGGGGCTTATTCCCATCATCAGGGCTAGCATGGCTCGGGAGTTGGAGATGGATATTTCTTATCAGCAGGTGGTGAGCATTGCTAGGAGAGTAGAGGGTATGCATGCTCGGGACAGAGAGGAGAGGGAGGCCAAGAGGTATCGAGAGTCGGGCCATTATTCTGGTGCCCGTGCCTCAGCTACAGTTCATCATGGTAGGGGTTATATGAGTCGCCCCGTTCATTTCGATCTTCCAGCAGTCAGTGGTATTCCAGCTCATCCTAGACCTCACGAGCCTTATTATGCACCTCCAGTATCTAGTGCGCCGCCTACGCGGGGTGCTTTCAGTAGTCAGTCCAGCAGACCTAGCCCGAGCCAGTCACAGCTGTCACGTCCTTCTATAGCTTGTTTTGAGTATGGCGACACATGCCATATGGTGATGGATTGCCCCAAACTTAGGAGGGGTTCACCTCCACAGACTTCTCAGCCACAACGTGCTCCACCAGGTTCTCAGGCCATGATTACAGCACCAGTTGCCACCCCTCCTGCCCAGCCAGCTAGAGGTGGAGGTCGGGGAGGTAGAGGTCGCCCTAGAGGGGGAGGCTAGGCCATACACTATGCCCTTCTTGCCCGTACCGAGGCTATCGCCTCTGATTCTATCATCACAGGTATTGTCCTGGTTTGTCATAAAGATGCATCAGTTTTATTCAATCCAGGCTCCACTTATTCTTATGTGTCCTTTTATTTTGCCCCGTATTTGGGCATATCTCAAGATTCTTTGAGTTTCCCTATTTATGTTTCTACTCGTGTGAGGGATTCTCTTGTTGTGGATTGTGTTTATCGGTCGTGTTTGGTTACTTTTAGTGGTTTTGAGAACAGAGCCAATTTATTATTGCTCAGCATGGTAGATTTTGATATTATCTTGGGCATGGACTGGTTATCTCCCCATTATGCTATTCTCGATTGTCACGCCAAAACCGTGACGCTGGCTATGCTAGGTGTTCCGCGAGTTGAGTGGAGGGGTACTTTAGATCACACTCCCAGTAGAGTTATTTCATTCCTTAAGGCTCAGCGAATGGTTGAGAAGTTGTGTGACACGTATCTAGCCTATGTGAGAGATGTTAGTGTTGATACCCCTATAGTTAATTCAGTCCTAGTAGTACGGGACTTCCCTGATGTGTTTCTAGCTAACCTTCCGGGTATGCCGCCTGACAGAGATATTGATTTCGGCATTGATTTGTTGCCAGGAGCTCAGCCCCTTTCTATTCCTTCATATCGTATGGCCCCTCCTGAGTTGAAGGACTTGAAGGATCAATTACAGGAATTGCTTGATAAGGGATTTATTCGGCCAGTGTTTATGCGTATGTGCATTGATTATCGCCAGCTGAACAAAGTTATAGTGAAGAACCGATATCCTTTGCCTCATATTGATGATATGTTTGACCAGTTATAGGGTGCAGGAGTGTTTTTTAAGATTAACTTGTGTTCAGGTTACCATCAGTTGAAGATTCGGGAGCCAGATACCCCTAAGACTGCTTTCAGGACTTGGTATGATAATCTTGTTATGTCATTTGGGCTTACCAATGCCCTAGCGGCCTTTATGCATTTGATGCTCAATGTGTTCCGGCCATATCTTGACTCATTCGTCATTGTCTTTATTGATGATATTCTGGTATACTCCCAGATTCAGAAAGATCATGAGCAACACCTGAGGACAGTGCTTCAGACTTTAAGAGAAAAGAAGTTATATGCAAAATTCTTGAAATGTGAGTATTGGTTGGATTTCATGGCATTCTTGGGTCACGTGGTATCGAGTGAGGGGATAAAGGTGGATCCAAAGAAAGTGGAAGCAGTGCAGAGTTGGCCTAGACCATCCTCAGCTATAGAGATCCGCAGTTTTCTTGGCTTGGCGGGTTATTACCGGTAAACTCATTAAGGGATTTTCATCTATTGCAGCACCTATGACCAGGTTGACCCAAAAATGTGTTCCATTCCAATAGACGGAAGAGTGTGAGGTGAGCTTCCAAAACCTTAAGACAGCTTTGACTACAGCCCCAGTTTTGATATTGCCTACCGGTTCGGGGTCTTATACTGTCTATTGTGAGGCCTCGAGGATTGTCCTTGGAGCAGTATTAATGTAGGACGTTAGGGTGATTGCCTACGCGTCCAGACAGTTGAAGGTACATGAGAAGAATTATCCTGTCCATGATCTCGAGTTAGCTGCCATTGTTCATGCCTCGAAGATCTGGCATCATTATTTGTACGGTGTTCCTTGTAAGATCTATACTGATCACCGGAGTTTGCAGCATCTGTTCAAGCAGAATGATCTTAATTTGCGCTAGGGGAGGTGGTTAGAGTTGCTGAAGGACTATAATATCACTATCTTGTATCACCCGGGCAAGGCTAATGTGGTTGTCGATGCCTTGAGTCGTCTAGCGGAGAGTTTGGGCAGTTTGGCTTATTTACCTGCAGCGGAGAGGCCCATGGCGATGGATGTTCAGGCCTTAGCCAGCCAGTTTGTGAGATTAGATTTTTCGGAGCCCAGTCGGGTTCTAGCTTGTGTGATTTCTCGGTCTTCCTTGTTCGATCCTATTCGAGAGCGTCAGCATGATGACCCTTATTTGCTTGTCCTCAAGGACAAGGTTCTGCGTGGTTATGCAAGAGATGTGACCATTGGTGATGAAGGGGCATTGAAGATGCAGGGTCAGGTATGTGTACCCAATGTTGATGGGCTTGGGGAGTTGATCCTAGAGAAGGCCCACAGTTCGTGGTATTCCATCCATCCGGGTGCCGCAAAGATGTACCAGGACTTGAGACAGCACTATTGGTGAAGGTGGATGAAGAATGATATAGTGGGGTTTATAGCTCGGTGCCTCAATTGTCAGCAAGTAAAGTATGAGCACCAGAGACAGGGTGGGTTGCTTTAGTAGATAGAGATTCCAGAGTGGAAGTGGAAGTGGATTACCATGGGCTTCGTAGTTGGACTCCCACGGACTTTGAAGAAGTTCGATGCCATTTGGGTGATTGTGGATCGGATGACAAAGTCAGCGCACTTCATTCCTATGTGTACTACCTATTCTTCAGAATGGTTGGCGGAGATTTATATCTGGGAGATTGTTCGTCTGCATGGTATTCCAGTTTCTATCATTTTAGATAGAGGTACTCAGTTCACATCATGGTTCTGGAGGGCAGTACAACATGAGTTGGGTACTTGGGTGGAGTTGAGCATAGCATTTTACCCCCAGACGGACGGACAGTCCGAGCACACTATTCAGATTCTTGAGGATATGTTTTGTGA
Source organism: Nicotiana tabacum (assembly GCF_000715075.1). Classification (NCBI taxonomy): domain Eukaryota; kingdom Viridiplantae; phylum Streptophyta; class Magnoliopsida; order Solanales; family Solanaceae; genus Nicotiana; species Nicotiana tabacum. The sequence goes on along the minus strand of NC_134086.1, from coordinate 23,423,649 downwards.
GTGTGTGATGGAGTTTGGAGGTTCTTGGGATCAGTTTTTGCCACAGGTGGAGTTTGCCTACAACAACAGTTATCAGTCCAGCATCCCAGATGGCACCATATGAGGCTTTGTATGGTAGGCGGTGTAGATCCCGGTGAGTTGATTTGAGCTGGGTGAGGCTAGAATATTGGGCACAAACTTGGTTCAGGACGCCTTGGAGAAGGTTAAGGTGATTCAGGATAGACTTCGTACAGCCTAGTCCAGAAGAAGAGTTATACGGACCGGAAGGTTCATGATGTTTCCTATATGGTTGGAGAGCGGGTTTTGCTATGAGTTTCGCCTATGAAGGGCATTATGAGATTCGGAAAGAAGGGGAAATTGAGTCCGAGGTTTATTGATCCTTTTGAGATATTGCGACGTGCTGGGGAGGTTGCTTATGAGCATGCCTTACCTTCCAGCTTGGTAGGAGTTAATCCGGTATTTCATGTTTCGATGCTCCGGAAGTATCACGGTGATCCATCACACGTGTTGGATTTCAGTGCAGTCTAGTTGGACAAGGATCTATCTTATGTTGAGGAGCCAGTGGCGATATTGGACAGGCAGGTTCGAAAGCTGAGGTCAAAGAACATTGCATCCGTGAAGGTTTAGTGGCGGGGTCAGCCGGTCGAGGAGGCGACCTGGGAGACCGAGAAAGATATGCATAGCCGTTATCCTCATCTTTTCACTACTTCAGGTATGTCTCTATGTTCATTCAAGGACGAACGAATATTTTAAGAGGGGGAGGATGTAACGACCTGGCCAGTCATTTTAAGAATTAACACCCCAATCCCCTATTAACTACTTTCCCCATGTTTGTTTCTGCTATTGTGAGTTTCCAGGAGGATTCGTTCTGTGTTTTGGAGTATTTTGGGACACTTAGTCCCTCAATGAGAACTTAAGCTTTAGAATTTGGACCGTAGTCGCAGCAGTGTGAAAACAGCCCCGGAATAGAATTCCGTCGGTTCCATTAGCTCTATTGGGTGATTCCGGGCTTAGGGGAGTGTTCAACTTTTGTTGTGGAGGTCCGTAGCTTATTTAGGCTTGAAATACCGAAGGTTGAACTTTTGATGTTTCCAATTCGATAGTGAAATTTTGATATCAGGGTCGGAATCCGATTTTGAGAGTTGGAATGGCTCCTTAGGGTTGAATGTGATTTGTGTGCATATTTTGGGGTCAATCGGACTTGGTTTGGTTGATTTTATCATCGGGTGTAGGATTCTTGAGATTTCTAGTTTATAAGGCTTGGATTGGAGGATGATTCATTGTTTTAGCGTTGTTTGATGTGATTCGAGGGTTGGAATAAGTTAGTATGATGTTTTAGGATTGGTTGGCATGTTTGGTGGAGGTCCCAGGGGACTTGGGTGAGTTTCCGATGTCTAACGGATTGGAATCTAGACTTAGGCAAAAATCTGAGTTGCTGAACCTGTCATAATCGCACCTGCATGTGTAGGACCGCAGGTGCGGCACCGCAGAAGTGGTATGACGATCGCAGGTGCGGCGCCGCAAAAGCAGTATGACAACCGCAGGTGCGGTCTGAGACCCAAGTGAAACTGGTCGCAGATGCGGCCTAAGAACCACAGAAGCTGACCACACCTACGAGCATAGGGTCGCAGGTGCGACGTATGGCCGTTTAATGAAGAGTCACAGGTGCGGATAAAAGGCTGCAGAAGCGGGATTGCATGTGCGGTAGGGCCCTCACAGGTGCATAAATCGATGTGCAGTAAAACGGGAAAACGAGGGTTTGAACTCATAACTTGGAAAAACGATTTGGAACTCGGTTGAGGGTGATTTCTCGAGGGTTTTTGAAGGAGAAACATTGGGTAACGATTTCTATCTTGATTTTGACCTTAGAACTATAATCTATTGTTGTTTTCCTCTTCTAATTAAGGAATTTGGGGGATAAAAGTTTGAAAATGGGAGAAAAGTTCCCTAATTAAGAAACCGAGTTTTGAGTGAGATTTTGACGTTGGATTTTTGTAATATTTGTTCGAGTGTGTTCGTGACTGATCGGGGGTTCTGAATTTGTAAAATTTATCCAATCCGAGATGTGGCCCAGGGAACGTTTTGGGCGATTTTCATAATTTCGCGTGTTAGCTTTGAATTAATTAGTTAAATTAGTTACTTGAAGTTATATTACATTATGCAATTAATTTGAATAGGTTTGGGCCATTTGGAGTGGGGTACTCATGGCAAGAATGTGATTTCGAGTTGATTAAGCTGGTTCGAGGTAAGTGGATTGCCTAATCTTGTGTGGGAGAACTCCCCTTAAGATTGGTATTGTTGTTTTATGAGTGTCGTGTACGTGAGGTGACGAGTGCGTACACATGCTAATTGTTGAAAAATCTCATTTTCATTAAGTTAATACCTATGATTCCTTGTAATTGAGCATTACTTGTACTTGAAGCCTCTTGCTTAGTTTAGGAAAAACATACCTATGTGATTTAATTGTCTTATCTGCTTTGATTGCCTACTTGTACTCTGTGCAGCATGTTAGAGTAGAATTTCATGTTTAATTCTCCTATATTACTGTAAATTATTCTGAGATTGTTGTGTATTTACTTTGGGACTACGGGATGATATCCCGGGAGATCCCCCTGCATGTTTATTTTGGGGCTACGGATCGGTATTCCGGTAGATCCCCCCCTCACATTATGTTTGGACTATGGGACAGCATCCGGTAGATTCCCCATACTAGATATTTACTTTGAGACTACGGATTAGTATTCCGGGAGTTTCCCCTGCATATTTATGATTCAGAATACCGAACGATATCCCGGGAGATCTTCTGCACATTTACGTTTGGGACTTCGAGACGATATCTTGGGAGATCCCTTGTTGCTATCTCTGTGTGCTGAGTATATTCTGTCTGTGATTTACTCTTTATTAACTGTTAGTATTTTTAATTATACTGTCGTACTTCTTACTATTTTACCTCGTTATATATATATATATATATATATATATATATATATATATATATATATATATATATATATAACCAGTAGGGCCTTGAGCTTCCTCATCACTACTCGACTGAGGTTAGGCTTGGCACTTACTGGGTACCGCTGCGGTGTACTCATGCCCTTTCCTGCACATATTTTTCGTGTGCAGACCCAGGTTCTTCGGATCAACCATACTATTAGTGAGGCGAGATGATCTTCATAGACTTCGAGGTATATCTACCGCGTCCGCAAACTGAGGAGTCCCTCTCTATTCTCTCTTTTTGCTATAGCCTTCTGTATTTTCCTTTGATTAGACATTCTGGAGTTAGAACACTATGTAGTATCCACAACTTGTGATTTCATGAGATTCCGAGTTTTAGGAGTTGATTCTGTTTGAAAGTGTGTATTTGTATATGTTGAGCGCTATCGTAAACGTTTTAATTATGTTTTTATCTGTACTTTTTGGCTAGTTTTATCTTTCACTTCTTTTTCCGCAAATTGTTAGGCTTACCTAGTCGTAGAGACTAGGTGCCATCATGACAGTTCACGGAGGGAAAAATTGGGTCGTGACAAAGATAAAATTGTATTAAACTGATAGGTCGTAGCGTAAGTTTGCCAGAATATTTGTGTGCTTTACAATGACAACTGAGCTCACTATTTATAGCTACGGCTAGGGAAGGAGGTCCTAGTATTATGCCCCTTGTTAATTTCAATTATGAGGGTTATTGATGAAGATGTAACGGTACGTATAAATTCCAAATTCCTTGTAAAGGGAAATCGTGCTTAATGCTGTGGAATATTCTCCATTGAATGCTACCGGGTAAAGATTATTTATTGCATCCTTATCAGCGTTATTCTCTCTGATTGTGTACGGGACAAATGCCTTTGTTTCTGGTTATCCTCCACTTAAGTTTCACGTGTCCTTCTTTTGAGCGGCCACGTAGCTTTGCATATTTTACACTGTATAGATAGTCCCTTATGTCACCGGAAAGTTGGTAGAAACATTCTTTTGATGGGAATTGCTATGATTCTTTCTAAAGGCTTCTGACGGTTGATTAGATGCACGCCTCTCCGCATTTAATTCCCCGAACACGCGTCATCCCACGATTAAGCATAACTTTTGCCAGTTATCGAGGTAATCATGGCCATGAATTTAGCCGCCAAAACTTTTACTTATATGCATCAATCTTCTCCCCTTATACTCCATAATTTTCCAAAACTATCTGAAATATTCCTTGCTGTTAATTAATCTTTTCTACAACTCCCTTTAATACGAAAAAACTTTTCTTTTGTCCCAATGACTTCTTCTTTAAAGAATGTTAGCTCTTCAAAGGGTAAGAGCAAAGCTGGCGATACTGTTCCTCCAATGGTGGATTCTATCATTCCTAAAAGTCTTGTTACAACAAAATACTTCGAAGAGGAACTCCTTGCGGTTCTCCCTCGCACGTGGGCTATTGGAAGATACCATTCTTATATTCGTCCTTTCAGTATTCCTGTTGTGAGAAAGACTGCCGCTGTCATGATTTGGACATTGTTGCTCCCGATCTAACGGAGCGAATGACCCTTCCTAAGGAAGATTTTACATACTTTTACGCGTATCCCTTAATTGGGTGCACTTTCCTTAAATGGAGAGCTTGACTCTGTAATTGCGGAGTTCTGCCTCCACTACCAAGTGTGTTTGCCTCAAGTAAGTCCTTCTATGTGGAGGACAATTTCTTATCTTCGGCGCCTGTGCTAGGAGATGGGAGAGGAGATATCTTTAGCTCATGTGATGAATCTCTATTCCCCCAAAATATTCCATGGTGGAATTATACCATCATGCCCTATCATCTAGCATGGATGATGAAAGCGATTGTGGGTGGATGGAACAGTTTGTTGCAGTTGCTACTAATAACATCATTCCGACAACCGTTTCATCCTTTCCAAAGGCGTGGAACCGCACTCGTAAGCTTTTTGTTTAATATTTAGTTGATTAGGGATTCTTCCATATATGTATTGGTCCTTTATTCTACGCTCGTTTCAGCAACTCATTGGGTTCCGCCTATGGTTAAAGGCTTGAGCTAGTGGGTCCAAAAGATCTTAGACGTCACTATGCCCGATACCCATAGGTGGAAAGAACTATCCATTAACTACGAGTGGAAGACCAAAAATCATGGTAATTTAGACTAACTTTGTTTTAGCTTTTTATGTGAGGAAGTTGATTCATCCCTTCTATCGTTTCCTTGAAATTAGGTCTACCCACGGGCTCAATTGATGTTCTCGAGGAGGATATTTTGGATGATCCTACTGAAGCAGTGAGGCTATTTCAAGCGGTGCTCACTCGAATAGGTGTCTCCGGGCCTGTTTTTGGGCACAAGTGTTACACTACAAAGTCCCTGGCCGGAGAACAAGCAGCCAAAAAAGAAGGCGTTCTTCAGCGAAAAGAATAAGAGGGCGAAGACTATTGCCCCCGAGTCATCTCAAGAAGTTGTGATCACTATCCCTCCTCCCGGGACGGTCATAGACACCGTGATGATCAACGATGATGGAGAAGCTAGTGATGATGGAGCTTCTCTACACAGAAGGCAACAATTCTCATCAACTCAATAGAATGCTCAATCTATTGAGTTAGTTACACCAACTGAGAATGATGTCTTGGCACTTTAGGGGGAGCTTGATTTGTTAGAAAATGCCAACTCCCGCTTTCGTGCCCCAATTGCTATGCCCCGTACTACGGGGCTGAGTACCGAGTCCCTGCCGTCTTTGGTTGGCGAGCATCCAACAACCAACACTGCATTTATTGCGGCTGCTTCTCATTCACCTCCATCAGCTTCATCTCCATCTTCCCCAGCGCTTCCACCAGAAACTGCTATATCATCTCCACCGGCCGCACTTGATCATGAAGGAGATGTTCCTCTTACCCCAGTCCCCAATTCATGGGAATTTAGGGCAAAATTATGATGCCCCTTTTGAGGATCCACAGGGGAGGAGGAATGTTACTCTTTCGGTCTCCACCGGATGCAACTTGCGATCCCGGCCGGTGGAGCTTGCTAATTACCTGAAGCCTTTGGCTTCAGAGAAGGATTGGTAAAAGATCCAGGCTCTCTCGGGATAGTGCTTATTGAATAATGCCAGGCACAATGCCGCAATAATATATTCTTTACTTCTTTTGTTGTTTCTCTTATTTTTTGCTTAAACATATCCTGAGTTTGTTTTTCTCACTTTGTAAGCCAATTTTCTTGCTTCCAACGACCTTCAAAAGTTGATTAGGAAAAAGGAGGAACTTACCTCTGAGCGGGATCAACTTTTGGTTGAACGGGACCAAGCCGTTATTCATCTTTCGGAGTTAGAAACTAAAGCTGCCAAGGCTATTGTGTTGGAAACTCGTTTGCAGAAAAGTGAGCAGGAAGTGGAGACCATTAGCCAAGCGATTTCCCCATTGAGGGCCCAATATGAAGAGGCTAGGGTCAAATGGATTAAAGTCCATAATGACATTCTTACTGCATCCGATTGTGAGGCTGCCTCCGCTGAAAGACGAAATAATTTGGAGGCAGCCTTGAGTTCCAAGGCTAAAGAGCTTGCTGGTGCAGAGATAAAATATGCCCAGCTCGAGCAGAAGCATAAGAGGACCATAGAGCATAATAGAATTTTCAGCTGTACTCTTTGCGACCTTGATGTTAGCCTCAAATCTGTTAGATCCGCCCGAAAAAGGCTTTCTGCTGAGGAAACCCGACTCAAAGAAGAACTCAAGTGCCGAGAGGATTCCCTCATTATTGAGAAAACTTATGCTATGTACAGCATGAGGAGAAAAACCTTGAGAGAGGTCAAAGTTGGTATCATTGACTTTAATGCTGAAATTGCTAAGGCACGTGAGCTTGAGTTGGATGCTAAATCTGGTCCTTCTGGTTCTATTTCCGAATTCTCGGGAACTAAAGAAGAATCGGATGATGATGATGTTGAAGGCTAAACTGGTGCAGACCAAAATGTTAATCTATGGGCGGATCCATCTACTTTTCTGGGGGGTGCAGCACTTCTCTTCCTCTGGGTTCCGGAGATAGTGCAATTTAGCTTTTCTTTTCTTTTTTCAATTCTTGTATCTGTGCCATTTTGGCATGTGACTGTAAATAAAAATGTCTTTTTGCTCAAGTATTATTTGAGTCTTTCTTACGTTTGATTATTTATACAAGTTTTTTTGCATTCTCTTCTTTATGCTTAAGAGTTGCATAGCATCTGATTATGCCAGACCTTGGGATTTCCCAAAAGCATTTGTATTTTGGGGAAAACTCGTCAAATCAACCCTTTATTATAAGGGTTAAGTATTTGCATAAGTTTTCTTTTTGCGTCTTTTTGTGCAAGGCTTCGGGTGTATTTTTTCCTGAAGGCATTTTGATTCCGGGCATAAGTTCTTCTGAAATCAACCCTTTAATTTCAAGGTTGTTATAAGAGAGGGCCCTCTTATGTTTACACTTCTCTTGAAGAGGATGTCTCATGTTCATTACGACACTAGCATTTGAAGTATTTTTTAAACTTTCAAATGACAAAGTTAATTCATCGTTCAGACAAGAAACAAGATAGAAACAAAAGGACCTTGATTTATTCCTTCCATTTTAAAAAATTACATAGGCATTTGTTATGCTAAAAAGAAATTGTCATTACTTATGGCTAATTTGTAAAACTTATTTCTACGGGGATAGCCATGCAATCCTTGGTCCCAATAATACAATATGTTTTCGGTTTTTGTTTTCTGGTCTACGTGGCTGTCATTTTTACCTTATCCTCATATCATTCCCCCTAGTGTTGAATGCGAAGAATGCGAATTGGAACTCTAGAAGTATTGTATCTCCGAAGATACCACAAATGAATTGCTAGATAATCCTTAACTCGGTAACATACTTTACTTCCCCTCGGGAATTTATGCTATCGAACGAAGGACTGTCTAACAACTCTCTAGTGGTTTGTGCTCGTGAACGGTCAGGTAACCTTTGCTCAATAGCAAACTTATCTTCCCAGTGGGAGTTTTCTATAGAGCAAATAATTATTTAACCATCCCATAGTGGACCTTTGCTTGGGTGCATTGCTATTAACGGTCTTATTGCTGTTGTGTTCGTAGTATGCTTTCTATTGAGGCATCATTAAAAACCTTGCTAGAAAAACTTAATTGGGACAAAAATTGGATGAAGGGAAAAAGAGTGCAACACATACTTTCAGTTCGGGTGATGTTCATCAGCAATAATATCTTTTGAGGTGTGCCTTGTTCCAATTGCTGGGTAACTTTTCTCTATTTTGATTCTCCAATTCATACGAATCTTTCCGGGTGACAGCTGAAACCGGTAGGGGCCTTCCCATCTTGGACCTAGTTTCCTTGCATTGTGCTCCCGAGTGTTTTGAGTTACTTTCCTTAGGACCATGTCTCCTGCTTTGAAATAACGGAGGTTGGCTCTCCAATTATAATGTCGCCCCATTCTCTACTTTTGGTTTGCCATTCTTACATGCACCAAGTCCGTGCACTCATCGAGTAGCTCCAAGTTGACTAACATTGTTTCGTTGTTTGATTCTTCTTCTGCTGTGAAATATCTCAAGGTGGGTTCCTCTACTTCCACTAGGATTAAAGCTTCTGCACTGTACACAAGGGAAAAGGGAGTTTCTCCTATACTCAAGTTGGTCGTTGTTCGGTATGCCCATAAAACTCCGGGTAACTCCTCGGGCCAATTACCTTTCGCAACTTCCAACCTTTTCTTGAGGTTTTGTATAATCACTTTGTTCGTTGACTCCACTTGACCGTTTGCGCTTGGATGATAGGGTGAAGAATTGATCCTCTTTATTTTTAAATATTCGAGGAACTTTGTGACTTTTGCACCGATAAATTGAGGCCCATTATCGCATGATATCTCTTTTGGTATTCCGAACCTGCAAATTATATTTTCCCACAAGAAATCCACCACTTCGCACTCGCCGATCTTCTGATAAGGACCTGTTTAGACCTACTTAGAAAAATAGTCAGTCAAAATTAAAAGAAATCTTACCTTTACGGGAGCCGGTGGTAGTGGTCCGATGATGTCCATCAAATTGTTTCCGCCTATCCCTTCGTGGACTTCCCGCATGACATAGCTAGCTCCGATGCCTCGTTCAACGGGACTGGAAAAATTTTCTATACAATTGGCCTCTCTCGAAGCTGTATCGCGTTGCTTTGGTGCGCAGTGCCTGGGATGCTTTGGAGTCCTAAAGCAATTTCCCGTACTCCAGATAATCAATGATTTCATTCTTCCAGCCCCATACCAAATTAGTTGCATTTACCTCATAGTAACCATTTGCATCCAGGACTCAGTTCATCAGTCTTACTACCATCCCGGACTCCAATCCCTTTATTTCCATCGATGATCCGAGGTTATCCAATGCATCTACTTCTGTGTTACCTTCCCTTTGGATATGAGTAATCGACCACTCCCGAAATCACACCAATAGAGCATGGACCTTCACCACGTATTGTTGCATGCACTATTTTTTAGTTTTGAAGATCCCGTAGACCTGATCTACCACCAGCTGCACATTTGATTTTGATAGCCTCAGAGTCAAGTCCCTGGGCCAGTTCGAGCCCTGCAATCAAAGCTTCATACTCTACTTCGTTTTTAGTTAAAGGGACCATTCTGATGGCTTGCCTTAGGGTTTCCCTCGAAGGCGTGATTAATACTATACCAAGCCCGGACCCTTTTATGTTGGAAGCTTCATCCGTAAATAAGGTCCAAACCTTGATGTCAATTCTAACACCATTACTGCCTCTTTGGTTGACACATGCAATAATCCCGAACTGAAATCGGCCACAAAGTCAGCCAAGACTTGTGACATAATTACAGTCCTTTGTTTATATTCTATGTCAAACTCACTGATTTTGACAAACCATTTGGCCAATCTACTCGGGAGCTCGGGTTTGTGAAGGGTGTTCCGCAAAGGGAAAAAGGTCAACACGACTATCAGGTGACATTGGAATTAGGGCCTCAGCTTTCGAGGGGCGACTATGAGAGCTAAGGCCAGTTTCTCCAAATGCAGGTAGCGAGTTTCTGATCCCGTTAAAATTTTACTAACATAATAAATGGGAGATTGCGTACTTTCGTCCTCATGGACTAGAGCTGTACTTACCGCAACTTTCGATACCGTGAGGTAGATTAATATTATTTCACCTTCTTTTGGTTTAGAAAGTAGCGAGGACTTGACAAGTACCTTTTTAAATTTCTCAAATCCTACTGACATTCCGGGTTCCATTCGAAGTTGTTTTTCTTTTTGAGTAGTGCGAAGAAATGACGACATTTTTCAAATGATCCAAAAATTAACCTGCGCATTGTTGCCAATCTCCCCGTGAGCCTTTGAACTTCCTTCACATTCGACAGTTGGTCCAGAATATCTTCGATGGATTTGATCTTGTTGTGGTTTACCTCATTGCCCCTTTGCGATACCTAAAATCCCAGGAACCTGTCGGAGCTGACTCCGAACGTGCATTTTTTGGGGTTAAGCTTCATGTTATACTTCCTTAGGATATCAAAAGTTTCTTGCAGATGTTTAAGGTGATCACCTGCATTCAGAGACTTCACGAGCATATCATCTATATAAATTTCCATAGTTTTCCTATTTGTTTTTTAAACATCTTATTCACTTCAACCCAAACGGCATCACATTGTAGCAATTTGTGTCGAAATTTGTTATAAACAAAGTCTTTTACTGATCCTCCGAGTTCATCTTAATTTGGTTGTACTCGGAATATGCATCAAGGGAACTCATTAACTCGTGTCCAGTCATAGCGTCGATCATTTGATCGATGTTTGGCAGCAGGAACGAGTTTTTCAGGCACGCCTTATGGAAATCCTCGTAATCTACACATATGCGAAATTTGTTGTTCTTCTTGGGAACTACAACTACATTAGCTAGCTAGTCGGGATACTTTACCTCTCGGATTGACCTGATATTAAGTAAGTGAGTTACCTCCTCTTTTACGAATTTATTCCTGATTTCTGCAATAGGACATTTCTCTTGTCTTAAGGGAGGTATGGGGGGTCCATACTTAACTTGTGCATGGCTACCTCCGTCGGGATACCTGTCATATCCGCATGCGACCAAGCAAAACAATCGGTATTAGATTTAAGAAACTCAATAAATCCAGACCTGAGTTCGGGGTGTAGTCTTGTCCCCAAGTGGAATTTCCTTTCTATGAATTCTTTGAACAACACAACTTGCTCAATCTCTTCGCTGTGGATTTCGTTGCATCCGTCTCTTTTAGAACCTGGAAATACCTCGGCACCTAATAATATTTCGACATTTCTGCCCCTGGGTTAACTTCATCTAGTTTGAGAGCAGGCACCAGTTCTTGTAGTTGCTATGCTACGTGTTCTTTTCCTTTGCTACTGGAGACCAAAATTGTGTTCACCTCTCTTGCCACCGGTTGGTCACCCCTTATCTGTTTAACCCCTTCGGGCATTAGAAATTTCAATAGTTGATGATATGTTGATGCTACAACTTTCATCTCGTGCAACCATGGTCTTCCCAGAATAATGTTATATCCCATATCACTGTCTACCACTTCGAAAAGAGTTGTTTTCATTACCCCTTTGGTGTTTGTGGGAAGCAAAATCTCTCCTCAGGTTGTCACGCTCATGAGGTTGAATCCGGCGAGGAGTTTTATGACTGGAATAATGCTTCCCCTGAGTTTAGCTTGCTCCAATACTCTCCATTGTATAATATTAGCCAAACTTCCTGGATCCACTAGAACACGTTTAATTTTAAAATCTAGAACATTTAAAGAAATTACCAGTGCGTCGTTGTGTGGTAGTAGAAATCCATCTGCGTCCTCCTCCGTGAAAGTGATATCGTCTTTGGCGACTTCTCGGAGCCTATAGGTTATTGATACTTTTGTCTTTTTGCTACCGAGAAGGTGACTCCACTGATTTCGTTCCCTCCGAAGATCTGTTGATCGTTTAGTGCAAGGGATCTCTCCTGCTTTTGAGGGTTCTGCATTGTCCCGATTATGACCATAATTTTTTTAGCTCGGTCATTTAAGAATTCTCTAAGATGACCATTCGTTAACAGTGTTGCCACTTCTTCCCGTAGATGTGGGCAGTCCTCAATCTGGTGTCCATTCATCCCGTGATATTCATACAACAAGTTGGGATCCCTCTAGCTGGGATTAGATTTCATTGGTTTCAGGAACCGTGCTTCTTTGATAATTCTCATGGCTGACACCAACTTTACTACGCTGATGTTGAAATTGTATTCTGATAGCTTGGGGGTAGGAAGGATTCCATGACTCTGATGCTTCTTTATCCTGTAATGATCTATTGTTCTGATTGCGATTAGTCCTTCTGTCGATGACGAACCTGTCCGCTGTCCTAAAGCCTCTACTGTGGCCTTCGATTCATTCATAGTGCAAAAACAGGCCCCTCGAAGGTCGTCTGTCTGTGTCAAAATTATCTTTTGATTTTTCTCTGTTCTTCTCCCGTCCTTTGGTCGATGATGGGAAGCCAATCTGATCATCTTCGATCTTTATCTTTGATTCGTATCGGTTGTGGAAATCCGCCCAAGTCGTTGCTTGAAACTCAAGCAGGCTTTCTTTTAATTTCCAGGAAACATTTGAACTTCTCGGATTCAATCCCTTGGTGAATACTTTAGTCGCCCATTCATCCGAGATAGCTGGGAGCAACATTCTCTCCTTCTAGACTCGAGTAACAAACTCTCGTAGCAACTCAAATTCTCCTTGTGCAATCCTGAATATGTCGTCCTTTCGGGCCTGTACTTTTTTGGCCCCGGCATGAGCCTTGATAAAAGAGTCTGCAACCATCTCAATTGAGTCTATGGAATGCTCAGGTAACAATGAATACCATTTCAAGGCTCCCCTCGTGAGAGTCTCTCCAAATTTCTTTAGCAAAACCAATTCAATTTCATAAGGAGCTAAATCATTTCCCTTAACCACTATTGTATAGGTGGTAATATGCTCCTGAGGGTCTGAAGTTCCATTGTGCCAAGTCGGGCATTTTAAACTGCTTCGGATTAGTTATAGTGTTGTGCTTGGTTGTATGGAAACTAATTATATTTCATTGAGTCCGGTCCTTCACCACCGGTGGTGTGCCCTGGATTTGGTCCATACGGGCGTTCACTTCCCTCATAAACCATACGAGTTTATTATTGAAGGGATCATTTTCGTTATTGGTACCGGATATGCTCCCTCTAGCCCCATAGGAGCCAACTTCACCCCTCGAGGTGTTGTTGCCGACCCTCTGCATTGTTTGATTTGTAGGAGCGCAAGGAGGAACCAGCTCTTGTCTATTCGCATTATTCGAAGTCCCCCGACAGTGCTTGTTTCAACTCCGTCATAACTTTATCCTGTCGTGTTAGGTGACCTAGAATGATCACATGTTGCTCTTGAAACACCCTTACCGCATCAACGACATGTTCCTCCTCAGCATAATCGGGAGTTGTCTCCCGAACATGTTGAGGATATTGCCTATCATGCACCGGTTTGGCATCATTCCCCTCGCCGTGGGTGTCATTAATTGAGTCCTCGAAATGAGGTCAATTCCCTTGAATCTTCGGATTATGCGTGTTATTAACACCGTTATCTTCCATTTCTAATGATTTTTTTAAAGACAAAGTAATCAAAACACATTAGTAAAAAAGACAAGGATCAATTTAATAGCACGGCTGTCTAGGCCCCACAGTGGCGCCAAACTGTTTACCCATAATATTGTACGATTGAATTTAGATGTGATTTCTAGACAAATGAATTAATTTGATCCTGAAATAATAAGATAATTGAATAAATATGCAATACTTAGCCTTGAGATGGAGACGAAATAGCAAAAATAATGGTTCCGGGAGCAGGGTTTCCGGGCACAACAACAATCAAATCAAAAAGTAAGAAGATAAAATTGTATTAAGCTTTGGATAGAGTATAGCGTAAGTTTGCCAAAGAATTCATATGTTTTACAATAATAACTGATCTCATTATTTATAGCTACATCTAGAGAAGGAGGTCCTAGTATTATGCCCCTCTTTAATGTCAAATATAACGGTCATTGATAATTACATAATGGTGATTATAAATGTCAAATTCCTTGTAACAGGAAATCATACTTAATGCTGTGGAATATTCTCCATTGAATTCTACAGGGTGAAGAGTATTTTTTGCATCCTTATGAACGTTATTCTCTCCGATGACAGACAGGACAATTGCCTTCGGTTCTGGTTATCCCTCATATCTACGTGTCCTTCTTTTGAGCGGCCAAATAGCATTGCATATTTTACCCTATATACCTGTCAAGATAAATTTTTCTTCAACATGAACCCAAAGTAATACAAACTTTTTTTAACAATCAAATACGTCACACAGAATAGCCAAAACCTCTACATTATGGTTCGAGCCGTGAAAGCAATCACTAATACTAGCATTAGGGTAGACTGTCTACGTCATACATTTTGGGGTGCATCCTTTCACCGAATCTTGCATGAATATGGGATGCTCGTGCGTCGGGCACTCTTTAACTGTGAGAACCTAAAAAGTGGCAGTAAGAGTTTTTAATCAAATAATAAGAGAGGTGAGTGTAATTGAAGGAAAATCACATCTTAGATTATGCTTTTGATCCAAGTCGTATGCAATATTAAAGCCAAGAGTATTTTAGGTAGTTCAGTACACTGTACTTTCAAGCTTTTTCCTCATCTTAGAAGCTCCACAAAATCTTTTGATTTCCTCCCTTAAGTCCGGTTAATGCTTGTTCATATATACATTGTGCGTTGATTTTTTTTTCTTTTAATTCCATTACATATGGGATCATGAAAGGAAAAGATGAAAGATTATTGGTAATCAAAATCCCATTTATTATATGGAATAAATCCACAACCATGGAGTATAAATTATAAGTTTTCCCGTTCAACCTTTGATTAGTTGTTATGTATAGATTATAAAAGGCCGTAAATGTCTTTTAAAATTTTGGATGGAAGATGTAACGATCTGACCGGTTGTTTTGAGAATTAGCATCACATTGGGTGGCTTAAGGTCTCGAGAAGTTTCATATTATGTATTATTACTTTTTTGTGTGGTCGAGTTCGGTTTTCGGATGATTCGGGATAGATTTGGAAGAGCAATTCTTGTTTTAGAAGCTTAAGTGAAGAGAGTTGACTGGAGTTTGACTTTTATATAGAAAATTCTGAAATGGCATTTTGATGATTCCAATAACTTCGTATGGTGATTTTGGACTAATGAGTATGTCCGTATTTGAATTGGGAGGTCTGGAGATTGATTTGATGCATTTTGGGAAAAGTTGAAAAGTTGAAGGTTTGGAAGGATGAGAGGTTTGACCAGGAGTTGACTTTGTTGATATGAGGTTCGGACTTCGATTCTGGGAGTTGTTATAGACTCTTTGTGTTATTTGGGATTTGCATGCAAAATTTAACGTCATTCCAGGTTGATTTGATATGATTCAGCGCGAGTAGTAGAAGTTGAAAGTTCATAAGTTTATTAAGTAAGATTTTGTAATGACCAAATCGGTCGTTTTGAGATCCAATGCATTGTTGGGAAATTTGAGGTCGTGAGTAGCTTCAATTCATGTTTTGTGACTTATACGCGTAGTCGTAATTGAATTTCGGGAAGTTCAGAGTTAATTTGGAAAGAAAATTTTAAATTCGGAAGCTTTAAGTTGGAAGAGTTGACTAAGGTTTGACTATTTAGTACACGACCTCGGAATCGGGATTTAAAGGTTTAAATATGTTTGTATGGTGATTTCAGAACTAGGCATATGTTCGGGTTGAGTATCGGGTGGTCTGGGATCATTTTGGCGCTTAATATGGAAAGTTAGCAATTTGAAGATTTCTGGATTTCCTAAGTTTGGTTTGAAATGGACTTTGGTGTTATCGATGTCTGTTTGGGGTTCCGAGCCTTGGAATAGGCGTATCATGATTTATGACTTTTATGTAAAGTTTGACGTCATTTCGGGATGTTTAAGTATAATTCGGATGTGTTCGACGAAGTTTGAAAGTTGGAAAATTAGGAGAAATGTTTCGGTCATCGATTCATAGTTTTGATGTTGTTTGGCGTGATTTGAAGCTTAGAATAAGTTCGTATCATGTTTTAGGATGCGTTGGTATGGTTGGATGGGGTCCTGTTGAGACCAAACACACACGCAAGTATATGTGGCTTTCAAGTAATAAAGTGACTCGAAAGTCGGATGTCGAACCCATAGAGACTTAGCTTAATCGCTAATTAAGCAAACTAAAATCAATTAATGGTCCAAGGTAATCAAGAGTGATATTTTTCTATTAATCTACTACTGCTGAAATTTAAAAAGTAACAACTAATTTATCTAGAATGCAAACGTGTATGCTGAGGTTTTAATTCAGAGGAGAGGAAGATTCTAGGGTTGTGGTTGGTTTATCAATTCTATTAACTTCACTAATCACACTCGTTAATCTAGATTATCTATGATTGCTAATTAACCAGATCATTTATATGAATAGCATATTCTCACAATACTACCTGCATGTCCACAATATATCAATCCTATATTCCTATGATATTTAGTCTATCATGAACAAATATAATACGGTATTCAATTAAGCAAGACTGTTAGGTATATTCCTATCCTAACCGTGAAATCATTCCCCGAGCCACGGGTTCAAAAACAAGATCTATTTAATTCTACTCTAATCTAAATATGGTTTTTCCAAGCATAGCATAGATAGTAGGGTGAATTGGTATCTACAACAATTCACAAGTTAAAACTAGAATTAAAGAAACATCCATAAGATGATAATACGAATCAACAAAGATGTAATTAATAAACGTTAATAATCATGTCAACCACAACTCTAGAAACTAGAGTGCTTGGTCACTCATATTCGTAGCAACAATTTTCCAAGTATTTTGCATAAACAAATTACAAAGAAAAGATGAATGAAGAACTCGATGATTTTCTCCTCTAAGAATGTTCCCAACATCTTATCCCCTTCAAAAGTCATGTTTTTCGTTCACAAGTCACGTCCTCCCCCTCACAAAAGTGAGTTTAAAGACTATTTATATGGGATAGGGTTACCATGGGGTGAAATAATACAAGCCCACTTCGAAACAACCTTTTTAGGTTAGCTCGTTCATTCTCTCGTGCGCACGCGAGAGTGAACGAGCAAAGTTTTTCTCTTTTTCTTTCTCTTCTAGGTCTCTCCTGCATTTCCATGCCTTTTTGCTATACTTCGCTGTTTTTTTTTTCAAGCTTTTCCTCAATAGCTCGTTCACTCTCTAGTGTGCACGTGAGAGTGGACGAGTAAAGTTCTTCTTTTGTCTTTTGGTCACGAATCAACTTCTTTTACTCACATTTCGTCCAACTTGCTCCTACACACAAGGTTTCACGTAATGAGCATAGTTCACTACAAAAACTCATATAACCTACCGTATCCACGCAAGTTATGAGATGAAAGTGCACCAAATTTTGGTCATTTATCAACTGTAATGACCCGGCCAGTCGTTTTGTGAGTTATAGCCCTGTTTCCCCCATTTCTACTTCCTTTTTTGTTCTTCAGCTGTATTGTATCATATCGCATTGGTTGGTTCGGGTCCAGAGTGATTTTGGAGTGGAATGAGACAGTCTCCTATTTTGAAGCTTAAGTTGAAAAAGTCAACCAGATGTTGACTTATGAGTAAACGATCTTGGATTTGGATTTTTATGCTTCGGTTAGCTCCGTTAGGTGATTTTGGACTTAGGAGCGTGTTCGGAGTGTGATTTGGAGGTCCGTGGTAGAATTATATTTGAATTGGCGAAAGTTGGAAATTTGGCGATTTTGGTCAGCAGTGGAAAATTTAATATCGGGGTTGGAATGGAATTTCGAAAGTTGGGGTAGGTTCATGGTGTCATTTTTGACGCGTGTGCAAAATTTGAGGTCATTCGGACATGGTTTGGTAGGTTTCGGCATCGTTTGTGGAATTTGGAAGTTTAGAAGTTCTTAAGCTTGAATCTGAGGGTAATTCAGTGCTTTGATGTTGTTTTGACTGTTCCGAGGGTTTGATTAAGTTCATATGTTGATATATGACTTGTTTGTATGTTTGGTTAAGGTTCTGAGGGGCTCGAGATGATTTTGGATGGCTAACGGAGAGTTTGGAATTTGGAAAATGTAGCTGAAGCTGATGTCACTGTTGTTTCCGCACCTGTGGAGTGGGAACCGTAGGTACGAGGTCGCAAGTGTGTTTAGTTAGCTGCAGATGTGGAAATGGAAGGCCAGGGCTGGGTTCACAAAAGCGTATGATTGGTCGCATCTGCGAGCTCGCAAGTGTGAGACCTGGGGCGCAGATGCGGCTTTGAGGATTTAAGTGGTTTCCGCAGGTGCGAGGAGATGACCGCAGGTGCAGTTCTGTAGGAGCAGATATATGGCAGTTGGTGCGGAAGACCAGGGCAGAAAGTATAAATAGCACAATTCTCTAATTTTGGTTCATTTCCACTATTTTCAAGTCAGCTTTTGGAGCTTTTGGAGTGATTTTGAAGGGAGATTCAAAGGGTCTTCAGTGAGGTAAGTTGCTTGAGTTTTAATACTCCTATCTATGGTGTTTTCCCATTGTTTTAGAAATTAGTTATTGGAAATTAGGGGTTAAAATGAGGGGTTAGGGCTTGGGATTTTGGAGAGTTTGATTTGAGGATTTGAGGGACCAAATGGAGTCGAATTTTGGTAAATTTCATATGTACGGACTCATGAGTGAATGGGCTTTCAAGTTTTGTAATTTTTGTCAGGTTTCGAGACGTGGGACTGGGGGGCGGGTTTGGGCCGATTTAGGGTTCTTGGTCTAATTTGATAGTTTTTCTTCTGGAATTCATTTCTTTAGCACATATTGATGGTATTGTAGTAATTGTTAATAGATTCAGAGTATTTGGAGGCCGAGTCGAGGGGCAAGAGCATCGTAGAGTAGAGATTTGATCAGTTTTAAGTAAGTAATGATTGCAAATCTAGTCCTGAGGGTATGAAACCCCGTATTTTATGTCGTGTGACTATTTTGAGGTGACGCACATGCTAGGTGACGGGGGCGTGCACTATTGGGGATTGTGACTTTGTCCGTCCCGTATCAAATGTAAAGTTGAATATTTTGCTGAAACTATATGGCTCTCATGTGTTTAGAAAGAATTTCTGTAAATCAGGCTAGATGCCATGTTTAGGCCTTACGCCAGTGTTGTTTGGACCCTTAGAGGTCTTTTCTTGCTATCCTCTCATTTAAGAAATCTTTACTCTGTCATCTTTATACTTATTTACTCTATTTTTGATGCATCATATAAATGTTGTTTGGGCTGAAAACTTTGTTTTTTTGAGAGCCCGAGAGGCTAGAGAGGTTTATGACTGAGTGAGGCCGAGGGCTTGATTTGTGAAGATATTTATGCGATTGGGCGGCACGCTGCAGTATGTTTGATATAGGGCGAGAGACTCATTGATTTATGCCATGATTAACTTGATATAGTGCTTGGACTGAAGGAGCCCCTCCAGAGTCTGTATACACCCCCAGTGAGCGCAGGTACCTACTGAGTATGAGTGTCGAGTGCCAAGTGTTGAGTGAATAGGAGGCATGAGTGATGGTGAGGTTTTCCTGAGGGGATGTATATGAGTGATGGTGAGGTTTGCCCGAGGGGATGTATATAAGTGATGTTTGCCCGAGGGGCTGTATATGAGTGATGGTGAGGTTTGCCTCAGGGGCTGTATATGAGTGATGTTTGCCCGAGGGGTTGTTTATGATTTCATCATTTTGCTCACTTTTTCATTGAACCTTTGTTCAAAAATTGTTGGAAGATGTTTTTAAATGATTTTATTGGAACTGGATTTAAAGAAGCTGATTTGTTTCAAACTCTGGTTTTAAAAGCATGTCGTATTTTACTGAATTTTTCTGATATGAACTTTACTTGCAGTATTACTCATCATTACTTCTCAGTATTTATTTACTATTGTTACTTACTGAGTTGTCATATTCACGTTACTCCCTGCACCTTATGTGCAGATCCAAGCGTATCTGGACACGGTAGCGGATGTTGACTATTTCAGTTGCAGATTTTCTCGGAGATAGAAAGGTAGTTACCTGGCGATCGCAGCCCTGCTCTTCTCCCTCTTATCTTCCTTTAGTTGTATTTAGTTATTTTCCAGACTATGTTAGTCTCGATATTGTCAAACAAATTGTAGTAGATGCTCATGACTAGTGACACCCCAATGTCGAGCTTTCTTTTCCGCACTTTTGTTTTGATTTGAACTCCTTTATGAAGGTTTTATATTGAATAGCTTTGGAATTATCTTTGAAATGAAAATATCGATTTGTTTTGATTATGTGTCAACTTTCCTAGTACCACGATAGGCCCCATCTCGACAATGTTAGTTTTTGGGTCGTGACACACACTTAAACTCTTACTCGTCCTCGAGCAACTTTCTATACTTTACAACAACACAACCTTTTTAAACAGCTCTCATAACTCATCATACCAAGAATATTCAAAATAGACTAAAAATAATAGTGTAACATCCTCACCTTAAAATTTGACTCACAAGTACCATGCATTTTTGACAACCCGCACACTTACTGTAACATAGAGGTCAATGACATTACCTTTCCTTCATGAATCAAGTGCCCTCACACAACAAAAGAGAGTAGTTCCACACACATAAAATTCAAGAACAATTAGGAACTCAATATAGAAAGAACTCACTCACTCTTAGAAACAACATTCATATTCCACAAAAGATGAACCATAGGCTTGCCTGTAGTGTACTACTCTACTAATCGAGCTCATCCAGTCAAAGATCGATTATGACTTTATTTGGTTGTATTGTAGGTTGTGGGACAAGTAGGATACATATAGATATACGAGTGACTACACCTCCCTAAGCACTTTAATACATACACTTTAACATTTAAAACCCTACACTTATGTCAAACCATAGCTCCACCTTAACATCAATGTATATTAACTCCATAATTCTTTAAGCATAGTTACATCAAGATTCAACACTATCAACGAATATTTTTCACACAATACAACTACTTTTTTTCTTTTCTTTTTTTTCAATTCAAGTGGCTCTTACTTTTCCAAAACAGTGCACCTTTCTCCTTATTTCATTAGTTCTACTCAAAAGCCAAACCAGCACCCCACATTTTAACTTTTACAAAGTTCATTACAATTCAAGTGCTGATGAGAGGTGAAAAGATTCAAGTAGATTGTTAATTCAAACAAAGGGGTAAGGCTTATAATGTAGTTGCCAAAAAACAGGATTACAGGCTCAAAGGGTTAACTACGATACATAACAATTAGGCGGGTAAAATATAAATCTATCTGGATCAACAAAAAAATGCCTATATCACTTCCAAGACTGAACAAAACTACTATTTTGCTTTTCAAACACACGGGGCAAGATCTAGACATCAAATTCAATGCACAGAATGACACACACATGGCACATAACTCACTCAAGATTGGACTCATCAAGACACTTTAGTCAAAGCAGTTAAGCAAAGTTAAGATCATACAATTTAAAGTTCTTATGCAAGAGTCAAAAACTGAGCCTAAGCGTCACAACCAAATTACTCACTATTCTCAAGGCATAACAAATTCAAGAGATATTGCCTCAATTCCAATCACAACAAAATGGCTGCTACTCCTAAAAAAAACTAACTACACTTGGCTCAAACAAAACCCTTGAAAAAGAACTGCGGCACAAAGATAAACCAAGGGGAAATTATGACACTACCTAACAAAAGAAAATATTTTTGTCTTTTTTCTTTCGACTTAAATATTTCAAGAAACCTATCGAATGAGATCCATCATCGGGAGAAGTCCAATTTTTCTACTTAAATCTTTCTCTTCTTCTTTCTCCCATGAAGTCTAGCCTTTTTACCCATTCTTAGAAGGTCTCCTCTTTCATCCCTGGCTCTTTTCTCAATAATTATTACACACTCAGCTTGCAACACCACCTCCTCTAACTTAGTTATCCCATCGAATCACTACAATTCACATAAGGACTCTACTCCATCCCATTCATTTCTACCACAGTAATCATGCACAAGTCATTATAATGCTTAGGGAGCTTAAGTGCCTTGTATACATTAAAAGTGATTTCCTCATCGCCAACTCTCATCTTCAACTTCCCTTCCCTAACATCAATAATCGCTCCACCAGTAGCTAAGAATGATCGCCCCAAAATAATGGGCACTTCCTCATCTGCCCGTAATCAAGAATAATAAAATCAGTAGGAAGAATAAACTTTCCCACTCAAACTAACACATCATCAATAATTCCTGCTGGCATAACTAGTGACCTATCTGCCAACTGTAAAGTGATTGTAGTAGGTCTAAGCACCCCCAATCCGAGTTGCTTGAATAAAGATGATGGCATCAAATTTATACTAGCCCCTAAATCACACAGGGCTCTACCAACTTCTTATTTTCCAAGAGACGGAGGAATTGTGAAACACCTAGGATCCTTTAACTTAGGAGGAAGTTTACTCTGAACACTAGCACTGCACTCTTCAGTAAGTGCAACTGTTTCAAACTCTGTAGGTCTTTGCCTGTTTGCCACAATATCTCTAAGATACCTTGCATACTTAGGCACTTCCTGCAAAATTTCCACCAAAGGCAAATTCACACGCAATTGGCTCAAAATATCTAAGAATATCTTATACTTAGCGTTATCTTTTTGCTTTTGCAGTCTTTGTGGAAACGAAGGTAGTGGCCTTGTCACAATTACTGGCTCTGATCCTTTGTTCTCTTTCTCATTCCCCTCAACTGGATTAGGAACTAATTCTCCTTTAGAACTAGGTGTATACTTCTTTTTCTTTGGAACTTCTTCTAATAGTCTTCTATTTCTCAAGGTAACTGCATTGACTTGAGCCTTAGGATTAGGCTCAGTATCACTAGGGAGAGCTCCAACAGGTCTAGGATTCTGAGTATTAGCAATTTGGCCAAACTGCCTCTCTAAATTTCTGAACTCTGTGCGCAATTGTTGATTCTCAGCCCTAACTTGTTTATTCTCAGCCCTAACTTGTAAATTCTCATCCATAACTTTCTGATTGTCTATCAAGAGCTTTTTCATCATGGCAGTCAAACTCTCTTCTGCTTGTTATGGGGGTTTAGGTGGCTGATTTTAGTTAGCTTGAGGCCAGTTATTCTGATTTCCACCCCAAGAGAAGTTAGGATGATTCCTCCGGTTCGGATTGTATTTGTTACCATATTAAGCATTTTGATTCATCGGCCCTCTAGCTTATTGCCCAACATAGTAGATGGATTTAAGATTCACGAGGCATATGTCACTTGTGTGAACTTCACCACATAATTCATATCAAGTAGACATTTGTTGCACATGTTGCATCCGTTGTGCTTGGTGCATTGTCATTTTGTTCATCTGGTTCGCTAATCTTGCTATATCTTCCCTCGTGGATGAAAAATCATCAGCTCAATCACACATGCTGCCTTTTGTTTAAGTGTTCTTCGTGGTTCCCATATCCTTGCCAATTATTATCATTAACAGTGAAATTATTTAGCAAGATCTGGATCTCACATTCTGAGTTAAGATTCATCTTTGATGACACATCCAACCCATCAACAAAAATGTGACCCAAAACCTCATCAGTCTGACAATGATGTGGGCGGTCTTTGAGTATCTTCTTGTATCTTTCCCATGCTTGACGAAGAGTCTCGCCATCTCATTTTTGAAACATAAGAAGCTGGCTCCTCAGCGACTTTGTCTTCTTAGTGTGAAAAAACTTGATTAAGAATTTCCTAACTAGATCATCCCAAGTGTTGATTGAGTTTGCGGGCTCCTTTTGCAACCATTTTAGGTCTCTCATGCACTTTCATGCCTTTTTACTATGCTTCGCTGTTTTATTCAAGCTTTTCCTCAATAACTGTTCACTCTCTCATGTGCACACGAGAATGAACGAGTAAAGTTCTTCTTTTGTCTTTTGGTCACGAATCAACTTCTATTTGCTCACATTTCGTCCAACTTGCTCCTGCACACAAGAATGCACGCAATGAGCATAATTCACTACAAAAACTGATATAACCTACCATAACCACACAAGTTATGAGATGAAAGTGCACTGAAAAATATGCATTTTTGGCCGTTTATCAGGTCCCGGGGGCCTCCGGTGCGAATCGGATTGGAATCGGGTCGAGTTTTGGACAAGAAGGAATTGCTCAAGCATAAGGCTTCTAGTGTGATCGCATTTGTGAGGTTTTTTAGCCGTAGGTGAGAGACAGCAGAAGTGGCCAAGGGGTTGCAGAAGCAGTTCTGGGTGAGCTGGACAGTGGTTGCAGGTGCAAGGAGGATTTCTACATCTGCGAGCCCGCAGATACGATGAGGCTCCATAGATACAGAGTCAGAGAGGCATGGGTGGCCTCGTAGAAGCGGATGGGATCATGCAGGTGCCAAAATGCAGAAGCTAAAAGAGATCCACAAAAGCAGCCTCGCAGGTGCGAACTTTGGGCCGCAGGTGCGACTGACCGGCAGCCTAAGTGACTTCTGCAATAGCAGACATTTTTTTGCAGGTGCAGTGGGGTGTCCGCAAGTGCGAAAACGCCTGGGCAGAATATATGTTACTCAATCGGGATTTTTGCTCATTTTCACTCATTCCTCTCTTGCTTGCGCGATTTTGGGGCGATTTAGAGCAGACAACTTCATCATCTACCTCGAGGTAAGGAACTTCTACTCATTGTGAGCTAAGTACATGAGTTATATATGGATTTAAACATGGACTTGGGTAGAAATTGTGGGATTTTTTGGTAGAAAACCTAGAATTTGGTATTTTTGGATTTTGACCGCGTAATTGGAAATGGAACTAGGAATAAATTATATATTTAAGTTCGTTGCGTTATGGGTAAAGTTTACCTTCAAGAATTTTCAGAATCCGGGCACGTGGACCCGATGGTTGACTTTGTTGACTTTTTTAGTAGAGTTGAGGGTTGTTATAAATTGTTAAATTATACGCATTGAAGTATATTTTGATTAGATGCATGTTGTTTGACTAGTTTCGGATCGCATGGCTTTGAATTGAAGAGTTTGAGAGGTATTGGAGTCGGCTATGGAACTTCAAAACGAAGTAAGTCTCCCGTCTAACCTTGTGAGGGAAAACTACCCCTAGGTGTTGTAATTGTTATGTGCTACTAGTTGTGGGTGCTACATATGCATGAGGTGACGAGAGTCCATACATAGCTAAAGCATGTTTATGTCCGGGTAGATTTAGGACTTTATCATGTAATATTTAAATTATTTGAACTTATTTTGCTAGCTTAATTAATTGAATTTATAATTAAAATTAATTTAGAAATATATATATATATATATATATATATATATATATATATATATATATATATATATTACGCCGAGCCTTATCACCTTGAGTTGTTGGCAAGTTATTTGAGAAACGGTAAAGATTATATTCACTTTATGCTCATGTACTGTATTGTAAGCACGTGTCTTATAATTCGATAAGTTCCTTCCTTTCTTGTCGAGTGGACCGAATGCCTCGATAGTATAATATATTCATCTATGGTTCGTGCCGGTTGACCCTCGGCAGTGTACATATTTTCTGGATTGAGTCGTACGACCTCGGCATAATCGTGTGTTATACTGCTAGCACACCGAATATTCATGAGATTATCCTTCCACTGATGCCTAGCATCTTATATGGTACTCCTTATCTGTTTGATACTGGCACTTGATACATCTTTTCTATTGAGATAGAATACGAGATTGTGAAATTTATATCTTTAGAAGAATTTTTTTGATGATTATGTAACTTACAATTTTACCCCATTATTGTTGTTGTGCTTTATATCTGCTAATGATTTATCATATTGCTTTATTGGACCTCTAGTAAGTGTCGATGTCGACCTCTCGTCACTACTTCTCCGGGGTTAGGCTAGATACTTACTGGGTACGCGTTGATTTACGTACTCAGGCTGCACTTCTACACTAAATGTGCAGGATCTGACAGGTTTAATTGGTGGTCATCTTTGCGTGTAGGCCCAGCTGCTGAGGAGACTTTATGGTGAGCCGCATTCCATGCTATGTATCGCAGCCCACAGATTCTTCATCGTACTATTTACTTTATCATGTCTTATTTATATTCCAGACAGATGTTGTATTATTATTACTCCTTATTAAATACTCATGCACTTGTGACATTGGATTTTGGGATTGCTTAACCTCGATACACTTTTACTTGTATAATATTTAAATTGTATTTATCAATGACTTTAATGCAATTTGTCTCCACCTAACAAGATTCATGATTTCAAAAATAATAAAATGAATAATCAAGTTGGTAGTTCACCGTTGGCTTTCCTAACGGTGACGTTGGGCACCATCATGGCCTATAATGTGTTTGGGGTCATGACAGCTTGGTATCAGAGCTCTAGGTTCACTTTGGTCTCATATGTCAAGAAAACGTTAGTAGAGTCTTGTGGATTGGTACACTGACATATGTACTTATCTTTGAGATGTTACATGGCTGTCAGGAGCACTTCCTTTCTTGATTCTTCATCGTGCGATTTGATTCCATTAAAGCTTATGCCTTCATTTCCTTCCTACTCAATCTTATGAGCGTGGTGCGCTTTCTATCAATTGGGCATTAAGGAGTTGTAATGGCACTGCAGATATGGTGCAGGATGTTTCTCCCTACATATTCAGTCATACCCTAGTCATCGCAAATGTGATGCATGCTGAACATTGGGGCGTCATGCTATTAGTTTTGGTATAAATGGTAGTGTGCTTATTTATGTTTCACAGAAATAAACGACTCGAAGGGAGGATTAATCGGTCATAGTGTAGAGATTCAGCATTTTGTTCCAGCGGAGGAAATGCAATTGGACTATGGGTGTTCCGGCTTTGGCTGACGGAGTACTAAAACTTGATACTTTCAATCTTGGTGGAATTTTCAATTATGGTGTAATGGCGTTGTCTTGCTACGATGTATGAAGGCATATGGGTGTCGAATTGGTGCTTCTAATGTTGATGGTTCGGGGGAGTTGATCTTTATGAAGGCTTAGAGTTGGTGAAAATTTATCTATTCGGGTGCTGCAAAGAGGGATTATGATTTGAGGTAGTATTTTGGAAGCAAAGGAGGGGGAAGGACATGGTGGGAGGATTCTCGTAGTGATTGAATTGCTAGCAGGTCAAGTATGAACAACAGAGGTTGAGAAGTTGCTTAAGGAGATGGTTTAACCGAAGTGAGAGTGGAGAAGTAGTGTATGGATTCTATGGTAAGTTAGCCACATGCCGTGGGGAAGTTTAGAGCAATTTAGGGATCATGATAGATAGTGACTAGGTCTATAAATTTCATTTGGGATGGTGGCTACTATATTGAGGAAGATTGAATATGGCAGAGAGGAGTTGCTTGAAATGAAGAGGGGTGTGAAAGCTTGATTATCATTTTTTGATGCAACATGACTTCGAGTTTGGAACGTATGGTTGGACTTTTAGTTGATGCTAATAGGGGTTTAACAGACTCTTACAGCTGGCAGGTGAGCATGGGCTTAGGAGGGTTTTCTGATTTTGTGGTAGTTGTACCAGGGCAATGTCGTTGGAAGATGTTGGTATGGAATTTCCACCGGTGGGCTACCTCCTATGAGCAGGTTAGCGGTTTCTCAATTTTGATTAAGTTTCTATGAAGAGTTCTACTTACTACCCAGTAGGAGGTCGGATGTGCGATTGATGGTGACAATTCGAAATATTCATGAAAAGTTTAATAAGTTACTACAAGAAATTTGGCGAGTTAACGGTGCGAGATCACGGAAATTGAGAAGGAGGAATCATTGTGGGTTCTACATTTACCTAATAGTAGCTTAAAGCTAAGTAGGGAGCCCACCATCTATGATTGGATCGCGTGGTTGTTTGCTTGTGCGGTTTCTGGTTATTAGTGTATTGGTGGATTATTTATGACTAAGAAAAGAAAAACATCAAGGTTAATTCGGGTAAAGAACTTGAGGAATGCATGTGATATTACGCCTTACCGATTCATGTGCAGCTTTTGGGAAGACTCAGAGTTTACGATTCTTATGGATGTGATGTACTCGAAAAGGAATTCATCCAGTTGCATCTTTGAGAGAGTGTTCATGTCAGTGTGGAGACTCTCAACAATGATTCCAGTGGGTTCACTAATTTAAGTGCAATGTTTAAGGATTTTGGGTCGTTGTGTGGTTAAGGATCGAGTTTTTGTAGTGGAGAAAGGGACTTGGGGTGTTTCTATGTTAGCACCAGGGGTCTGCGGTGCGATGTTAGAGAGATGGAAGGAAACAACTTCGGATTCGTAGAGGAACTTTCAAAATGGGTGTACTAGTTGGAGATGTTATTGTGTGATGAGGAGGGTATGAGATGGTTCATGGGTATTGAGATGATGTGATCTAGCAATTTGGGTCACTCGGGATGAGTTTTGATTGAGTTTCATTATGCTTTTGAATGGAGTTATTATTATTTCTAGGTCAAGTCAAGAGTAAATTAGAAAAAGTGGGGTCAGTTAGTAATAATTTGAATCAATATGATTGTGGTAATGCTCAGTTCCTTCGGCATGTTAAGTTATACAAGTGGTTTGTGGTTGTACGTGCGGGCTTGAAAACCACCATAATTTGATTGATTTGGGGGGTATTTGATTCACATGGCCTTGTTATGTGTAAATGGATCCCGAAAGAGTTATGGCGATTTAGACCACGACTTGAGGTTTGTATTTTCTGCTGTAACGGGAATCCAGTTGCATGTTCCAGTGGTTCTTCTGTAATGAGTTAAGTGAAAGATTTCTAGTCAATGAAGTGTTTATTCTACTAGTAGTTCAGGTTATGATGAATTCTTGTGTACAGTGAGTAGTTTGGGAATTGGAAGTTGAGGATCAAGGTTGCGGCTCGGTGTTGCACCTTAGTCGTGCTTGGGTTTTTATATCGTATGGCGCTATCCATATCCCCAAGGTTGTATTATGCACTTGGCATGTTTGTGGTCGGTATTCGAGCATTTCGTAAGTATAAGAATTACGACTTGATGGATTTTTCTTATCGATTGTTATGTGTGGATCGGGTGGCACGCCGCCACGAGTATATTATTTGAATCTGATGGAATGCCACCACGGGTATATTGTTTGGATCCGGTGGCACGCCACCACGGGTATGTTGTGTGGATCGGGTTACGTGCCGCAATGATGTCATGTTTGGATCTAGTTGCATGCTGCAACATTATGATATTTGGACCGGGTTGCACGCTGCAACAATGAGATGTTGAGTAGGGTTCCCCATATTTATTTTTGTGAGTTTTGTTTCTCATCTCCGAGAAAGGTTTATAGCATTTGTTAGTCGTTTTATTCGTTACACGGACTGGGTAGTTCTTTGCTAGAGTTCGTTCTTCCTTATGTTCCATATTCGAGTTGTAGCTTGTTGGCACATTGATGGCGTTACATAAGATTTTATACGGTGTTTGAGGTGGCTTATTGCCCGAGCAGCTTGTACTGAGTGAGATGAGATTATTGGGACTGAGATAAGTGCAATCAGAGTTATGTAGGGTATATTAAAGAGAAAATATTGTTAGTCAGTTCAGGATGAGGTAATGGTTCTTGTCAGGTGGAGAGACCCCATGATTTATTGATTTGGTAGGTAGTTATGAGTTTCTATGCATCTCTTTCATCATGGAAGTATTTGCGAGAGTTGGAACAGGGCTTACAGGTGTTATGAGGCATATTGTGAGCATCAGATTCATGAAATTGTAGCTATTGTGGTCGAAGAATGTTATTGTGGGCAAACGACTTATGTGCTGCATGGTGCGATTTCAGCATAGGTGCATGGTTATTAATGCGGTGTTAGTATGTTAGAATCGGGTGTCGTGGAGAATTCCGAATGATGAAACCTGGTTCTAAGGCTTGTTAGTTGAGATTATAGGGAGGATCTTCAGTCTGGCTCGAGCTAATGTGCTCACATGGGTTGTGGTGGCACGGGTAGGTGCATGAGGTGTTAAATATTGATTTGGGCAACTCCGTAATGGTTCTTGGCACGTTGGAGGACGAACGTATGTTTAAGTGCA
The DNA here is from genome assembly GCF_000715075.1 of Nicotiana tabacum. Taxonomy (NCBI): domain Eukaryota; kingdom Viridiplantae; phylum Streptophyta; class Magnoliopsida; order Solanales; family Solanaceae; genus Nicotiana; species Nicotiana tabacum. The sequence continues at coordinate 23,393,678 of NC_134086.1, read as the reverse complement.
GTAGAATGTAATGACCCAACCGGTCGTTTTAAAATCAAGTGCGTCGTTCGGTGGTTTGAGACCATGATTAGCTTCACTTCATATTTTGTGACTTGTACGTGTAGTCGGAATTGAATTTCGGGAAGCTTGGAGTTGATTTGGAAAGAAAATTCTAAATTTGGAAGATTTAAGTTGGAAGAGCAGACTAGGGTTTGACTTTTGAATAAACAACCTCGGAATCAGGATTTGAAGGTTCCAATAGGTTCGTATGGTGATTTTGGATTTGCGCGTATGCCTGGGTTGAATATCGAGTGGTCTGGGATCATTTTGGCGCTTAATAAGGTAAGTTCGAATTTTAATGATTTTTGGATTTCCTAAGTTTGGTTTTAAGTGGATTTTGTTGTTATCGATGTCTGTTTGGGGTTTCGAGCCTAGGAATAGGTTCATATCGTGATTTATGACTTACCAGGTAAGAATAATTCGTACGCGTTTGGCGAGGTTTGAAACTTGGAAAGTTGGAATAAAGGTTTCGGTCATTGATTCATAGTTTTGATGTTGTTTGGCGTGATTTGAGGCTTTGACTAAGTTTGTATCATGTTTTAGGATGTGTTGGTATAGTTGGATGGTGTCCCGGGGAGGAGGGGGGAAGGTGTGAATCAGATTGGAATCGAGTCGAGTTTTGGACTTAAGGAATTGTTGAAGCTTAAGGCTTCTGGTGTGATCGCACCTGCGAGGTTTTTGGCCGCAGGTGCGAGACCGCAAAAGCGGCCAAATAGTCGCAGAAGCAGTTCTGGTTGAGCTGGTCAATGGTCATAGGTACGAGGAGGATTTTCACATCTGCGAGCCCGCAAAAGCGACGAGGCTCCATAGATGCGGAGTTGGAGAGGCATAGCTAGCTTCGCAGAAGCGAATGGGATCACACATGCGCGAAAGGGCAAAAATGAAAGGAGGTCCGCAGAAGCGACCTCGCAGGTGCGAGCTTTAGGCTGCAAGTGCGGCTGGTCGGGGGCCTAAATTACTTCCACAAGAGCGGACATTTTTCCTTAAAAGCGGAGCCGCAGGTGCGGCTGGGGTGTCCGCAGGTGCGAAGATGCCTAGGCAGAATATATGTTACTCAATCAGGATTTTTGCTCATTTTCACTCATTCCTCTCTTGCTTGGGCGATTTGGAGGAGCCAACTTCATCATCTACCTCGAGAGTAAGGAACTTCTACTCATTATGAGCTAAGTACATGAGTTATATATGGATTTAAACATGGATATGGGTAGAAATTATGGAATTTTTGGTAGAAAACCAAGAATTTGGTATTTTTAAATTTTGACAATGAAATTGGACATGGAATTAGGAATAATTATATATTTGAGTTCGTGGCATTATGGGTAAAGTTTATCTTCAAGAATTTTTGGAATCTGAGCATGTGGGCCTGAGGGTTGACTTTGTTGACTTTTCGAGCGGAGTTGAGGGTTACTATAAATTGTTAAATTATACGCATTAGAGTATATCTTGATTAATTTGCATGTTGTTTAACTAGTTTTGGATCTTGTGGCTTTGAATTGAAGAGTTAGAGAGGCATTAGAGCCGGGTATAGAACTTCGGAGCGAGGTAAGTCTCATGTCTAACCTTGTGAGGGGGAAACTATCCCTAGGTGATGTGATTGTTATGTGCTACTAGTTGTGGGTGCTACATACGCATGAAAAGACGAGAGTCCATACATAGCTAATGCATGTTTATGTCCGAGTAGACTCAGGATTCTATCATGTAATAATTGAATTATTTGAACTTCATTTGCTAGCTTAATTAATTGAATTTATTATTGAAATTGATTTAGAAATATATATATATATATATATATATATATATATATATATATATATATATATATATATATATATATATATATATATATATATATATATATATATATATATATATATATATATATATATATATATATATATATATATATATATATATATATATATATATATATATATATATATATATATATATATATATATATATATATATATATATATATCGATAAGTTCCTTCCTTTCTTGTGGAGCAGGCTGAACGCCTCGACAGTATAATATATGCATTTATTGTTCGTATCGTTCGACCCTCGGTAGTATACACATTATTCTGGATCGGGCCGTATGACCTCGGCATAATCGTGCATTATATTGCTAGTAATACGAATATTCACGAGATTATCCTTCCACTGATGCATGGAATCTTATGTGGTACTCCTTAATCCGTTTGTATACTGATACTTGATACATCTGAGATGTTGAGATAGAATATGAGACTAAGAAATTTATATCTTTAAAAGAAATTTTTGGAAGATTATGTGACTTACAGTTTTACCCCATTATTGTTGTTATGCTTTATATCTTCTTATGATTTATCATATTGCTTTATTGGACCTCTAGTAAGTGTCTATGTTGACCCTCATCATTACTTCTCCGGGGCTAGGCTAGATACTTACTGGGTACGCGTTGATTTACGTACTCAGGCTACACTTCTGCATTAAATGTGCAGGATCTAACAGGTTCAATTGGTGGTTATCTTGGCGCGTAAGCGCAGCTGCTGAGGATACATTATGGTGAGCTTCATTCCAGGTTATGTATCGCAGCCCATAGAGTCTCCATTGTACTATTTGCTTTATCCTACTTTTTCTACATTCTGGACATATGTTATATTATTTGTACTCCTTAGTAAATGATCATGCACTTGTAACACCGGGTTTTGGGATATTCTAGAATTTTTTTATGGTTTGCTTAACCTCGATACACTTTCACTTGAATAATATTTAAGCTGTATTTATCTACGACTTTAATGCAATTATGTCTCCACCTAACAATTTTCATGATTTCAAAAATGATAAAATGAATAATCAAGTTGGTAGTTCACCGTTGGCTTGCCTAATGGCGACATTGGGCGCCATCACAACCTATATTGGGTTTTGGATCGTGACAAATTTGAGGTGTGATTCATAATTTTGATGTTATTTGATGTGATTTGAGAGCTCGAGTAGGTCCGTGTTATGTTATGAAACTTGTTGGTATGCTTAGGTGGGGTCCCGGAGGTTTCGGGTATATTTCGGATGGGCTTCGGGACATTTCATCATGTTTTAGAGTTGTTGGTTTTCTGATGCTTCAGGTACTTTATGCGATCGCAGGTATTCGATCACGATGTATTGTAGGAGCTGGGTGTGGTTCTTCTTCGCAATCGCATTTACATTACAACATTCTTGATGTTTGAGTTGTTTGTCAGTCACGTTTGCGTCTTGAAGATCGCTATCGCGTAGCTCTATGGAAGGAGGCATGCTCGTTGGCTTGCGCATTAGTGATAGGTGTTGTGGGTTCGTGCTTGTTTGGTTCACAGGCTTTCGCGATCGCAGTGTTATTTACGTGATTGCGTAGTACATTTTTGGGCAGTGTTGTTCTTTGCCATCACGATGTGCAAATGTCTAGGCAGGATATAAGTACTCTATTTTACGGGCTTTCGATATTTTATCACTTTTTGGGTTAGAGAGCTCGAAGTTGGGCTATTTTGGAGGGAATTTTCAAACTTTGGATTGGGGTTAGTGTTCTTTACCCGGATTTGATTATATTTCATGATTCCATCTTTGTTTTTATCATTAAATTAGTGATTTGAATTGGAGAAAATAAGAACTTTTGTAAAAACTTGGAAAAATGTAAAATAAGGATTTGAAGGCCGATATGATGACAGAATTGGATAATTTTGGTATGGCTGGACAGGTATCGGAATGGGTGTTCGAATTTTTTGAGTTTTGTTGGGTCTCAAAATGCGGGCCTAGAGTAAACTTTTTAGGTTGACTTTTTAGTTTTCATTAAAGATCGAAGATTTATTATCCAAAATTATTTTCTATGGTTTTTATTTATGATATTAAGTTATTTTAGCTACATTTGAGTCGTCCTTTGTTTCACACAAGAAGGTCATTTAGCATATTGATTTAGCTTTCTTGAGCTCATTATCTTGCCTAACTTTGTGTGAGGGAACTAACCCTTAGGATTTGAGTCATTAGTGATATTTTGTGTCATGTAAAAGCTGTGTACGCGAGGTGACGAGTACGTATTCGGGTTTATATGTTATTGACCGGTTTAGACTCTTGGGCTTCTTTCATTTATTTATTTGAAATTGTTAGCATATGTTATATCTTTTAATTGTCTTGTTTACTTTTGCATGCTTTATTTGGAGTTGTTGTTACATGTCACATCCTTTACTCGTCAAGTTTACTCTTATATGCTTTATTCGAAGTTGTTACCTCTTTTATCATTATGTGACCTCCTTTATTGTTGAGTTACTCTTAACTAAAATTGTTGTCATATGATATCCATTATGTTGTCGGGCCATTCTCATGAATTTTGACGTAGTTTCTAGTTCGTGCCATCTTTTTCATTGTTAGCTTATTTCATACACTAGAATCCGAGGTTTGCCATTTCATGGAAATACCTTCATTATCGAGTCTATCTTTAAGAAATTAATTGAAGTTGAAGTTATTGAAAATCATTAATTTATTTTAATTGAAGTCGTGTTTAAAGGGAGTGTTGTTCATAATTGAGTTACTTTCTCGTTCATTTGTTGTTATTGAGATACAATATACAATGTGTTTGAGCCGTGATCTATTTATTGTGGAAATATTGATACTGTTGGTCCTTTTGGAAAGGTTGTGGCATATGGGCACTTGTGGTACAAGTTGATATGTCATGTCTTTGTGATGTAGCACCTGTGAATTGTTGTGTGGATTGGTTGACATTACGCGGAGTATAAGGGTGGCATTTCACTATTGTTGTTATGCGAGACATAAGGGTGGCATCTCACTTTTGTTGAATGTACGGAGTGATACGGGGGGCTATTATGTTATTGTCCGGGCAGAGTGATAAGAGTGGCTATTATGTGGAGTAATATTGGTGGTTAATGATATTGTTAGGGTAGAATGATAGAGGTGGCTATCAGAGAGATAAGGATGGCAATGTTAGGGATGATGTGTGATGTCCTGGGAGCATTTTGTTGGTGATATTCATGTGATAATGTGTTTTTTCTTGTGTATGTTATACACCTTACGTGACTTGTTGTGTTTCTTCGATGAGCTACTCGATGTCTTTGATATTGCTTGTTTACTTGGTTTTTATAGTACACTCGCACAAGCATACATTGTAGCATGCCACTTATCCTAGTTCAGGATTATGAAACTTGACATTTGTTTATCATACTCATATATTCTTGTATTATTTGCTTACATGCTCATATTGAGCATGTGACCATACCAGACGGATTGTGAATGTGAGCATGTTATCATCCCTAGCGGATTGAGATATTGGCATGTGAGTTGCCCGTGCGGTTATGATTTGAAATGTGGGCACAAGGTGCTATGATCAAATAATGGTGGGTTGAGACCAGTGGTGTCACGACCCGAATTTTCCACCGTCAGGATCGTGATGGCGCCTAATATTATACTCGCTAGGGAAGCTAATGTTACATATTATTACACCTTTTTTCCTTTATCTTTTAATAATTAAAACTTAACAAAGGTTAATCAGCGAAAATAAATGCGGAAGATCACAGTTTAAATGATTATCTTTATGCTAATAACAAAACCGTAATAAATTCCACCCAGAAACTGGTGTCATAACTCACGAACAGTCTATGAATACTACAAAAAATGGTTTGAACAAAAAGTTTACATCTGTCTCGAAAGTAGATAAACAGAAATGAAGTAGGGTAGAAGGGGACGCTAGGGCCTGCGGATGCCTGCAGGACTATCTTGGGTCTCTGAAATGCAGCAACAACAATCAACCTCTCGATCAGTCACTAGCCCCGAAATCTGCGCAAGAAGTGCAGAGTGCAGTATCAGTACAACCAATCCCATGTACTGGTAAGTGCCGATCCTAACCTCGACGAAATAGTGACGAGGTCACGGCGGGGCATCACAACATATATAACCTGTAACAGTTTATACTAAAATGGAAAGGAAATATGGAATGAAATATAACAAAACTTGCATTAAATGAATACGGAAACCAGCCGTTCTACCAGTACTCAGCTATAACCAATCCTTATAGAGTTTCAACATCTTAGTAATTAACTTCAACAGAAATGAATACTAAAACAATAACTGATGTGCTGTGCATCCCGCCCCACCATATAAACAATAACAGTATAAATATTCACCCTTATTACTCCTTTTTGCGGCGTGCAACCTGATCCCACCAGACAATCATATTTCACCCTTATTCCTCCTGTTGCGGCGTACAACCCTATCCCAATATATATATCAGCACTAATCACAAAGAAAAAGACAAGTGTTTCACAAGTTAACTAAAATCCTCTGCAACACTTATACCCCAATCCACATAATGGAATATCACTACGATTAAGTAACTTCACCAATTAAAACTACATAGTGAGACCAACCAAGGTATGCCATGAAGAACCAATAAACCAATATAAGCCAAAAAGGGTAATAAAACAAAACCATGAAATAAATAAATACTTCAATAAAGAAAACAACAATTAATATTAAGCAATTAGATGTGGAAACATTTTTGAGCAAGTAGCAATCAAGACAGGAGAGCAATATATAGGGAAATGAAGAAGGGAACAGGCAAAAATGATAATTTGGTGGCGGATAGGTACTCGTCACCACACCTATACGCCATACACATGGAATTTCACATAGCAAATAAGTCGGGGATCCCTAATATCTCAAGTCAAGGTTAGACCAAACACTTACCTCGAGCTAACGGGTATTTCAAAGCTCAATCACCACTTGAACTCTCGATTACACCACCAATTCACTCATATCTAGTCATAAATAATTTAATAACATCATTAAACATTAAAGGAAACAATTCCAACGCATAATAATAGATTTTCTAATACTTTCCCCAAAAGTCAAAAATCGACCTCGGGCCCGTTTGGTCAAAACCCGAAGTTCGGTCCAAAAACTGATTACTTAAATATTATATCAACCCTATAACGGGCTCCGTAACCAAAATACGGATCCGATACCAACGAGGTCACACACTATTTCCATTTCTAATAATTATCTTCAAAAATTTATTTCTCGGGCTAGAGACCTCGGAATTCGATTCCGGGCTTACACCCAAGTCCCATATTTTACTACGGACCTCCTGGGATCGTCGGAATACGGGTCCGGGTCTGTTTACCCAAAATATTGACCGAAGTCAACTAAAATCATCTTTTGGAGCCAAAAATCATTATTTCTTAAATTTTTCATACAAAAGCTTTCCAGTATCGCGCCCGGATTGCGCACGTAAATCAAGGAGAGATAAAAGGAGATTTTCAAGGTCTCAAAACACGAAAACGGATTCTAAAATAAAATATGACCTTTTGGGTCATCACAAATGGCTTGTGACTATGAGATGAGATATCTCAGAGTAATTTCGTAGCGAAACTTGTGTTAGAACAGCTTGATTTATTGGTTGATATTTGTATTCCTTATTTGGTTTTGACAGTGCATTCACGGTGCTCGTATTACTTTACTGTTTATATCACATGTTAATTCTTGTTGCCATTTACTGATTATTACTTTCATTATAAGTTTTATGCTTCTATACTTCACATGTTATTTTGACTAGTAGGCGTCTTGACTTGTACCTCGGCACTACTCCACTGAGGTTAGTCTTGATACTTATTGGGTACTGATTGTGATGTACTCATACTATAATTCTCCTTATTTTTGTGCAGAGGCATGTATTGGAAATATCTGGTCGGGAAGAGTTGGCTTATTGATTGCAAGGATTCAAGGTAGAGTTGATTAGTCGTCGCAGTCCCTTAGAGTCCTTTTTTTATTTTACTATCAGGTTGTCATTTGAATAATATTGTATTTCGATCTTTGAGATATTTTCATGTATTCATCTAGAGTTCATGACTCTGTATTACCTAGTCTTAGGAGGTTATATTATTATTTCCGCATAGGCTCGTTTCACTTTTGTTTCGGTATTCATATTAAACTATGTTTTAAATTATCATTGTTAAATTGGATTAATTATTGAAAGTAATAGGTTTACCTAGTCTTAGAGATTACGTTCTATCACGACGCCTGTGGTGGTTTTGGGCCGTGACAAGTGGTATCAGAGCTCTGGGTTTATATGTTCGACGAGTCACGAGCAAGTTTAGTAGAGTCTTGCAGATCGGTACGGAGATATTTGTACTTATCTTCGAGAGGCTACAGAACTATTAGAGAAACTCCACTTCTTTCACTCCTGTCATGCAGATTTGTTGATTTCGAAGTTTGAGCCTTTGTATCTCTATTCTCTAATAGATGGTAAGGACTCACGCTACCGAATCAGCCGAGCAGAAAATTGCGCCCCCTACTAGAGCCAAGAAGGGGAACATGTTGTAGCTAGAGCACCTTCCAGAGCAGCAGTTGAGGAGCCACCAGTAGCTCTTATTGGGGGATAGGCACCGGAGGCATCCGTTGTTACTCCTAGACTTACAGGAGACTTTAGTGCAGTTCCTGAGCATGTTTGGTACATTGGCTCAGACGGGATTGATCTTCATTGCACTAGATACTTCGCAGATTGTGGGAGGAGGTTAGACTCCCACCACCCGTACTCTAGAGTAGCGGGCTCACATTGGTCAGGTTCTGGGTGTAGTGCTAGTATAGCCAGAGGCGTATCCAAGATTTTAAGAACATGGGCGCACCATTATCTTTAAGATAAATGCTTGATTCAATTATATAAAATTTATGGTGATAAGAAGTTGACGAGGAAATTATATTAATATTATATCCACAAAAAAATCATTCACTTTATAATTGTCCTCGGCGAGTTTTCATACTTTGAAAACGGTCGATAATAGCATCATTACTTACAGTTTTGAATAACTTACGCTCTATATAGCAAACTAAAAATTTAAAAAATCATCATCCATCCTATTACGTAAATCAATTTTGATGTACTTCATTAATGAGAATGCTCTTTCCACGCTTGCGATAACAATAGGTATAATCAAAGTCAACTTCACAAGTAACTAAATAAGTGGCCAAGTAAGATCCAATTTTGCCTCTATCATCACTCTAGCAAAATCCTTAATTCCCTTCAGGTTAAGAAATCTGCTATCACACTTTTGAGCATAGACAATGAAACTATTAATCTGGAAGCCGAGTTCTCGAAGCTTGTTATCACCAAACTCACTTGGATAATACTCTGTTAACTTCATTATCATGTCCTTATCAAAATTAGCAAATGAATCAACTGGATTCAAACTGGCCATACCAAGTAGTTACTCAGTAGTCACAACATCAAAACGATCATTAAGCTCTTGAAATTCCAAATCAATAACCGTAGTAAACACTTCCACAAGAAAGTGATGTAAATATGAAACTTCGGACCTCTTATGCTTTGACTTTCCTAGAGTATAGTCTTTATCCATTTTGAGAATTAGAATATCATGTTTACTACAAAATGAGCACACCTCATCCAACAAAGAATCCCATTCAGTTTCTCTCATCATTTGCAATCTTTTCTTTGCAAGGTCAAGCATTCCCATAGCATTAACAATATCTTGATCTTTCTTTTGTAAAGCTTTATTCAATTCATTTATAAATAACAACACCTTAAACATCAAGTGCAACATAAAAATAAATCCAAATTCTTGAATCTGGCTCAAAAGATTTCCCACTACAAATCTATTAAGATGATATGGACAGTCACGCTTCATATCTTTAAGCACATTAACAATTGAAGGAAATAAAACCATCAAATTGTCCAAGGTTTTAAAATGAGACCCCTAACGATTATCACCCGGTCATTGGAGGTCGTGTTCTTGATTCAAACCTTGCCCCGTATAGACTCCAAATTTAAGCAACTCTTCCAACTTGTCTTCTTGTTGTTGTCGAAGTGAATCCATGCGCTTAACTGAAGATCCAATAGTATTCAAAATATTAGTCACAACATAAAAGAAATTATCCACATCCGAATGGTTTTTAGAAAGAGTTACAAGTGCTAGTTGCAATTGATGAGCAAAACAGTGAATACAATATGCAGAGGGAGTATCTTGCAAAATTAAAGACTTGAGACCATTTATTTTTCCTTGCATATTATTAGCTCCATCATAACCTTGTCCACATATCTTGGATTTACGTAAAGAATGATCCAAAAGCAAAGAATAAATTGCTTTTTGTAATGATGAGAAAGACGTATCGCTCACGTGGACAATATCCAAGAATCGCTTTATCACCATTTCACTTTTGTTGACATATCGCAAAATTAAGGTCATTTGCTCCTTATGTGAGACATCCTTTGATTCATCAATCAATATTTCAAAATAATCACCACCCAAAACTTCAATGATAGCTTTAGTTGTTTCTTTAGCACAAGCCCCCACGATCGTTTTTTGAATTGCTGGAAAAATCATCATATCATTTTGTGGATCATGACGTAATATTACTCTTCCCACATCCGGATGCCGATCTCCATACCATTCCAAAAGTTTAAGAAAGCCACCTTTATATTCGAATTCTTCACTTTCATCATATCCACGAAATCGAAATGCCGATCTTAAAAGAATCGTCGCCACATTAATTTAGGCATTTAAGCGCATCCGGTAATAACTTTTTACTTTTTCACTTTGCTTATCAAAAGAAGATTGAATCGATTGACATTGATTTTTTAAATCTGGCATCCTATTGAAGCATTTGTGATGGATACTATTTACTTCACCAACATGTGCTTTGAATCTTTCCACACCCTTGTTCTATCCCCTAAAACCATCTTTGTAAATGCATCCCCTGCATTTCCACGGCTTTCAAGTTCATTCTTGAACAAATAACAACACAAATAAAATGTTGCATCTCCTATTATGCTATACTCCAACCATTGAGAATATGATCCCTTAAACCAAGTGGGACTAAATTGACACATTTTACTCCCAATCTTAGTTTTAGGAAAGGATGGTCAATCGGTTGACAAGGCCCTCTGTTTATATAATATCTCCTCACTTTATCTTTAATATTAGGACCATAGTCCGAGATTGGCATTCTTTCTTTCAGATCCGGTTCAAACGATTTCAAATCAAACACTTTATCCACATTTGAAAGTAGAGAAAGATTTGTCTCCCTTTAAACTTCCAAATCAATTTGTGAACTCATGGATGGCCAACCAGTACTAGAAGTTGGTTCACCATTTTTCGGCTTGGTGAGAAATCTATCCATTTTAATTTTATGGATCGTTCCTACAAAATTAAATATTCACACTTCTATTTAATCTATCTTAATTCAAATAAATCGTTAAACTCAAACTGATCATATTAAAGCATATCAGTCAGCAGATAAAGAAGTTATGGCACAAAAATTAGGCATCTGTACATGTATGTTTGAACTTATATACTTTAATTGTGTTTGTTGGAACAAGTTTTTTAATAACTAATAACTATATTGTTTGATATGTACAACTAAAAAATAAAATTGAAACTTGGGCAGAGGTCCCAAGTAACAGAAGCCAAAAGCCTATCAATGCCTCACTTTCTCAATGACTCACTATTTTAAGGATAAAAATTCAAATCATTCAATCTCCCAACTATCTTTGGCCTCAAACTTCCTCTATATTCCACTTTTTGCACTATCAATCCTGTGAGCACTTCACGGACTTCGTTGCTTAGATTGAAAAACTCTCATACTTCGTTCAAATTAAGACGACACATTTATACTTGTTTAATCTGGATATATTTTAAACTAAAATATTGTCCCACTAAATTCCTTTTCATAAATTCTTTTTCCCATGGATTTCAATCTTTGAATAGGCCAAACATTTTCTCAAAAACAATATGTGCACATATTCAATAAACTATCAAAATTCAAGACTTCAAAGCCCTAGCACTCCCATATTTCCAATAGAAATAGCATTTAACGGCATCTCATTTAAGAAATAAACAATCATAACCACTATCAACAAGACAAAATCTTGGCAAGAGATTCAATCATTGAGCAAAACAGAAAAAGAAAGAGTGAGGAATAGCAGCGAGTGAATTGAAATACATAGCAAGGGGAGAGAGAGAGATAGATAGAGAGAGAGTAGTTACATACCTGAGAATTTTAAGAGAATGCGAAGGTGAAATTGTTGCTTTCTTGAAAGAACCCACATTCCACAGTCACATAGAGTCGAGTGAGAGAGAGAGATAGTTTAGAAGGAGTCACCGTATTTTGTTTCTACGGATTTGACCGATTAATACCCAAATTCCCCCAAAAAATGTGGGATCTATTTTTAGACAAAAGGAACTTTTAAATATTAAAAAAACTAAATTAAAAAAGCATAAAGTGCTAGGGAATTGATCCCTTGACCTGGGTATACAGGGGCACCAACTTACCAGTGTACCAAGGTAGTCATTTGAGCATGGGTGGCCACAAACATATTTATATAGATAATTTTAAAATTGGTACTATTTATACCTAGCATAGGGAAGGGAGAATGGGTGCATGTAGCCCACCCCCTCCACATAAATCATCTCCTGGTATAGCTTGTTATTCTAATTCGACCTATGGTCATGTCAAGGGCATCAGATGAGGAGCAGAAGTGGCTTGAGAGTTTAAGAGGTATAGCATACCTACTTTCAGTGGCACAACTACCGAGGATGCACAGGTCTTTCTAGAGAAGTGTCACTGTATTCTCCGCACCATGGATATTGTGGAGGTGAGTGGAGTTGCTTTTACTACATTCAGTTGTCGGGGGTAGCATATCGTTGGTGAAAATTTTTGTGGGAAGGGTAGACCACTCGATACAGCACCACCCACTTGGGCTCAGTTTTAAAAGATGTTCTTGAGGGAGTTTGTTCCCTAGACCCTCTGGGATGCGTGGCGCACAAAGTTCAAGCAGCTGCGTCAGGGCACCATGACGGTGTTAGAGTATGCCATCAGGTATAGTGAGTGATCCCGTCATGCACCTACTTTGGTTCATATAGTCAGAGAGCAAATCTGCATATTTATCAACGGGATTAGCTACGGCCTTAGATTCAGCATGGCACCGGAGTTGGAGACTAATACTCCATTTCAGTAGGTTATAGAGATTACTGAGGAGAGGGAGGATAAGGAGGCCAAGAGGTCTCGAGATTTTGGGGGATTTAGTGGATTCTACCCTTTGGCTATGATCCATCATGGCGGAGGATTGTCTAGTCGGCCAGTCCAGTCCGCACTTCAGACTACATGTGGTACTCTAGTTAGTTAGGGTACTCATATGGGGTTGTAATCTTTTAATGCAGCACCTGCACGGGGTTCTTATAGCGGTTATTCTAATTATCCAGCACAAACTCAATACGAGCAACCACACTCGTAGAGGGGTTGTTATGAGTATGGCGATACTAGGAACATCATCAAAGATTGTCCCAGATGTGAGAGAGGTAAATTTCATCAAAGCACTCAGGCTATAGGCTCCATTCTAGTTGCTACCTCACCTGCACAGCCAGCTAGGGGTGGAGGACAGGCTGGTAGAGGGCGCCCTAGAGAAGGAGGTTTGGCCCATTGATATGCTCTCTATGGTAGGGCTGATACTGCTATACCAGATGGTGTCATTACAGGTATGGCTTTGATTTGTTATAAAGGAGTATCATTCTTATTTTGATTCAGTTCTACTTATCGGGGTTAGACCACCTATCTTGCTTCATACATGGGTGAGTTTCGTGATTCCTACATACTGCTTATGTGTTTACTTCTGTTGGGAGATTCTATAGTGGTAGCCCACGTCTATGGTCTTGGTTTGTTCACAATTAAGAGCTATAAGATTAGATTGAACTTTCTGTTACTCATTACGGTAGGTTTTGATGTGATTTCTATATGGTTTTTTTACGAATTGTGATTTAGGTGCTCTATCGGTATGGGAATTTTGTTACGTGTTGTGATTTTGTTTTGCGAAATTGAGTTAGTGGAAGTTTTTTGTTGGTGTGATGTGTATTCTACTTGTGATTTAGAGCTGAGTGTGAGACCCTCGTGTTTTCATGTGGTTTTTATGTTTGAATCGGGCTATGTGCCACGGTGGAGTTATATTATGATGCGATCCTTGTGATTAGTTCATGTGTTGTGTTTCTCCCTTGTGGAACGAATTAGTAATATGATATAGATAGGGAGTTGTGCCTGTCGGACTTGAGTGATAGCTTTCTCATGTGTTTCTCTTTCAATATTCAGTCATATTCGCGTTGTGCTTATTGGGTTTAGCTTGCGAGATGTGTGCCCGGGTAGCGTTAGGTGTGACTTATTGATTTGAGTGAATAGTTATGAGATCTTCATGTTTTATGCATCATCGGTAGTGTTTTAAAGGTTTGGATTAGGATTCTAGCTGTTATGAGACTATTTACCGGTGTTGGGTTTGGTTATGGGTAGTTATCGTGGTCAGAGTTATGGTTGTGGGCATATGTGTGATGTGTTATGTCATGTGGTTATACCTTATGGGGGTATGCATGAGTTGTGACAGCTGGTTGAGGTTGATATAGTGTGTTTGTGCAGGAGTCGAGTCTTTGGGAAATGATCGGATGGTGAAAATTTTGGTTCTAAGGCTTATCGGTGTTGGTGGAAGGAATAATCTTCAATTGAGATGGTTTTGTTGGGCTTGTGTGGATTGGGGTGATGTGGGATCACCCGCGAGTATATGTATGGTAAGTTCATTCAGTGATTTCGAGGCTTTGGACTGATTCTTGGCACATTCGAGGACGAATGTTTGTTTAAGAGCGGGAGGATGTAACGACTCGACCGCTCGTTTTGAGAACTAGCATACTTTTGGTGGCTTAAGGCCTTGAGGAGCTTCGTATTATAAATTATAACTTGCATGTGTGGTTGAGTTCGGTTTTTAGATGATTTGAGACTTATTTGGAAGAACAATTCATGTTTTAGAAGCTTTAGTGAAGAGAGTTGACCAAAGTTTGACTTTTGTATAAATGATTCTGGAATGGTGTTTTGATGATTTCAATTCTTTGTATGGTGATTTTTGACTTAGGCGTATGTTCGGATTTAGATTGGGAGGTCCGTAGGTTGATTTGATGCATTTTGGAGAAAGTTAGAAAGTTGAAGGCTTGGAAGGTTGAGAGCTTTGACCGGGAGTTGTCTTTGTTGATATCAGGTTCGAATTTCGATTCCAGGAGTTAGTATAGCCTCGTTGTGTCATTTGGGACTTGCATGCAAATTTTGACGTCATTCTTGGTTGATTTGATATGATTCGGCACGAGTTGTAGAAATTGAAAGTTTATTAAGTACGATTTGAGGTGTGATTCGTAATTTTGATGTTGTTTGATATGATTTGAGGCCTCGAGCTGGTCTGCATTATGTTGTGAAACTTGTTGTTATGCTCGAATGGGGGTCCCTAGGGCCCAGTTATGTTTCAGATAGGCTTGGGCCATTTCGTCATGTTTTAGAGTTACTGATTTTCTTATGCTTCAAGTACTCTATGCGATCGTGATGTGTTGTGGGAGCTGGCGTGGTTCTTCTTCGTGGTTGCATATGTGTTACAGCGTTAGCGATGCTTGAGTTGTTTGTCAGTCTCCTTCGCGTCTTGAATATAGTGATCGTGTAGTTCTGTGGAAGGAGACAGGCTCATTGGTTTACGCGTTCGTGGTAGGTGTTGCGCATTCGCGCTTGTTTAGTTCATTGGCCTTCGCGATCGCAGTGTTATTTACGTGATCGCATGGTACATTTTTGGGCAGTGTTGTTTCTTTTTTGCGATCGTGTGCGTATTTTCGCAATCGCGATGTGCAAATGTCTGGGCAGAATACAAGTACTCTATTTTGAGGGCTTTTGATATTTTATCACTTTTCTGGGTTAGAAAGCTCGAATTTGGGCGATTTTGGAGGGGTTTTTAACACTTTGGATTTGGGTAATTGTTCTTTACTCGGATTTGATTATATTTCATGATTCCATCTTTGTTTTTATCATTAAATTAATCATTTGAATTGGAGAAAATGAGAATTTTTTAAAAAAACTTTCAAATATGAAAAATGAGGATTTAAAGGCTGATTTGATATCGGAATTGAATGATTTTGGTATGGTTGGACTGGTATCGGAATAGGTGTTCGGATTTTGTGATCGGGTTTCGGGGTGCAAGCCCCGAGGTAGACTTTTTTGGGTTGACTTTTTAGTTTTTATTAAAGATCGAAGCTTTATTATCCGAAATTATTTCCTATAGTTTTTATTTATGATATTGAGTTATTTTGGCCATATTTGAGCTGCCCGGAGGTTTGTTTCGCACAAGAAGGTCATTTAGTGTATTTATTTGGCTTCCTTGAGTAATTATCTAGCCTAACTTTGTGTGGGGGAACTACCCCTTAGGATTTGAGTCATTCGTTCTATTTTGTGTCATGTGAAAGTCATGTACGCGAGGTGACGAGTATGTACTCGGGCTTATATGTAGAAATTGGCCAGTTTAAACTCTTAGGCTTCTTTCATGTATTTATTTGGAATTATTATCACATGGTATATCTTTCAATTGTTTCTTTTACTTTTGCATACTTTATTTAAGTTGTTATTACATGTCACATCCGTTACTTGTCAAGTTTATTCTTATATGCTTTATTCGAAGTTGTTACCTCTTTTATCATTATGTGACTTCCTTTATTGTTGAGTTACTCTTAATTGAAATAGTTGATACATGATATCCTTTTTGTTGCTAGACCATTCTCATGCATTTTGACGTAATTGCTAGTTCGTGCCATCTCTTTAATTGTTAGATTATTTTATTTACTATAATACGAAGTTTGCCATTTCATGGAAATGCCTTCATTATCGAGTTTATTCTTAAGAAATTAATTGAAGTTGAAGTTATTAAAAATCATTAATCTCTATTTTAATTGAAGTCGTGTTTAAAGAGAGTGTTGTTCATAATTGAGTTACTTTCTCGTTCATTTGTTGTTATTAAGATTCTATACACATTGTGTTTGAATCGTGGGCTATTTATTGTGAAAATATTGATATTGTTGGTTCTTTTGGAAAGGTTGTGGCCTATGGGCACTTGTGGTACGAGTTCATATATCGTGTTGTTGTGATGTAGCACACGTGAATTGTTATGTGGATTGGTTGTTGTTATGTTGAGTATAAGGTGTGATGACCCAAAAGATCATCACTTGTTTTGAAAGTAAATTCTACATTCTGAGGCCTTAAAACTTCTTTCAACATCACCTCGATTTGTGTGCACAGTCCGGGCGTGTAGCCGGAAAGCCAATATGAGAAAAATATGTGAAAATGATGAATTTTGCCTTTAAAATGAATTTAAGTTGACTTTGATCAACATTTCGGGTAAACGGATCCGGACCCATGAGTTGACGGTCTTGGACGGTCCGTAGGAAAATATGGGACTTGAGCGTATGCCAGGAATCGAATTCTGATGTCCCAAGCCCGAGAAATGAATTTTTGAAAGAAATTGTTTTGCTGAATTAATTATGGAGTAAAGAAGAATTTGTGTTTGAAACCATTGGTATCGGGCCCGTATTTTGGTTCTGGAGCCCGGTACAGGCCTTATATATGATTTTGAGTCTAGTCTGTGAAAATTGGTAAGAAACGGACTTGAAATGACGTGAATCGGACCTTATTTGAGAAATTTGGAAAATTTGAAGTTCTTAAATAATTTCAAGATTTAGATGCTAAATTCATAGTTGTAAATGTTAGTTTGGTGATTTGAATGCACGAGCATGTCTGTATGATATTGATAAGTTGGTATGCATGTTTGGTTTGGAGTCCTGAGGGCTCGGGTGAGTTTTTCATAGGCCACGGAGTAGAATTGGACTTGGAAAAATTGCAGGTTTTTAGCTAGTATGGTCAGGTCTGCAATGCGAAGCCTGGCTCACAAATGCGACGAATCCTCGCAAATGCGAATATTAGACCTGCGCAGCCTTAGTCGCAAATGTGAAGATGACCGGAAAGCTGATTGGGTCGCAAATGCAAAAGTCTCAGTTTCTGAACGGTTCGCAATTGCGAACCCTGGTCGCAATTGCGATATCAGAGACCTGTAAATTCACACTTAGACGCATTTTCAACCATTTTTCACATCTTCTCAAAACATAAACTCTCTTGGGCGATTTTCCAAAGAAAACTTCTTCTCCAAATCAATGGTAAGTCGTTTCTAACTAGTTTTTCTCAATCCTTAACATCTTTTCACATGATTTCAACTCAAAATCAATAGTTTTCATGGGGGAAATTGCATGTTTTGGGTAAAACCTAGGTTTTCTTCAAATTTAGGGGATTTGGACCTCGATTTGAGGTCTGATTACTAAACAAATTATATATTTAGGTTCGTGGGAGAATGGGTAATCGGGTTTTGGTTCAAACCTTGGGTTTTGACCATGTGGGCCCGAGGGCGATTTTTGACTTTTTGGGTAAAACTTTGGAAAACTCATTTTCATACATTAGAATTGATTCATTTAGCATTTATTGACGTAATTAAGTAACTTGTGGCTAGATACGAGTGAATTGGTGGTGGAATCAAGAGGTAAAGCGATAGTTGAGACTTGAATTGTGTTCGTGGCATCGAAGCAAGTGTTTGGTCTAACCTTAGCTTGAGGGATTTGGAGTTGCGTCCTATTTGCTATGTATTATTTGTTGAGTTCGACGTATAGGCATGGTGACAAGAATCTATACGTTGGTGTCAAGCATGCCCGTGAGTCTTATACTATGATTAATATGACTCCGTTTGTATTGTTCATGCCTTTTTTGATGATTTCTATTGTTAATTAAGGCTCGTGGAAGTAATATTGCAATTTGAATATTGAAGAGTGTTGGCTCAAGTTGTAAAATGAATTGTGGAAGTATAATTGGCAATTTAACCCTATAGAGCATTGGCTCAAGTTGTGAAGTGAGTTGTAAAGTAAATGTGAAAAGAAAAATAAAAGAGGATTTTTGATATTGTTCATGGGGCCGGTATTCGATTGTTGTACTGTTGTTCTCTTGCCGGAATTTTATTGTGATTTTATTTATTTCCTTTCCTTTATTTCTTGTGATTATTGTTTTGGTAAGAGAGTATTAAAGCACGAAGGGTGATGTCGTGCACTTGTCCATGATTTTCCTGAATCTTGCTGATAATTGAGTTATATTGTCCTTTACGTTTATTTACTGATTTTCTGTTATTACTTGATTCTATTATGATGTTATTGATTCCCTTGTTGGGATATTGTTGTTCCCTTATTGTTCCCTTGTCGGGGCTCCATTGTGATTGGTGTTGAATTGTATATTTGGATCGAGTTGCACGCCGCAACAACAATATATTTGGATCGGGTTGCACGCTGAAACGATATTATATTTGGATCGGGATGCACGCCGCAACAATATTATATTTGGATCGGGTTGCACGCCGCAACAATATTATATTTGGATCGGGTTGCACGCTGCAACAATATTATGTTTGGATCGGGTTGCACGTTGCAACAACAATATAATTGGATCGGGTTGCACACCCCAATAGTGATAAATGATATGGATCGGGTTGCATGCCGCAACAGTGTTTTTATATTTTGGATCAGGTTGCGCGCCGCAACAGTAGATAATAAAATTGTTTATTGGTTGGTTACGATTTCCTTATTCGTTTGCTGTGAATTCTAAATTGTCTTTATGCCTTTCTCTTGAATTGCTTTTGATAAATGATATTCCCCCGCAACATGTTCCCCTTCCATCTTTAATTGTTTATTTCTATTTTATTTTTTGTTGTACATAATATAACTGCACAGGTTTAGTCAGTAGTCTGGTCTTACCCTCGTCACTAATTCGCCGGGGTTAGGCCAGGCACTTACCGGCACATGGGGTCGGTTGTGCTGATACTACACTCTGTACTCTTTTGTGCAGATCCCAGTGCTGTAGACTTTGGACCATAGTGGGATTGCTGGATCTTGTTCATCAAGCGACCCAAGGTAGTCCTATAGGCGTCCGCAGGCCTTGGCGTCTCCTTCTATCTACTATTCCAGTTTCTTTCATGTATTTTCAGAAACAGTGTTGTATTTATTTCTTTCATACCTTTATTTGTCTACACCGAGATTTTATTGTAGTTTTATGTTTTTCCTTTCCCTTATTTCTTGTGATTATTGTTTTGGTAAGAGAGTATTAAAGCACGAAGGGTGATGTTGTGCACTTGTCCATGATTTTCCTGAATCTTGCTGACAATTAAGTTATATTGTCCTTTACGTTTATTTACTGATTTTCTATTGTTACTTGATTCTATTATGATGTTATTGATTCCCTTGTTGGGATATTGTTGTTCCTTTATTGTTCCCTTGTCGGGGCTCCATTGTGATTGATGTTGAATTGTATATTTGGATCGTGTTGCACGCCGCAACAATAATATATTTGGATCGGGTTGCACGTCACAACGATATTATATTTGGATCGGGTTGCACGCCGCAATAATATTATATTTGGATCGGGATGCACGCCGTAACAATATTATATGTGGATTAAGTTGCATGTCGTAATAATATTATATTTGGATCGGGTTGCACGCTGCAACAATATTATGTTTGGATCGGGTTGCACGTTGCAACAACAATATAATTGGATGGCGTTGCACACCGCAACAGTGATAAATAATATGGATCGGGTTGCACGCCGCAACAGTGTTTTTATGATTTGGATCAGGTTGCGCGCCGCAACAGTAGATAATAAAATTGTTTATTGGTTGGTTACGATTTCCTTATTCGTTTGTTGTGAATTCTAAATTGTCTTTATGCCTTTCTCTTGAATTGCTTTTGATAAATGATATTCCCCCGAAACATGTTCCCCTTCCATCTTTAATTGTTTATTTCTATTTAATTTTTTGATGTACATAATATAACTGCACAGGTTTAGTCAGTAGTCTGGTCCTAGCCTCGTCACTACTTCGCCGGGGTTAGGCCAGGCACTTACCAGCACATGGGGTCGGTTGTGTTGATACTACACTCTGCACTCTTTTGTGCAGATCCCAATGTTGTAGACTTCGGACTGCAGTGAGATTGTTGTTTTCTTGTTTATCAGGCGACCCGAGGTAGTCCTGCAGGCGTCTGCAAGCCTTGGCGTCTCCTTCTATCTACTATTCTAGTTTCTTTCATGTATTTACAGAAACAATGTTGTATTTATTTCTTTCATACCTTTATTTGTAGTACTCCTAGACAGTCTGTGAAGTTGGGACACCAGTCTTGGGTAGATTTGTTATGGATTGGTATTAGTAGTATTATTAAAACTTTACAATACAGCCTTCCGCTTATTCAATTATGTTGCTATCTAATTGTTGGCTCTTAACTGTTATCGGATTAAAAATGGAAACAAGGTAAATAGTTCAGTTGGTTGGCTTGCCTAGCTTTCACTAGTAGGCTCTATCACGACTCCCGAGGTGAGAAATCTGGGTCGTGACAAGTTGGTATCAGAGCTCTAGGTTACATAGGTCTCACAATTCATAGACAAGCTTAGTAGAGTCTAAGGAATCAGTACGGAGACGTCTGTATTTATCCCCCAGAGTCTACAAAGTTAGGAAAAGTTTCACTTCTATTCTTCTCTGTCATGCGATTTTGTTCTCTCAATGCTAAATTGAAGCCTCCACTCTTGTCCTTTCGCTAATGGCGAGGTCACGTACTGCTTCTTCAGCCGAGCAGCAGCACAGACCGATGATAGATCAACTACGTCTTCGGAGGCTTTGTGGAGGTTGGATAAGTTTCAACAAGCTCTTCACTACCACCTTCAGCGGTGCATCTTCTGAGGATCCCCAAGATTATTTAAACAACTGTCACGAGGTTCTAAGGAACATGGGGATAGTGGAGACCAATGGGGTCGGTTTTGCTACTTTTTGCTTATCTGGATCCGCCAAGACTTGGTGGAGAGATTATTGTTTGGCTAGACCAGTTGGATCACCAGCTTTGACTTGGGAGCAGTTTACTCGGCTATTTCTGGAGAAGTATCGTCCTGTCACTTAGAGAGAGATCTACCCGAGGCTGTTTGAGCGTCTCTCACAGAGTTCTATGACTGTTACTCAGTACGAGACTAGGTTTAATGATTTGACTTGTCATGCCCTTCTTATATTTCCCATTGAGAGAGAGAGAGCGGGGAGGTTCATTGAGGGACTCATTCAGCCCGCTCAGTGAGCTAGAGGTAGAGGTAGAGGTATTAGAGGTGAAGCTACAGGTATTGTTCTGGTTTGTAGTAGAGATGTTTCAGTTTTATTTGATCCAGGATCTACATACTCTTATGTGTCATCTTATTTTGTGTCGTATCTGGTCATGCCTAGTGATTCTTTGAGTGCTCCTATTTATGTGTCTACACCGGTGGGTGATTTTATTGTGGTGGATCGTGTCCATTGTTCATGCATAGTTGTGATTAGGGGTCTTCAGACTGTCACACCTCCTTTTTGCGCGCCCCGCCCAGAGGGGTAAGAAATGCGCGGGTGGAGTTTTTCCAATTTAAGTGACAATATTCGAAATGGGATTATTTATTTAATTCAGAGTCGCCACTTGGGAAAGGTTTGGATTTTGGTGTCCCAAGTCACCGGTTTATCTTGAATCCCAAATCGAGGAATTTTTAGACTTTTCCAAATGAAGTCTGCGAACCAGAAATTCTAAGTAAGGAATTCTGTTGACCCGAGGGAAGGTGTTAGGCACCCTCGAATCCCGTGGTTCTAGCACGGTCGCTTAAATTGTTATAATGGCTAAATATCAGATTTAAATACAGGTTGTGACTTATGTGCTTTTATTAAGTTTAAACCGCTTTTATTATTATCATTTATTTTATAGAATTACAATGTCGTGAAAATGCATCTCGAACCACGTCACAATCAATGCATCCGTAGTTGTTAACATATTTTGACTCCGTTGGGACTTGGACTTGGGTCACATCAATGTGCACCCGATTTTTAAGAATATAATTTACTAAAGTCGCGCCTAAAGAATCTAAACGCGTTATTATCTTTGTAGAAGGCCATGAAATTTATTAAATGGCCTATCTTGAATTCTAAATAATTACCATGGTTATTTATTGAGGGCCCCGCAATTTTACATCTTTGTTTGGCGAGGCTCATCTCTATTTTAGAAAAGGATATCCTAAAATGGCTACATTTCTAATGCATTTGTCTCTAAAACTAGAAGAAAAGGTACATGCTAATTCAATTATAGGCTTTGGCCTAATCTGGATTTTTGTCAGTTTCTGATTAACTACTTATAAAGTAAAAACGTCATGCCTTGCGAGGATGTTTCAGTCGAACAAAAAGACTACATATGAGATTGATGAAATGCAATACCTAATCCGAACATTTTTTGAGTTGAACTTAACTGAACTTATTTGGCCTAGATTAAAGGGATTAACTACTAGACATTGTTACTAAGGTGATTTGAATGTGATCTTGTGCACTACCTAACGAGACACAGCAAAAGGACATAAAATAAAATAAAGCAGCATAGTATAAGTTTGGAGTATTTATACCCCGTATTAACAAAACAACTACAAACTAAAACATGAAGGACTAAACTCAGATGAGTGTTAGTTAACATACATTTTCGTACTGTTGAATTGTAAACTAACAACTACACAGGCCCATTAATATACCACAAATATTACGACAAATAACTTTGAACTTCTTCAACTCTTTTTCATTTCATGCTTTCAAACTGTTTAGGTTACACCAATATGGGGACTCGAATGTGTACCTGGAGAACACTGAATATTGAAATGCAAAGAAGAAGTGAAGCAGAAAGGTCAGCAGCAACAGGAATCAGAGTAACAGCAGCAGCAACAAACGAAACAATTGGGGCAGAATCTAGATCCCAGCTAGACCAAGTCTCAGAATAGAACAAAGCAAACAACCAAGCAGACTCAGTTGGGAGAAATTAGTGTTGCACAAAAACAGGTCCAGATTTAGTGAAATCAAAACAAAAGGAAAGGAAGCAATTTCTAGTTTTTGTCTGTCTGAGTTATCAGACAACAATTCTTTTCCAATTTTCTGTTTCCAGAATTTGAACTCTCAAATGTTCAGTCCTGAAATCTATTTGAGCTATCAAAGAATTCTTTCTCAGTGTTCTCTCTCTGTGTGTGTGTTTTTCTTTTTCAGCTTTCAAGGTTCAGTCTCTATCTCTCTTTCTTTCTCTCAAATCTGCCTATCTCTCCAATCCTCTGTCTATCTCTCCCCCTCCCCTGTGTCCTTAGCTCCTCCTTTTATAAGCCTTCACCTTCCCCTTTTAACAGCCTGTTTAGAGTATATCAAACACCCCTCCCATGTGCCTTTTCCTTTTCAGTTCCACTTTAGCTAATTAAGTATAAAACCCCATCATTCCCCTGGCAGCCTTAAACTTTCCCATTTTATTAACCAAAAGAAAATATGGGCAGTAGAATATATCTGACAGCATATGCTGTCAAACCATTTTTAAAATCAAAAGCCTTTTTATGCAGGAAAACAGGCTGTGCACAATGCACATGCTGTGCACAAGTGCACATGCCATCAACTCAGATTTCAGTTACAGACCAAGCCTTAGGTTTCTGAAATCATATTAATGACTCTAAGTAACAGGACTTGGTTCTTAATTGATTCAGGCAAATGTTCAACAGAAGCAAATCGATTTGTTATTGTTCGGACAGTTGAAACTAATTGACGACACATGTCGACTCGACTATATTAGCATTAACATACACAATCGTAGCCAAAAATCAGACATTTAAACAGTATCGATACATGGTTCGAATTATACTGACTAAGCAGAAATACACTCGAGGAGTCAACTAGTCAGTCCAAACTCGAAAATCAGCTACTTGCACAAACTAATACATAATGCCTTATTAGAATAGGAGGGGGGAATTTAGACAAACAAACAGAGGTTCAAGCAAAGTGGTTGAAGCACAGTTGATAGAGGTCAAGGACATAAACAGAAAACGAACAGACCCTTACAACAATCAAACGAACCAAAACAACTAAGAAAAGAGAGAAAACTCACCTTAAACCGCAAAAGATCAAAACCTTAACTCGGACTTGGTCAGGCCTTTCTTAAGGCTGAACGGACTTTAAACGAAGTGTTTCTCAGACGAGAAACACTTTGATTAAAGTCCATTAGACCTTAATCTCTTCGGTTGAACCAGTGACGGAGGAACACAAAATTTCCAAACTCAGATCTGGGATTCATGCCTCCTTGATCAGATTCAGACCAAACCAAGTATGGTTTGGTCACGAAGGAGGTCTGGGGAGTGTCTGGTATGAAACTGGGGTTAAACTGAGTAGATCGAGTTTTGACTCGAATCTTCAAATGAAGATTCGAGAAGGTGGGGAGGGATTCGAACTACATGGTTGATAGATTTGGGTTCAGGATGGCAAGGGCGTTCTAGGGTGTTAAGGGGAAGGTCACCGGCGTTCATGCCGCCGGCTTCCATGGTGAAGGATACAGGGGCGGCTCTAGGGTTTGAAGGGGATGAGGTTGAAGACGAAGGCTGGGTATCGGATAGGGGGGGCAGGGTAAGGTTATGAACTTATATAGTTAATGGGTGGACGGATCTCGACCGTTAGATCAATTTAGATCTACGGTCTGGATCTGATGGTTAAGTGGAACGGTGTCGTTTCAAGTGTTGAGGGTTTGGGTTCGGTCCGGGTAAGACGGGTCGGGTTAGTTTATGGGTTATGGGGAATTGATCTTGGCCGTTGATCAATTTGAGATCAACGGCCCAGACCACACTGGATTAAAACGGTGTCGTTTAGACAACCTGGGCATCACTGGTGTTGGACCGGGCAGGCCTGGTTTGGACGTTGTTTGTTTTGGGCCAATTTAATAAATTGGCCCAATCCGGAAGAAGAAGGGGCCCTTTTCTCTCTCTTTTTTTTTTATTATTTTTATTTCTTTTCTTTATTTATTTAAAAACAAAACTAAACAAAAATCAAAAAATTAAATACACACTCAACACAATTATATACTAAAATATTTCAAGACAAGTAAAATCAAACAAAACAAAATCACGGACAAAGATGCCCGTTTATGATTTTCTATTTAACGACCGGATTACGGTTCGAATTATGCAGGACACATATATATTTTTGAATTTTGTTTTAATAAAGTAAGTAAATAAATAAAAATGGGCCGAAGTCACAAATAAATTAACAAGGTGCCGCACAGAAATCCAAAATTTGTACAACAGGGCCAATTATTATTTTTTACTTCCTTTTGGAGCGATTGTCGTGCGAAACAAAAATCACGTGCTCACAGCTGCCCCTCTTTGCTCGGAAACACGAAGAGTTTTCGTGCAAAGATGAAGTGAGCGTGTATGAGCGATTTTTGCCTATGGACCACTCCGTATGAAGCATGTTCTTTTTTTGAAAGATCTAACCGAATCTTGCTTCAAAGATTTCCTACATATCCTGGGCTAAACAGGAATCAGGTCAATGTAGTTCGAGAAGTTTTGGTAGTTGGGACTACCATGGTATTGCAATGCTCGCTGCTACTGCTGTTGCTGTTGTCACTGCTGCGTCACTGACCGCCTTATTACAACCAAACGAAAATTGGAAACTGAACTAACTACTTATATGCATGTCAACTGCTAGTTACAAGATTCCTATCTATGATTCTTTTATAACTTGATCTTGGGTCTTAGCTGATTTTGCTTGTAGACTTCGATCTGAATCTTGATGCTTGCGAGTTGCGGCGACTTGTTTAATCTCCGGGATACTGAGTGAGACGCGATTGGTAGGGTTCAGGGCCTTAGTCAAATGTTGGGAGTCGATCTGCTCTCCATTCACTCTGATATCTCGGGATGTCTTCTTTTGTCTTTTTCTTCTTTGATTCTGAGTTGAGACTCATCTCGTGGGTCATTTCGATCCGTGTGGCTCGAGGTTAGACCTGCGGAAAAAAAAACAAACAAACGAACGAAATTTTCTGCCCCAGTTTCACTAGGAAAATTTCGTTAATTATTTACCAGGAAGTTCATAAAATTGATAAAAGAGGATATGCATGCTTAGTTCAGGGTTGGAGCCCTAATACCGGCTAGCTGGGGAAAGGTTCAGTTTAGGGTTAAAAACCCTAATGCTGACTAAAAGGAAAATTCAGTTTAGGGTTTAAAACCCTAATGCTGATTGCATGGAAGAGCTCAGTTTAGAGTTTAAAACTCTAATGCTGGCTGAAAGTGGAAAAGTTCAGTTTAGGGTTTAAAACCCTAATGCTGACTAAAAGGAAAATTCAGTTTAGGGTTTAAAACCCTAATGCTGATTAAAAGGAAAATTCAGTTTAGGGTTTAAAACCCTAATGCTGATTGCATGGAAAAACTCAGTTTAGAGTTTAAAACTCTAAAGCTGGCTGGAAGGAAAATTCAGTTTAGGGTTTTAAACCCTAATGCTGATTGCATGGAAAAGTTCTCGGGTTATGCCGAAAAGATTTATTGAGTTATGCTGGGAGGATTCATCGGGTTATGCCGGGAGGCTTCATCGGGTTATGCCGGGGAGATTCATCGGGTTATGCCGAAAAGGTTCATCGGGTTATGCCGGGGAGATTCATCGGGTTATGCCGGGAGGATTCATCGGGTTATGCCGGGAGGACTCATCGGGTTATGCCGGGAAGATTCATCGGGTTATGCCGGGAAGATTCATCGGGTTATGCCGGGAAGATTCATCGGGTTATGCCGGGAAGATTCATCGGGTTATGCCGGGAAGATTCATCGGGTTGTGCCGGGAAGATTCATCGGGTTATGCCGGGAAGATTCATCGGGTTATGCCGGGAAGATTCATCGGGTTGTACCGGGGGTTTTGGGTAGGAAAAGTTCCTTGGGTTATGCCAGGGAGATCCATCAAAATGCATGAAAATATTATGGGAAACTTACCTTTTGGTCGTTTTCTGCTGCGGGGTTGTTTTAATGCTTGCGCGCTTTATCTCTTTTGGGCTACACCTGCTTCTTGCACAGCTGTTTTGTGTCACACGTGTCTCAATCTTCCTAAACAAAGAAAGATTATTAGTTTGAAAACGGCGGTTGATTTGGGGGCCTTGACTGTTCCAATTGCTTTGTCTTGGCCCAATTCTTGTTGAGAAACTCTGCTATTGATTGGATTTCACATGCGAAAACTCTTGGACTACTCAGACTTGCGTTTCCAGATTTTGTGATGATTTGCCTTATAAGGCTTTGGATTTTCTGTCCCTTTCTGCTTGGGGATTTTGGTGGGGATTTTATCAGGGAGACTCTGTGGGGATTCTTTTTTTTTTTTTTTTTTTTTTTTGTAGAAAACTTGCTGGGGATGTGCTGGGGTGGATTTCTTTGGGGAATTGTACAAGGGATAGCTTGTGGGGATTTGTCGGATTTGGAAGCAAATCAACTATCATGGCCAGTCGGGATGGGACTGACGCGCCACCGAGGTTGTACATTTTATTTGACTCTCGCCAAACGGAGCCCTGTAAAACCGGTCCTGCCACCTTTCTTTGCCATTACTACGGAATTAAGAGTTAGATCAAAAAGAACTCAAAGAAAACTATGTAAAGGAGAACATATGAGTTTAAAGAGAAACGCCCCTTTCGGGGAGAAAAGAAGGACTTATCTGGAGTGTATGCCAGTTTCAAACTGACATGACATGCCTTTTGGACTGGATGCCCGACCTCCGAGAACTTGCATTTCCTCATGAATCAAAACAGATCTATATATTTTTTTTCAAAAACCCGGGAACCTTGCCAGGACTTTCTGAGGTGGAATCATCTTTTTGGCCGACAACGCCCTTTGCGGGTTTTCGCTAGTCGACCTCTCTCATTTCTCTTCTTACTGTCGCCTGCTAGTACTCCTTGCGAGTTTTTACTAAACAAGCTCTCTCATTTCAATTTCTCTTCTCTCGTCGCCTCACGGTGCCCAATAGGTTTTCACCGACAAGAC
Source organism: Nicotiana tabacum (assembly GCF_000715075.1). Taxonomy (NCBI): domain Eukaryota; kingdom Viridiplantae; phylum Streptophyta; class Magnoliopsida; order Solanales; family Solanaceae; genus Nicotiana; species Nicotiana tabacum. The sequence continues at coordinate 23,364,925 of NC_134086.1, read as the reverse complement.
TCTCTCATTTTTTATTCTCCTCATTTTGTTGTATCGGACCCAAATAATTCCATCTTCCTATTTTGAAATGCTTTGCTGATTGATCAGAAGGACTTAAAAAGGTTTGGGGTGAAAAGAATTTGGATTGAACTACAACTTTGGAACTCTTGGGTGGGATCATTGTTGAATCGTTATAACTTCTGCCCCAGTTTTATTTTCGGGGGAATTTCCTGGATTTTTATTGTTGGTGTGACTGAACCCCACGGAGAGGTTGCCTACGTATCCTTTCGGAATCAAGTCAAACGTAGTTCAGGCACACTTTTGTTTTTTTGGATTTTTGTTTTTGTTTTTGTTTTTTTTTTGTTTTTGTTTCTGTTTTTGTTTTGTTTCTGTTTTTTTTTTGTTTTGTTTTTGTTTTGTTTTTTTTTTCCACTTTATTTTCAACAATATTTTCAGGTTCCAAAGAGGGTAATCAAAGAAGAGTAACCAGCTCAAATGGGTTTTGCAAAGGGTTGATAGTGTTTGGGTAGCGAGAATGAAAGCCTTCGTCATCTCAAACTGTGCAAAGATACCGCCAGAGTGATTTAGACATATCACCGCACCTGCTTTCCAAGCAAGGCTGACGTCGTTTCTTTCGACGTCGCCCAGATACAAATGCTCCATTTGGTAACGTTCTTCAATGACGTATGGACCATTCTTTCTGGGTATAATTGCCCGTGACAAACCGCAGTTATTAAGGTTATCATTCTGTACGGGTCTAAACTCATTTACTGCTCTCAAATTCTGCTTTAGTGACGGACATTTTCCAAACCATGAACCAATTTTCTTTAGTTGTTCCTACTTTCAAATTCTTTATATCTCAAATTTTGACTCATTATTTGAAGTCTGATCGGAGTTCTCGTGATCCGGGCATGAAGTCCGCAAACATGTCATGTTATTTAAAGCTGCATTTATCAGAATTGAAGAGAACACATAGAAGAAGAAAGTGAGTAATCAAGCATGATTTCATTTCTTGGCATTTTGGGGAAGATAAGGAAAAAGGTCGACATTCAGGAAATTAAAAACATGAAACTGAAGAAAAACATCTGAGTCACCCTCGGGGGTTACTCGTGATGCAGAGAAAGTGGCAAGACAGGTTCATTAGGACTTCCGTTTGATCAAGAATGGTGTAGCCTTCTAGTTTTGAAGCTTGGTGCTTGGCCCCATGTACGATACTTCAACGGTGCTAGTGCCTTCTCCTGGCTGGACCATGTGCATTTCGCATAGCTTTTCCCTTGTTGCCCCACATATTTCCTCACTTTCGTCGAGCGGGGACACCTTATCATCTTCCTCTTTGTTGTATTTTGGCTCCTGTGGTATGCGTCCGACAAACACTGGCTCGTTCGGCCGAGGTGTTTTGACCGTCCCCCATACCATGGAGGCCTGCTTGAATACATCACTTATTCCCTTTTCTTGTTCCGGAGTTACCCTGGGTCCCTTTTCTGTATCAGCAATAGCAATTATGGCTTTCAGTGCCAGATTGACTTCCTCGTCTTCACAAATCATCCCAACTATCGGCCCGTTGTCGTGGGCGGGCAACGGATTATTGGTCACATTTGGGATATCCTCGTCTCTCAACACAATCTTCCCCTGGTCTAACAGATTCTCTACAGCTTGTTTCAATGTCCAACAGTCGTTGGTGTCGTGCCCTTCTACCCCTGAATGGTACGCACATCTAACACCCCGCTGATATGATGGTGACCCCGGGTTCTGCCCGTTCGGTGGTATGGGCTGCAACAAATTCATTTGGACAAGCTTAGGGAATAGGGTGGAATAGGGTTCACCGATTGGTGTGTAGTTGGGTCTCCTGGGTGGTTCCCGAGGACGGAAATTATTTGGAGGAGGTCAAGGATTGTAGTGGTTTCGGTGAGGAGGCTGATTCCTAGGATGTGGGGCCTGCCCCCGATTGACTGGTTGTGACCGCTGGATATAAGGCTGGGTGCTCATAACCATGTAAGGCTGAGGAGCGTAGGTTGCATTTTGGTGGGGGAAATGATGTTGCGGGGTTCTTTCCGGAGAACAAAGCCCGGGATTATGATATTCTTCCACCTCTGACACTACCGTGGAGGTTTCCTCTTTCTTCTTCCCTCTTGCTATTCCTCCAGAACCGCTTTGGACGGCTTGGGAGGTTGCCCTTATGGCTGCCTGACTCAAAATTATTCCCGTTTTCAAACCGTTCTCCACCATCTCTCCAATCTTAATCGCTTCTGCGAAAGGCTTTCCCATGGCCGACATCATGTTTTGGAAATAGTCGGACTCTTGAGCCTGGAGAAAAGTAGTGACCATCTCTATCTCGTCCATGGAAGGTTTTACCCTTGACGCTTGCTCACGCCATTTGATGGCGTATTCTCTAAAACTTTCCGCAGGTTTCTTCTTTAAGTTTGACAAAGCATTTCTGTCTGGTGCGATGTCAATATTATATTGAAACTGCCCTACGAAGTCTCTGGCAAGATCATCCCATATATGCCAGCGAGATATGTCCTGGTCCATATACCATTCCGAAGCGACTCCCACCAAACTTTCTCCAAAATATGTCATTAGCAGTTCTTCTTTTCCGCCGGCTCCCCGCAATTGATTGCAGTATTTTTTAAGATGTGCAATGGGGTCACCGTGCCCATCGTATTTCTCAAACTTTTGGGGTCTTGAAACCCGTTGGCAGGTGCACATGAGGGAACATGCACAAGTCGGCGTAAGAGACGCTCTTTGTCCGCTCAGTCCTTGCATATTCTTCAAACTTTGTTCAAGGCTTCTCATTCTTTTGGCAATCTCATTTTGTTCTGCAATCCTGGGGCTCTGATCCTGCCTGGGCGCAAGCTCGCACTGAGGCGGTAGAGGATTAGTGCTGGTAGCGAATCTAGTTGGTTCCATTGAGAACGGTGGTGCTTGGAATGTAAAAGAGGATGAGTCAAAGCTTGGCTTGTACGTGGCAGGCTGTGCCGTAATCGGGCAAGGCGATGCAGTAAAGATGTTCATGCTTGCATCGGTGGCTGACATTCGGGGATGAGGGTCAGAAGGCGATCCAGTAGAGAAGGCTGAGGTGGCTGGGTACCCGAATGGGGTAGCAGGATAATTTATGGGAACATTTGAAGTCCCACTTGACCTGGAGAATAATTCAGGGAATCCGGGGATGACACTTGGCGGCTCTTTCCCACTATTCCAGTCGTCCAGCATTTCCAGCATGCGGAGCCGTAGGATTCTATTTTCCTCCGCAGTTGCGGATTCAGGCGTGAGGACGGCTGAGATCGAACTCTCCTCAGAAACAGGGATTGTTTGCAATGGAATTTTTGAAGACATTCCCACACTTCCTTTTGACCTGGTGAAGTAAGTGTGAGTACCGCTTCTGGCCCTAGGCAGCTGAACACTTCCCCTTGACCTTGTGAAGTATGGGTGCGAGGCCAGACTTTCACCAAACCAACCGTCTTTCAAAAACCCTGGATATACTCATCGACAAGCGCACGGTTAATTTGCAGCAAATAACAGATAGTTAATCTCACGTTGGGCATGATGCACCTATACAGTTAAGTGGATTACTATATGTTTGCTACGAGAGCATGCGTCATTCCGTCATTTTTATTAGTTTTTCCCCTTTCTTTTCTTTTTTATTTTTTTTTTTATTTTTTTTTTTGTTTTTCTTTTATCATTATTTTTTATTTTGCAGTAAAAGAAATGCGACCGGATCCGATGAGGATTGCCTACGTATCACGATGCCTACGTGAATCAGACCATTACGTAGTTCGAAACTAACAAATATATAAAAATGAAGAAGCAAGTGCTCATTTAGCATAGGGCTCAAAAGATTTGATTTTTTTTTTGGATTTTTTGAAAGAACTTCTTTAAAAAAAAGAAAGAAAATTTTGTTTATTCTGATTCTTGTTTTATTTTTAAAGAAAGACTTCTAAAAGTTTATTTGCTTTTGACTGGAATTCTAGAAAATTTAAAAAAAAAAAAGAAAAATATGTTTGGTTGATTTTTTTTTTTTGTTTTGTTTTACCTTTTCTACGGAAGAAAGAATGTATATGATGTTGCCTCTTGAATTTCGAAAGAGGGACTTTTTAAGCAAATGATGCGGAATTATGAGTTTTATTTATTTACAAAAGCACTTCTAAAGAAAAATCCTAATATTTTGAAATTCAATTTTTCAAATATATATTTTTGGACATTTTACAAAAAAAAAAGACAAGAAAGCAAAGAGTATTATTTTTTGATTTTTGTTGCTGCTTATTTCATTTTTTCATATGAAAGACTTCAGAAAGAAGAAGACTATTTATTTTTTTTATTTTTATTTTATTTGATTTTAGAGAAAACTTCTATATCTTTTATTTCTTTTTTTTCTAAGGAAAAAAATATTTTTTTTTTGGATTTTAAAAATTGGGGCCGGAACCGATGGGGTTTGCCTACGTATCTCACATCCGGTGAGAATCAGACCCGCGTAGTTCGGTCATATCGTGAATAGAGAAAATCAAATAAACCTAGCAATCAAGAATAAGTATTATTTTTGGAGAAAGATAAATACTAAAAAATATTTTTTTTTTTTGCAATATTTGGACTATTAGTCCGAATTTATAAAAGGGTACTACAAAAGAAATAACACCTTTTTTTTGAATTATGAGTTTTTCCATTTTTTTTAAAATAAATATCCCTTTTTTTCTTAAAAAGAAAAGAACAATTTTTATATTTTTTTTTAATGAATCAAACTAAAAGACAACTTTTGGTTTTATATATTTTTTTAGAAAAATTCCGACGAGGTTTCGACACTACTGGGATATTGGTTTTATTTTTCCAAAATAAGTAATTATCTCCCTACGCTGCTATTTTTCTTTTTTTTTTAGAAACCGGTCAGCATGCGGAACCGAAGCAAATAAATGCGCAAAACAAATAGGATGCAGCAAGTTGGTCTTTTCATTTCAGGTTGCTTGTCCTAGACGGACCCAACCCCTGTGTTGAGCCCCCTAAGTCAAATGCAACATGATGCAAATAAGCGTTCCTACTAGGGATCCGGCATGAAGTCGAGTTATACTAGGTTCAAACCTTGGTATTTGTTCTAGACTGTGTACCCGAGCGGACAACTCGAGTCGAGGAGGGGAAACTTACCGGGAACCAAAAGGCCGTCCGGCTTCGTAACTTATCCGTCCTCTTTCTTATTTCGGGCATTGACACTAACAGAATAGGGAGTCTCGACCAGCGAGCTTCTCCCCGGAGGTAAGGAGAGAGGGGTTTCGGCACAGTTTATATACAGTTCAGATAATATCAAAGTGGTAAAAGACAACATTTAGCACGTTACGCAAAAACATGTAATAAAGATCAGATAATAAAGCAAAATATAACAATTATTCTAAGCTCGAATTCTTGAATCCTGAACCAGTGGTTCTGGGTTAAGTCCCCAGCAGAGTCGCCAGAGCTGTCACACCTCCTTTTTGCGCGCCCCGCCCCGAGGGGTAAGAAATGCGCGGGTGGAGTTTTTCCAATTTAAGTGACAATATTTGAAATGGGATTATTTATTTAATTCAGAGTCGCCACTTGGGAAAGGTTTGGCTTTTGGTGTCCCAAGTCACCGGTTTATCTTGAATCCCAAATCGAGGAATTTTTAGACTTTTCCAAATGAAGTCTGCGAACCAGAAATTCTAAGTAAGGAATTCTGTTGACCCGAGGGAAGGTGTTAGGCACCCTCGAATCCTGTGGTTCTAGCACGGTCGCTTAAATTGTTATAATGGCTAAATATCTGATTTAAATACATGTTGTGACTTATGTGCTTTTATTAAGTTTAAACCGCTTTTATTATTATCATTTATTTTATAGAATTACAACGTCGTGAAAATGCATCTCGAACCACGTCACAATCAATGCATCCGTAGTTGTTAACATATTTTGACTCCGTTGGGACTTGGACTTGGGTCACATCAATGTGCACCCGATTTTTAAGAATATAATTTACTAAAGTCGCGCCTAAAGAATCTAAACGCGTTATTATCTTTGTAGAAGGCCATGAAATTTATTAAATGGCCTATCTTGAATTCTAAATAATTACCATGGTTATTTATTGAGGGCCCCGCAATTTTGCATCTTTGTTTGGCGAGGCTCATCTCTATTTTAGAAAAGGATATCCTAAAATGGCTACATTTCTAATGCATTTGTCTCTAAAACTAGAAGAAAAGGTACATGCTAATTCAATTATAGGCTTTGGCCTAATCCGGATTTTTGTCAGTTTCTGATTAACTACTTATAAAGTAAAAACGTCATGCCTTGCGAGGATGTTTCAGTCGAACAAAAAGACTACATATGAGATTGATGAAATGCAATACCTAATCCGAACATTTTTTGAGTTGAACTTAACTGAACTTATTTGGCCTAGATTAAAGGGATTAACTACTAGACATTGTTACTAAGGTGATTTGAATGTGATCTTGTGCACTACCTAACGAGACACAGCAAAAGGACATAAAATAAAATAAAGCAGCATAGTATAAATTTGGAGTATCTATACCCCGTATTAACAAAACAACTACAAACTAAAACATGAAGGACTAAACTCAGATGAGTGTTAGTTAACATACATTTTCGTACTGTTGAATTGTAAACTAACAACTACACAGGCCCATTAATATACCACAAATATTACGACAAATAACTTTGAACTTCTTCAACTCTTTTTCATTTCATGCTTTCAAACTGTTTAGGTTACACCAATATGGGGACTCGAATGTGTACCTGGAGAACACTGAATATTGAAATGCAAAGAAGAAGTGAAGCAGAAAGGTCAGCAGCAACAGGAATCAGAGTAACAGCAGCAGCAACAAACGAAACAATTGGGGCAGAATCTAGATCCCAGCTAGACCAAGTCTCAGAATAGAACAAAGCAAACAACCAAGCAGACTCAGTTGGGAGAAATTAGTGTTGCACAAAAACAGGTCCAGATTTAGTGAAATCAAAACAAAAGGAAAGGAAGCAATTTCTAGTTTTTGTCTGTCTGAGTTATCAGACAAAAATTCTTTTCCAATTTTCTGTTTCCAGAATTTGAACTCTCAAATGTTCAGTCCTGAAATCTATTTGAGCTATCAAAGAATTCTTTCTCAGTGTTCTCTCTCTGTGTGTGTGTTTTTCTTTTTTAGCTTTCAAGGTTCAGTCTCTATCTCTCTTTCTTTCTCTCAAATCTGCCTATCTCTCCAATCCTCTGTCTATCTCTCCCCCTCCCCTGTGTCCTTAGCTCCTCCTTTTATAAGCCTTCACCTTCCCCTTTTAACAACCTGTTTAGAGTATATCAAACACCCCTCCCATGTGCCTTTTCCTTTTCAGTTCCACTTTAGCTAATTAAGTATAAAACCCCATCATTCCCCTGGCAGCCTTAAACTTTCCCATTTTATTAACCAAAAGCAAATATGGGCAGTAGAATATATCTGACAGCATATGCTGTCAAACCATTTTTAAAATCAAAAGCCTTTTTATGCAGGAAAACAGGCTGTGCACAATGCACATGCTGTGCACAAGTGCACATGCCATCAACTCAGATTTCAGTTACAGACCAAGCCTTAGGTTTCTGAAATCATATTAACGACTATAAGTAACAGGACTTGGTTCTTAATTGATTCAGGCAAATGTTCAACAGAAGCAAATCGATTTGTTATTGTTCGGACAGTTGAAACTAATTGACGACACATGTCGACTCGACTATATTAGCATTAACATACACAATCGTAGCCAAAAATCAGACATTTAAACAGTATCGATACATGTTTCGAATTATACTGACTAAGCAGAAATACACTCGAGGAGTCAACTAGTCAGTCCAAACTCGAAAATCAGCTACTTGCACAAACTAATACATAATGCCTTATCAGAATAGGAGGGGGGAATTTAGACAAACAAACAGAGGTTCAAGCAAAGTGGTTGAAGCACAGTTGATAGAGGTCAAGGACATAAACAGAAAACGAACAGACCCTTACAACAATCAAACGAACCAAAACAACTAAGAAAAGAGAGAAAACTCACCTTAAACTGCAAAAGATCAAAACCTTAACTCGGACTTGGTCAGGCCTTTCTTAAGGCTGAACGGACTTTAAACGAAGTGTTTCTCAGACGAGAAACACTTTGATTAAAGTCCATTAGACCTTAATCTCTTCGGTTGAACCAGTGACGGAGGAACACAAAATTTCCAAACTCAGATCTGGGATTCATGCCTCCTTGATTAGATTCGGACCAAACCAAGTATGGTTTGGTCACGAAGGGGGTCTGGGGAGTGTCTGGTATGAAACTGGGGTTAAACTGAGTAGATCGAGTTTTGACTCGAATCTTCAAATGAAGATTCGAGAAGGTGGGGAGGGATTCGAACTACATGGTTGATAGATTTGGGTTCAGGATGGCAAGGGCGTTCTAGGGTGTTAAGGGGAAGGTCACCGGCGTTCATGCCGCCGGCTTCCATGGTGAAGGATACAGGGGCGGCTCTAGGGTTTGAAGGGGATGAGGTTGAAGACGAAGGCTGGGTATCGGATAGGGGGGGCAGGGTAAGGTTATGAACTTATATAGTTAATGGGTGGACAGATCTCGACCGTTAGATCAATTTAGATCTACGGTCTGGATCTGATGGTTAAGTGGAACGGTGTCGTTTCAAGTGTTGAGGGTTTGGGTTCGGTCCGGGTAAGACGGGTCGGGTTAGTTTATGGGTTATGGGGAATTGATCTTGGCCGTTGATCAATTTGAGATCAACGGCCCAGACCACACTGGATTAAAACGGTGTCGTTTAGACAACCTGGGCATCACTGGTGTTGGACCGGGCAGGCCTGGTTTGGACGTTGTTTGTTTTGGGCCAATTTAATAAATTGGCCCAATCCGGAAGAAGAAGGGGCCCTTTTCTCTCTTTTTTTTTTATTTTTATTTCTTTTCTTTATTTATTTAAAAACAAAACTAAACAAAAATCAAAAAATTAAATACACACTCAACACAATTATATACTAAAATATTTCAAGACAAGTAAAATCAAACAAAACAAAATCACGGACAAAGATGCCCGTTTATGATTTTCTATTTAACGACCGGATTACGGTTCGAATTATGCAGGACACATATATATTTTTGAATTTTGTTTTAATAAAGTAAGTAAATAAATAAAAATGGGCCGAAGTCACAAATAAATTAACAAGGTGCCGCACAAAAATCCAAAATTTGTACAACAGGGCCAATTATTATTTTTTACTTCCTTTTGGAGCGATTGTCGTGCGAAACAAAAATCACGTGCTCACAGAGACTCGTGTAGATTTGTTACTTCTGGACATGCTTGATTTCGATGTCGTATTAGGGATAGACTGGTTATCACCTTACCATGCTATCTTGGACTGTCATGCCAAGACTGTGACCTTAAACTTGCTGGGTTTACCTCTTTTGGAGTGGAGAGGGACTCCTGGTAATTCTACCCGTAGTGTTATCTCATATACGAAAGCTCGGCGTATGGTCGAGAAGGGGTGTTTGGCATATTTGGCATATGTTCGCGATTCTAGCACTGAGGTTCATTCTATTGATTTTGTGCCTGTTGTTCGTGAGTTTCCTGAGATATTTCCTTCAGACCTGTCGGGTATGCCACCCGATAGGGATATTGACTTCTGCATTGATTTGGCTTCGGGAACTCAGCCCATTTCTATTCAGTCGTATCGTATGGTCCCACCTGAGTTGAAAGAGTTGAAGGAGCAGTTGCAAGACTTGCTTGAAAAAGGTTTCGTTAGACCTAGTGTTTCGCCTTGGGGTGAGCCGGTGATGTTTGTTAAGAAGAAGGATGGATCGATGCGAATGTGTATAGACTACTGGCAGTTGAACAAGGTTACAATCAAGAATAAGTATCCATTTCCAAGGACTGATGATTTGTTTGATCAGCTTCAGGGTGCCAAGGTATTTTCGAGGATTGACCAGAGATTTGGCTACCATCAGTTGAGGATTAGGGCATCCGATGTCCCTAAGATAGCTTTCCGCACTCGGTACGCGCATTATGAGTTCTTGGTGATATTATTCGGGTTGAAAAATGCCCCAATAACTTTTATGGATTTGATGAACCGAGTGTTCAGGCCTTACTTGGATTCGTTCGTGATAGTCTCCATTGATGATATTTTGATCTATTCCCGTAGCCGGGAGGAGCACGAGCAACATCTTAGAGTGGTTCTTCAGACTTTGAGGGATAGTCAGTTGTATGCCATGTTTTCGAAGTGTGAGTTCTTGTTGAGTTCAAGTGCATTCTTGGGTCATGTTGTATCAGCAGAGTGTATTCAGGTTGATCCAAAAAAGATAGAGGCAGTCAAGAACTGGCCTAGACCCGCATCAACTACATAGATTCGGAGTTTCTTGGGTCTGGCAGGCTACTATCGTCAGTTTGTGGAGGGATTTTCATCTATTGCAGCCCTGATGTCCAGGTTGACCCAGAAGGGTACCCAGTTCAGCTGGTCGGACGACTGTGAGGCAAGCTTTCAGAAGTTGAAGATAGCTTTGACTACGGCACCAGTGTTGGTTTTTCCTACAGGTTCAGGGCCATATACAGTTTATTGTGATGCATCTCGTATTGGACTTGATGAGGTGTTGATGAAGGATAGCAAGGTCATTGTTTATGTTTCGGGATAGTTGAAGATTCATGAGAAGAACTATCCGGTTTATGACTTGGAGTTAGCAGTCATTGTTCACGCATTGAAGATTTGGAGGCATTATCTGTATGGCGTGGCATGTGAGGTGTTCATGGATCACAAGAGTCTGCAGTACCTGTTCAAGCAGAAGGAGCTAAATTTGAGACAGAGAAGGTGGTTGGAGCTGTTGACGGACTATGATATCACCATCTTATATCATTCGGTAAAGGCCAATGTGGTGGCCGATGCCTTGAGTAGAAAGTCAGCCAGTATGGGCAGTCGTGCGTATATTCCAGTCGGTGAAAGACCGCTTTCTTTGGATGTTCAGGCTTTGGCCAATAAATATGTGAGGTTGGATGTTTCTGAGCCCAGGCGTATGTTAGCTTGCACAGTTACTCGTTCTCCTTTATTTGAGCGTATCCGAGATCGCCAGTAAGATGATCCTCATTTGTGTGTCCTTAGAAACACGGTGTAGCACGCAGGTTCCAAGCAGGTTACCTTAGGAGATGATGGAGTTTTGAGATTGTAGGGTCGAGTTTGTTTGCCTAATGTAGATGGGCTTCGAGAGTTGATTTTAGAGGAGGCCCATAGTTCCTGGTACTCTATTCATCCGAGCGCCGCTAAGATATATCAGGATTTGCGACAGCATTATTGGTGGAGGAGAATGAAGAAGGATACCGTTGCATATGTGGCTCGGTGTTTGAATTGTCAGCAGGTTAAGTACGAGCATCAGAGACCTAGTGGTTTGTTTCAGAAGATTGAGATTCCTGAGTAGAAGTGGGAGCGTATCACTATGGACTTCATTATTAGACTCCCACGGACTCAGAGGAAGTTCGATGCAGTGTGGGTTATTGTTGATAGGCTGACCAAGTCAGCACATTTCATTCCTGTGGTAGTCTCCTATTCTTCCGAGAGGTTAACTAAGATTAATATCCAGGAGATTATTTGTCTTCATGGTGTGCCTGTGTCTATCATTTCGGATCGAGGTACGCAATTTACCTCACATTTCTGGAGAGCAGTTCAGCGAGAGTTGGGCACACTGGTTGAGTTGAGCACAGCATTTTATCCTCAGATGGACGGACAGTCTGAGCGGACCATTCAGATTTTGGAGGATATGCTCCGAGCTTGTGTCATTGACTTTGGAGGCTCATGGGATCAGTTTTTGCCTCTAGCAGAGTTTGCCTACAACAACAGCTACCAGTCAAGTATCCAGATGGCTCCTTATGAGGCATTGTATGGTAGGCAGTATTGGTCGCCGGTTGGATGGTTTGAGCCGGGAGAGGCTCAGTTGTTGGGTACGAATCTAGTACAGGAAGCCTTGGACAAGGTCAGGATCAATCAAGATATGCTTCGTATAGCTTAGTCCAGACAAAAGAGTTATGCCGACCTTAGGGTTCATGATTTGGCGTTCATGGTCGGTGAGCCAGTATTGCTTCGAGTGTCGCCTGTGAAGGGCGTGATGAGATTTTGGAAGAAGGGCAAGCTTGGCCCTAGGTTCATTGGCCCGTTTGAAATTCTTGATCGAGTGGGAGAGGTAGCTTTCAAACTTGCATTGTCGCCGAGCTTATCAGCCTGCATCCACTGTTTCACGTGTCTATGCTTCGGAAATATCGCAGTGATCCATCCCACGTGTTAGATTTTAGCACTGTCCAGTTGGACAAGGACTTGTCTTATGAGGAGGAGCTGGTAGCTATTCTAGACCGGCATGTTCGGCAGTTGAGATCGAAGAGCCTTCCTTCTGTTCGTGTTTAGTTGAGAGGTCAGCCTACTAAGGCATCGACCTAGGAGTCCGAGTCCGATATGCGGAGCCGTTATCCCCATCTTTTCCCCAACTCAAGTACTTCCTTCTTCTGTCCGTTTGAGGACGAACGTTTGTTTTGAAAGTAAATTTTACGTTCTGAGGCCTTAAAAACCTCTTTCTGCATCACCTCAATTTGCGTGCGTAGTTTGGGCGCGTAGCTGGAAAGCCAATATGAGAAAAATCTGTGAAAATGATGAATTTTGCCTTTAAAATGAATTTAAGTTAACTTCGGTTAATATTTCGGGTAAACGGACCTGAACCCATGATTTGACAGTCATGTAGGGTCCATAGGAAAATATGGGACTTGAGCATATGCCCGGAATCGAATTCTGAGGTCCCTAGCCCAAGAAATGAATTTTTGAAAGAAATTATTTTGTCGAATTAATTATGAAGTAAAGAAGAATTTATGTTTGAAACCATTGGTATTGGGCCCATATTTTGGTTCCGGAGCCCAGGACACGTCTTATATATGATTTGAGTCGAGCCTGTGAAAATTGGTAAGAAACGGACTTGAAATGACGGGAATCGGACCTTATTTGAGAAATTTGGAAAATTTGAAGTTCTTAAATAATTTCATGATTTTAATGCTAAATTCATAGTTGTTGATGTTAGTTTAGTGATTTAAATGCACGAGCATGTTTGTATGATGTTTTTAAGTTGGTATGCATGTTTGGTTTGGAGTCCCGAGGGCTCGGGTGAGTTTTGCCTAGACCATGGAGTAGAATTGGACTTGGGAAAATTGCAAGTTTTCAGCTGGTATGGTCAGGTCTGCAATGCGAAGCCTGGCTCGCAAATGCGAGCTCACAAATGCGACAAACCTCGCAAATGTGAATATTGGACCTGGGCAGCCTTAATCGCAAATGCGTTGCGAAGATGACCGAAAAGCTGATTGGGTCGCAAATGCAAAAGTCCCAGTGCAGTTGCGATATCAGAGACCTATAAATTCACACTTAGACGCATTTTCAACCATTTTTCACATCTTCTCAAAACATAAACTCTCTTGGACGATTTTCCAAAGAAAACTTCTTCTCCAAATCAATTGTAAGTCATTTCAAACTAGTTTTCTTCAATCCTTAACATCTTTTCACATGATTTCAACTCAAAATCAATACTTTTCATGGGGGAAATTGGGTGTTTAGGGTATAACCTAGGTGTTTTTTAAATTTTGGGGATTTGGACCTCGATTTGAGGTCCGATTACTAAACAAATTATATATTTGGGTTCGTGGGGGAATGGGTAATCGGGTTTTGGTTCGAACCTTGGATTTTGACCATATGGGCCCGGGGGCGATTTTTGACTTTTTGGGTACAACTTTGGAAAACTCATTTTCATGCATTAGAATTGATTCATTTAGCATTTATTGACGTAATTAAGTAACTTATGGCTAGATACGAGTGAATTGGTGGTGGAATGAAGAGGTAAAGCGATAGTTGAGACTTGAATTGTGTTCGTGGCATCGAAGTAAGTATTTGGTCTAACCTTAGCTTGAGGGATTAGGAGTTGCGTCCTATTTGCTATGCGTTATTTGTTGAGTACGACGTATAGGCTTGGTGACAAGTATCTATACGTTGGTGCCAGGCATGCCCGTGAGTCTTATACTATGATTAATATGACTCCGTTTGTATTGTTCATGCCTTTTTTGATGATTTCTATTGTTGAGTAAGGCTCGTGGAAGTAATACTGCAATTTGAATATTGAAGAGCGTTGGCTCAAGTTGTAAAATGAATTGTGGAAGTATAATTGGCAATTGAACCCTATAGAGCATTGGCTCAAGTTGTGAAGTGAGTTGTAAAGTAAATGTGAAAAGGAAAAGAGAAGAGGATTTTTGATATTGTTCCCTCGCCGGTATTTGATTGTTGTACTGTTGTTCTCTTGCCGGAATTTTATTATGATTTTATTTATTTCCTTTCCTTTATTTCTTGTGATTATTGTTTTGGTAAGAGAGTATTAAAGCACGAAGGGTGATGTCGTGCACTTGTCCATGATTTTCCTGAATCTTGCTGATAATTGAGTTATATTGTCCTTTACGTTTATTTACTGATTTTCTGTTATTACTTGATTCTATTATGATGTTATTGATTCCCTTGTTGGGATATTGTTGTTCCCTTATTGTTCCCTTGTCGGGGCTCCATTGTGATTGGTGTTGAATTGTATATTTGGATCGAGTTGCACGCCGCAACAACAATATATTTGGATCGGGTTGCACGCCGCAACAATATTATATTTGGATCGGGTTGCACGCCGCAACAATATTATATTTGGATCGGGTTGCACGCCGCAACAATATTATATTTGGATCGGGTTGCACGCCGCAACAATATTATGTTTGGATCGGGTTGCACGCTGCAACAACAATATAATTGGATCGGGTTGCACACCCCAACAGTGATAAATGATATGGATCGGGTTGCATGCCGCAACAGTGTTTTTATATTTTGGATCAGGTTGCGCGCCGCAACAGTAGATAATAAAATTGTTTATTGGTTGGTTATGATTTCCTTATTCGTTTGCTGTGAATTCTAAATTGTCTTTATGCCTTTCTCTTGAATTGCTTTTGATAAATGATATTCCCCCGCAACATGTTCCCCTTCCATCTTTAATTGTTTATTTCTATTTTATTTTTTGTTGTACATAATATAACTGCACAGGTTTAGTCAGTAGTCTGGTCTTACCCTCGTCACTAATTCGCCGGGGTTAGGCCAGGCACTTACCGGCACATGGGGTCGGTTGTGCTGATACTACACTCTGTACTCTTTTGTGCAGATCCTAGTGCTGTAGACTTTGGACCATAGTGGGATTGCTGGATCTTGTTCATCAAGCGACCCAAGGTAGTCCTATAGGCGTCCGCAGGCCTTGGCGTCTCCTTCTATCTACTATTCCAGTTTCTTTCATGTATTTTCAGAAACAGTGTTGTATTTATTTCTTTCATACCTTTATTTGTAGTACTCCTAGTCAGTCTGTGAAGTTCTGACACAAGTCTTCGGTAGATTTTTTATGGATTGGTATAAGTAGCATTATTAAAACTTTACAACGCAGCCTTCCGCTTATTCAGTTCTGTTGCTATCTAATTGTTGGCTCTTAACTGTTATCGGATTAAAAATGGAAACAAGGTAAATAGTTCAGTTGGTTCGCTTGCCTAGCTCTCACAAGTAGGTGCCATCACGACTCCCGAGGTTAGAAATCCAGGTTGTGACAAGTTGGTATCAGAGCTCTAGGTTACATAGGTCTCACAATTCACAGACAAGCTTAGTAGAGTCTAAGGAATTGGTATGGAGACATCTGTATTTATCCTCCAGAGGCTATAGAGTTAGGAAAAGTTTCACTTTTATTCTTCTCTGTCGTGCGATTTTGTTCTCTCAATGCTAAATTAAAACCTCTACTCTTGTCCTTTCGCTAATGGTGAGGTCACGTACCGCTTCTTCAGCCGAGCAGCAGCACAGACCGGTGATAGATTAGCTACGTCTTCGGAGGCTTTGTGGAGGTTGGATAAGTTTCACCAAGCTCTTCACTACCACCTTCAGCGGTGCATCTTCTGAGGATCCCTAAGATTATTTAAACAACTGTCACGAGGTTCTAAGGAACATGGGGATAGTGGAGACAAATGGGTCGATTTTGCTACTTTTCGCTTTTCTGGATCCGCCAAGACTTGGTGGAGAGATTATTGTTTGGCTAGACCAGCCGGATCGCCAGCTTTGACTTAAGAGCAATTTACTCAGCTATTTCTGGAGATGTTTCGTCTTGTCACTCAGAGAGAGATCTACCCGAGGCTGTTTGAATGTCTCTAGCAGAGTTCTATGACTATTACTCAGAACGAGACTAGGTTTAATGATTTGACCTATCATGCCCTTCTTATACTTCCCATTGAGAGAGAGAGCGAGGAGCTTCATTGAGGGACTCGTTCAGCCTGCTCAGTGAGCCAGAGGTAGAGGTAGAGGTATTAGAGGTGGAGGTACAGGTACTGTTCTGGTTTATAGTAGAGATGCTTCAGTTTTAATTGATCTAGGATCTACATACTCTTATGTGTTATCTTATTTTGTGTTGTATCTGGTCGTGCCTAGTGATTCTTTGAGTGCTCCTATTTATGTGTCTACACCGGTGGGTGATATTATTGTGGTGGATCGTGTCCATTGTTCATGCATAGTTGTGATTGGGGGTCTTGAGACTCGTGTAAATTTGTTACTTCTGGACATGTTTGATTTTGATTTCATATTGGGGATGAACTGGTTATCACCTTACCACGCTATCTTGGACTGTCATGCCAAGACTGTGACCTTAGACTTGTCAGGTTTACCTTTTTTGGAGTGGAGAGAGATTCATGGTGATTCTACCCATAGTGTTATCTCATATACAAAAGCTCGGCGTATGGTAGAGAAGGGTGTTTGGCCTATTTGGCATATGTTCGCGATTCTAGTACCGAGGTTCCTTTTATTGATTTTGTGCTTGTTGTTCGTGACTTTCCTGAGGTATTTCCTTCAGACCTGCCGGGTATACCACCCAACAGGGATATTAACTTCTGCATTGATTTGGCTTCGGGCACTCAGCCCATTTCTATTCCGTCGCATTGTATGGCCCCGCCTGAGTTGAAAGAGCTGAAGGAGAAGTTGCAAGACTTGCTTGAAAAAGGTTTCATTAGACCTAGTGTTTTTCCTTGGGGTGCGTCGGTGTTGTTTGTTAAGAAGAAGGATGGATCGATGCGAATGTGTATAGACTAATGGCAGTTGAATAAGGTTACAATCAAGAATAAGTATCCATTTCCAAGGACTGATGATTTGTTTGATAAGCTTCAGGGTGCCAAGGTATTTTCAAAGATTGACCTGAGATTTGGCTACCATCAGTTGAGGATTAGGGCATCTGATGTTCCTAAGACAACTTTCTGCACTCGGTACAGGCATTATGAGTTCTTGGTACAGTAGCTTTTATGGATTTGATGAACCGAGTGTTCAGTCCTTACTTGGATTCATTCGTGATAGTCTCTATTGATGATATTTTAATCTATTCCCGTAGCCGGGAGGAGCACGAGCAGTATCTTATAGTGGTTCTTCAGACTTTGAGGGATAGTCAGTTGTATGCCAAGTTTTCGAAGTTTGAGTTCTGGTTGAGTTCAGTTGCATTCTTTGGTCATATTGTATCAGCAAAGTGTATTTAGGTTGATCCAAAGAAGATAGAGGCAATCAAGAACTGGCCTACACCCGCATCAGCTACAGAGATTCAGAGTTTCTTAGGTCTGGCAGGCTACTATCGTCGGTTTGTGGAGGGGTTTTCATCTATTGCAGCCCCGATGACTAGGTTGACCCAGAAGGATGCCTAGTTTAGGTGGTCGGACAACTATGAGGTGAGCTTTCAAAATCTGAAGATAGCTTTGACTATGGCACCAGTGTTGGTTTTGCCCATAGGTTCAGGGCCATATACAGTTTATTGTGATGCATCTCATATTGGACTGGTCAGGTGTTGATGCAGGATGGCAAGGTCATTGTTTATGCTTCACGGTAGTTGAAGATTCATGAGAAGAACTATCTGGTTTATGACTTGGAGTTAGCAACCATTGTTCACGCGTTGAAGATTTGGAGGCATTATCTGTATGGCGTGGCATGTGAGGTGTTCACGGATCACAAGAGTCTGCAGTACTTGTTCAAGCAGAAGGAGCTAAATTTGAGGCAGAGAAGGTGGTTGGAGTTGTTGAAGGACTATGATATCACCATCTTATATCATCCTGGAAAGGCCAATGTGGTGGTCGATGCCTTGAGTAGAAAGTCAGCCAGTATGGCTAGTCATGCGTATATTCTGGTTGGTGAAAGACTGCTTGGTTTGGATGTTCAGGCTTTCTCCATTAAGTTTGTGAGGTTGGATGTTTCTGTGCCCAGGCGTATGTTAGCTTGCACAATCGCTCGTTCTCCTTTATTTGAGCGTATCCGAGATCGGCAGTTTGATGATCCTCATTTGTGTGTCCTTAGAGACACGGTGTAGCACGGAGGTGCCAAGCAGGTTACCTTAGGAGATGATGGAGTTTTGAGATTGTAGGGTCGAGTTTGTGTGCCTAATGTAGATGGGCTTCGAGAGTTGATTTTAGAGGAGGCCCATAGTTCCTGGTACTCTATTCATCCTAGCGCCGCTAAGATATATCAGGATTTGCGACAGCATTATTGGTGGAGAAGAATGAAGAAGGATACCGTTGCATATGTGGCTCGGTGTTTGAATTGTCAGCAGGTTAAGTACAAGCATCAAAGACCTAGTGGTTTGTTTCAGAAGATTGAGATTCCTGAGTAGAAGTGGGAGCGTATCACTATGGACTTCATTATTAGACTCCCACGGATTCAGAGGAAGTTCGATGCAGTGTGGGTTATTGTTGATAGGCTGACCAAGTCAGCACATTTCATTCTTGTGGTAGTCTCCTATTCTTCCGAGAGGTTAACTAAGATTTATATCCGGGAGATTGTTCGTCTTCATGGTGTGCCTGTGTCTATAATTTCGAACCGAGGTATGCAATTTACCTCACATTTCTAGAGAGCAGTTCAGCGAAAGTTGGCCACGCGGGTTGAGTTGAGCACAACATTTTATCCTCAGATGGACGGACAGTCCGAGCGGACCATTCATATTTTGGAGGATATTCTTCGAGCTTGTGTCATTGACTTTAAAGGCTCATGGATTAGTTTTTGCCTCTAGCAGAGTTTGCCTACAACAACAACTACCAGTCGAGTATCTAGATGGCTCCTTATAAGGCCTTGTATGGTAGGCGGTGTCGGTCGCCGGTTGGATGGTTTGAGCCGGGAGAGTCTCGGTTGTTGGTACGAATCTAGTATAGGATGCCTTGGACAAGGTTAGGATCATTCAGGATAGGCTTCGTACAGCTCAGTCCAGGCAAAAGAGTTATGCCGACCATAGGGTTCATGATTTGGCGTTCATGGTCGGTGAGCCAGTATTGCTTCGAGTGTCGCCTGTGAAGGGCATGATGAGATTTGGGAAGAAGGGCAAGCTTAGCCCTAGGTTCATTGGCCTGTTTGAAATTCTTGATCGAGTGGGAGAGGTATCTTTCAAACTTGCATTGTCACCGAGCTTATTAGTCGTGCATCCAGTGTTTCATGTGTCCATGCTTCGGAAATATCGCGGCGATCAATCCCATGTGTTAGATTTCACCACTGTCCAGTTGGACAAGGACTTGTCTTAAGAGGAGGAGCTGGTAGTTATTCTAGACCGGCAGGTTCGACAGTTGAGATCGAAGAGCTTTCCTTCTATTCGTGTTCAGTGGAGAGGTCAGCCTACTGAGGCATCGACCTGGGAGTCCAGGTCCGATATGCGGAGCCGTTAGCCCCATCTTTTCCCCGATTCAAGTACTTCCTTCTTCTGTCCGTTTGAGGACGAACGTTTGTTTTGAAAGTAAATTCTACATTCCTAGGCCTTAAAAACCTCTTTCTGCATCACCTCGATTTGCATGCATAGTCCGGGCGCGTAGCCGAAAAGCCAATATGAGAAAAATCTGTGAAAATGATGAATTTTGCCTTTAAAATGAATTTAAGTTGACTTCGGTCAATATTTCGGGTAAACGGACCCGGACCCGTGATTTGCCGGTCCTGGAGGGTCCGTAGGAAAATTTGGCCTTGAGCGTATGCCCGAAATCAAATTCCGAGGTCCCAAGCCCGAGAAATGAATTTTTGAAAGAAATTGTTTTGTTGAATTAATTTTGAAGTAAAGAAGAATTTATGTTTGAAACCATTGGTATCGGGCCCGTATTTTGGTTCTGGATCCCGGTACATGTCTTATATATGATTTGAGTCGAGCCTGTGAAAATTGGTAAGAAACGGACTTGAAATGACGTGAATCGGACCTTATTTGAGAAATTTGGAAAATTTGAAGTTTTTAAATAATTTCATGATTTTGATGCTAAATTCATAGTTGTTGATGTTAGTTTAGTGATTTGAATGCACGAGCATGTCTGTATGATGTTTTTAAGTTGGTATGCATGTTTGGTTTGGAGTCCCGAGGGCTCGGGTGAGTTTTGCATAGGCCACGAAATAGAATTGGACTTGAGAAAATTGCAGGTTTTCAGCTGGTATGGTCAGGTCTGCATTGCGAAGCCTGGCTCGCAAATGTGAGCTCACAAATGCGACAAATCCTCGCAAATGCGAATATTAGACCTGGGCAGCCTTAGTCGCAAATGCGACTGTCTTCTCGCAAATGCGAAGATGACTGGAAAGCTGATTTGTTCGCAAATGCAAAAGTCCCAGTTTCTGAAGGGTTCGCAATTGCGAACCCTGGTCGCAATTGCGATATCAGAGACCTGTAAATTCACACTTAGACGCATTTTCAACCATTTTTCACATCTTCTCAAAACATAAACTCTCTTGTGCGATTTTCCAAAGAAAACTTCTTCTCCAAATCAATTGTAAGTCATTTCTAACTAGTTTTCTTCAATCCTTAACATCTTCACATGATTTCAACTCAAAATCAATAGTTTTCATGGGGGAAATTGGGTGTTTTGGGTAAAACATAGGTTTTCTTCAAATTTAGGGGATTTGGACCTCGATTTGAGGTCCGATTACTAAACAAATTATATATTTAGGTTCGTGGGAGAATGGGTAATCCTATTGATTTTGAGTTGAAATCATGTGAAGATGTTAAGGATTGAAGAAAACTAGTTAGAAATGACTTACAATTGATTTGGAGAAGAAGTTTTCTTTGGAAAATCGCACAAGAGAGTTTATGTTTTGAGAAGATGTGAAAAATGGTTGAAAATGCGTCTAAGTGTGAATTTACAGGGTTCACAATTGCGAACTCTGGTCGCAATTGCGATATCAAAGACCTGTAAATTCACACTTAGACGCATTTTCAACCATTTTTCACATCTTCTCAAAACATAAACTCTCTTGTGCGATTTTCCAAAGAAAACTTCTTCTCCAAATCAATTGTAAGTCATTTCTAACTAGTTTTCTTCAATCCTTAACATCTTCACATGATTTCAACTCAAAATCAATAGTTTTCATGGGGGAAATTGGGTGTTTTGGGTAAAACATAGGTTTTCTTCAAATTTAGGGGATTTGGACCTCGATTTGAGGTCCGATTAAACTTAGGTTCTACCCAAAACACCCAGTTTCCCCCATGAAAACTATTGATTTTGAGTTGAAATCATGTTAGAAGATGTTAATGATTGAAGAAAACGAGTTAAAATTGAAAATTCACACTTAGACGCATTTTCAACCATTTTTCACATCTTCTCAAAACATAAACTCTCTTGTGCGATTTTCCAAAGAAAACTTCTTCTCCAAATCAATTGTAAGTCATTTCTAACTAGTTTTCTTCAATCCTTAACATCTTCACATGATTTCAACTCAAAATCAATAGTTTTCATGGGGGAAATTGGGTGTTTTGGGTAAAACATAGGTTTTCTTCAAATTTAGGGGATTTGGACCTCGATTTGAGGTCCGATTACTAAACAAATTATATATTTAGGTTCGTGGGAGAATGGGTAATCGGGTTTTGGTTCGAACCTTGGGTTTTGACCATGTGGGACCGGGGGCGATTTTTGACTTTTTGGGTAAAACTTTGGAAAACTCATTTTCATGCATTAGAATTGATTCATTTAGCATTTATTGACGTAATTAAGTAACTTGTGGCTAGATACGAGTGAATTTGTGGTGGAATCAAGAGGTAAAGCGATAGTTGAGAGTTGAATTGTGTTCGTGGCATCGAGGTAAGTGTTTGGTCTAACCTTAGCTTGAGGGATTAGGAGTTGCGTCCTATTTGCTATGTGTTATTTGTTGAGTACGACGAATAGGCATGGAGACGAGTATCTATACGTTGGTGTCAAGTGTCACACCTCCTTTTTCCGACCCCGCGAGGGTACAAGGAGTTTTTTCCAATTAAAGGACAATCGAAACGGGATTTATTTATTTATTTAAGAGTCGCCACTTGGGAGATTTAGGGTGTCCCAAGTCACCAATTTAATCCCGAATCGAGGAAAAGAATGACTCTGTATTACAGTCCGCGAACCAGAAATCCGGATAAGGAATTTTGTTAACCCGGGAGAAGGTGTTAGGCATTCCCGAGTTCCGTAGTTCTAGCACGGTCGCTTAATTGTCATATTCGGCTTATTTATCTGATTTTATACAATTATGAGCTCATGTGCAAGTTTTAACTCTTTACCGCTTTTATTATTATATTTCAAAAGAATGTGAACATCGTTTAAAAACATGTCTTTGGATTGCGTCACATGAAATGCACCCGCAATTCGGAACACATTCTTATTCAATGTTTTGGGATTTGGATTTGGGTCGCATGAAATGCACACCCGAATTTAAGAAGGTAAGATTATTAAAATGCGCCTAAAGAGTCTAACGCATTATTATCTTTGGGGAAGGCAGTGAAATTCACTAAACAGTCCTTCCCGAATTCGAAATATTCAATTAAACGTTTATTGAGGGCCCTACAATTAGTGCGTTTTTTGGGCGAGGCTCATCTCATTTATTTTTAAAAGACAATCCTAAAATGCCTATATTTTTCTCTATTAAATTTGTCTCTACAAAATAAATAAAAATGTCTTAATTTATTTACATGCTGAAATTAACTAATAATATTTAATTAAACAACATTCCTCCAAGTTCCAAAATGGTCTATTCGCTTGATGAACCAACGTGCTTTTTGAGACATGGTAATCATCCAACAATAGCGAATTAACTAGACGAAATTACTACACCATTTATTTATTTTTAGGCAATATATTGACAGTTCGTCCGTTAAGCTATCGTCCGATGTTTCACTATATATATTAAACAGCTACATGATTCTGATTAGAGTAAGCTAAACAATTTATATATACAAATAAAATTTAGAATATAATTAAAATAAATCTGGAACTTCAACTCTTCATTTTCGTATTCATGCTACATGTTTCAGTTTACAATAATCAACGTGTCAGTTGTGTACCTGATATTGGAAGCAAAAGAAAAGTGAGATCAGCAGAAATTCAGTAGCATACAACAACAGCAACCCCAGCAACTAGTAACAACCAGCAACGAGAAACCAGTGACAGATTTTAAAATCAAGATGAAAATCCCAAAAAACACCGACAACAATCAACGGACAGAAGCCAAAGGAATTTTTTCAGATTTGAAGGACTAATTAATGTTCAACCCTTAATTTCTGAATCCGTATATTAGAATACTTAAATTGTATATCGGGTGTATACTATTCTTCTTTTGAATTTCCAGAATGTTTTTCTTTTTATTTTCTGAATCTTAGTATTTTCGGAATTTTCTCTCTCTTTAATATACAGCTCTCTTTTTTCTCTATCTCTCTCTCTCTCTTCTGTATTCTCTTCTGTATTCTCTCTTTTTATTCTGTCCTCCTTAAAAATCTGATCAATATCTCTTATTTATATCCCATCCCAAACCCTTTAATCAATTAATAAAACCACCACTTTCTCCTACCAAACCCACTATCTTCCCACTCATCCCCTTTTAATCCCACTACCTAATATTTTGTTCCCCACTTTTGATTAAATAAATACATTATTCCCCACCATTATGTCTTGTCCCCCATGCTTACATTAAACAAATACATTATTCCCCCTCCATTATGTCTTGTCCCCCATGCCTACATTATTTTAATATTATTAACAAATTATTTCATTTTAATGGACAGAGCACTCAAAATAAACATTTGTTCAGAATTTTAATTCCAAAAATACCCCTCCGACCTTACTGAAATTACCATATTACCCCTGAACGTACTGCAACTTACCAAAGTACCCCCATCAGTTATAACCAATTCACCTAATCAATTTCAACCAAAATACAGCAAATATGACCAATTTCTAAATAATTTTCAACAACAAATTCAAACTAAATAATGAACAACAAAGAACAACTAAAATTATTTTGATTGAACAATATTTTTAACAACAAACAAACCTACTTTCAGATTCAACAACAACAACAAACAAGTATATTCAGATTTCTAAATTCAATAATCATTTGAACTTAAAATTAAATCTAACAACATTATAACCAACAATTTCTATATTAAAACTAAACAAGATCATGAAACAAACTGAAGAAATAATCAAAAATGATAAACAACAAACAAGAAGATCAAACTTATACTAATTTCGGATTCAAGAACAATCAAGCAAAGTATGGACATAAATGAAAAGTTTCAACAATAATAACAAGTAAGTTTTATTCAAATTCGAATTAAACTCGAATTAGGCTTAAACAAAACAAATAAACATATTCAAAACACTAAACTTCAAATAATCAATTGATCTTTTAAAATTAATTCCAACAAAATTATAACAAAGATACATTGAATTAAAAAAAAATTAACAACCAAAACATAGCTTCACATTAAATCACTGAATTAAAAACTAACTTCAAACAAAAATGAACACGAATTAAATCTATATTAAACAACAAACAACGGATTCAAGCGATTTAAACTAAATCTAACAATATTAAAATTAAACTAACAATTCCTTTTTACAAAAATAAATAAAATTCACATGAAATAAACTGAAAAACAATTAATTAAATTTCCATTTGAATCTGAAAATTAAATCAACAAAACACATGAACAAACTAAAAAATTAATTCAACGATAAACATGAACAAAAAGAATCGAACATTTATCAATTTTAGACCCGAGAATATCAAAACAAAAATACGGGCAAAATAAAACTCAAACCTACTAACCGGATCGAAGCGACGACGAAGAAGATAGTTGTTTGGCGTCGTTTGAAGACGGCGCAACGACGATGATGAAAACAAGAACGCAGCAGCAACGACGAAGCTTGGAAGAAGCAGAAGATGAAGTTGTGGTCGTTCATGGTTGGTTTGATGGCGATGAAGAAAATGAAGATCGAAACAGTGGGGTTATGGGTGATGATGGTCGTGACGATGAAGGAGCTGGAGGTCGACTGGGCAGTGTCGACGATGGGTCGTTCGACTGAAGGAGACAACGACGAAGTAGCAGAAGGGGCAGCAAACGCAACAGCGGCGGAGCAGCAGCAGACGTAGCAGCGGCGGAGCCGCAGCAGTGACGCAGCAGCGGCAGCACGGAGGAGAAGACGACGCAGCAGGAGGAGGCTGAAGAAGACGTAGCAGCACGAGCAGTAGCATCAACAGCACGAGAAGTAGCAGCAGGCGACGAAGGAGATGGTGAAGGGGAAGGAGACGGAAGGGCAGGGGGGGTTGTCCGTGGCTTGTGCGATGGAGAGGAGGGTAGCCATTGATGGGGAGATTGGAGAGGATGAAGAGAGGGTAGGGGGGCGGGTAGTTTAGGTTTTTTAGGGTTTTTTGTTTTGTTTTGTTTTGTGAAATGCAAGATAGGGGGGTGTTGGGTCTTTGGGTTATGGACCGGGTCGACCCGGTTTGAAATGGACCGGGTCGTGGGGAAGGTTGGACAATTTTTTTGGCCTGTGGCTTACAATTGAAGAAGTGGCCCAATCCGATTTTTCTTTGTATTTTTCTCTCTTTTCTTCTTTTATTTTTCTAAAACTAAATTCTAAAAATCCTTAAATTATTATTAAGTTATAAAAGCGCAAATTAACTCCCAATAACAATTAACGCACAATTAAGTAATAATTAAGCATAAAATTGTACATTTGGACATTAAATGCTAAAAATGCAAAAGATACCTATTTTGTAATTTTTAATTTTTGTAAAACAAACTTAATTACTAACAATTGTAGAATAAAATCCTACATGCAAAATGCGACATATTTTTGTATTTTTTATTAATTTAACAAATAAACATGCACAGACAAATACAAATAATTATCCAAAAATGTCACAAAAATTCTCAAAATTGCACACCAAGGAAAATCATTTTATTTTGAATTTGTTGGGAGTAATTCTTTCATAGGGCAAAAATCACGTGCTTACATCAAGCATGCCCGTGAGTTACTATGATTAATATGACTCTGTTTGTATTGTTCATGCCTTTTTTGATGATTTCTATTGTTAAGCAAAGCTCGTGGAAGTTTATTTCAATTTGAATATTGAAGAGCGTTGGCTCAAGTTGTAAAATGACTTGTAGAAGTATAATTGGCAATTGAGCCCTATAGAGCATTGGCTCAAGTTGTGAAATGAGTTGTAAAGTAAATGTGAAAAGGAAAAGAGAAGAGGGTTTTTGATATAGTTCCCTCGCCGGGATTCGATTGTTGTATTGTTGTTCCCTTGTCGGGATTTTATTGTGATTTCATTTATTTCCTTTCCCTTATTTCTTGTGATTATTGTTTTGGTAAGAGAGTATTAAAGCACGTATGATGATTTCGTTTACTTGTCCATGATTTTCCTGAATCTTGCTGATAATTGAGTTATATTGTCTTTTACGTTTATTTACTGATTTTCTGTTGTTACTTGATTCTATTATGATGTTATTGATTCCCTTGTTGGGATATTGTTATTCCCTTATTGTTCCCTTGTCGGGGCTCCATTGTGATTGGTGTTGAATTGTATATTTGGATCGAGTTGCACGCCGCAACAACAATATATTTGGATCGGGTTGCACGCCGCAACGATATTATATTTGAATCGGGTTGCACGTCGCAACAATATTATATTTGGATCGGGTTGCATGCCGCAATAATATTATATTTGGATCGGGTTGCACACCGCAACAATATTATGTTTGGATCGGGTTGCACGCCGCAACAACAATATAATTGGATCGGGTTGCACGCCGCAACAGTGATAAATGATATGGATCGGGTTGTACGCCGCAATAGTGTTTTTATGATTCGGATCGGTTGCGCGCCGCAACAGTAGATAATAAAAGTGTTTATTGGTTGGTTACGATTGCCTTATTCGTTTGCTGTGAATTTTAAATTGTCTTTATGCTTTTCTCTTGAATTGCTTTTGATAAATGATATTCCCCCGCAACATGTCCCCCTCCCATCTTTAATTGTTTATTTTTATTTTATTTTCTGTTGTACATAATATAACTGCACAGGTTTAGTCAGTAGTCTGGTCCTAGCCTCGTCACTACTTCGCCGGGGTTAGGCCAGGCACTTACCAGCACATGGGGTCGATTGTGCTGATACTACACTCTGCACTCTTTTGTGCAGATCCCAGTGCTGTAGACTTCGGACCGCAGTGGGATTGATGTCTCTTGTTCATTAGGAGACCCGAGGTAGTCCTGCAAGCGTCCACAGGCTTTGGCGTCTCCTTTTATTTAATATTCATGTTTCTTTCATGTATTTCCAGAAATAGTGTTGTATTTATTTCTTTCATACCTTTATTTGTAATACTCCAAGACAGTCTGTGAAGTTGGGACACCAGTCTTGGGTAGATTTGTTATGGATTGGTATTAGTAGTATTATTAAAACTTTATAATACAGCCTTATTCAATTTTGTTGCCATCTAATTGTTGGCTCTTAACTGTTATCGGATTTAAAATGGAAACAAGATAAATAGTTCCGTTGGTTGGCTTGCCTAGCTTTCACTAGTGGGCGCCATCACGTCTCCCAAGATGGAAAATTCGGGTCATGACATCAGGATGGCATTTCACCATTGTTGTTATGCGAAGTAAGGGTGGCATTTTACTGTTGTTGTTATACGAGGCATAAGGGTGGCATCTCACTGTTTTATAAATGTACAGAGTGATATGGGTGTCTATTGTGTTGTATTTCGGGCGAAGTGATAAGGGTGGCTATTATACGGAATGATATGGGTTGCTATCGGAGTGATACTGGTGGCAAATGATATTGTCAGGACGGAATGATACGGGTGGCTATCGGAGAGATAAGGGTGACAATATCAGGGATGATGTGTGATGACCTGGGGGAATTTTGTTGGTGATATTTGTGTGATGGTGAGTTTTTACTTGTGTATGTCATACACCTTACATGACTTGTTGTGTTGCTTTGATGAGCTACTCAATGTCTTTGATAATACATGTAGACTTGTGTTATAATAGTACACTCGCACAAGCATATACTGTAGCATGCCACTTATCCTAGTTCAGGAGTATGAAACTTGACATTTATTTATCATGCACATGTATTCTTGTATTATCTGTTTTCATGTTGATATTGAGCCTTTGACCATGTCGGGCGCATTGTGATTGTGAGCCTGTAATCATGCCGGGCAGATTAAGATATTGGCACGTGAGTTGTCATGCGGTTGTGATTTAAAATGTGGGTACAAGGTTCCGTGAACATATGATGTTAGGTTGAGGCCCGTGACTTGTGACTATGAGATGAGGTATCTCGGAGTAATTTCGTTGCGAAACTTGTGTTAGAACGAATTGATTTATTGGTTGTCATTTGTGTTCCTTATTTGGTTTCAATGGTGCTTCAACGGTATTTGTATTACTTTACTGTTTATATCATATGTTGATTGTTGTTTCCATTTATTGATTCCTGCTTGCATTATTAACTTTATACTTCTATATTGCACGGGTTATTTTGATTAGTATGTGTCTTGACTTGTACCTCATCACTACTCTACCGAGGTTAGTTTTGATATTTACTGGGTTCCGTTTGTGGTATATTCATACTATACTTTTACACATTTTTTTGCAGAGGCAGGTATTGGAGATATCGGACACTCGGGCAGAGTTAGCTTATTGATCGCGAGGATTCAAGGTAGAGTTGTTTGGTCGTCGCAGCCCCTTAGAGTCCTTTCTTTTATTGTACTGTTAGCTTGTCATTTGAACATTATTCTATTTCTATCTTTGAGATCTTTCCATGTATTTAACTAGAGTTTATGATTCTGTATTACCTAGTTTTGGGAGAATATATGATTATTGTCATGTAGGCTCGTTTCGCTTTTGTTTCGATATTCATATTAAACTCTATTTTAAATTATTATTATTAAACTGGCTTAATTGTTGAAAGTAATCGGCTTACCTAGTCTTAGAGATAAAGTGTCATCACGATGCATGTGGTAGGATTTTGAGTCGTGGAAAAAGGTACCAATAAATATCCGCACTTGTTTTCAGTTTATTCATGATTTATCGTAGGAGTTTGCAATAACCAAAAATAATAATAATGGCTCAAAGAAATGCGTGATTAAAATCTCGTGGGAATACAATTCAATAAAGAAAGGCAAAACTCAAAGAAAAAGGAACATTTTTTTTTTGTAAAGAAGATCTTCCAACCAATAGTGGTTTGGTGAATTTAGTTTAAAATAGGACTAGAATCCTATAGTACTCTTGCTTCAAAGCCTTACGGTTAGATCTAACTCATTATTATCCTCATAAACGAATTGATTTGTATCAGATCTATCTCTAATAGGAAAATCTAACTCATTTATGTATGGCCTCGTGAACTCAAAGGGATTTTCATTAAGGTTTATAACTATTGGATTTGCACCTCGAACATGGTTCCTTCTTATGAACTCAGAGGGGTTCTCATTGCGGTCTATAACAATTGGATTTGTACCTCGAACATGGTTCACTACTAGAAACTAAGCCTATGGAAACCCTTCTAAAACCGTGGCAATAGATACATTAACCGTCCCTATAGGGATACTGAGACGAATTCGGAACCGTTTTAGGATCTGGCGTTACAATAGGTCAATTGAAACGGTTATTTGTAACGGTTTCAAAACCGTCTCCACAGAGGGATATTGTAATGGTTGTGGAACTACTACCATTGTTCCATCTTTGGGAACGGTTTTAAACCGTTGTGGTGCCATTATACCAGAGATTTTCTTAGTCTATTGCGACTGTTTTCATGTATATTGCAACGGTTTTGTGATATATTGAAACAATTATCATTATCCTATTTCAACGGCTATTGCAACATATTGCAACAGTTATTAGGGGCTGCTGTTATTATTTTTAGGTCTATTGGAACGGTTATATTCTCTATTGCAACAATTCACAATTATCATTTTTGATATTTATTGAAGCAAAATGAGGAATATTTTCCAATGCAATGTAATTTAATACACCATAAATTATATAAACCACGAAATAAAATAAAATATTCAACTAGCTTTATCCATATACAAAAACAAAATATGAATACATTGTTTGATCAACAATTCAAAAGTCAAAATAGATCAGTTTGCATACAAAAAGTTTTAAACTAAAATATTGAACATGATAATAGAAAGTTTAACAACGATCAACAACTTTCAAGTAAGGTCTTCTTCAGTGCTTTCGTCCGCAATCGTTGCACCTACAAAAGACAATCAGAAATAATTAAACAATTTTTTTTAAGATAATTGAATGACAAATTTTCCAACTCTCTAAATTCCTAGAATTTTCGGCAGAGTTTCCTTTGTAAATACGACTATCCCAAAAATTTTAACCTGCTCAAAACATCATTATGCTATAAGAAGTCTAGATTTGTTTAATATTTATGGTACTAAATAGAACATGATGATCTAACGTCCTAAACACTTTCCTGTAATAAGAAATATGACAGAGTACCTAAGCCATAATTGGGTAAAAGAAGGAAAAATAGCAGCAGCAGCAAGCAAGTGAAAGACGCAAAACATAGCAGCAGTGAAGTAGAAAATGAAGGGGGAAAACAGCAGCAACGAGCTAAGTATGCACAGCTTTTTCGACAAAGAAAAAGCATTAAAAGAAGGAAAAACAGCAGCAGCAGCAACAAGCAAGTGAAAGACGCAAAAAACTAGTAGCAGTGAAGTAGAAGAAGAAGGGAAAAAACAGCAGCCACGAGCCGCAACTCTGATTTCAATTGGACCATAAATACAAACTTATAAGTTCATCGTATTAGGTGCTTCCATGTCTTCTATCCATAGTCCCTTTCATTTTAAGTGAAAGCAGCACAAGCATAATCGGATAGAAGTAAAAGAATGTGCTTATCAAAAATATTACTAGAGAAAGAAAAAAGGAGCAGCGAAACGATTTTCAGAATAACCAAGACAGCAACATCGAATATCGATATCAAAGATCAAACAAGGAAAATCTCATGGTTTCAAACAGAAAATCAAAACCTAACAAACTCACATGGATAGTTTCATATCCAATTTCGCATATTCATATCCATCAATTAGTCTCAATAAATAATTTCTAGCGATTAAATTTAGCATATTCTTATCACAAATTTAGAATAAAAGCGTTGCAAAGAGTTGAATTCAATTCCCATGTTAGAATTCTTTGATTCAACTTGCTAGATAATATAGTAGGCAAAAAATTGAGAACGTAACAACAAAATTATTCCCTCTAATTTGTAAAGTATGGTTCTGTAAAATTGTAATACCATATGCATCACTACCTGCTATTAGCTTTCGCTGAAAATTTTAACTTATCACTATTATACATTTACATGTAAGTTACTCCTCCCCAATATATTTTTTCCTGAACCTAAAGTTAAAGAAGAAATATGAGGGAAATTATAGCACTACCGTGTGGTACTATATTTCGTCATTATCATGATAGGCGTACTTTTCATGATTTCTGAGGGCTCAATATCAAGTTAAATTAATAAGTATAGGAAAGTAGGAAACGCAGTTTAGTAATGTTTAAATAGCATCAAAGATGTCAATGGAAGGTTCCTAGAGATGAACTTACAAACTAGACAGTTTCGCCTAAAAAAATTTAATGCGTAGTATCGAGAAACTGCAATAAATATGTAAAGATAACAATCAAAGTTAAAATAAGCGGAAAATAATGTGTTCCGGCCCTTTTTGTGGCTTCTGCTGAAAATATGAGTTTTCATAGATGGTTTACAACATAGTGTGTTAAACAATCAATTTTTCAGCTTCATGAACTGTGTTTGCTTGAGGATTCACTGAAAATATTGGATGTAGTGGTGCTCTTAAAGGTCTAGATTTTTACTTTTACTGACCTTTTCTACTCTAAATGATTTTGCTCCCGAGCTTTCAAGGATATTTCTAAAAATATGTAAGTGGAAGCTTTTGTTCAAGTTTTAAGCTGAAGGCTCGGAAACTTTGCAAAGCAGTGACTGGTAATTTTTAACTTATTAATGAACAACTACAAATTCACGCAAAACAATATAAATCAACCATAAATTTCCTTCACTTCACAACGAGGACAACACATTAAGATCCACAGTGAAGAACACATACAGATTCTATTTGTGTTATACCAAAACAATCAACTAGTTTTTCGAGAATGATATTTTTAGCGATTTTAAGCATTTATATATTAATTAAATTAATAGAAGTAGTGAACCTTAAACAGAAACTACAAATTACCAATTCTACAAAATAAAGGAACAATGAGATAGACCCAAAATTAGAAAAACAAAGGAGATAGTAGTATAGTACCTTCGAGATAATCTTGAATCCAAACCTATGCAAATGGCCAGCAGGTAACCTTAGTAAAATGCCCTTAGCTGCAGATTCTTGCACTACTGGTTGTGCCCGTTTGCTACCAAAAAGCCTTAGCACAAATTCGATAGCATTTGATTCCACTATTGCCAATGATGTTGTACACAAAAATATACAATAAACTACAAGTTAGAAACAAGACTTTTTAAATTTATCATAAGTCCCCGGCCATAATGTCCACAAAATGCTCCTTTCCGTATTACTTTCTATTAGGCTGCATGTAATTGTAACTAGGATTTAGGAACAAGCAAATCCTTATGATTCCAAGCAAATCGATTACAATTCAGAAAATCAAATATGATTGAGAAGATATCTGAGCTCAATCAAACTTATATGAATGAAGTGAAAAGGTAAATCACACCATTTCAACAGAAAAAAAAGGACCATTTCAAGCCTCCTTGTTCAAATCTGAGAAAAATAAAGTTAAACCTTTAGACATTACCCCAATAGATAGAACTCATCTTTTCTCTTTGTCATATACTCATAATAAGTGTAAATTTTTTAATCTTTCAAAGTTTAAAAAAGCATCAAAGTAAACTTCGACTTTGACAAATCTTTAAACTTTCAGTAGCAATTGCAATATGCAATTCTAATTTCTATTTCTAGATGACTAATGACATATTCCATTTCCAAAAAAGGAATTACTCTTGTGTTTTTTCCGAATGAAAAGATGGTATAGCCACAAATTAGATAATTAAAAGACTAAAAAGAGTACAACTTCCAAATGAACTATAACTAATAATATCTTATTTGGTCAACCATGAATGAAATAAGGTCACTAAAGCTTAATATTCGTCAATATCTCTTCTTCCTAATAGATTAACATATAAAGAGAACAGAGCATCAAGATTGCATTCAGGCTTACCTATCAATATTTGTAAATCGAGATACATTCAAGCAAAAAATAAGATTTGAGTAACCACTGCTAATGGGTCGGCATTTCGTCGAATAGTTAATATGCATGACAGATGTGGGTAAGCACAATTTTAGCATACAACCAAGCCAACAACTCACTAATAGAAAATTGAGTATTCAAAATCATTTTACACACAGAGTAGGAAGAGATAATCCAGCAAGTCTACTAACTATTTAGATGAGATAAAATTGAACAAATTAGAAGAAACCCCCAAAAAGAAAATTGCAGTACATATGAAAATCACTAACCCGAAAGGAACTAAATGTGAAATGGGGTTGGCTTTGCTCGATAATAGACCTAGTTGTGCAAGAAAACAATGAGTTCTTTGGCAGCCCAGATCGGCGACCTTTACCAGCGAAATGGGACCTAGCGATAGAAGAAAAAGCTATGTTCTCTAGAAGTTCAGATTTGCGACCTCCATAGGCAGAATAGACCTCCATTTTGTCGCTTCAAAACGATGGATTCTTCTTTAGGAGTGTTATATCAAGATGCTATATTTTGGATTCAACTATCGATTTGGACTTGGCAACAAAAGGTCTTAGAGTACTACTTTGTCTCTCATCAGGCTTAGAAATATTAGCAACTAAAAAAAACTCCACTCAAAAGGTTAGGGTTTTGCGAAAAATAGAAGGGGGGAAATAAGGAGGGAATCTGAACCCTTCTTGTGAACTGAAGCATTTGTTGTTGTTGGTTTAACCGGTTACTTCTAATTGAACTGGGACGATATGGCGGTGGTGGTGGTTGAAACATAGTGCGTTCATTTGTCACGACTCTTGTGTATCGCGTTGGTTGACAAGATCTAAATGACGATACAAGAGGTCCGTGACTTGAACTTTCTGTTATGTATATCTCTTCTTCATGCCCGTCTATTGGATGTGCTAGAACATGATTCATGAATTCTCTATAGCTGTGAATGATTTGATGACATATAGGACACTGGAGCAAAGCAAGGTGAGTCATTATTCATAACGAGGAGAGAATATTGAATTATACTCGCGAATTTGGTGATTGATGAATTATACTCACCAATTTTAGCGATTGAACGAAGAATTTATTCTAGGCATATCGCTTATCTTCACTTATAGATTCGACTCGTGATAATATGGTAATTCTGTTAAAGTAAATAATACCATTTTCATGCTAATACAAACAAAAGTTGAAAGTAACTTAATTTTTTTCTTTTTTACACATTTATTTTCCTTTTATTCTTTTTTTATTTAGTAACATGCTATTTTAGATACGCTCTATTAACTTTTCTCTAAAGTCTAAACATTGCCAGAAAAATGCTTTTTTTTCTTTTGTATTTATTTTGTGGGAGAGAGGAGATGTTGCTCTTTTAGGATGGTTAAGTGTAAAGGATAGTTTATTATACCAAAATTACATTATAACGACAAATAATTTTTTTAATGGATTAATAGAAATTGATATTATTGTATTACTGTATATTAGTTGTTATTTGTAATTCTGTAATTTTTTCAAAGTCAATGCAGGAAAATGAAATTAGAACTAAGATTATCACAATAATTTCCCTGTAAATACTTATGGTAAATCCTCCATCTTCCTTCTATAAGAGATGATGATAGGCTATAATTACGTATTTTAGTCGATTATTACATTCTAATCTACTGCACTTTAGTTGAGTTTGCGCTTTAATCGCTAGTGTTTTGCACTAATTGTGTGTTTTATGCCTTGTAGGTGTGATTCCGAGCTATATAGATATTATGGAATGAATTTAAGTGGTTTGGAGCTTTGAAGTCTGAGTAAGAGCTCAAGGAATTAAGCCGGGATCGCGCTCGGGGATCAACGGATGATAAAACAACAAAACAAAAACTCGAAGAGGCATATTGCGTACTGTCTAGTAAAATAGACATAACCTTTTTTCAGAACTCCATTTGGGCCCCATAATATATGGTTGGAAAGATAACTCAAAGGGCTACAACTTTCATGTTTTACGTTTTTCCAAATTCCAAATGGAACAGGGTGAAAAACCGCGATTACGGTAGGACCGCGGCAGAACCGCGGCAGAAGGCAGTCGCGGACAAATGAAGAACCTGAGAGGGTGTTCCGGCGTAACCGCGGTGGAACCGCGGCAGGATGCGTAAATTTCAGGGACAAAAGTGTAAAATACGGGTTTTAAGCCCTAAACCCTATATTAAACCAAGGAAGACAGCCAAGAAAAGGAATTGGACATATTTTTGACATAGATTTGACCTAAGGAGGCAGAGACACAATAGGAGCAAGGCTTGGGAATTCTTCTACAAGTTTTTTCTTTCCTCTTCCTATTTTTCATTGTTGGTTATGACTTTTAGTATTGTAGTTTTACATACTATTATGAATAGCTAATTTGTTATCTAGGGTTTTGATGGAACCTTTTGTAGGATAAATTCTTGTTATATTTTTATATAATTGAGCCGTAGTATAATCTCTATTTGTTCAACTACGTTCTTATTGTAGTTAATTGAAGAGCTCTCAATTAGCTGTGCCTATTTAGTATGCATAACTCAAGAGAGAGTGCATATTTAGGTAATTGTTGAACAACACCACTCCCAAAGTATATGAGGGATCAATAACCGAGGGTTTAAAGGTGGGATTAGGGATAACGAAGCCTTGGGTGCGATCTGAAGTGAGCTGTATTAAAAGTCAGCTAGCGTAGCTCGGGAGAGTGCGTCTAGTAAATTGTCATAATTACTCGGGAGAGATTTACGGTAATAAGAGTGCTCATGATCGGTAGAGAATACTTAGGCGAAATTATAAAAGACATAGCGAGAAAGATTCCGACAATTGGGGAAATCATAACTCTAGACCTCCTTAATCTTGTCTCTAACCCTTAGTATATTTAGTTGTTAATTGAGTATTTTAATTTGTTAGTTAATTAGTTAAACACAAGAATCTAAATATCTATAAGTTAGAAATTGTTCAAGCTTGTCTTCTTGGTGATAGTGAACAGTTGTAGCTAAACCTTAGTTCTCTGTGGGATTCGACTCCGGACTTGTAAACCGGATTATATTTGCAACGACCGTGTCACACCTCCTTTTTGCGCGCCCGCCCCGAGGGGTAAGATGCGCGGGTGGAGTTTTTTCCAATTTAAGTGACGATATTCGAAATGGGATTATTTATTTAATTCAGAGTCGCCACTTGGGAAAGGTTTGGCTTTTGGTGTCCCAAGTCACCGGTTTATCTTGAATCCCACATCGAGGAAATTTTCGACTTTTCCAAATGAAGTCTGCGAACCAGAAATTCTAAGTAAGGAATTCTGTTGACCCGAGGGAAGGTGTTAGGCACCCTCGAATCCCGTGGTTCTAGCACGGTCGCTTAAATTGTTATAATGGCTAAATATCTGATTTAAATACATGTTATGACTTATGTGCTTTTATTAAGTTTAAACCGCTTTTATTATTATCATTTATTTTTATAGAATTGCAACGTCGTGAAAATGCATCTCGAACTACGTCGCAATCAATGCACCCGTGGTTGTTAACACATTTTGACTCCGTTGAGACTTGGATTTGGGTCACATCAATGTGCACCCGATTTTTAAGAATATAATTTACTTAAAATCGCGCCTAAAGAATCTGAATGCGTTATTATCTTTGGGGAAGGCAGTGGAATTCACTAAACAGTCCGTTCCAAACTCTAAATATTTATCATGGTCAATTATTGAGGGCCCCGCAATTTGTATTTTTATTTGGCGAGGCTCGTCTCATTATTTTAGAAGGAACATCCTGAAGCGACTACATTTCTAATGTGTTTATCTCTTAAAAATAGAAGAAAAGATGCGTGCTATTTTAACTATGTGTTTGGCCAAATCCAGATTTTAGCTAATCGCCCGATTAATTATTTACGGAATGAAGAAACATTGTACCTCATGAAAACATGCTTTGAACTTGATAAGAGAAATGTATATGAGATTGGTGAAATGCTACGACTGTTACAAGAGCTCCCTAACTTCAACTTATTCAGACAAGATTAATTAAAATTGCTTATTAGGAAATGCGACTAATGATATTTGAAATTCATCCTATAAACTGCTTCATGAAAACTGAAACTCAAGAGTTTGAAACTGTATTGTCTTTAGCTAGATCTAAACAATTATTTGTCCTTACATATTCGAAACATACTGAAAGAGCGAGTTTGAGTTAGCAATTGTATTAAATGGCTCCGCATATTTCACGGATTGTATTTACATCTTGTGTACTCCTAAACGAATAAAATGTCACAGTTTCCAATTGGCATAAGCTTTAATTAAGTACAACCTTACTAATCTGTCTCCATTAGGCTAACAGACCAAGAAACTGCATATCTTAACAACATTAAAAAAAATTCGTAAGCAATACAACAGGTGATTATAACTCCTTCAGATCTTTTGATTCATGCTTTCATTGTTACATCAAATGCGAGTCTTAGTATGTACCTGGATATTGGATACAACAGAAGAAGCGAGGGGTCAGTAAGGCAATAGAAGCGATACCAAACAGCAGCAGTAACAGCAGGTACCAATAGAACAGAAATCCCAGTGCAAGAGGCCAATAAGCCAATGGAGAAAAGGCAGAATGAGACAAATTCCCGATAGTATGGAGTCGGAGAATCAGGCAATCCAATTCCAGGAGCAGCAAAACACACAAATCCAAACAATAGACTTAACTGACACTTGAAGGAAAACAGGACTAACTTGGACAGTTTGAACAAAATGAGAATCGAACACACAGTAAGAAGAAGACAATTCCTGATTTTGTGATATCCCTTTCCCTATCTCCTTTCTTTTCAAGTTCTAATGTCAGTCCTCAATTTGAAGTCTATTTGGGTTATCAAAGAGAAATCTTTTCTAGTTTCTGTTTTCAGAATTTGAAACTCTCAGATGTTCCCTCTCAGTGTCTCTCTCTATTTCTGTATGCTTTTTTCTGTGTATCTCTATCAGCTCTCTCTTTCAAAACTCCTCACAGTGTCTGTATTTTTCTCTCTCTATTTTTTCAGATCCCCCTTTTATCTCTGTCTGTCCTCCCTTTTATAAGCCTTCATATTACCCCTTTTACAGCCTGATAGATTATCACCAATACCCCTCCCATGTGCCTTCCATTTTCAATTCCAACTTTAGCTAATTAAGTATTAAACCCCATCAACATTCCCTGGCAGATTTAATTTTTAAAAGGTTTAATACTTCTTTAAACTAAAGCAAAGTATGGGCAGTAGAATGTATCTGACAGTATATGCTGTCAAACCATTTTTTTAAAATCAAAAGCCTTTTTATGCAGGGAAACAGGCTGTGCACAAGGCACATGAGGTGCACCAATGCACATGCTGTGCACGAGTGCTCATGCCCTCCAATTCAGAGTTTAAACCAAACATCCCTTTTACATTACTGATCCAAATCAATAGCTATAAGTAAGCAAAACTGGTTCTTAATTGATTCAGGCAAATGTTCAGCAGAAGTAAGTCGATTTGTTATTGTTTGGACAGTTGAAACTAATTGACGACACATATCGACTCGACTATATTAGCATTAACATACACAATCGTAGCCAAAAATCAGACATTCAAAAGTATAGGACACATGACTCGACTTATACTGATTAAACAAAACTGTACTTCGAGGAATCAGCTAATCAGTACAAACTTGAAATTCAAACCTATTGCACAACAAATACATCATGCCTTATCAGAATAGGAGGGGGGGATTTAGGCAAACAACAGAGGTTCAGGCAAAGTGGTTGAAGCACAGTCGATAGAAGTCAAGGACACAAACAGGACATGAGCAGACCCTTACAACAATCAAACGAAACAAAACAAACTAAGAAAAGAAAGAAACTCACCTTAAACCGCAAAAGATCAAAGCCTTAACTCGGACTCGGTCAGACTTTCTTAAGGCTGAATGGACTTTAATCGAAGTATTTATCAGATGAGAAACACTTTGATTAAAGTCCATTAGACCTTAATCTCTTCGGTTGAACCGGTATGAACCAGTGACGAAGAACTACAAAAATTTCCAAAACTCAGATCCGGGATTCATGCTTCCCTGGTCAGATTCGGACCAAACCAAGTATGGTTTGGTCACGAGGGGGGTCTGGGGAGTGTCTGGTGTGAAGCTGGGGTTAAACTGTGTAGATCGAGTTTTGACTCGAATCTTCAAATGAAGATTCGAGAAGGTGAGGAGGGATTCGAACTACATGGTTAACAGATCCATGTTCAGGATGGCAAGGGGGTTCTAGGGTGTTAAGGGGAAGGTCACCGGCGTCCATGCCGCCGGCTTTCATGGCGAAAGTATACAGGGGCGGCTAGGGTTTAGGGGTCTGGTCTGTGGAGACGAAGGCTGGGGTATTGGATAGGGGGCAGGGTAAGGTTATGAACTTATATAGTTAGTGGGTGGACGGATCTCGACCGTTAGATCAATTTAGATCTACGGTCTGGATCTGATGGTTAAGTGGAACGGTGTCGTTTCAAGTGTTGAGGGTTTGGGTTCGGTCCGGGTGTAAACGGGTCGGGTTCCTCAGTGGGTTGTGGGGAAGTGATCTTGGCCGTTGATCAATCTGAGATCAACGGCCCAGATCACACTGGACTAAAACGTCGTCGTTTGGACGTCCTGGGTATCAGGTGGTGTTGGACCGGGCAGGCCTGGGTTTTGGGCTGTTTGTTTGGGCCAATTTTAACAAATTGGCCCAAGTCCGGAAGGGAAGGGACCTTTTCTTATTTTTTTTTCTTTTCTTTTATTATAAAAATACAAAAATAAGTAAAATCAAATTAAAAATAAACACCTAGTACAATTATTTGCACACATATTAAAATAATTCAAAACAGGTAAAATTAAACAAAACAAAATCACGGACAAAGATGCTTGTTTATGCTTTTCTTTTTTTTAACGACCGGATTACGGTTTGAATTACGCCTGACACACATTTTGTATTTTAAATAAATAACTAAGAAAAAATAAAAATGAGCAAAAGTCACAAATAAATCAACAAAGTGCCGCACAGAAATCTGAAAATTGTACAGCAGGGCCAATTATTTTTTTTTTTGAGCGATTGTCGTGCGAAACAAAAATCACATGCTCACAGCTGCCCCTCTTTGTTCGGAAACACGAAGAGTTTTCGTGCAAAGATAAAGTGAGTGTGTATGAGCGATTTTTGCCTATGGACTACTCCGTATGAAGCATGTTTTTTTTTCTTTTTGAAAGATCTGACCGAATCTTGCTTCAAAGATTTCCTACATATCCTGGGCTAAACAGGAATCAGGTCAATGTAGTTCGAGAAGTTTTGGTAGCTGGGACTACCATGGGACTGCAATGCTTGCTGCTACTGCTGCTGCTGTTGTCACTGCTACGTCACTGACCGCCTTATTACAACCAAACGAAAATTGGAAACTGAACTAACTACTTATATGCATGTCAACTGCTAGCTACAAGATTCCTATCTATGATTATTTTACGACTTGATCTTGGGACTTAGCTGATTCTGCTTGTAGACTCCGATCTGAATCTTGATGCTTGCGAGTTGCGGCGACTTGTTTAACCTCTAGGATACTGAGTGAGACGCGATTGGCAGGGTTCAGGCCCTTAATTAAACGTTGGAGTCAATCCTCCTTGCATTTACTCCGATATCTCGGGACATCTTCTCTTTTTTCTTTTTTCTTCTTTGATTCCGAACTGGGATTCATCTCGTGGGTCATTTCAATCCATGTGGCTCGAGGTCAGACCTGCGGGAGAAAACAAACGAACGAAATTTTCTGCCCCAGTGTCACTAGGAAAATTTCGTTAATTATTCACCAGGAAGTTCGTAAAATTGATGAAAGAGGATATGCATGCTCAGTTCAGGGTTGGAGCCCTAATACCGACCAGCTGGGGAAAGGTTCAGTTTAGGGTTTAAAACCCTAACGCCGAACAAAGGAAGAATTCAGTTTAGGGTTTAAAACCCTAATGCTGACTAAAAGGAAAATTCAGTTTAGGGTTTAAAACCCTAATGCTGATTAAAAGGAAAATTCAGTTTAGGGTTTAAAACCCTAATGCTGATTGCAATGAAAAGCTCAGTTTAGGGTTTAAAACCTTAATGTTGGCTGAAAGGAAAAATTTCAGTTTAGGGTTTAAAACCCTAATGCTGACTAAAAGGAAAATTCAGTTTAGGGTTTAAAACCCTAATGTTGATTGCATGGAAAAGCTCAGTTTAGGGTTTAAAACCTTAATGCTGGCTGAAAGGAAAAAGTTCAGTTTAGGGTTTAAAACCCTAATGCTGACTAAAAGGAAAATTCAGTTTAGGGTTTAAAACCCTAATGCTGATTGCGTGGAAAAGCTCAGTTTAGGGTTTAAAACCCTAATGCTGGCTGAAAGGAAAAAGTTCAGTTTAGGGTTTAAAACCTCAATGCTGACTAAAAGGAAAATTCAGTTTAGGGTTTAAAACCCTAATGCTGATTGCATGGAAAAAAGCTCAGTTTAGGGTTTAAAACCCTAATGCTGGCTGAAAGGAAAAAGTTCAGTTTAGGGTTTAAAACCCTAATGCTGACTAAAAGGAAAATTCAGTTTAGGGTTTAAAACCCTAATGCTGATTGCGTGGAAAAGCTCAGTTTAGGGTTTAAAACCCTAATGCTGGCTGAAAGGAAAAGGTTCAGTTTAGGGTTTAAAACCCCAATGCTGACTAAAAGGAAAATTCAGTTTAGGGTTTAAAACCCTAATGCTGATCGCATGAAAAAGCTCAGTTTAGAGTTTAAAACTCTAATGCTGGCTGAAAGGAAAAAGTTCAGTTTAGGGTTTAAAACCCCAATGCTGACTAAAAGGAAAATTTAGTTTAGGGTTTAAAACCCTAATGCTGATTGCATGAAAAAGCTCAATTTAGAGTTTAAAACTCTAATGCTGGCTGAAAGGAAAAAGTTTAGTTTAGGGTTTTAAAACCCTAATGTTGACTAAAAGGAAAATTCAGTTTAGGGTTTAAAATCCTAATGCTGATTGCATGGAAAAGCTCAGTTTAGAGTTTAAAACTCTAATGCTGGCTGAAAGGAAAAAGTTCAGATTAGGGTTTAAAACCCTAATGCTGACTAAAAGGAAAATTCAGTTTAGGGTTTAAAACCCTAATGCTGATTGCATGAAAAAACTCAGTTTAGAGTTTAAAACTCTAATGCTGGCTGAAAGGGAAAAGTTCAGTTTAGGGTTTAAAACCCTAATGCTGACTAAAAGGAAAATTCAGTTTAGGGTTTAAAACCCTAATGCTGATCGGCTGGGGATAAAGTTCGAGAATACTACACGATCTATTTTTTTTGAGTTTTCTTGTTTTAATAAAAGATAAAAGGGAGTTTTGCGGGAACTTACCTTTTGAGTGAATTCCTTATTGTCAAAATATTTCTTGTACCCATGTACCTTCTTCTTTGGGCGACACCTGCTTCTTGCACGGTTGTCTTGGATTATACCTGTTTCAACTTTTCAGACAAAGAACAATTGTTAGTTCGGAAATGACGGTCGGTTCGGTGACCTTGATCGTTCCCAATTGCTTTGTTGCGTCTCTATTTCTGTTGCGAAGTCCCGCCACTGATTTGATTCGAATGGCGAAACCTTTAGACTGTTCAGGCTGGTATTTCCGGATTCTGTGATGACTTGCTTCGTAAGGCTCTTTTTTCTTCTTTTTTTTTGTGTGTCCCGTTTTGCTTGGTGGTTCTCAGCGGGGATTTTATTGGAGGTATTTTGTGGGAATTTGTACAAAAAGAAAGCTCTGTGGGGAATATTTACAAAGTGCATTCTTTGTGTGGATTTTTGTACAATGGGGCATGCTGGGGATTTATTTCAAAGCGGGATTTCTAGGATTTGTTGGGGTAAGCTTGCTGGGGAATTTTTACAAAAGGACTCGCTGGGATGTGCTGGGGAGATTCCATTTTTTTTTTTTGTATATTGGGGAGACTCTGTGGGAGATTGTACAATAGACTCTGTGGGGATCTGTTCAGGGGGAGACTCTGTAGGGATTTTTCCGAAGGCGGACTTGCTGGGGAAGATTTCAAGATTTCTCTCTTTCCTCTTTACTCTGAAACATCATCAAACGTCATGATTCATCATGCTTGGGCAATCATACCAACGAGATGAGGCGCTTTCCTTCATGAGACGGGATTCCGTGCAAACAAACCATGCCACCTGTCCTTTCCGGTGTGTCCTGAACTCGGGGTTAAAATGCAAAAGGGATTCGAAAAGAAACAAAGAAAGGGGAAAACAAATCAGAAAAGGAATACCCTTTTCGGGACGGTGAAGACTTATCTGAGGAAGATAACGCTGGCTTTAAATGACATGACATGCTCTTTGGACTGGACGTCTGACCTTCTAAGAGCTTGCGTTTTCCTGAACCAGAACGGATCTGTGATTCCAAACTGGTGGCATTCTGCCGAAACTTTCTTGGGGTGGCGTCATTCTTTTTCGGCCAACAGCGCCCTTTTGCGGGTTTTCGCTGGCTGACCTCTCTCATTTCTCTTCCTGTCATCGCTTGATAGTACTCTTTGCGAGTTTTTACTAAACAAGCTCTCTCATTTTGGTTTCTCTACTCCCGTCGCCTCGTGGTGCCCGAAGGTTTTCACCGCCGAGACTCTCTCATTTTATCTTTCTCAATTCAGAGTGTGCTGGTCTCCATTTGTGACGCTTATTGGTTCCCCACCATATTTGGTAATTGATTTGAAGGCTTGTGCTTGGTAAAGAAAAGGTAGATGATACTAACTTCCCAACTGCTTGATGTGCCCCGGTTTTCAATTTCAGGGTGGATGGGATTTTATTGTTGTTGTGACTGAACCTCAAGGAGAGGCTGCCTACGTATCCTTTCGGAATCAAGTCAAACGTAGTTCAGGCCTCAAACAATGTTTTGTTGTTTTTTTTTAGCAAGCGCTTTTTTTTTTGGTTTTTTTTTGTTTTGTAAGTGGCTCAAAAATTGGTGGAGAGAATTGGGTAGTGTTTGGGGAATAGTGGGGAATAAAAACCTTCGCCATTTTCAAACGTGTTGGGACCACTGGAGTATGATTTAGACGTAGTACCTCTTGACTGCGTCTGCATTTACTGCTTTGTCGGGGTCATTTCCTTCGATATCGCCTAAATACAAAGCTCCTCTCGGCAATATCTTCCTTACGATGTATGGGCCTTTCCAATTTGGAGTGAACTTCCCTTTTGCTTCCTCATGATGCGGCAGAATACGCCTCAGTACCAATTGTCCTACTTCGAAATTCCGGGGTCGGACTTTCTTGTTGTAAGCACGGGCCATCCT
Organism: Nicotiana tabacum; assembly: GCF_000715075.1. Classification (NCBI taxonomy): domain Eukaryota; kingdom Viridiplantae; phylum Streptophyta; class Magnoliopsida; order Solanales; family Solanaceae; genus Nicotiana; species Nicotiana tabacum. The sequence continues at coordinate 23,320,139 of NC_134086.1, read as the reverse complement.
TTGTTGGTATCACTGTCCGTGACAAATCGCGGCCATTCGCTTTTCATCAATCAACGTTAATTGCTCTAACCGAGTCTTGACCCACTCGCTGTCCTCGATTTCTGCTTCGACGATGATTCGAAGCGAAGGAATTTCTACCTCTGCCGGTATTACAGCCTCGGTCCCATAAACCAAAAGATAAGGAGTCGCTCCCACCGATGTGCGTACCGTAGTGCGGTACCCCAATAGTGCAAATGGTAACTGCTCATGCCACTGTCGGGAACTTTGGATAGTCTTCCTCAAAATCTTCTTGATGTTTTTGTTTGCCGCCTCCACGGCACCATTGGCTTTTGGCCGATAAGGAGTGGAATTCCTATGCGTTATCTTGTATTGCTCGCATACATCTCCCATCAAGTGACTGTTCAAGTTCGCTGCGTTACCTGTAATGATAGTTGCAGGAATACCGAAGCGACAGATAAGATTTGAGTGTACAAAATCCACCACAGCTTTCTTAGTGACCGACTTGAGAGTGACAGCTTCTACCCATTTTGTGAAGTAATCGATGGCAACCAGTATAAACCTGTGTCCATTCGAAGCCTTTGGTTCAATTGGTCCAATGACGTCCATGCCCCAAGCGACAAATGGCCAAGGTGCGGACATGGGATGCAGTTCCGTGGGAGGTGCATGAATCAAATCACCGTGCACCTGACACTGATGACACTTCCGAACAAAGCTAAAGCAATCCTTTTCCATGGTCATCCAGTAATAACCTGCTCTAAGGATCTTCTTCGCTAAGACATACCCGTTCATGTGAGGTCCGCACACACCTGCGTGTACTTCATGCATGATCTTTCTTGCTTCCTCGATATCGACACATCTTAGGAGACTGAGGTCCGGGGTCCTCTTATACAACAGTTCGCCGCTCAGAAAGAAACCACTTGCATGTCGCCTAATGGTCCTTTTTTGATCTCCAGTAGCGTGCTCGGGGTATTCTTGTGTCTTCAGGAATTTCTTGATGTCATGGTACCAAGGCTGCGTATTTGATCCCGCCTCGATTACACTGCAGTAACCGTGTCTTTCCTTGATTTGGATTTCCAAAGGATCGACGTGGGCGTTGCCCGGGTAGGGTAACATTGAAGCCAAAGTAGCAAGTGCATCTGCCAGTTCATTGTGACACCTCGGAATATACCTGAACTCTATTGAGGTAAAGCGCTTGCTGAGGTCCTCCACATGTTGTCGGTATGGGATAAGTTTGACATCCCGAGTTTCCCACTCGCCTTGAGCTTGCCGGATGATCAGGTCAGAATCTCCCATAATCAGTAAGTTTTCGACATCCTGATCGATTGCCATATGCATGCCCATAATGCAGGCTTCATACTCAGCTGTATTGTTTGTGCAAAAGAAACGCAGTCTAGCTGTGGCGGGATAATGCTGACCGGAAGGTGAGATCAAAATTGTCCCAATCCCTACACCCTTGGCGTTCACGGCTCCGTCAAAGAACATCTTCCAAACATGTGCTTCCTCCGAGATCGCTTCTACGGTGTTTACCTCTTCATTTGGAAAGTAGGTATCCAATGGCTGGTATTCCTCATCAACCGGATTTTCGGCCAAATGATCTGCTAACGCCTGGGCTTTCATCGCCGTGCGGGTGACATAAACTATGTCGAATTCTGTAAGCAAGATTTGCCATTTAGCCAGTCTCCCAGTAGGCATTGGTTTCTGATATATATACTTCAAAGGATCCAACCTACTTATGAGGAATGTAGTGTGGGCTTGGAGATAATGTCTCAGCTTTTGTGCAACCCATGTGAGAGCGCAGCATGTCCTTTCCAGCAGAGTGTATTTGGCCTCGTAGCCGGTAAATTTCTTGCTCAAGTAGTAGATTGCTTGCTCCCTCTTTCCGGTTACGTCGTGTTGCCCGAGGACGCAGCCGAAAGAGTTCTCCAAGACTGTCAGATACAAGAAAAGTGGCCTCCCCGGTTCTGGAGGGACCAAAACTGGGGGATTCGAAAGGTATCCTTTGACTTTATCAAAGGCTTCTTGACACTCAGGTGTCCATCTGATCGCCGTGTCTTTCCTTAACAGCTTGAATATGGGCTCACACGTGCTTGTCAGCTGGGCAATGAACCGACTGATGTAATTCAACCTGCCCAAAAGACTCATCACGTCTTTCTTTGTTTTTGGGGGAGGCAGATCTCTGATGGATTTTATCTTAGTTGGATCTAGCTCGATTCCTCTCCTGCTTACGATGAAGCCCAAAAGTTTGCCCGACGGAACTCCGAAAGCACATTTGGCCGGGTTTAGCTTCAAGTCATACTTCCTTAGCCTCTCGAAGAATTTCCTCAAGTCTTGGATGTGATTATCCTGCGTCCTAGACTTGACTATCACGTCATCCACGTACACCTCTATTTCCTGATGCATCATGTCATGGAAAATGGCAGTCATGGCCCTCATGTAAGTAGCCCCCGCATTCTTCAAACCAAATGGCATGACCCGATAACAGTAGGTGCCCCAAGGCGTGGTGAAGGCAGTTTTCTCGGCGTCCTCTTCATCCATCAATACCTGATGATACCCAGCGTAACAATCTACGAAAGACTGTATCTCGTGTTTGGCACAATTATCAACGAGGATGTGGATGTTGGGCAGCGGGAAATTATCCTTAGGACTTGCTCTGTTCAAATCTCGGTAATCTACACATACTCGAGTTTTCCCGTCCTTCTTTGGTACTGGAACCACATTCGCCAACCATGTTGTATATTGGACTACCCGAATCACTCCCGTTTTCAGTTGTTTGGTGATCTCCTCTTTAATCTTGTCGCTGACGTCAGTTTTGAACTTTCGTTGCTTTTGTTGAACCGGAGGACAGTCAGGATGAATCTTCAATTTATGAACCACCAAATCAACACCTAGTCCCGGCATGTCATCATATGACCAAGCAAACACGTCTTTAAATTCGAAAAGAAGTTGAATTATCGCCTCTCGCGTTTTCTTGTCCGTGTGAATGCTTATTTTGGTCTCCCGGATTTCTTCCGGGGTTCCCAAATTTACCGGTTCAGTGTCATTCAGATTTGGCTTAGGTTTATTCTCGAAATATTCCAACTCTCGGTTTATTTCCCTAAAAGCCTCTTCCGCATCATATTCTGGTTCTGGGTTCATTAATTCGCAGTTAAATAGCTCATTGTGATCTGGGCGTGAAGTCCGCAAGCATGTCATATTTAAAGCCGCATTATTAGGACTGAAAAGAAAGATAAAAAGGAAAAATAACAAAAAATTAGAACAAAAGAAAGAATGGGAAAGCAATGACGATTTTTTTTTTATTTTCTTTGGAAAGTTGGAAGACAACAATGTTTACAACTAGGGATTCAAAACAACAACAAAGAAAAGAAGAAAACGTTCAAGTTATGTCCCGGAGATAACTTGTGACACAGGAAAGGTGGCAGGACAGGTCTACCCGGACTTCCGTCTAGTCGGGAATGGCGTAGCCTCCCAGTTTTGGAGTCGGGCGCTCGGCCCCATGTACAACATTTCAGCAGTGCTCGTTCCTTCACCTGGCTGAACCATGTGAATCTCGTAGAGCATCTCCCTCATTGCCCCACATATCTCCTCGATTTCCTCAGCTGTGAAGACCTCATCATCTTCTTCAACATACCTTGGCCTGATGAAAGTTGCGTATAAATCCGGCAGTGGTTGAGGTAACTTCCAACCCTCATTTTTCCTTTTCTTTGCCCACTCTTCGTCTGCTAGAGTAGGTTTGAAACCTAGTCCAAAAGGTTTCTTGATGATTGGCAAAGTAATGGGTTCTGTTATTCCCTGAAGGGTTCGTCCAAGTCCCTTCCCTGGCCTAAATCCGTGCCGGATCATCTCTTTGGCCACCATAACCGAGGCGTTAGACAAGAAAGGCTGGGGGCAGGGTATTCCCTCTTCGTGCTGCTCTGCCAGTACAATCTCGAAAGCTTGATAGACCGTATGTTCGCTCCCTTCTTTCGGTTCAAGATACGGGATGGATGGGTCTCGATAAATGGCATGCTCATCTTCCCCATGGACCACGATCTCTCGGTCTTCGTACTCGAACTTCACCATCTGGTGAAGAGTGGAAGGCACGGCTCCTGCCGCATGGATCCAGGGTCTGCCAAGGAGAAAATTGTAGGATGTGTCCATGTCGATCACCTGGAAGGTTACTCGAAATTCGACTGGTCCTATGACCAATAACAAGTCTATTTCTCCCATGGTGTCTCTCTTGATGCCGTCGAAAGCTCTCACGCAGACATTGTTGGGTCAGATTCTTTCGGCCCCAATTTCCATTCTTTGCAGCGTGGAGAGCGGGCAAATGTCAACGCCTGAGCCTCCATCCAACATTACCCTCTTGACGTAATAGTCTTCGCATTTAACTGTTAGATGCAAAGCCTTGTTGTGTGCCGCTCCTTCCGGGGGTAAATCATTCTTGCTGAAAGAGATTTGGTTGACAGCGAAGAATCTTTCTGTCATCCGTTCTAGTTGCTCTACCGAGGTTTCAACTGGTACATATGCTTCATTCAGGGTTTTTAGTAGGATCTTTTGATGCTCGGTCGACTTCATCAATAATGACAGCATGGATACTTGCTCAGGGTACTTGCGCAGCTGATCTATCACTTCCTAATCCGGCATTTTCATTTGTTGGAAGAACACCTCCGCTTCTTCAACACTCACGGACTTCTTTGGAGGGAAGCGCCTTTGTGTGGCGTTGTTCAGTTCTTGGGTATTTGAGTACCCTCCAATGAAAGTACTTTCCGGAAGTTCTCCCGTGACCTCTTTACCTTTGTACATTACCAAAGTCTTTTTGATAATTCCACGGTACTGTGGACGGGTTGGTCATTGGCTTTTGTGGCACGCGTCCGATAACCACTGGCTCATTCAGCCGAGGTGGTTGAATCGTCCCCCGAACCACATAGGCTCCTTTTGGCACGTACATAGGTTTTGTCTTCTTGATCCCGAAGTTCTGCACCTTTTCAGCTCGACCTCGTGGTATGTAAAGAACTTCATTTTTTACAGGTACCACTTTCTTCTCTACCTTCTTTTCAGGCTTGTTCTTTATAGCCTTGACCTCTTCCCCCTTTTCTGGTTTCTGGTCCATTTCGGGCCTCTTCCCCGTGTCGACAATGGCAATTATAGCTTTCAAAGCAGGATCGAACTCTTTGTCTTCACAAATCATTCCGATCAGCGGCCCATTATTGTGAGCAGGTAATGGATTGTTAGTTATGTTCGGGATTTCCTCGTCCCTTAGTACTATTTTCCCTTGCTCTATCAAATTTTCGACCACTCTTTTCAATGACCAGCAGTCGTTTGTATCATGTCCCTCGGCCCCTGAATGATAGGCGCATCTGACTCCGGCTTTGTAAGAAGGCGATGTTGGGTTTTGCCTCGTTTGGGGAATTGGTTGCAAGAAACCCAACTGGACTAGCTTAGGGAACAAAGTAGAGTATTGTTCACCGATGGGCGTGAAAGTCCGCCGTCGAGGTGGCTCCTGGGGGCGGTAGTTATTCTGCGGGGGTTGTGGGTTATAGTGGTTGCGGTAAGGAGGCTGATTTCTGGGAGGTGGAGCTGGGCCTCGGTTGGCTTGTTGTGGTGGATGGTTATAAGGTTGGGCATTCATGACCATATAAGGTTGATGAGCATATGCCAAATTTGAGTGGGGGTAGTAGTGGCGCGGGGCTCTTTCCGGAAAATGGGGCCTGGGATGACGATACTCCCTTGCTTCAGAGGCTGCCATAGTCGTTTCTTCCTTCTTCTTTCCCCTTGTCGTTCCTCCGGACCCGCTTTGGACGGCCTGGGAGGTCGCCCTTATGGCTGCTTGACTCAGAATCCTACCCGTTTTCAAACCATTTTCCACCATCTCTCCAATCTTGATCGCTTCCGCGAATGGCTTACCCATGGCCGACATCCTGTTTTGGAAATAGTCAGACTCTTGGGCCTGGAGAAAGGTAGTGACCATTTCCACTTCATCCATGGGAGGCTTCACTCTCGACGCCTGTTCACACCACTTAATAGCATACTCTCTAAAGCTTTCCGAAGGCTTCTTCTTCAAATTCGACAGAGAGTTTTGGTCTGGCGCAATGTCGATGTTATACTGGAATTGTTTTACAAAATCTCTGGCGAGATCATCCCATATATACCATCGGGACATTTCCTGATCCATATACCATTCCGAAGCTATCCCTACTAGGCTTTCCCCAAAATACGCCATTAGCAGTTCTTCTTTTCCGCCGGCTCCCCGCAATTGGTTGCAGTATTTCTTAAGATGTGCAATGGGGTCACCGTGCCCATCGTATTTCTCGAACTTGGGGGTCTTGAAACCCGTTGGCAGGTGCACGTGAGGGAATATGCACAGGTCGGCATAAGAGACGCTCTTTTGTCCGCTCAATCCTTGCATATTCTTCAGACTTTGTTCAAGGCTTCTCATCCTTTTGGCAATCTCATTTTGTTCTGCAATTCTGGGGTTCTGATCCTGCCCTGGTGCAAGCTCGCACTGAGGCGGTAGAGGATTAGTACTGGTAGCGAACCTAGTTGGTTCCATTGAGAGCGATGGTGCTTGGAATGTAAAAGAGGATGAGTCAAAGCTTGGCCTGTACATGGTAGGCTGTGCCGTAACTGGGCAAGGCGATGCAGTAAAGATGTTCATGCTTGCATCAGTGGCCGATATTCGGGGATGAGGTTCAGAAGGCGATCCAGCGGAGAAGGCTGAGGTGGCTGGGTATCCGAATGGGGTGGCAGGATAATTTATGGGAACATTAGAAGTCCCACTTGACCTGGAGAATAATTCAGGGAATCCGGGGACGACACTTGGCGGCTCTTTCGCATTGTTCCAGTCGTCCAGCATTTCCAACATGCGGAGCCGTAGGATTCTATTTTCCTCCGCAGTTGCGGATTCAGGTGTGAGGATGGCTGAGATTGAGCTCTCCTCAGAAACAGGGATCGTTTGTAATGGAATTTCTGAAGACATTTCCACACTTCCTTTTGACCTGGTGAAGTAAGTGTGAGTACTGCTTCTGGCCCTAACCACAGGTAGTTGAACACTTCTCTTTGACCTTGTGAAGTATGAGTGCGAGGCCAGACTTTCACCAAACCAACCGTCTTTTCAAAAAACCCTGGAGAAATGCTCAATGACAATCGCACGGTTAATTCGTAGCAAATAACAGATAGTTAATCTCACGTTGGGCATGATGCACCTATACAGTTAAGTGGATTACTATATGTTTGCTACGAGAGCGTGCGTCATTCCGGCGTTTTATTAGTTTTTTTTTCTTTTTCTTCTTTTGTTTTTCTTTTTCTTTTATATTTATTTTATTTATTTTGCAGTAAAAGAAATGCGACCGGATCCGATGAGGATTGCCTACGTATCACGATGCCTACGTGAATCAGATCATTACGTAGTTCGAAAAACACGAATGAGCGTAAAAGAAACAACCTCTTTATTGTTGAAACGTTCTATTACAAGCTACATTTTGCAAAAGAAAGAGCAAACTTTGAAAATAAACCTAGACTCAAAATAGACTGAAAATCACCCTGATGGAAAAACAGGCAGAAGATGCTAAGATACAGATTTGACCTATGAATGCATTATGGTTTTAAAAATTGGTTTCCGCGGGGCATCGTTCGGCCTCGCCGCGGTCCTAGGCGTGAGATCCCTCTCAAGTTGCTCTAGCTCGTGCATAGTCTGCTTGACATAAACCATTACTACCGATAGGAAGGTAACACTGGACATGTTCTCACATCGTAGACATCGTCTGGTGATGGCATGGGCAATGGCCTTGATCCTATCTCTGGTTTGCTTCTTCTCTACAAGCAGGCGTTCTATCTGACCACTGCATATCTTGAAGACTTGAGTATCTTGTACATGCTTATGCTTCAGTCGCCGTACTTCCAACTTCATCTGGGCTATTGAGTCGTACCAGTATCTGCTCTCAGTTTGGAAATCCTTGGCCTGATTAACTGCTTTGATCTCAAGTGCAGCCATCTCTCTCTTTATCTTAGCAACGGTTTTCTCGTGGTCGCCTTCCAATTGGTTCAGATATCGTCGATGCTTATCTGCTCTTGTATCCCACTGCGCTTTGAGCTCTGCTATGACGTTTTCAGACTTCTCCAAACCATTTTGCCATTCTCTGATCTCGCTTTTTAGACTTTTTATCAGGCGCTCGTCTGATTGACGCCTTGGTTGTTTATCTGCATCCAATCTTATTTGTTTGATCTGGGCTCTGAGCATTTCATTTTCTTGAATTAACCTGTTCCGCTCTCCTAGATCGGTGGCAATTTGCACGTTGTGCTCGTATTTCATGCCTTCTACTTGTTGCTTTAATCTGCTGATTTCGGCACAATAGCCTCTTTCCTTTGCTAACCAATCCCACTGCTTTTGTGATGATTCGGTAAAATTCCGGATGTGGGGTCTCTTAGCCGGCCTTTCATGCTCGAATTCCCTTCTATACCATGCAAGGTAACCTGGCGCCGTCTCTCCTTTGGCTCGATCCCGCACGCAAGTATCTGATTTCAAATATTGACACTCACTCCAGATTTGGCGAATCTTTGCTTCTGGGAATTGTCCGTTAGGACTTATCTCAACTGCTTGAGCGCTAAGATCTTCCTCATGAGGTACTGTCTGGCATCTTCCGAACTGTCTCAAAACTCGGCTGGGTGCGTAAGGTTGAATTCTCTTAAGCCCCATCAGCAAGAAATGAGTTTTAGCTGCCGACATATATAAGATCTCATCGACGGGCAACCATCCTAGCGTCCATTGTATTTGGCTGGCAGTAAGAGCTTGAAGGAATGAGGTCCATGCCAGGACTCCTTTGGGCAAAATGATCTCTTTGGTTCTCGTGTAAGATTCTACTATGCGTGTCTTTTCCGAGGAACCATGGCTTAAAATCTCGGAATGATGGCAGAGGTGCTCGGTCATCCATATCTGCAGGAGCAAGTTACAACCTTCAAAGAAACTTTCCCCAGCTTTACAAACTGTAAGAGCCCGAAAGATGTCAGATACCACCATTGGTGCGAGAGTACTGTCACTTTGCGTGAGTAAAGTGCTGACGACCCCAGATATCTTCAAATCAATGTTTCCATCTTTCCTTGGAAATACCAGAAGACCCAGGAACATTATCATGAATGCTACCCGTCTGTGCTCGTCCCACTTCTGACGAACTCCTTTGCTGCACAGTTTGTTGATTGGATTGTTGAATCCCCCCTCATGACCGTACCTGTCATATATGAAGCATGGAGTACAAAATCCGGCTGCCAGATCCGGGTTGTGGACTGTTCTAGGTATTTTCAATGAATCCAGGAACCGATGTACCGTGACGACTCTTGGGGCGACCAAGTATTTTTTCCTCAAGGGAAGCTCAGTATTCCCGATGTATCCGGCCATTTCTTCCAAAGTCGGGGTGAGTTCAAAATCGGAGAAATGGAAAACATTGTGCGCCGGGTCCCAATAGGTAACCAAAGCCTTTATGATATCTCCCCGAGGTTGGATTTCCAACAGACCTACAAGACCTTTCAGATATTTCTTAACCTCATTTTGTCCTTCAACACCTAGATCATTCCACCATAGCCGCAACTTGACAGGGATTTTGGTCATTATTGAAAAGTGTTCATTTTGCATCGTGCTCATCCTGCACATTTATTAAGGTGATTTTAACAAAACGAACTGACTCAAAAAAAAAAATTCTTCTTTTTTTTTTACAGAGGGGATCGAGTTTTAAACACGGCCTTTAAACATTTCGGGGACGAAGATCTTAAGGCTGTGTGGGTCTACTGGATGAAAATGCTAAACAAGACCCAAAGGCGGCTGTTTACGCAAAGTCAGCCTTCCGGCGTCCCTTTCGGGAACATTCGGCTATTTATGACAAAACAGCGTCACCCGATTTATTTACGACTCTTTTTTTGTTTTTTTTTATTTTGGCTATTTTAGCAAAATGGGGGTTGGACCCGACGAGGGTTGCCTACGTATCTCACATCCGGTGAGAATCAAACCGGCGTAGCTCGGGCTATCGTGAATGGAGAAAATCAAATAAACCTAAAAATCAAGAATACGTATTTTTATTATTTTTGAAAAGAGATAAATATTAAAGAAAATATTTATTACTAATTTTTTTTTTTTTGGAAATATTTGGACTATTAGTCTGAATTTATAAAAGGGGTACTACAAAAGAAACAACACATTTTTTTTAATTATGAATTTTCCGTTTTTTTTTTACTTTTACTTTTAAAGAAATACCCATCTTTTATTTTGAGAGTGATAAAAAAAGAAAAAAAATTTATGTTTTTTTTTTAATAAATCAAACTAGAAAAAAAAAAAATTTTTAGGAAAATTCCAGTGAGGTTTTGACACTACTTGGACATTGGTTTTATTTTTCCAAAATAAGTAATTATCTCCCTACACTGCTATTTTCCATTTTTTTAGAAACCGGTCAGCATGCGAAACCGAAGCAAATAGATGCGCAAAACAAATAGGATGCAGCTGGATGGTCTTTTCATTTCAGGTTGTCTGTCCTAGACGGGCCCAACCCCTGTGTTGAGCCCCCTAAGTCAGATGCAACATGATGCAGATAAACGTTCCTACTAGGGATCCGGAATGAAGTTTCGTTATACTAGGTTTATAACCTGGGCATTTGTTCTAGACTGTGTACCCGAGCAGACAACTCGAGTCGAGGAGGGGGCTACGTACCGGGGACCCGCGAGATCGTCCGGCTTCGTAACTTGTCCGACCTCTTTCTTATTTCAGGTATAGACACTAACAGAATAGGGAGTCTCGACCAGCGAGCTTCTCCCCGGAGGTAAGAAGAGAAGGGTTTCGGCACAGTTTATATACAGTTCAGATAATATCAAAGCGGTAAAAGACAGCATTTAGCACATTATGCAAAAACATGTAATAAAGATCAGATAATAAAGCCAAATATAACAATTATTCTAAGCTCGAATTCTTGAACCCTGAACCAGAGATTCTGGGTTCGTTCCCTAGCGGAGTCGCCAGAGCTGTCACACCTCCTTTTTGCGCGCCCGCCCCGAGGGGTAAGATGCGCGGGTGGAGTTTTTTCCAATTTAAGTGACGATATTCGAAATGGGATTATTTATTTAATTCAGAGTCGCCACTTGGGAAAGGTTTGGCTTTTGGTGTCCCAAGTCACCGGTTTATCTTGAATCCCACATCGAGGAAATTTTTGACTTTTCCAAATGAAGTCTGCGAACCAGAAATTCTAAGTAAGGAATTCTGTTGACCCGAGGGAAGGTGTTAGGCACCCTCGAATCCCGTGGTTCTAGCATGGTCGCTTAAATTGTTATAATGGCTAAATATCTGATTTAAATACATGTTATGACTTATGTGCTTTTATTAAGTTTAAACCGCTTTTATTATTATCATTTATTTTTATAGAATTGCAACGTCGTGAAAATGCATCTCGAACTACGTCGCAATCAATGCACCAGTGGTTGTTAACACATTTTGACTCCGTTGAGACTTGGATTTGGGTCACATCAATGTGCACCCGATTTTTAAGAATATAATTTACTTAAAATCGCGCCTAAAGAATCTGAATGCGTTATTATCTTTGGGGAAGGCAGTGGAATTCACTAAACAGTCCGTTCCAAACTCTAAATATTTATCATGGTCAATTATTGAGGGCCCCGCAATTTGTATTTTTATTTGGCGAGGCTCGTCTCATTATTTTAGAAGGAACATCCTGAAGCGACTACATTTCTAATGTGTTTATCTCTTAAAAATAGAAGAAAAGATGCGTGCTATTTTAACTATGTGTTTGGCCAAATCCAGATTTTAGCTAATCGCCCGATTAATTATTTACGGAATGAAGAAACATTGTACCTCATGAAAACATGCTTTGAACTTGATAAGAGAAATGTATATGAGATTGGTGAAATGCTACGACTGTTACAAGAGCTCCCTAACTTCAACTTATTCAGACAAGATTAATTAAAATTGCTTATTAGGAAATGCGACTAATGATATTTGAAACTCATCCTATAAACTGCTTCATGAAAACTGAAACTCAAGAGTTTGAAACTGTATTGTCTTTAGCTAGATCTAAACAATTATTTGTCCTTACATATTCGAAACATACTGAAAGAGCGAGTTTGAGTTAGCAATTGTATTAAATGGATCCGCATATTTCACGGATTGTATTTACATCTTGTGTACTCCTAAACGAATAAAATGTCACAGTTTCCAATTGGCATAAGCTTTAATTAAGTACAACCTTACTAATCTGTCTCCATTAGGCTAACAGACCAAGAAACTGCATATCTTAACAACATTAAAAAAAATCGTAAGCAATACAACAGGTGATTATAACTCCTTCAGATCTTTTGATTCATGCTTTCATTGTTACATCAAATGCGAGTCTTAGTATGTACCTGGATATTGGATACAACAGAAGAAGCGAGGGGTCAGTAAGGCAATAGAAGCGATACCAAACAGCAGCAGAAACAACAGGTACCAATAGAATAGAAATCCCAGTGCAAGAGGCCAATAAGCCAATGGAGAAAAGGCAGAATGAGACAAATTCCCAATAGTATGGAGTCGGAGAATCAGGCAATCCAATTCCAGGAGCAGCAAAACACACAAATCCAAACAATAGACTTAACTGACACTTGAAAGAAAACAGGACTAACTTGGACAGTTTGAACAAAATGAGAATCGAACAAACAGTAAGAAGAAGACAATTCCTGATTTTGTGATATCCCTTTCCCTATCTCCTTTCTTTTCAAGTTCTAATGTCAGTCCTCAATTTGAAGTCTATTTGGGTTATCAAAGAGAAATCTTTTCTAGTTTCTGTTTTCAGAATTTGAAACTCTCAGATGTTCCCTCTCAGTGTCTCTCTCTATTTCTGTATGCTTTTTTCTGTGTATCTCTATCAGCTCTCTCTTTCAAAACTCCTCACAGTGTCTGTATTTTTCTCTCTCTATTTTTTCAGATCCCCCTTTTATCTCTGTCTGTCCTCCCTTTTATAAGCCTTCATATTACCCCTTTTACAGCCTGATAGATTATCACCAATACCCCTCCCATGTGCCTTCCATTTTCAATTCCAACTTTAGCTAATTAAGTATTAAACCCCATCAACATTCCCTGGCAGATTTAATTTTTAAAAGGTTTAATACTTCTTTAAACTAAAGCAAAGTATGGGCAGTAGAATGTATCTGACAGCATATGCTGTCAAACCATTTTTTAAAATCAAAAGCCTTTTTATGCAGGGAAACAGGCTGTGCACAAGGCACATGAGGTGCACCAATGCACATGCTGTGCACGAGTGCTCATGCCCTCCAATTCAGAGTTTAAACCAAACATCCCTTTTACATTACTGATCCAAATCAACAGCTATAAGTAAGCAAAACTGGTTCTTAATTGATTCAGGCAAATGTTCAGCAGAAGTAAGTCGATTTGTTATTGTTTGGACAGTTGAAACTAATTGACGACACATGTCGACTCGACTATATTAGCATTAACATACACAATCGTAGCCAAAAATCAGACATTCAAAAGTATAGGACACATGACTCGACTTATACTGATTAAACAAAACTGTACTTCGAGGAATCAGCTAATCAGTACAAACTTGAAATTCAAACCTATTGCACAACAAATACATCATGCCTTATCAGAATAGGAGGGGGGGATTTAGGCAAACAACAGAGGTTCAGGCAAAGTGGTTGAAGCACAGTCGATAGAAGTCAAGGACACAAACAGGACATGAGCAGACCCTTACAACAATCAAACGAAACAAAACAAACTAAGAAAAGAAAGAAACTCACCTTAAACCGCAAAAGATCAAAGCCTTAACTCGGACTCGGTCAGACTTTCTTAAGGCTGAATGGACTTTAATCGAAGTGTTTATCAGATGAGAAACACTTTGATTAAAGTCCATTAGACCTTAATCTCTTCGGTTGAACCGGTATGAACCAGTGACGAAGAACTATAAAAATTTCCAAAACTCAGATCCGAGATTCATGCTTCCCTGGTCAGATTCGGACCAAACCAAGTATGGTTTGGTCACGAGGGGGGTCTGGGGAGTGTCTGGTGTGAAGCTGGGGTTAAACTGTGTAGATCGAGTTTTGACTCGAATCTTCAAATGAAGATTCGAGAAGGTGAGGAGGGATTCGAACTACATGGTTAACAGATCCATGTTCAGGATGGCAAGGGGGTTCTAGGGTGTTAAGGGGAAGGTCACCGGCGTCCATGCCGCCGGCTTTCATGGAGAAAGTATACAGGGGCGGCTAGGGTTTAGGGGCCTGGTCTGTGGAGACGAAGGCTGGGGTATTGGATAGGGGGCAGGGTAAGGTTATGAACTTATATAGTTAGTGGGTGGACGGATCTCGACCGTTAGATCAATTTAGATCTACGGTCTGGATCTGATGGTTAAGTGAAACGGTGTCGTTTCAAGTGTTGAGGGTTTGGGTTCGGTCCGGGTGTAAACGGGTCGGGTTCCTCAGTGGGTTGTGGGGAAGTGATCTTGGCCGTTGATCAATCTGAGATCAACGGCCCAGATCACACTGGACTAAAACATCGTCGTTTGGACGTCCTGGGTATCAGGTGGTGTTGGACCGGGCAGGCCTGGGTTTTGGGCTGTTTGTTTGGGCCAATTTTAACAAATTGGCCCAAGTCCGGAAGGGAAGGGACCTTTTCTTATTTTTTTTTTTCTTTATTATAAAAATACAAAAATAAGTAAAATCAAATTAAAAATAAACACCTAGTACAATTATTTGCACACACATTAAAATAATTCAAAACATGTAAAATTAAACAAAACAAAATCACGGACAAAGATGCTTGTTTATGCTTTTCTATTTAAACCGTGTTACGGTTCGAATTACGCCTGACACACATTTTGTATTTTAAATAAATAACTAAGAAAAAATAAAAATGAGCAAAAGTCACAAATAAATCAACAAAGTGCCGCACAGAAATCTGAAAATTGTACAGCAGGGCCAATTTTTTTTTATTTTTTTTTGGAGCGATTGTTGTGCGAAACAAAAATCACGTGCTCACAGACCGCATTGTCCTTTTTATAAGGCATAGTTGGGTGTGATCGAGAGACATATTGTTCTATATGTAGGCAAGATAACCCATTATTTAATTTGAAACAATATACCAAACTTTGCTTTAGGAATGAAATTTACTGTAATTCCAGAAGACCATCTGACCTCGCTTAGCATTTTCCAAATTTTCTTATTTTAAAGGGGAAAAGCTCATGTCCTAAAAAAACTCGGCAATTTTCTTTTTTCAAGTCAAATAATTTTGTAAGTCCCTTGTATTTTTCACCCTTAATGTATGTTCTTTTTTATAATTTGCACTCTAACTTATACTTTTCAATGATTTGCACTCTAGTATCTTCATTTTTATTTTTTTTTGCAAAACAATAATTCTACTCTTTTTAAAAAAATTCATCAGGTCAAAATAGGAAAAATATAAATATACCAAGAGTATTTCTTGCTAAGGTTTTTATTTGATTGGAAAACAACGATCTATGATTGCTCAAACGAACATGAAAGTAGCAATTGTGGTCCAAAAAGATCCATTTCAACTGCTTTGCCATTTATACGATTTTCCCTTTCTCCTTGTATCTATTTTGTTATTTTTGAACTTTCCCTTAATTGGAAAAAAAAAAAAGGCAAAACGAGAAAAACTTTGACGATTCAAAGGAAAATAATTTTTGTTGTACTTCATTTCAAAGGAATTGAATTTACAAAGATGTTATAAACGTTTCCGAATCTTTCTCATCATTTAAACGAAATAAATATTTAGGGACTATTAATTGCATCTTTCTTATTTTTCCCTCATGAAAAATTGAAAAAGAATACTTTATTATTTTTCGAAGAAATAAAAATATTAAGGTGCAAATCATTATAAGAAACAGGGTCGGCTACAAATCACAAAAGAAACATACATTAGGAGTGCAAAATGCAAAGAATACTTTATTATTTTTCGAAGAAATAAAAATATTAAGGTGCAAATCATTATAAGAAACAGGGTCGGTTACAAATCACAAAAGAAACATACATTAGGAGTGCAAAATGCAAAGACCTCAGATTTGTTGTGTGATGACCAAAGAGTCATCTTCTACTATAGAACTTGATTCCGTGTTTCGAGACCTTAAAACCTTCGTTTTATTACTCTTCGATTTGAATGTGCAGTTCGGGTGTGTATCCGGGAAGCCCTTATAAAAAAGAATTTATGAAAACGATAATTTTTGGCCAAAGAGTTGATTTTTGTTGACTTCGGTCAACATTTTAGGTAAAAGGACCCCGGACTCGTGTTCCGACAGTCCCGGAGGGTCCGTAGTAAAATATGAGACCTGGGCGTATGACCGGAATCGAATTCCGAGGTCCCTAGCCCGAGAAATGAATTTTTGAAGGAAATTAATAAGACTAAAAATGTAATAATTTAAAGGATTTGATCTCGTTTGTATCGGGCCCGGTACAGGTTCGTTATGATATTTAAACCTTATCTGTGAAATTTGGTGAAAAACGAAATTGATTTGATGTGATTCGGACCTTTGATTGAAAATTTAGAAGTTTTGAAACTATCTTGAAAATTTCATGCAATTTGGTGCCAAATTCATAGTTCTACATATTATTTTGGCGATTTGATCACATGAGCAAGTTCGTATGATATTTTAAGACTTGTGTGCATGTTTGGTTTGGAGCCCCGAGGTCTCGGGATGAGTTTCGGATAGGCTACAGAGTGATTTGGAACTTAGAAAAATAACTGGTGTGCTTCAGCTGTGTTGCAGGCCTCAGACCACGCAAATGCGAGGTCAGGATTCGCATTTGCGATCACTGTTGAGGTCGCATTTGCGAGGCTTTCATCGCAAATGCGAAGGAAGGCTGGGCCAGCAGTTACCGCAATTGCGAGTATTTCTTCGCATTTGCGAAGTGAACTGGAAAAGGTCAGGGATCGCAAATGCAATCATTTCATCGCATTTGCGTAGGAGCATGGTCGCATTTGCGAACTATCCTTTGTATCTGCGAAGGCAGCAGAAATGCGAGGGGTTCGCATTTGCTATACCTTTCTCGCATTTGCGAGCTTCGCAAATGCGAAGCTCAGATCGCAAATGCAACATCTGCAGTTATTCAAAACATAAGTTAGACGGATTTTTCTCTCATTCCCTACATTTTTCAAATCCTAGAACCCTAGAGGCGATTCTCCCAAGACCAAATCATCCCCAAAACTTTAATAAGTAATCCTAACTCACTTTCTTTCATTTTCCCATCACATTTCATGAATTTCCAACCAAAAATCTAAGATTTCTATGGTAGAAATTGGGGGTTTGGGTAGACTTAGAGATTTTTATAAATTGGGGATTTAGACCTCGAATTGGGGTGAGATTTCAAAACCAATTGTATATCCGGGCTCGGGGGTGAATGAGTAATCGGGTTTCGATTCGAATTTTGAATTTTGACCAAGCAGACTCGGGGTCGGTTTTTGACTTTTTGGGAAAAATGTTGGAAAATCTATAATTATGCATTGGAATTGATTTCTTTAGCAATAATTAATGTTATTAAGTTAATTATGACTAGATACGAGTGGATTGGAGGTGGAATCGAGAGGTAAAGCGGTAATTGAGCTTTGAATTGCCCGTTGGATTGAGGTAAGTATTTGGTCTATCTTGACTCGAGGGATTAGGGATCCCCGACTTAATTGCTATGTGAAGTTCCATGTGTGTGACGTATAGGTGTGGTGACGAGTACCTATGCGCCACCAATTTATCTGTTTAGCTTGTTCCTTTTCTCTGTTCCTAGTATATTATTTTCATTTCCTAACTGCTACTTACTTATTGATGCGTCTATGTCTACTTGCTTCTCGTTAAATGTTGTTTTTTCTGTTGAAAGTATTAATTGTTCTGTAGTTTCATTATATTACATTGTTGGAAAGTTGGTTTATTGGTACTTCATGGTACATTTTGGTTGGTCTCACTGTGTAGTAGTAACTGATGAAGTTTCATAATTGTATAGACTTCACGTTGTGTTGGTTTGAGGCATAAATGTTGTGGAGGGTCTTCAGCTAGATTGTGAAATACTTGCTCTTATTTTGTGATTGGTACTGATATGTTAGGATCGGGTAGCACGCTGCAACATAAAGAATAAGGGTGAATTGTGATTGTCTGGTGGGATCGGGTTGCGCGCCGCAACAAGGAGTAATAAGGGTGGACAAATGGGATCAGGTTGCACGCTGCAACAAGAGCAATATGGGTGATATATTGAGGAGTAATATGGGTAGACTGGTGGGATGGGGTTGCACGGCGCAACAAGGAGTAATAAGGGTGAATGTTCATATTGTTACTTGTTATATGGTGGGATCAGGATGCGCGCCGTATCATCTTGTTGCTTATATACTCTTCCTCTGTTATGATTTTATCCCATAGTATTGAAACTCTCTTAAGGATTGTTTATAGCTGAGTACTGAAAAATTATTTGAGTTCCATATTTATTTGCTGCAAGTTACTTTTTACACCCCATGTTTTTGTACTTAAGAGTACGTCGTAAGTCAATTGATGTAAGCTCAGAAATGAAATCATCTTTGAAAAATTTATAAAGTAAGTTAATCATGTTACCGTGGAAGTTAATAATATTTAAGATCATGAATAACAAGTACCAAGATGGTCGGAAGGCTTAGAAGCTAAACGAATTGAAGAAGATAAGTTTTGTTGAAAGTCGACAAGTTTGGTGTTACACCCTGTGCGTCCTAAAGTGACGTATAATGAATATGAGACTTGTTAATCATGATTTAATAAGTGTAAAGTTATAATATGATTATATATGATGTTTGTACATAAAATATAAAGTTTGTGAAAAATTGAATTTAACTTACGGAAAAATCGAGTTAAGATTTGCCTTGTAACGAGCCGTTTTGAGAAATTACATTCATACACTTTATTGTGTTATTTTGGGACATATATCATACCAAAATGAAGGTATTAGAGCCTAGTTTCCAACGGTCTAAACCATTTATTCATACAACATCGGAGTAGGAAAATATGGATTTTTAAACTAGGGTCACCAAGTCACATTGTCGCACTTCGGAGAAACTGGCAGGTTTATAGGCAAAGTTGTGGCATAGTTTTCTTCCAATATATTGAGAGTTACATGGAGATCGTTATATGGAATTAAAACCATATCTGTCTAGTTTCTAAAGCTGCAAACCTTTTGTCAATATGATATCGGAGTAGAAAGATACAAGTATTCGAAGTGACACTGCTCAAACTGCCAAGCAGGCAGCTTACCCACATGCTTGGAGAATTGAGGCGGTGGGCTTATAATTTGTCTTTATCCATTATATTTTGTCAATATCAAGAGATAAATTACTGCATAACACTCTCAAACACTCCAATAACTTGTCCATGGTTCCAAAAACTAAACTCATGAGAAATCAACACAAATCTTCATCAAAGGTGTTAAAGACGACAAGAGAATACTTCTATGATGTTGTGGTGTGATTGAGGGATATTGTGAGCTAAGTTGAGGTGGGGTTTCGAGTTGTAGTTGTTTTTCCAGTCATGTATAACATCTTTATGATTGTGCCTAAGGTTAATCTTGTGTCGGTTGTGTTGTTTGAGTGAAAAACCATAAGATGTACTTGAAGGAACATGAGATACGGTTGTCTTTTTGGTTGGACTATTTTGTGTTTAAAAATATAGTTTGTGGTGGCTGGAAATTGTGAGAAATAAATTGATAATGTTGTGTCTACTGTTGTTAAGCTTTTATAGGGATTAATTAAGTTTATTGAAGAAGAAAAGATGAAAAACAAGTTATTGACGATAAAAATTAAGGTGCTAGACGTATGGGGCTGTTTTGGAAGGCATTTTGTGGAGGTTTTAAACTAGAAATAATATGGTACATATAAGTATGATACTCTGAAGGTTGTAAACTAATTTATGGAATAAGAGTTGTATTCAATTTATATCTTGTTATGAGTAAAAGAGACGAGTTTGCCGCTCAATATGATTGTTAAGATAATCGGAGAAACTCATATTGGATTATATTGTTGTTGCTAGTGTAGGTTATAGTTGTTGTTGTTGGATTTTGATGACCCTTAGTGGTCTTTAGGATGTATTAAAAATAGGGGAGTTCCTACCCGATTTTCTTTAAGCCGTACGACTAGCCAAATACGATGGTACGACATTATATGTTAACGACAATATCATTTCACTTGTTGTAGATGCAAGATGTTGTGTCGATCTTGGTTGAGTAATAAGGAAGATATCATACAGGTATTTTAAGACTATCACTTCTTTCCTTTTGACATGATCCATATAATACAACGAAACGAGCAAGCATGTAAGCTTCACAAATGACTCTATTCTTAGAAGTACTAGGGTTGCCTATGTTCTTGATTTCTCATATGTCCTACTATCATATCATCTGTTCATGGGTCTCATGACATTTTGAGAGATCTTATTGATTTACTTCATTATGCATTGTATTAATTTATACATTATATTGACTCATGACTAGATGGCGTTATATATGAGTATAGTATATGTATATGGGGTATGGGAAAATATTATGGCGTTATATATGCACCACCACCTGATCAGTTGGTATACGTTGATGATTTTTCCCATAGAGGTCGAGATGATATAATGGGATGCGCTCAGAGGCTTGATGATATTTTGTACGCATATACTTATGCATGATATGACATTTACATGCACATGCATGACATTATAAATATTTTATGATTCACAGAGCTACTTACACTTACAGGCTGAGTACTTACTCCATATTTCTTTCATGTCTTTTATATACTACTTTTCATTCCTTACATACTCGGTACATTATTTGTACTAACGTCCCTTTTGCCGGGGACGCTGCGTTTCATAACCGCGGGTCCTAAAAGATAGGTTGGCAGTCCTCCTAGTAGGCTCAGCTCGGCGAAGGGTATTGGTGCACTCTACTTGCTCCGAAGTTGCCTATTTGATCAGTATGATTTGGACATGTATTGACTGGTATGACAGGGGCCTGTCTCAACCTTTATGATATTTATGTACTCTTAGAGGTTTGTAGACAGATGTCAGGTTTATATATACTTGTATAGCCTTGTCGGCCTATGTTTTGAGGTTATAAATGATCATGTCGGCCTTATAGGCATGTATGTCACATGTATAAGTTTCTATATCATATTGGGTCATCCTATATCTAGTTTTCCCTTATGTTTTATTCTGATTATCTCATGACGGCCCTTTTTGCCCATTTACCAGTAATAGTATGATAAGAAAGATATGTTATGTTGGTACTCGGTTGAGTAAGGTATTGGGTACCCATCGTGGCCCTTCGGTTTGGATCGTGACAAAAGTGGTATCAGAGCAGTTCTGGGGAGTCTACAAGCCATGTCTAGTAGATTCTTATTTATGGGTGTGTTGTGCACCACACTTATAAGCACGAGGCTACATGACATTTAGGACTGTCACTCTTTCTTCTCACTCTAGATCATGTGGTAGAGCTCAGTTGCAAGAACTCAGCTTTCTAAACCCTATCTTATTCATAATATAACAATGCCTACATTTGGAAAGACGATTGGTAAGGGATTGCACGTAGTTATAGAAGAGTTGAGTCAGAGGAACTTAATTTTGCATGATACTTATAATGAGTGAATGTAAAGTCTTCAGCAGATCATGTGTGTACAAAGACATGTAAGCTTCTTGTTGAGGAGCTCTAAGTCATGAATATTTATCCACCCATATGGTGAAAAGCAACGAGAGAATCAGAAGGTACAAGTTTCAACAAGTAAAAGAAGAAAGGTGAAGAAGGGTACAAGGTACCCTGTTAGTAAAGATGAACATTATCTACAATTCAGGAAGAGAGATATAAGCATTTTGAGTTACCTTTAACAGTAACAAAGGTATGCACAATTGGCCACATCGATCTTAGTTATGCCCTATGGGAGCTAACATATATGGTTTAAGAGAAGGATGGGATATTAGGACCTACTGGGGTTAGAGTAACCCAAAATAATGGATGGATTGTTTGCATTAGTTGACATTTCCAAAGGATATTGTAAATGTGCTAATAGATCTCCTTGTGAGACACCCAGATGGTGCACTCTAGAATAGTACAACCAGATATGAGTACTACAAAGATAGGCAATGGAAGCCTTGAAGGGTCATCGATGATGTGAGAAGATGCCAAAGATGAAGAGGTAAAACATCTATAGGTAGATCATCGTAGCACTAAATCTTAGTACTCCCCTAAAGTGGAGAATATTGAATGATGTGGCATTAAGTAAGAATTAAGTGGTTTTAATAATTTTGGAATGGTGAAGGAAGAATGCGATAAAAAAATAAGAAAATAGATGAAATTGCACTTATCCAAATCCTACTGATATGCTACGATTCCAGAACATTATGCAAACGCGTCGTCAAGGAGAGGAAGTAAGGGTTCTTGCCCGGGATGTTATTGATAAATAAGGGGACAGTGTGAGAGGTAAGTTAAGATAAAGGAAATAAACCAAGAAAGATTATGCAAAATATTGATATGAGAATGGACCAACGAGTAGTTAGCAACTGATTCAGGAAGAGCCTAGTTACGGCTAAAGAAAGGGATACAGACAAATCAATAGATCGTGCAAGATAAACATAGTAAATCCCAATATGGGGAATTCAGTCTCGCTGATATGACATTGTAACCTTGAGAAATATTAAGATAGGAGTTGGGGTAGTTAAAGGTATCGTATGAGTGTTATGGAGATAAAAGAGAGTGCCACTAGGAAGACAATCAATATATCATCTTAGAAGCTACCATACGAGCAAAAGGGTATGAAGGTAAGTAAGTAAGGATAATTACAAGTAAGAAAGAACATCAAAAATTCTATCGGGTAAATGATGTAATAAGCTCACATCCTTGCAAGAATCAGAGGGTCCTCACTAAGTACTACAATAAAAGACTAGCTAAGGAAATAAGGAAAAGGCTGCAACCTAAGCATAGTGACCTAAAGAGGAAATGGTCTTTTAACAACAGTCTCACTACAACATTGTATGCACTCTATAAGAAAGTAGGACTCAAGATCATGTGAGTTCATGAAAATTCCGTCATGCGTGGGAGCTAAGAAAATCTAAGTATGTATGCTACAAGGGGGCAGAAAGACTAGGAAAAGTAATAGCCTACGTTTAAAGAAAGCTGAGAAGAAGTGAAAGGAATTATTCAAACAATAATCCAGAATTAGTTACGTTATGAACGTACTTAAGATTTTGGAATATTATCCATGCAGCATATATGTTGACAATCATACAGCCTAGAAGACTCTAGTATAAGTTAAGAAAAGAAAAGAATTGAGTCTGGATCATAGACAAAGGATTGAATTGTTAGATGATGGTGTCACGGGTATTCCATAACGTCCATAAAAGGCTAAAGTAATAACTAATACCATGGGCCGCAGAACGCAAGATGGCTTAAGCCTACATAAAGGTTGATCAGAAGGAAGAGGAAACTAAAGAGTTATATCAACCAAGTAAATCAGGAGTCTGATTATTGGATCCAGAAAAATATAGAAATCGAGATTGAGAACATTGCAGGATCACCCTTAATATTAAAGGTACAAGAGAGATAAGTACGACAATCATATTATAGAACGGCTCTACGAGAAAGCCAGTTACAAGAGTACCAGCCCCATAAGAAGTTAGTATGAAGCTCCCACTGGATTGTGTATGCACTAGAGGTGTAAGTATTACAATAGAGCTTCAAGTTGTGGATGTAAATCATACCTATGTAGAAGGGAAGTTATGAAAGAGATAGAAAATGTGATGTGAGATTTTAAAGCAAGTAATGTAAAGGTGAACAACGTATGAGACACTCAAGTGCAGAAGGTTGTGGATAGTCCTTACTTCGGATAGAAGGCTAGAAGCGTTGGGATCCAGTATCCAGGAAAGATAGCAGTGGCATGCCTTCCAGCCTATGGGTTCTAGGTATTGGGAAGCCTGATTAAGAGAGTAAAGAAGAGTTAGAGACGATGTGATGTCTCGCTTGATGATCCAGAATAACACAAGGAAATCTATGGTGCAAGCAAGTTGAAGGAAGGTTGTGAGTAGTATACATAGAAATGTATAAGTTGCAAGCTAAAGTATGGTGAAGCGACAGGTTTTAGAAAGACACGAGTAAGGACAAAAAGGGCATGTAAGAAGGTGACGACAAATGGATAAGTCCTCGAAATTAAGCTCGGGAAAACAAAAGAACTGATGGTTTCTGTAAGTTATAGAAAGCTCAGTATAGCCTGAAAGAACTTAAATGAGTCTAAGACTAGTAACATTTAGAAGAGATGGAATGCTGCTCTGGTAATAGAATGAGGATGTAGTTGTGATAAATAAGGGATGACGTTTTAGCCTTTGATTGAGTAATTATTTGGAAAAAGGGGAGATTTCATGAATTGTACAGGATTGACACACCCACGTAAGGTGAATCACATTGGGATGCTATGAAAAAAGGTTATGGAAATTACTCCAGATGTTCCTCGATGCAACATGGGCCATAGTGATTACGTAAGAAGTTTTAAGTTATCAGTGGTAAATTGTAGATCAATATTGAGGTGAATCAATAATGAATGGACAAAAGTTACAAAGTATAAGATGAGATTAGGTTGTCGTTCTTAAGATGAGCAGTAATAAGGAAGCATTAAAGGACTTAGATTTATGCATATAGGATAAGCAACAAGAATAACCTGGAGTTTGGTGGCAGGCCTCAGTAATTATAGTATGACCTACTTAGATACGGTAAAGTCATATGGATGGATAACCGGGTCCATGAAGTAAGGTATAGAAATATTCGTAGGTTCATCAAAGTACCGAGCGAAGAACTTCAGTATACCTATAGATGCCCAGAGGAACATCTTGTCAAGCTCTGTATATGTTTACAAGGAGAGCCCTAGAGATTGGGTAAAAACTTGAGGAAAAGCTAGATGGAAGAGTCGTATAGGCACACATACAAGGAAAAGGGTGGTACAGGCTACATGAGGAAGGATTCTGACTACAAGTCGTGGTGTGAGAAAGAGGCCAAAAGGAGGAATGCATTGTCCTTTAGATTTATTCACAAAGCAGTTGGATAGATGGCAAGGACAATATTTAAATATTCTTAAGAGATATGGGGTATGAGAATGATAAGCGCATTAGTCAAAATTCAAGGACAAATGTTCCAAAGGGGGTAATGATGTTACACCCCATGTTTTTGTACTTAAGAGTACGTCGTAAGTAAATTGATGTAAGCTCAGAAATGAAATCATCTTTGAAAAATCTATAAAGTAAGTTAATCATGTTACCGTGAAAGTTAATAATATTTAAGATCACGAATAACAAGTACCAAGATAGTTGGAAGTCTTAGAATCTAAACGAATTGAACAAGATAAGTTTCGACAAGTTTGGTGTTACACCTTATGCGTCCTAAGGTGACATATAATAAATATGAGAGTTGTTGATCATTATTTAATGAGTGTAAAGTCATAATATGATTATATATGATGTTTGCACATAAAATATAAAGTTTGGGAAAAAATGGATTTAACTTACGAAAAAATTGAGTTAAGATTTGCCTTGTAACGAGCCGTTTTGAGAAATTACATTCGTACGCTTTATTGTGTCATTTTGGGACATATATCATACAAAAATGAAGGTCTTGGAACCTAGTTTCCAATAGTCTCAACCATTTATTCATATGATATCGGGGTAGAGAAATATGGATTTTTAAACTAGGGTCACCAAGTCACGTTGCCGCACTTCGGAGAAACTGGCAGGTTTATAGGCCAAGTTGCGACATAGCTATCTTCCAATATATTGAGAGTTATATGGAGATCATTATATGGAAATAAAGATCTATGTGTCTAGTTTCCAATGTTACAAACTGTTTGTCAATACGATATTGGAGTAGAGAGACACAAGTGTCCGAAGTGCCACTGCTCAAGCTGCCAAGCAGGCAGCTTACCCACCTACTTGGAGAATTGAGGCGGTGGGCTTATAAGTTGTCTTTATCAGCTATATTTCGTCAATATACAGAGATAAATTACTACAAAACACTCTCAATCTCTTCAAGAACTTTTCCAAGGTTCTAAAAACTAAACTCAAGAGAAATCAACACAAATCCTCATCAAAGGTGTTAAAGACTACAAGAGAATACTTCTATGATGTTGTGGTATGATTGAGGGCTATTGTGAGCTAAGTTGAGGTGGGGTTTCGAGTTTTAGTTGCTTTCCCAGTCATGTATAACATCTTTATGATTGTGCCTAAGGTTAATCTTGTGTCGGTTGTGTTGTTTGAGTGAAAAACCATAAGATGCACTTGAAGGAACATGAGATACGGTTGTCTTTTTGGTTGGACTATTTTGTGTTTAAAAATATAGTTTGTGGTGGCTGGAAATTGTGAGAAATAAATTGATAATGTTGTGTCTACTGTTGTTAAGCTTTTATAGGGATTAATTAAGTTTATTGAAGAAGAAAAGATGAAAAACAAGTTATTGACGATAAAAATTAAGGTGCTAGACGTATGGAGCTGTTTTGGAAGGCATTTTATGGAGGTTTTAAACTAGAAATAATATAGTACATATATGTATGATGCTCTGAAGGTTGTAAACGGATTTATGGAATAAGAGCTGGATTCAATTTATATCTTGTTATGAGTAAAAGAGACGAGCTTGCCGCTCAATATGATTGTTAAGATAATCGGAGAAACTCATATTGGATTATATTGTTGTTATTGCTAGTGTTGGTTATAGTTGTTGTTGTTGGGTTGTTGATGACCCTTAGTGGTCTTTGAAATGTATTAAAAATAGGGGAGTTGTTGCCCGATTTTCCTTAAGCCGTATGACTAGCCAATACGATGGTACGACATTATATGTTAACGACAATATCATTTCACTTATTGTAGATGCAAGACATTGTGTCGAGCTTGGTTGAGTAATAAGGAAGATATCATACAGTTATGTTAAGGCTATCCCTTCTTTCCTTTTGGCATGATCCATATGATACAACGAAACGAGCAAACATGTAAGCTTCACAAATGATTCTATTCATAGAAGTACTAGGTTTGCCTATGTTCTTGATTTCTCATATGTCCTACTATCATATCGTTTGTTCATGGGTCTCATGATATTTTGAGAGATCTCATTGACTTACTTCATTATGCATTGCATTAATTTATACATTATATTGACCCATGACCAGATGGCATTATATAAGCGTATAGTATATGTATATGGGGTATGGAAAAAGGTTATGGCATTATATACGCATAACTACCTGATCAGTTGGTATACGTTGATGATTTTTCCCATAGAGGCCGAGATGATATGATGGGATGCCCTCAGAGGCTTGATGATATTTTTTACGTATATACTTATGCATGATATGACATTTACATGCACATGCATGACATTATAAATATTTTATAATTCATAGAGCTACTCAAACTTACAGGTTGAGTACTTACTCCATATTTCTTTCATGTCTTTTATATACTACTTTTCATTCCTTACATACTCAGTATATTATTTGTACTCACGTCCCTTTTGTCGGGGATGCTGCGTTTCATGCTCGCAGGTCCTGAAAGACAGGTTGGCAGTCCTCCTAGTAGGCTCAGCTCGGCGAAAGGAATTGGTGCACTCCACTTAATCCGGAGTTACCTATTTGATCAGTATAATTTGGACATGTATTGACTAGTTTGGTGGGGCCCTGTCTTGGCCTGTATGATGTTTATGTACTCTTAGAGGCTTGACTATATAGATGCTTGTATGGCCTTGTCGGCCTATGTTTTGAGTTTAGAAATGATCATGTCAGCCTACTAGGCCCGTATGTCACATGTATAAGTTACTATATCATGTTCAGTCATCCTATGTCTAGTATTCCTTTATGTTTTATTCTGATTATCTCATGACAACCCTTTTGGCCCATTTACCAATGATAGTACAATAAGAAAGATATGTTACGTGTGTACTCGATTGAGTAAAGTACAGGGTGCCCGTCGTGGCCCTTCGGTTTGGGTCATGACATTACTGTTCCATTTCGTTCCGTATTTACTTTTGCTTTATTATATATTATTGCGGGTTATATTGTATATGCCCCGCCATAGCCTCATCACTACCTCATCAAGGTTAGGCTCGGCACTTACCAGTACATGGGTCGGTTGTACTGATACTGCACTCTGCACTTCTCATACTTCATCCAAGAGACCCAAGGTAGTCCTGCTAGCGTCCGCAAGCCCTGACGCCCCCTATTATGTTTTCCTTACTTTTGTTTATTTCTTTTCGAGATAGATGTATTTTCTTCTTTCAGACCCATACTTGTAGTTATTCATAGAATGTTCGTGAATTGAGACACCAGTTTCTGGGTGGTAACAGTTTCGAAGTTGTTAATAGCTTTTATAAAATTGGTTTTATATGTACTTCCGCCTTTAATTTTGTTCGAATTAGTTTTGTTAATTCTAAATTATGAAAATATAAAGGAAACGGTGAATATAACTCTAATGTTGGCTTGCCTAGCAAGTGCAATGTTAGGCGCCATTACAGTCCCGACGGTGGGGAATTTGGGTCGTGCTAAGTTGGTATTAGAGTACTAGGTTGCCTAGGTCTCACAATTCACGAACAAGCTTAGTAGAGTCTGAGAGATCAGTACGGACTATCAAGGCCCAAGGTGAATGGGTAAGTGTATATGTAAAGAAAGCCAGCCTTGAAGTCGGTAATGTTATCATTGGGCCAGGGAATCTCTTTCTCCACTGCCTCGCCTCATCGGCAGTCCTTCCTCACTTTGCTATCATCGGTCACGACACTAACATATCGAGACACGTGCTCGCATTGACCCGGCGTAGATGAGGGAGTCTCGATGTCAAAATCCTGTGATGTGTAGAGATCAGGAGGAATCCATTACTCTAAAGTGGGAACTGATTTGTTTTCCACCTTAGGTAATCGGGACGACGACGCAGCATCACTCCGTCGGGGGACCGTCCTAGAAGTCCTAGCCATGAAGAATGATAAAAACCCTTCTGACAAAAGAGGGAAGGATATCAAGTAGTAAAATTCTGGTTCGCGGGCTTACAGGAAAGGTGGAGATGGGAAGTATCTGGCAACCAGTGCATTTATAGGAAGTATTGGAGAAGCAGAAGAGACGAGCCTACGGTAGTTCGTAGGTTTCTCAATTACCGCATCTGACGGCGGCCCGGCACGGTTCTCTGGGGCATGGCATTTAATGCTCTTAGACGGTTGACGTCATGGCAATAATGACCTCGAGACAACGATTCAATATCGCTTCCTATTACTTTGTTCTAGAAAACGCGGAGACTATCTGTATGCGATGAAATCAGGGGAATCGATTTCCCGCCATTGAGGTATATTTGGAATATCATGTCAGCACCTCGAGGCTATGGGATTGTGATCAAGCTCCCTATCTTGAGGATCGTCCGCGAACCAACAGAAATTCTGAGAATAAGAAAATCGCTAACGGCCCGATAAAGGCTCCGAGGATAGGGGATTCCCGAGGCAGGCAGCTGGACTCAGCAAACTCTAGTACCTCGGCTAGCCGTTCCATCCCCGCATCTTTACATTTAATGCATTTTGTACCATATCGCGTTCCCTCGCCTATATAAGGGGAACCCATGCCACTTTGTAGAGGACTGATGTTGCTCCATTTCTCCACAAGTGCAATAATCTCTCTCTCTCTCTCTCTCTCTCTCTCTCTCTCTCTCTCTCTCTCTCTCTCTTCTAACTTGTTCGTTCTCACTGGCCTGAGGCCGCTTCAATATTTATCGTCCTCTTACTTGTTCTTCACTATATTGCTCAATATTGGCCGTATAGAGCCTTGCTTAACCATATCCTTAATTGTTATCCCATCCCCGGTTGCCCCCAATACCTCGATCTCTACCCGAACCTGGACCCCGAGGTCTCTATCAATCAGCCCTGCGGCCGGGCATCAGGCCCTTCGGTTTGATTACTACCTTGTTTTAGCTCGCACTTTATCGTTAAACTTAATATTATTAGCATCAACCGTTCTAACAACTAGCTCAGAAATAGATCACGTATTTTTAGAATCTCATATATAAATCTAATTGTTGTTACCATTTTCACAGTAAACAAATTGGTTATAGCTGAGTACTGGCAAATTATTTGGGATCCGTATTTATTTGCTGCAAGTTATTGTTCAATTTCATTCTGTATTTCCTTTTGCTTTATTATATACTGCTGCAGGTTCTATTGTATATGCTCCGTCGTAGCCTCGTCACTACCTCGTCGAGGTTAGGCTCGACACTTACCAATATATGGGGTCGGTTGTACTGATATTGCTCTGCACTTTCTGTGCAGATTTCGGAGCTGGTAGTGGCTAATCGAGAGGTCGGTTGCTGATACTTCATCCAGGAGACCCAAGGTAGTCCTGCTAGCGTCCGCAATCCTTGGCGTCCCCTCCTATGTTTTCCTTAATTCTGTTTATATCTTTTCGAGACATATGTATTTTCTTCTTTCAAACTCATACTTGTAGTTATTCATAGAATGTTCGTGAGTTGTGACACCCGTTTCTTGGTGGTAACAGTTTTGGAGTTGTTAATAGCTTTTATAAAACTAGTTTTATATGTACTTTCGCCTTTAATCTTGTTCGAATTAGTTTTGTTAATTTTAAATTATGAAATTTAAAGGAAAAGGTGAATATAACTCTAACGTTGTCCTGCCTAGCAAGTGCGATGTTAGGCGCCATCACGGTCCTGGCGGTGGGGAATCTGAGTCGTGACAGTTGGTCAACATAAATAATTAGGACCAAATAAGGTGCATAGATGGCTTGACTATAAGGCCAGTAAAGCAATCGCTTAGGGCCATCTTTTGGGAGGTTTCGGTTTTTCCTTAAAGATATATTGTATATCTGTTATTAAAAAAAAATGAGTGTACATTTAAATTTAAAAAGAATTTTTTTAAGCGAAAGTACAATCACTTTCATGTGAAGATCGTTGTAAAAATTATTAGAAAATGAAATAATTATTAATGAATTATTTCCTTACATGGGTAGGGTAGCTATTTTTTTTCCTCATTTATATAATAATAATAATAATATTATTATTATTATTATTATTATTATTATTATTATTATTATTATTATTATTATTATTATTATTATTATTATTATTATTATTATTACCTTTTTTATTCTCTCTTTTACTATTATTATTCTCATCATTGAAAAAGTCTCTCAATCAGCAACTTACTGTGGCTTACAAGTTGTCTTCTTCAAAGCATTATAACAAGCAATCATTTTATCGAAGCAATGCAAAAAATTTCAATATTATTATATCAACTTATCAAATTGATTTACAAACTACTTTATCATGACTTATTCGCTTTCGTTACTTTCATTTTCATCCTGCATTAGATTGATTGTCCTTAGCTGACCTATTTTTTGGCCATGCTTCTCTTGAGCTGAGGGTCTTCCGGAAATAACCTCTCTATCTTGGGAGCTGCGCACACTCGACCTCTCCAGACCCCGCTTTGTATGTTTCCACTGGGTATGTTGTTTTTGTATATTAACTTATCAAATTCTAAGCCGGTTTTATTATTCTACCTTTATTTTATATTTTTTCATTGAAAATTTATCCTTGATATTTTTACTTAGGGCCTCTCTCTGAAATTTGGCTTTAGGCCCCCACAACCTTGTTGAGACGACCTGATAAGGTGTAAAATAAAATTTTGCAAAATATTCAAATTTGCTCCTAAAGTATTTGATTTGCCTTATATTGGTCCTCATGATTATATTCTGTTCATTAAAGTTCCCACAATTATCTTTCGTCTCAAGTATGCTCCTCCCACTAATAATTGTCTAGTTTAGCAATGACATTGGCCATTGTGGAGCCACGTAGATAAACAAAAAATTCTATATTTACCCTTAAACTATCAAAGGTTTATATATATCATCTGTGATAATTTGGAGTATGCCTCTAAAGTCTGAACAATTAAAATATCCAAATATGCTCTTGAATAACTGAAAAAGGTCAAATGTACCCATACATGGCTTCTACCTTAGCAAACCAAATCAGACTAATATTTTCACGGTAAAAAATCGTTAGTGGAAGGGACATATTTGAAACGGAAAATAACAACGGGGGCTTTCGTGTACCGATAGGCAAATGAAGGATAAATGTAAGAGAAATCAGAAACGTTAAGGGTATATTCGAACATTTTTCCTAAGTTTTAAAAATACATAATTGGTCCTAACTGCTTTGCTGACCAACGAAATCTTGATTTGGTCCAGTATTATTTTTGCGTGGTATATAAAAATCTAGAATGAATTCTATCATTGTATATATAACACTATCCTTCAGTTCATTGAAGAATTACGATATAAGTTTTCTATAACATAAAAGATTATATCTATGACTCAAAGACATGCTAAATTAGAATCCAAAAGAGTATTACAACTCTTTAAAGAAAGTAAAAAACTTAAAAATATCATCCAAATAATCGGATTTGGAAAACTTAATTTTTTTTTAAAAAGAAAAGAGAGACTCAAATAAGCTATTCTACTCTTAACTTCAAAGCCTTAAGCTTAGATCCAACCCGTTAGCTTCGTTATTATCAGCACAAACGACCGGAGGTTTGAATTTCAATTGAGACGGATCAGATCTATCCAAAATAGGAAAATCTATCTCATTTGTGTATGATTTTGTAGACTCAGAAGATGTTTCATTTAGGTTCATAGCCATTGAATTTGGACCCCGAACATAGGTCGTCCTCCTTCTTGTCGACTGAAGCATTTGTCGCGGCACGTTTGCGTGCACACCGCCTCTACCATCATTGTGACACGGAGGCGGCGGCGGTGGTGGTGATGGTAGCGACGGTGGTGGTAGCAGATGATTTGCATGCACACCTCGATCATCATTATTACTTCTAACTGAGCCTGAACTATACGATGGTGGTAGTGATGGTGGCGGCGGCAGATAATTTTCATGCACACCTCTATCATTATTGTTACTTCTACCTGAGCCTGAACGATGTGATGGCGGTGGTAGTGGTGATGGCGGTGGCGGTAGCACTAGATGGTTTACACGCACGCCTCTATCACTACCGTCACCTCTAATAGAGGAAGGACGAAATGATGGTGGTGGTGGAGATCGGGACATAGCTCTTTTCTTCTTCTTCGATCTACGTGAACCTTCTGTGGCGTGTATCTCTCGTTGATGTACTGGATGATGACTTTGAACATGAATCATGAATTCTTGAGAGCCGCGAACTATTTGACGACAAACATGACAACGAAGCAGTGTCGGACGAGTTGACATGCTGAAGAACAAAACAAAAAAAAAATTAAACAATGTTAGAAATGCTAATATTTGAAGTCAAACAAAACATAAAAATTTATCTAAAAAGAGGTAGAGTTGACCTATCTGATTTGTCAGAATGAAGAGATGACACTGAATTATGCAAGTTAATTCTAGAGACTGTATAAAGAATTTATAGGCTAATACACTACTCACCTTCCAACTTATTGTAGATTCCAAATGTTCTATAATGGCAAGTTTATCAATGTAGAATAATACCGTTTTGTAAAATGATATATCTGCAAACAAAACTCGAAATTTAATTGATGTTTTTCCTTTTTAGAGATGTTATTTTCCTTTTATGTTTATAGTCACTGATTGATATTATGCAAAATCTATTAATTTTCTCTAAACATTGGGAGAAAAATATTTTTCCTCTTCTGCATTTTTAATTTTTTGTATTTATTTTGTGGTAAAGGAGAGATATTGCTGAAGAAGGGGTACTCATGATGTTTTAGGATGGTTAAGTGTAACATTTTAAAGGCCTCAACAATTTGACCAACTATAAGCTTAACTAAATAGCGAGCAAAGATCATTTTTAACGCTTACTACTAGAAATTCGAAAAAAAGTGACCAAAAATTTGCGACCAAAATTGGTCTATCAAGAAAAGCGATCAAAGTTGGTCGCTAAATTGGAAAAAATTATTAAATAATTATTCTAAATACATTAGCGACCAACGTTAGTCGCTTTTTGATCGATAATGTGGTCAAAATGTTGACCGGACTGGTCAGACTTGCTTGGAAAAAGAAATATTAAAATTAGCAACCAACTTTGGTCGCTTTTTGATCGATAATGTGGTCAAAATGTTGATCGGACTGGTCAGACTTGCTTGGTCAAAGAAATATTGAAATTAGCGACCAACTTTGGTCGCTAATCTGGGACCCAGTTATAAAATTTTAATAATTATATTATTTAAAAAATTATAAAATATAAATAAATATAATTTAAATTTAGCGACCAAAGTTGGTCGCTTACGAAAGGAGAAGCAGATAGAGACCAACTTTGGTTGCTAATTTGGGACCCAGTTATAAAATTTTAATAATTATATATTTATATTAAAAAAATATAAAATATAAATAAATATAATTTAAAATTAGTGACCAAAGTTGGTCGCTTACGAAAGGGGAAGCAGGTAAAGACCAACTTTGGTCGCTAATTTGGGACCTTGTTCTAAAATTTTAATAATTATATTATTATTTTAAATATTATATAAAATATAAATAAATCTGATTTAAAATTAGCGACCAACTTTGGTCGCTAATTTTAATTTTTGGATAATTAGAGACCAAATATAGCAAATTAAGTTTTAACTATTTGACCAAAATAGCCACCAACGTTGGTCGCGATTTCTAGAAAAAAAAATTAAATAACTTTTTTTTCTATTTTAGTTTTTAAATATTATAAGCTATAAAAAATATTATTAGCTATAAATATTTTATTTTATTTAACTACAATTATTATAAATAATTAAAAACTATAAGCATAATCTTTAAAAAAATTATATTAACTAGGTAATTACTTTTAATAGATTATAATAGCATGTATGTAAAGGAATTTTTTAAGTTATATTTAAGTATATGAGTAATTTCATACACACGCATAAACTATATTGTAATTGATGATCAATCTTATACATTACTACGTACGAATAATTAATGAATTGATAAACCAATATAATATTATTCTATGAATTGTATATATATGTATACACACACTATATATATATATATATATATATATATATATATATATATATATATATATATATATATATATATATATATATATATATATATATATATATATATATATATATATATATATATATATATATATATATATATATATATATATATATATATATATATATATATATATATATATATATATATATATATATATATATATATATATATATATTTGTTATAGTATATGTTAGTGTGTGTATATATATAACACACACTTCATGCTACTTTAACTACATATATAGCATGTTATAGTATATGCTATTGTGTTCATTATTTGTATTATAATAGAGTTAATGAATTACATTCATTCATCAATAGGTTATAAGTCGATAAAGTGTCTATGTGTGTGCATGTGTGTGTGTCTATATATATATAAGAACATGAAGCAGTAGGAACACAGAGTCGGGTTCTTTTAGGTATTGATACACTTGTAAATTGATTCATCGACTTATAACCTACTTAGATGCATCGTTGAAATATTAAAAACAAAACGTCTCGACTTATATCAATTAATATGTTATAATTGATTCATCGACTTATAACCTAGTGATAAATGAATGTAATTCATTAACTCTGTTATAATACAAATAATGAATATAGTAGCATATACTATAACATGCTATATATGTAGTTAAAGTAGCACAAAGTGTGTGTTATATATATACACACACTAACATATACTATAACAAGTTATATATACGTTATAGTATTACAGTGAAGTGTCTGTGTGTGTGTATGTGTGTGTGTGTCTATATATATATATATATATATACAATTCATAGAATAATATTATATTGGTTTATCAATTCATTAATTATTCGTACGTAGTAATGTATAAGATTGATCATCAATTACAATATAGTTTATGCGTGTGTATGAAATTACTCATATACTTAAATATAACTTAAAAAGGTCATTTACATACATGCTATTATAATCTATTAAAAGTAATTACCTAGTTAATATAATTTTTTTAAAGATTATGCTTATAGTTTTTAATTATTTATAATAATTGTAGTTAAATAAAATAAATATTTTAGCTAACAAGATTTTTTTATAGCTTATAGTATTTAAAACCAAAATAGAAAAAAAAGTTATTTAATTTTTTTTAGAAATAGCGACCAACATTGGTCACTATTTTTAAAATAGCGACCAACGTTCAAACAGTCAAAACTTAATTAAATAGCGACTAACGTTGGTCATTTTTTGTAAATCCAGACTCAAAAACGGGTGTCCCCCTCCCATTCTCTTATTTTCTAAAACAAAATTTCCCCAACTCTCTCTCAACAAATTCCCTTCTCTATTTCCCTCACACAAATCAATCCCCCCAC
The DNA here is from genome assembly GCF_000715075.1 of Nicotiana tabacum. Taxonomy (NCBI): domain Eukaryota; kingdom Viridiplantae; phylum Streptophyta; class Magnoliopsida; order Solanales; family Solanaceae; genus Nicotiana; species Nicotiana tabacum. Next base: position 23,283,796 of record NC_134086.1, on the reverse strand, counting down.
CCCGCGCCACCAATGTGACCGCCTGAGCCACCGCTGGAGCCGCCGCTGCCCCTTTCTCTCCTTCTCCACCTAAAAAAAACCTAGGTTTGAATTATAACCTTGAATCTTTGTTATTTCTAGTTTTTGTTTCAATTATTTCAATATTATAGTTTAAGGATATAAATTAGTGTTTAAATACTTTAAACATTGTATTTTATTGAGGATTCGGGTTTAGGTCTTGTTTTAGTTAGCTTTGTTAATTAATTTTATTAACTAATTAGTTTAATTAGTGTTAAATTTAGTTTAGTTAGATTTGAATTATACTTTGTATTGTCTTGATAGTTTAGTTAGAATCTAGGGTTTATGATATGAATTGAACCTTTAAGATATGAGTTGAACCTTTAAGATATGAATTAAGCCTTTAGGATATGAATTGAACCTTTAGGATATGAATTGAACTTTTAGTTTATGTATTGAAATTTTAGTTTATAAATTAAAATTTTAGGATATGAATTGAACTTTTGTGGATATGAGTTGAAATTTTAGGATACAAATTGGACTTTTAGGATATGAATTGAACCTTTAGGATATGAATTGGACTTTTAGTTTATGTATTGGAATTTTAGTTTATAAATTGAAATTTTAGAATATGAATTGAGCTTTTGTGGATATGAGTTGAACCTTTAGGATATGAATTGAGCCTTTCGGATATGAATTGGACTTTTAGGATATGAATTGAACTTTTAGTTTATGTATTGGATTTTTAATTTATAAATTGAAATTTTAGGATATGAATTGAATTTTGTGGATATGAATTGAACTTTTAGGATATGAATTGAGCCTTTAGGATATGAATTGGACATTTAGGATATGAATTGAACCTTTAGGATATGAATTGGACTTTTAGTTTATGTATTGGAGTTTTAGTTTATAAATTAAAATTTTAGGATATGAATTGAATTTTGTGGATATGAATTGAATTTTGTGGATATGAATTGAACTTTTAGGATATGAATTGAGCCTTTAGGATATGAATTGAACTTTTAGTTTATGTATTGGAATTTTAGTTTATAAATTAAAATTTTAGGATATAAATTGAACTTTTGTGGATATGAATTGAACTTTAAGTATATGAATTGAGCCTTTAGGATATAAATTGGGCTTTTAGTTTATGTATTAGATTTTTAGTTTATAAATTAAAATTTTAGGATGTGAATTGAACTTTTGTGGATATGAATTGAACTTTTAGGATATGAATTGAGAATTTAGGATATGAATTGGACTTTTAGGATATGAATTGGACTTTTAATTTATGTATTGAAATTTTAGTTTATAAATTGAAATTTTAGGATATGAATTGAACTTTTTAGGATATGAGTTGAACCTTTAGGATATGAATTGAATTTTTTGTGTATGAATTGAACTTTTAGGATATGAATTGAGTCTTTAGGATATGGATTGAAATTTTTGTGTATGAATTGAGCTTTTAGAATATGAATTGAATCTTTAGGATATGAATTGGACTTTTAGTTTATGTACTGGAATTTTAGTTTATAAATTGAAATTTTAGGATATTAATTGAACTTTTGTGGATATGAATTGAGCCTTTAGGATATGAATTGAACTTTATACTTTGTTGGTTTTAATGTTGTTGTGTTGTTGTTGTTGTTGTTGTTGTTGATGTTGGTATTGTCACACCTCCTTTTTGCGCGTCCGGCCCCGAAGGGTAGAATGCGCGAGGGAGTTTTTCCAATTTAAGTGACAATATTCGAAATGAGATTATTTATTTAATTCAGAGTCGCCACTTGGGAAAGGTTTGGCTTTTGGTGTCCCAAGTCACCGGTTTATCTTGAATCCCAAATCGAGGAAATTTTTCGACTTTTCCAAATGAAGTCTGCTAACCAGAAATTCTAAGTAAGGAATTCTGTTGACCCGAGGGAAGGTGTTAGGCACCCTCGAATCCCGTGGTTCTAGCACGGTCGCTTAAATTGTTATAATGGCTAATTATCTGATTTAAATACATGTTGTGACTTACGTGCTTTTATTAAGTTTAAACCGCTTTTATTATTACCATTTATTTTTATAGAATTGCAACGTCGTGAAAATGTATCTCGAACTACGTCGCAATCAATGCACCCGTAATTGTTAAACACACTTCGACTCCGTTGAGATTTGGATTCGGGTCACATTAATGCGCACCCAAGTTTAAGAATGTAATTTAATCGAGCCGTGCCTAAAGAGTTTAACGCATTATTATTTTTGGAGAAGGCCATGAAATTCACTAAACAGCCTATCCTGAATTCTAGATATTTATTATGGTTAATCATTGAGGGCCCCGCAATTTGCATTTTTTATTTAGCGAGGCTCGTCTCATTATTTTAGAAGAGGATATCCTAAAGTGACTACATTTCTATTATGTTTGTTTCCAGAAATAGAAGAAGAAAATGTATGCTAATTGAAGTATATGTTTTGGCCTAAACCGGACTCTTAACAATTTCTGATTAATTACTTATAAAGTGAAAAGACGTCATACCTTACGAAAATGCTTTGGTTGGACAAAGAAATTACATATGAGATTGATGAAATGCAACACTTAATCCGAACAACATCCTTAAGTCGAGTTCAAATTAAATTGCTTAAACAGGATTAATAGAGTTCCTTATTAAAGGATGTTACTGATGATGTTCAAAACTAGTCCTATAAACTGCCTAAAGAAATCGAAACTGGATGATTCAAAATTGTATTATATTTGGCTAGATTTAACAGCCATTTGCCCCTACCTATTCAAGCATGCTAAAAGAATGAGTTTAAGTTTAACAATTGTATAAATAGTGTCATATTCCATGGATTGTATTTACATCCTGTATGCTACTAAACGAATCAAATACCGCAGTTTCAGATTAACATAAACTTTACTTAAGTACAAACTTACTAATGTATTCTCTATTAGCTATAAACTAAAATTTACACAACTTAACAACATTTATGAAAAGGCAGTCAGTAAATAACAGGTGATTATAACTCCTTCAAATCTTTCTATTCATGCTTTTCAATGTTACAATCAGCTACACCAATGTGAGACTCGAGATGTGTACCTGGAAATACTGAAAATGCAAAGGAGAAGAGGAAGAAGATAGGGAAATCAGCAGCAACAAGAAACAGAATAGCAGTAGCAGCAGGACACAGAATAGCAGCAGCAACAAGAAACAGAATAGCAGCAGCAACAACACACGAAACAATTGGAGTTGGATCAAGACCCCAACTAGACCAAGTCCCCGAGTAAAACAACAACAACTAGCAGACTCAGTTGGGATTTGGAAGAAATCAGTATTGCACAAACAGGTCAAGACCAGTGAAATCAAGACAGCAATCAAAAAATGTAATTTCTAATTCTGCCTGTCTGTCTATCAAAGAGAATTCTTTTCCAGTTTTCTGTTTTTTTTTAGAACTTCAGCTTTCAATCTCCAAACTAAATTTTCTGTGTGTATTCTCTTTGTCTCTGTCTGTGTGTGTGCATCTATGTCTCTCTTAAGGTCTGTGTGCCTGTCTATGTATATATGGGTATGTATTTTGCTCTCTCTTCTCGGATCTATATGATGTGTTTTCTTATGTCTGTATGTTCTCCCTAAACTGATGGAAGTTCTTCCTTTTATAAGCCTAAGGTCTGCCCTTTAACAGCCTGTTCATCAATCACAAAACACCCTCCCATGTGCTCCCCCTTTTTCAGTTTCCACTTAATTACTTAAAAATAAAACCCTCCCATGACATTCCCTGGCAGACTCACTTTAAGTAATGTTTATTATTTCTGAAACTAAAGTAGAGTATGGGCAGCAGAATGTAATCTGACAGCATGTGCTGTCAACTATTTTATTCAAAAGCCCTTATGCATGGCACAGGCTATGCACAAATGCATCTGTGGTGCACAAATGCACATGTTGTGCACAAGTGCACATGCCCTCCAATTCAGAACTTAAACAAAACATTCCTTTTACATTTCTGATTCAAATTAACAACTATAAGTAAACAAACTCAGTTCCTAATTGATTCAAACAAATGTGTCCAGAAGCAAATCGATTTGTTATTGTTCAGGCAGTTGAAACTAATTGACGACACATGTCGACTCGACTATATTAATCATAACATGCACAATCGTAGCCAAAAATCAGACATTTAACAGTATCGACACATGATTTGAATTGTACTGACCAAACAGAATTGTACTCGAGGAGTCAGTTAATCGGTTCAAATTCGAGATTCAGTTAATTGCACAACACCTACATACATACGCATTATCAGAACAGGAGAGGGACTTAATCAAACACGTAGGTTCAAACAAAGTGGACAGGACACAGTTGATAAAACTCAAAACACAAATTTCACAAAACATGAACAGCCTTTAAAACAATCACATGGACTAAAACAAATAAAGAAAAAAGAACAAAACTCACCTTAAACCCCGAAAAATCAAAAGACCCTAGCCTGGACTCGAACAGACCTTTCTTAAGGCTGAACGGACTTTAATTGAAGTATTTCTCAGATGAGAAACACTTCGATTAAGGTCCATTAGACCTTAATCTCTTCGGCTTGAACAAGATACGGACCAGTGATGAGGAACTCTAAGGTTCCAAAAATTAGATCCGGGATTCATGCTTCCCTGGTCAGATTCGGACCAAACCAAGCATGGTTTGATCACGAGGGGGTCTGGGGAGTGTCTGGTATGAATTTAGGGCAGATTGGTGTAGATCGAGTTTTGACTCGAATCTTCAAATGAAGATTCGAGAAGGTGGGATGGGATTCGAGCTGAACGGTTGGTGGATCCATGTTCAGGGTGTCAAGGTGGTCCTAGGGTGTTAAGGTGAAGGTCACCGACGTTCATGCTGCCGGGTTTCTGGTGAAGGGAGATGGGGGCGGCTCTAGGGTTCCGGGGTTCTTGTGAAGATGATGAAAGGCAGGGGTATTTGGATAGGGGGTGGGGTATGAGGGGAAGCTTATATATGGAGTGGGTGAATGGATCTCAGCCGTTGGATGAGGCACGATGAAGGGCCAGGATCCTTCAGCTCGCGGGAAAACGGTGTCGTTTCAGGTGCTGGGGTCAAAGTTGGTTTGGGTAACGGGTCGGGCAAATGGGGTTATGGGTGAGAGATCCGGACCGTTGGATCAGCCTGGTTTGAACGGTTGGGATGGATTGGCATTGAAACGACGTAGTTTTGGTGTCAAACTACGTCGTTTTGGTGGCCTGGGGATGGGTTGTTCGGACTGGTGGCTTGGGCCGTTCAATTGGGCTTCAGATTTTGAAATGGGCACGGCCCAAATTCATTTAAAACAAATTTTTAACCTCTTTTTCTTTATTTCTAATTTCCTAAATACACAACCTAATTAAATAAAACTAACCACCATTAATTAACACTTAACGTATTTATTTCACGCATATAAAATGTTAAAAGTAGGTAAAATTAAACAAAGCAACAAATCAGGACAAAAGAAATGCGTATTTTTGTGATCTCCCATTCAACAATCGGATTACGGTTCACATTACGCACGACACACATACATTTTGTATTTTGTTTTAATAAAAATGGGCAAATATCATAAATAATTAACAAAGTGCCATGTAAAATCTAAATTTGTATAGCAGGACCATTTGTTATTATTTTTTAATTCTTTTGGAGCGATTGTCGCGTAAGACAAAAATCACGTGCTCACAGCTGCCCCTCTTTGTTCGGAAACACGAAGGGTTTTCGTGCAAAGATAAAGTGAGCGGATATGAGTGACTTTTGCCTATGGACCACTCCGTGTGAAGCATGTTTTTGAAAGATTTGACCGAATCTTTGCTTCAAAGATTTCCTACATATCCTGGGCTAAACAGGAATCAGGTCAATGTAGTTCGGGAAGTTTCAGTAGCTGGGACTACCATGGGATTGCAATGCTTGCTGTTACTGCTGTTGCTGTAGTCACCACTGCTTTACTGACCGCCTTATTACAACCAAAGAAAAAATTGAAACTGAACTAAACACTTATATGCATGTCAACTGCTAGTTACAAGATTCCTATTTATGATTCTTTTGCGACTTGATCATGGGTCTCAGCTGATTTTGCTCGTAGACTTCGATCCGAATCTTGATGCTTGCGAGTTGTAGGTGGTTGCTCACTCTGGGATACTCAATGAGACGTGACTGGCAGAGTTCAGGACCTTAATCAAATGTTGGAGTCGATCTGCCTTCCATTTACTCCGATATCTCGGGACATCTTCTTTTTGTCTTTTTCTTCTTTGATTCTGAATTGAGGCTCCTCCCGTGGGTCATTTTGATCCGTGTGACTTGAGGCTAGACCTACGAGAGAAAACAAACAAACGAACGAAATTTTCTGCCCCAGTTTCACTAGGAAAATTTCGTGAATTATTCGCCAAGAAGTTCATAAGATTGATGAAAGAGGATATGCATGCTCAGTTCAGGGTTGAGGCCCTAAACCGACTAGCTGGGGAGAAGTTTTGTTTTAGAGTTGAAACTCTAATACTGACCAACTGGGGGAAAGTTCAGTTTAGGGTTTAAAACCCTAATGCTGATTAAGAGAAAAAGTTCAGTTTAGGGTTTAAAACCCTAATGCTGACTAAAAGGAAAAAAGTTCAGTTTAGGGTTTAAAACCCTAATGCTGACTAAATGAAAAAGTTCAGTTTAGGGTTTAAAACCCTAATGCTGACTAAATGAAAAAGTTCAGTTTAGGGTTTAAAACCCTAATGCTGACTAAATGAAAAAGTTCAGTTTAGGGTTTAAAACCCTAATGCTGGCTGAAGGAAAAAGTTCAGTTTAGGGTTTAAAACCCTAATGCTGACTAAAGGAAAAAGTTCAGTTTAGGGTTTAAAACCCTAATGCTGACTAAAGGAAAAATTCAGTTTAGGGTTTAAAACCCTAATGCCGGTTGCATGGAAAAGCTCAGTTTAGGGTTTAAGACCCTAATGCTGGCTGAATGGGAAAAGTTCAGTCTAGGGTTTAAAACCCTAATGCTGACTAAAGGAAAAAGTTCAGTTTAGGGTTTAAAACCCTAATGCTGACTAAAGGAAAAATTCAGTTTAGGGTTTAAAACCCTAATGCCGATTGCATGGAAAAGCTCAGTTTAGGGTTTAAGACCCTAATGCTGGCTGAATGAGAAAAGTTCAGTCTAGGGTTTAAAACCCTAATGCTGACTAAAGGAAAAATTCAGTTTAGGGTTTAAAACCCTAATGCTGATTGCATGGAAAAGCTCAGTTTAGGGTTTAAAACCCTAATGCTGGCTGAAGGAAAAAGTTCAGTTTAGGGTTTAAAACCCTAATGCTGACTAAAGGAAAAATTCAGTTTAGGGTTTAAAACCCTAATGCTGATTGCATGGAAAAGCTCAGTTTAGGGTTTAAAACCCTAATGCTGGCCGAAGGAAAAAATTCAGTTTAGGGTTTAAAACCCTAATGCTGACTAAAGGAAAAATTCAGTTTAGGGTTTAAAACCCTAATGCTGATTGCATGGAAAAGCTCAGTTTAGGGTTTAAACCCTAATGCTGGCTGAATGAAAAAAATTCAGTTTAGGGTTTAAAACCTTAATGCTGACTAAAGGAAAAATTCAGTTTAGGGTTTAAAACCCTAATGCTGATTGCGTGGAAAAGCTCAGTTTAAGGTTTAAAACCCTAATGTTGGCTGAAAGGAAAGAGTTCAGTTTAGGGTTTAAAACCCTAATGCTGACTAAATGGAAAAGCTCAATTTAGGGTTTAAAACCCTAATGCTGGCTGAATGGAAAAATTCAGTTTAAGGTTTAAAACCCTAATGTTGATTAAAGGAAAAAGGTCAGTTTAGGGTTTAAAACCGTAATGCTGACTACATGGAAAAGCTCAGTTTAGGGTTTAAAACCCTAATGCTGGCTGAAGGAAAAAGTTCAGTTTAGGGTTTAAAACCCTAATGCTGACTAAAGGAAAAATTCAGTTTAGGGTTTAAAACCCTAATGCTGATTGCATGGAAAAGCTCAGTTTAAGGTTTAAAACCCTAATGCTGGCTGAAAAGAAAGAGTTCAGTTTAGGGTTTAAAACCCTAATGCTGACTAAATGGAAAAGCTCAGTTTAGGGTTTAAAACCCTAATGCTGGCTGAATGGAAAAATTCAGTTTAGGGTTTAAAACCCTAATGCTGATTAAAGGAAAAAGGTCAGTTTAGGGTTTAAAACCCTAATGCTGACTACATGGAAAAGCTCAGTTTAGGGTTTAAAACCCTAATGCTGGCTGAATGGAAAAAGTTCAGTTTAGGGTTTAAAACCCTAATGCTGACTAAAGGAAAAATTCAGTTTAGGGTTTAAAACCCTAATGCTGATTGCATGGAAAAGCTCAGTTTAGGGTTTAAAACCCTAATGCTGGCTGAATGGAAAAAAGTTCAGTTTAGGGTTTAAAACCCTAATGCTGATTAAAGGAAAAGGGTCAGTTTAGGGTTTAAAACCCTAATGCTGACTGCATGGAAAAGCTCAGTTTAGGGTTTAAAACCCTAATGCTGGCTGAAAGGAAAAAAGTTCAGTTTAGGGTTTAAAACCCTAATGCTGACTGGCTGGGGACAAAGTTCGAGAATACTAAACGATCTCTTTTTTTGAATTTTCTTGTTTTAGTAGAAGATAAAAGGGAGTTTCGTGGAAACTTACCTTTCGAGTGAATTCATCATTGCCAAAGTATTTCTTGTACCCGTGTACCTTCTTCTTTGGGTGACACCTGCTTCTTGCACGGTTGTCTTGGATTATACCTGTTTCAACTTTTCAGACAAAGAACAATTGTTAGTTCAGAAATGACGGTCGGTTTGGTGACCTTGATCGTTCATGTTGCTTTGTTGCGTCCTTATTTCTGTCGCGAAGTCCTGCCGTTGATTGGATCCAAATGGCGAAACTCTTTTGACTGCTCAGGCTTTGTATTTCCAGATTCTGTGATGATTTGCCTCGCAAGGCTCTCTTTTATTTTTCTTTTCTTTTTCTTTTGTGTCCCATCTTGCCTGGAGATTCTCAACGGGGATTTTATTGGGGATACTATGTGGGGATTTGTACAAAAGGAAGCTCTATGGGGGGGAATATTTACAAAGTGGATTCTTTGTGTGGATTTTTGTACAACGGGGCATGCTGGGGATTTGTTTCAAAGCGGGTTTTCCAGGGTTTGTTGGGGTAAGCTTGTTGGGGAAAGCTTGTTGGGGAATATTTACAAAGGGACTCGCTAGGGATGTGCTGAGGAAATTCCAACGGGGATTTTTTTTTTTTTATATTGGGGAGACTCTGTGGGGGATTGTACAAGGAGAGACTCTGTGGGGATTCGTTCGAAGGTGGACTTGCTGGGGGAAATTTCTCTTTTTCCTCTTTACTTTGAACACCATCAAACATCATGATTCATCAGGCTTGGACGAACGTACCAACGAAACGAGGCGTTTTCCTTCATGGAACGTAATTCCGTGCAACCAAACCTGCCACCTGTCCTTTCCGGTACATCTAGGACTTGGGCTTAAACATAAAAGAGATTCGAAGAAAAACAAAGAAAAGATAAAACGAATTTCAGAAAAAGGAGTACCCCCTTCGGGACGAGAAAAACTTATCTGAGGAAGATAATGCTGGCCTTAAATGACATGACATGCTCTTTGGACTGGACGCCTGACTTTTCATGAGCTTGTGTTTCCCTCAACCAGAACGGATCTGTGATTCCAAACCCGGTGGAACTTTGCCAAAACCTCCTTGGGGTGGAGTCATTCTTTCCGGCCAACAGCGCCCTTTGCGGGTTTTCGCCAGCTGACCTCTCTCATTTCTCTTCCTGTCATCGCTTGATAGCACTCTTTGTGAGTTTTTACTAAACAAGCTCTCTCATTTTGGTTTCTCTACTCCCGTCGCCTCGTGGTGCCCGAAGGTTTTCACCGACGAGACTCTCTCATTTTATCTCTCTCAATTCAGAGTGTGCCGGTCTCCATTTGTGACGGTTATTGGTTCCCCACTATCTTTGGTAATTGATCTGAAGGCTTGTGCTTGGTAAAGAGAGGTAGATGATACTAACTTCTAAACTGCTCGACGTGCCCCGGTTTCAATTTCAGGGTTAATGGGATTTTATTGTTAGTGTGACTGAACCTCAGGGAGAGGCTGCCTACGTATCCTTTCGGAATCAAGTCAAATGTAGTTCAGGCCTCAATCAAAGGTTTTTTTTATAAGCGGCTCAAAGGTTTGTAGAGAGAATTGGATAGTGTTTGGGGAGTAGTGGGGAATAAAACCTTCATCATTTCAAATGTGTCAAGACTACTGGAGTATAATTCAGACGTAGTATCTCTTGACTGCATCCGCATTTACTGCTGTGTCGGGGTCATTTCCTTCGATATCACCTAAATACAATGCTCCTCTCGGCAATATCTTCCTTATGATGTATGGGCCTTTCCAATTTGGAGCAAACTTCCCTTTTGCTTTCTCATGATGCGGCAGAATACGCCTCAGTACCAGCTGACCTACTTCGAAATTCCTGGGTCGGACTTTCTTGTTGTAAGCACGGGCCATCCTTCGTTGGTACAACTGTCCGTGACAAACCGCGGCCATTCTCTTTTCATCAATCAAAGTCAATTGCTCTAACCGAGTCTTGACCCACTCGCTGTCTTCGATTTCTGCTTCGACAATGGTTCGAAGCAAAGGAATTTCTACCTCTGCCGGTATTACAGCCTCGGTCCCATAAACCAAAAGATAAGGAGTCGCTCCTACTGATGTGCGTACCGTAGTGCGATACCCCAACAATGCAAATGGTAACTGCTCATGCCACTGTCGGGAACTTTGGATCGTTTTCCTCAAAATTTTCTTGATGTTCTTGTTTGCCGCTTCCACAGCACCATTGGCTTTCGGCCGATAAGGAGTAGAATTCCTATGCGTTATCTTGAATTGCTCACATACATCTCCCATCAAGTGACTGTTCAAGTTTGCTGCGTTATCTGTAATGATAGTCGCAGGAATACCGAAACGACAGATAAGATTTGAGTGTACAAAATCCACTACAGCTTTTTTAGTGACCGACTTGAGAGTGACAGCTTCTACCCATTTTGTGAAGTAATCGATGGCAACCAGTATAAACATGTGTCCATTCGAAGCCTTCGGTTCGATTGGTCCAATGACGTCCATGCCCCAGGCGACAAATGGCCAAGGTGAAGACATGGGATGCAGCTCTGTGGGAGGTGCATGAATCAAATCACCGTGCACCTAACACTGATGACACTTCCGAACGAAGCTAAAGCAATCCTTTTCCATGGTCATCCAGTAATAACCTGCTCGAAGGATTTTCTTTGCTAAGACATACCCGTTCATGTGAGGTCCGCACACACCTGCATGTACTTCGTGCATGATCTTTCTTGCCTCCTCGATATCGACACATCTTAGAAGATTGAGGTCCGGGCTCCTCCTATACAACAATTCACCGCTTAGAAAGAAACCACTTGCATGCCACCTAATGGTCCTCTTTTGATCTCCAGTAGCGTGCTCGGGGTATTCTTGTGTCTTCAGGAACCTTTTGATGTCATGGTACCAAGACTGCGTATTTGATCCCGCCTCGATTACATTGCAGTAACCGTGTCTTTCCTTGATTTGGATTTTCAAAGGATCGACGTGGGCGTTGCCCGGGTAGGGTAGCATTGAAGCCAAAGTAGCAAGTGCATCTGCCAGTTCATTGTGACACCTCGGGATATACCTGAACTCTATTGATGTAAAACGCTTGCTGAGGTCCTCCACATGCTGTCGATAAGGGATAAGTTTGACATCCTGAGTTTCCCATTCGCCTTGGGCTTGCCGGATAATCAGGTCAGAATCTCCCATAATCAGTAAGTCTTCGACATCCTGATCGATTTCCATATGCATGCCCATGATGCAGGCTTCATATTCAGCTGTATTATTTGTGCAAAAGAAACGAAGTCTAGCTGTGGCGGGATAATGCTGACCAGAAGGCGAGATCAAAATTGCCCCAATCCCTACACCCTTGGCGTTCACGGCTCCATCAAAGAACATCTTCCAAACATGAGCTTCCTCCGAGACCACTTCTACGGTGTTTACTTCTTCATCTGGAAAGTAGGTATCCAATGGCTGGTATTCCTCATCGACCGGATTTTCGGCCAAATGATCTGCTAGCGCCTGGGCTTTCATTGCCGTGCGAGTGACATAGACTATGTCGAATTCCGTAAGCAAGATTTGCCATTTAGCCAGTCTCCCAGTAGGCATTGGTTTCTGAAATATATACTTCAAAGGATCTAACCTGCTTATGAGGAACGTAGTGTGGGCTTAGAGATAATGTCTCAGCTTTTGAGCAACCCATGTGAGAGCGCAGCATGTCCTTTCCAGCAGAGTGTATTTGGCCTCGTAGCCGGTGAATTTCTTGCTCAAGTAGTAGATTGCTTGCTCCTTCTTTCCGGTTAGGTCGTGTTGCCCGAGGACGCAACCGAAAGAGTTCTCCAAGACTGTCAGATACAAGAAAAGTGGCCTCCCCGGTTCTGGAGGGACCAAGATTGGGGGATTCGAAAGGTATTCTTTGACTTTATCAAAGGCTTTTTGACACTCAGTTGTCCATTTAATCGCCGCATCTTTCCTTAACAACTTGAATATGGGCTCACACGTGCTTGTCAGCTGGGCAATAAACCGATTGATGTAGTTCAACCTGCCCAACAGACTCATCACGTCTTTCTTTGTTCTCGGGGGAGGTAGATCTCTGATGGATTTTATCTTAGTTGGATCTAGCTCGATACCTCTCCTGCTTACGATGAAGCCCAAAAGTTTGCCCGACGGAACTCCGAAAGCGCATTTGGCTGGGTTCAACTTCAAGTCATACTTCCTTAATCTCTCGAAGAATTTCCTCAAGTCTTGGATGTGATTATCCTGCGTCCTGGACTTGACTATCACGTCGTCCACGTACACCTCTATTTCCTGATGCATCATGTCATGGAAAATGGCAGTCATGGCCCTCATGTAAGTAGCCCCAGCATTCTTCAAACCAAATGGCATGACCCGGTAACAGTAGGTGCCCCAAGGCGTGGTGAAAGCAGTTTTCTCGGCGTCCTCTTCATCCATCAATACCTGATGATATCCAGCGTAACAATCTACGAAAGACTGTATCTCGTGTTTGGCGCAATTATCGACGAGGATGTGGATGTTGGGTAGCGGGAAATTATCTTTAGGACTTGCTCTGTTCAGATCTCGGTAATCTACACATACCAAAGTTTTCCCGTCCTTTTTTGGTACTGGAACCACATTCGCCAACCATGTTGTATATTGGACTACCCGAATCACTCCCGTTTTCAGTTGTTTGGTGATCTCCTCTTTAATCTTGTCACTGACCTCAGTTTTGAACTTTCGTTGCTTTTGTTGAACTGGAGGACAATCAGGATGAATCAGCAATTTATGAACCACTAGATCAACACCTAGTCCCGGCATGTCATCATATGACCAAGCAAACACGTCTTTAAATTCAAAAAGAAGTTGAATTATCGCCTCTCGCGCTTTCTTGTCCGTGTGAATGCTTATCTTGGTCTCCCGGATTTCTTCCGGGGTTCCTAAATTTACCGATTCAGTGTCATTCAGATTTGGCTTAGGTTAATTCTCGAAATGTTCCAACTCTCGGTTTATTTCCCTAAAAGCTTCTTCCGCATCATATTCTGGTTCTGGGTTCATTAATTCTCAGTTAAATAGCTCATTTGTGATCTGGGCGTGAAATCCGCAAGCATGTCATATTTAAAGCCGCATTATTATAACTGAAAAGAAAGATAAAAGGAAAAATAACAAATATCAGAACAAAAGAAAGAATGGGAAAGCAACGATGATGATTTTTTTTTATTTTTCTTTGGGAAGTTGGAAGACAACACCATTTACAACTTAGGAATTCAAAACAACAATTGAAAGGAAGAAAACGTTCAAGTTATGTCCTGGAGATAACTTGTGACACAGGAAAGGTGGCAGGACAGGTCTACCCGGACTTCCGTCTAGTCGGGAATGGCGTGGCCTCCCAGTTTTGAAGTTTGGCGTTCGGCCCCACGTACATCATCTCAGCAATGCTTGTGCCTTCACCTGGTTGAACCATGTGGACCTCGTAGAGCATCTCTCTCATCGCCCCACATATCTCCTCGATTTCCTCAGCTGTGAAGACCTCATCATCATCTTCTTCAGCGTACCTTGGCCTGATGAAAGTTGCATATAAATCTGGCAGTGGTCGACGTAACTTCCAACCCTCATTTTTCCTTTTCTTTGCCCACTCTTCGTCTGCTGGAGTAGGTTTGAAACCTAGTCCAAAAGGTTTCTTGGTGACTGGCAAGGTAATGGGTTATGTTATTCCCTGAAGGGTTTGTCCAAGCCCTTTCCCTGGCCTAAATCCGTGTCGGATCATCTCTTTGGCCACCATAACCGAGGCGTTAGACAAGAAAGGCTGGGGGAAGGGTATTCCCTCTTCGTGCTGCTCTACCAGTACAATCTCGAAAGCTTGATAGACCGTATGTTCGCTCCCTTCTCTCGGTTCAAGATATGGGATGGATGGGTCCCGATAGATAGCATGCTCGTCTTCCCCATGGACCACGATCTCTCGGTCTTCGTACTCGAACTTCACCATCTGGTGAAGAGTGGAAGGCACAGCTCCTGCCGCATGGATCCAAGGTCTGCCGAGGAGAAAATTGTAGGATGTATCCATGTCGAGTACCTGGAAGGTCACTTGAAATTCGACTGGTCCTATGACCAACAACAGGTCTATTTCTCCCATGGTATCTCTCTTGATGCCATCGAAAGCCCTTACGCAGACATTGTTGGGTCGGATTCTTCCAGTCCCAATTTCCATTCTTTGTAGCGTGGAAAGCGGGCAAATGTCAACACCTGATCCCCCATCCAACATTACCCGCTTGACATAGTAGTCCTCGCATTTAACGGTTAGATGCAAAGCCTTGTTGTGTGCCGCTCCTTCCGGGGGTAAATCATTCTTGCTGAAAGAGATTTGGTTGACGGCGAAGAATCTTTCTGTCATCCGCTCTAGTTGTTCAACCGAGGTTTCAACTGGCACATATGCTTCATTCAGGGTCTTCAGTAAGATCTTTTGATGCTCGGCCGACCTCATCAACAATGACAGCATGGACACTTGCTCGGGGTACTTGCGCAGTTGATCTATCACTTCGTAATCCGGCATTTTCATTTGTTGGAAGAACACTTCCGCTTCTTCAACACTTACGGGCTTCTTTGGCGGGAAGCGCCTTTGTGTGGCGTTGTTCAGTTCTTGGGTGTTTGAATACCTTCCAATGAAAGTATTTTCTGGAAGTTCTCCTATGACCTCTTTACCTTTGTACATTACCAAAGTCTTTTGATAATTCCACGGCACTGTGGACGGGTTGGTCATTGGCTTTTGTGGCATGCGTCCGATAACCACTGGCTCATTCAGCCGAGGTGGTTGAATCATCCCCCGGACCACATAGGCCCCTTTCGGCACGTACATAGGTTTTGTCTTTTCGATTCCGAAGTTCTGCGTCTTCTCAGCTTGACTTCGTGGTACGTAAAGAACTCCATCTTTTACCGGCACCACTTTCTTCTCCACCTTCTTTTCAGGCTTGCTCTTTATAGCCTTAGCCTCCTCCCCCTTTTTTGGTTTCTGGTCTATTTCAGGCCTTTTCCCTATGTCGACAATGGCAATTATAGCTTTCAAAGCAGGGTCGAATTCTTTGTCTTCGCAAATCATTCCGATCAGCGGCCCATTATTGTGAGCAAGCAATGGATTGTTAGTCACATTTGGGATCTTGTCGTCCCTTAGCACTATTTTCCCTTGCTCTATCAAATTCTCGACCACTCTTTTCAACAACCAGCAGTCATTTGTATCATGTCCCTCGGCCCCTGAATGATAGGTGCATCTGACTCCAGCTTTGTAAGAAGGTGACGTCGGGTTTTGCCTTGTTTGAGGGATTGGTTGCAAGAAACCCAACTGGACTAGCTTCGGGAACAAGGTTGAGTATGGTTCACCGATGGGCGTGAAAGTCCGCCTTCGGGGTGGTCTTGAGGGCGGAAGTTATTCTGCGGGGGTTGTGGGTTATAGTGGTTGCGGTAAGGAGGCTGATTTCTGGGAGGTGGAGCTGGGCCTCGGTTGGCTTGTTGTGGTGGATGGGCATAAGGTTGGGCATTCATGACCATATAAGGTTGATGAGCATATGCCAAATTGGAGTGGGGGTAGTAGTGTTGTGGATTTCTTTCCGGGAAACGGGGCCTGGGATGACGATACTCCCTTGCTTCCGAGGCTGCCATAGTCGTTTCTTCTTTCTTCTTCCCTCTTGTCATTCCTCCGGACCCGCTTTGGACGGCCTGGGAGGTTGCCCTTATGGCTGCTTGACTCAGAATCCTACCTGTTTTCAGACCATTTTCTACCATCTCTCCAATCTTGATCGCTTCCGCGAATGGCTTACCCATGGCTGACATCATGTTTTGGAAATAGTCAGATTCTTGAGCCTGGAGAAAAGTAGTGACCATTTCCACTTCATCCATGGGAGGCTTCACTCTTGACGCCTGTTCGCGCCACTTAATAGCATATTCTCTGAAGTTTTCTGACGGTTTCTTCTTCAAATTCGACAGAGAATTTCGGTCTGGCGCAATGTCGATGTTATACTGGAATTGTTTCACAAAATCTCTGGCGAGATCATCCCATATATGCCATCGGGACATTTCCTGGTCCATATACCATTCCGAGGCTATCCCTACTAGACTTTCCCCAAAATATGCCATTAGCAGTTCTTCTTTTCCGCCGGCTCCCCGCAATTGGTTGCAGTATTTCTTAAGATGTGCAATGGGGTCACCATACCCATCGTATTTCTCGAACTTTGGGGTCTTGAAACCCGCTGGCAGGTGCACGT
This sequence comes from Nicotiana tabacum, assembly GCF_000715075.1. NCBI lineage: Eukaryota > Viridiplantae > Streptophyta > Magnoliopsida > Solanales > Solanaceae > Nicotiana > Nicotiana tabacum. Next base: position 23,266,979 of record NC_134086.1, on the reverse strand, counting down.
GAGGGAACATGCATAGGTCGGCGTAAGAGACGCTCTTCTGCCCGCTCAATCCTTGCATATTCTTCAAACTTTGTTCAAGGCTTCTCATTCTCTTGGCAATCTCATTTTGTTCTGCAATTCTGGGGTTCTGATCCTGCCCGGGTGCAAGCTCGCACTGAGGCGGTAGAGGATTAGTGCTGGTAGCGAACCTAGTTGGTTCCATTGAGAATGATGGTGCTTGGAATGTAAAAGAGGATGAGTCAAAGCTTGGCTTGTACGTGGCAGGCTGTGCCGTAATCGGGCAAGGCGATGCAGTAAAGATGTTCACGCTTGCAACGGTGGCTGACATTCGGGGATGAGGCTCAGAAGGCGATCCAGCAGAGAAGGCTGAGGTGGCTGGGTACCCGAATGGGGTAGCAGGATAATTTATGGGGACATTAGAAGTCCCACTTGACCTGGAGAATAATTCAGGGAATCCGGGGACGACACTTGGCGGCTCTTTCCCATTATTCCAATCGTCCAGCATTTCCAACATGCGGAGCCGTAGGATTCTATTTTCCTCCGCAGTTGCGAATTCAGGTGTGAGGGCGGCTGAGATCGAGCTCTCCTCGGAAACAGGGATTGTTTGCAATGGAATTTTTGAAGACATTTCCACACTTCCTTTTGACCTGGTGAAGTAAGTGTGAGTACTGCTTCTGGTCCTAACAACAGGTAGTTGAACACTTCTCCTTGACCTCATGAAGTATGAGTGCGAGGCCAGACTTTCACCAAACCAACCGTCTTTTCAAAAACCCTGGGCTCAACGACAAACACACGGTTAATTTGCAGCAAATTACATATAGTTAATCTCACGTTGGGCATGATGCACCTATACAGTTAAGTGGATTACTATATGTTTGCTACGAGAGCATGGGTCATTCCGGCATTTCCCTTTTTTTCTTTTTTTTTTTTATTATTATTATTATTTTTCTTTATTTTGCATTAAAGGAAAGGCGACCGGATCCGATGAGGATTGCCTACGTATCACGATGCCTACGTGAATCAGATCATTACGTAGTTCGAAAAACATAAATGAGCGTAAAAGAAGCAACCTCTTTATTGTTGAAATGGTCTATTACAAACTACATTTTGCAAAAGAAAAGCAAACTTTGAAAATAAACCTAGACTCAAAATAGACTAAAATCACCCTGATGGGAAAAACAGGCAGAAGATGCTAAGGTACGGACTTGACTTATGAGTGCATTATGGTTTTGAAAATTGGTGTCCATGGGGCATCGTTCGGCCTCGCCGCGGTCCTAGGCGTGAGATCCCTCTCAAGTTGTTCCAGCTCATGCATAGTCTACTTGACATAACCCATCACTGCCGAGAGGAAGGTAACGCTGGTCATGTTCTCACATCGTAGACATCGTCTGGTGATGGTATGGGCAATGGCCTTGATCCTATCCCTGGTTTGCTTCTTCTCGATGAGTAAGCGTTTTATCTGATCACTACATATCTTGAATACCTGAGCATCCTGCATATGCTAATTCTTCAGTCGTCGTACTTCTAACTTCATCTGGGCTAATGAGTCATACCAGTATCTGCTCTCAATTTGGAAATTCTTGGCCTGATCAGCTGCTTTGATCTCAAGTATAGCCATCTCTTTCTTCATTTTGGCAACAGTTTTCTCGTGGTCGCGTTTTGATTGGTTCAAATACCGGCGATGCTTCTCTATTCTTATCTCCCACTGTGCCTTGAGCTTTGCCATAATCTTTCCCGATTCTTCTAAACCATCTCGCCACTCCGCGACTTCTCTTTTTAAACCCTTAATCAACTGCTAGTCTGATCGACTTCTGGGCTGTTCATCAAGAGACAATCTCAATTTTTGGATTTGGGCCTTGAGTTCTTCATTCTCTTGGACCAATTTATTCTTTTCACTTTGATCTGCCGCGATTTGTATGCTGTTATTGAACTTCAGACTGTCAATTTGTAGCTTCAAATCACCGATCTCTGCCCGATACTCTTTTTCTTTTGCTAACCAATTCCATTGCTCTTGGGATGATTCTACAAAGTCTTTGAGATTCGGTCTCTTAGCTGGTCTTTCGCAAGACAGGTCGCCCCTGAACCAAGCGTGATACCCTGGGGCAACTTCCCCTTTTGCTATATCCATCACACAAGTTCTTGCCGTCAGATGTTGGCACTCACTCCAGATTTGGCAAACTTCTTCTTCGGGGAAACGACCATCTGGACTGATCTCAATCACTTGGGTACTCAGATCTTCATCTTTGGGCACCACTTGATACCTCCCAAGTTGCCTCAAAACCCGATATGGGGCGTAGGGTTGGATGCTTTTAAGTCCCATCAACAGAAAGTGGGGCCTGGTTGCTGGCATGTATATGATTTCCTCAACAGGCGACCATCCGAGCGTCCATTGGATTTGGCTAGCAGTGAGAGTTCAGAAAAATGAGGTCCATGATGTGACGCCCTCAGGTAGATGGAAACCTTTGACTCTAGTGTAGAATTCTTCAATGCAAGTCTTCTCAGGCGAACCGTAACCCAAGAGCGGAGAGCGGCGGCATAAGTGATCGGTCATCCATATTTGTAACAGTAGGTTACATCCTTCGAAAAAGTCGCCCCTGGCTCGACAAGCAGTGAGAGCCCGAAAAATGTCAGCCATAATCATAGGCGCTAGAGTACTCTTATCTTGGGTGAGCAAAGTACTGACAACCCCAGTTATTTTTAGATCGATGTTGCCGTCCTTCCTCGAGAACACTATAAGACCTAAGAAAGCCGTCATGAAAGCTAACTGCCTGTGTTCGTCCCACTTTTGTCGGTTGCCTTTACTACATAGTTTGAAATCCGGCTTATTGAACCCGCCTTCATGACCGTATCTAACATACATGAGATGGAGACTGCAGAAACCTTTGGCAAGATCTGGATGGTGAAATGTTCGGGGTATTTTCAGAAAATCCAAAAACCGGTGTACCGTGACGGCCCTAGGTGCAATCAAGTACTTGAACCTTAACGGAGCTTCATCACCCCCAATGTATCCCGCTATTTCTTCCAACGTTGGGGTGAGTTCGAAGTCTGAAAAATGGAATACATTGTGCGCCGAATCCCAGTAAGTGACCAATGATCTGATAATATCGCCCCGAGGCTGAATGTCTAGTAAATCCGGGAGATTTTTCAGATATTTCCTCACTTTGCCTTGCCCCTCTTTGCCTAAGTCGTTCCACCATAATCGCAACTCAAAAGGGATCTTGGTCATTATTGAAAACGATTCATTTTGTATTGTGCATTCTGCACATTTATTTAGGGTGATAAACTTTATTAGACTCAAAAATTAAAATTATCTAGATTTTTTTTTTAAATTTTTTTTTTTTTTTGCAAAAACGGGAGGTTGGACCCGCCGAGGGTTGCCTACGTATCTCACCCCGTGCGAGAATCAAACCGGCGTAGTTCGGTCAGATCAAAATAGGGGAAACAAAAAATAAAATCCTTTAAAGAAAAGAAGAATAACCCTTTTTTTGAAATTTTGTTATATGTTTTGTTTTTCGTTTTAATATTTATTTTTGAAAAGAGACCAAGGAAATATTTACACATTTTAAACTTCCCTTTTTTAATGAAATTTTGAAAATCTTTTAAAGCGGTGCTACAAATGAAACAAATTTTTTTTTTTGATTTTTATTTATATTTTTTTTTGAAAGTGATTAAAAGGAATAGTCAAACTGAAAGGCGAGCTTTTTTTTTATCTTAGAAAATTCCGGTTAGGTTTGACATCACTCGGACATGGTTTTTTTTTTCAAAATAATAAGTAATTATCTCCCTATCCCGCTATTCTTTTTTTTTTGAAAATTTTTCGGAAACCGGTCAACATGCAGATCTGAAGCAAATAGATGCGCACAACAAACAGGATGCAGCAGGATGGTCTTTTCATTCCAGGTTGCCTGTCCTAGACGGACCCAACCCCTGTGTTGAGTCCCCTATGTCAAATGCAATATGATGCAGATAAGCGTTCCTACTAGGGATCTGGCATGAGGTTTCGTTATACTAGGTTTATAACCTTGGTAGATGTTCTAGACTGTGTACCCGAGCGGACAACTCGAGTCGAGGAGGGGCAACTTACCGGGAACCAAAAGGCCGTCCGGCTTCGTAACTTATCCATCCTCTTTCTTATTTCAGGCATCGACACTAACAGAATAGGGAGCTTCGACCAGTGAGCTTCTCCCCGGAGGTGAAGAGAGAAGGGTTCGGCACAGTTTATATATACAGTTCAGATAATATCAAAGCAGTAAAAAAAAACAGTGCAGCACGTTATGTCAAAACATGTAATAAATATCAGATAATAAAGCCAAATATAACAATTATTCTAAGCTCGAATTCTTGAACCCTGAACCGGAGGTTCTGGGTTCTCTCCCCAGCAGAGTCGCCAGAGCTGTCACACCTCCTTTTTGCGCGTCCGGCCCCGAAGGGTAGAATGCGCGAGGGAGTTTTTCCAATTTAAGTGACAATATTCGAAATGAGATTATTTATTTAATTCAGAGTCGCCACTTGGGAAAGGTTTGGCTTTTGGTGTCCCAAGTCACCGGTTTATCTTGAATCCCAAATCGAGGAAATTTTTCGACTTTTCCAAATGAAGTCTGCGAACCAGAAATTCTAAGTAAGGAATTCTGTTGACCCGAGGGAAGGTGTTAGGCACCCTCGAATCCCGTGGTTCTAGCACGGTCGCTTAAATTGTTATAATGGCTAATTATCTGATTTAAATACATGTTATGACTTTCGTGCTTTCATTAAGTTTAAACCGCTTTTATTATTATCATTTATTTTTATAGAATTGCAACGTCATGAAAATGTATCTCGAACTACGTCGCAATCAATGCACCCGTAATTGTTAAACACACTTCGACTCCGTTGAGATTTGGATTCGGGTCACATCAATGCGCACCCAAATTTAAGAATGTAATTTAATCGAGCCGCGCCTAAAGAGTTTAACGCATTATTATTTTTGGAGAAGGCCATGAAATTCACTAAACAGCCTATCCTGAATTCTAGATATTTATTATGGTTAATCATTGAGGGCCCCGCAATTTGCATTTTTTATTTAGCGAGGCTCGTCTCATTATTTTAGAAGAGGATATCCTAAAGTGACTACATTTCTATTATGTTTGTTTCCAGAAATAGAAGAAGAAAATGTATGCTAATTGAAGTATATGCTTTGGCCTAAACCGGACTCTTAACAATTTCTGATTAATTACTTATAAAGTGAAAAGACGTCATACCTTACGAAAATGCTTTGGTTGGACAAAGAAATTACATATGAGATTGATGAAATGCAACACTTAATCCGAAAAACATCCTTAAGTCGAGTTCAAATTAAATTGCTTAAACAGGATTAATAGAGTTCCTTATTAAAGGATGTTACTGATGATGTTCAAAACTAGTCCTATAAACTGCCTAAAGAAATCGAAACTGGATGATTCAAAGCTGTATTATATTTGGCTAGATTTAACAGCCATTTGCCCCTACCTATTCAAGCATGCTAAAAGAATGAGTTTAAGTTTAACAATTGTATAAATAGTGTCATATTCCATGGATTGTATTTACATCCTGTATGCTACTAAACGAATCAAATACCGCAGTTTCAGATTAACATAAACTTTACTTAAGTACAAACTTACTAATGTATTCTCTATTAGCTATAAACTAAAATTTACACAACTTAACAACATTTATGAAAAGGCAGTCAGTAAATAACAGGTGATTATAACTCCTTCAAATCTTTCTATTCATGCTTTTCAATGTTACAATCAGCTACACCAATGTGAGACTCGAGATGTGTACCTGGAAATACTGAAAATGCAAAGGAGAAGAGGAAGAAGATAGGGAAATCAGCAGCAACAAGAAACAGAATAGCAGTAGCAGCAGGACACAGAATAGTAGCAGCAACAGGAAACAGAATAGCAGCAACAACAACACACGAAACAATTGGAGTGGGATCAAGACCCCAACTAGACCAAGTCCCCGAGTAAAACAACAACAACCAGCAGACTCAGTTGGGATTTGGAAGAAATCAGTATTGCACAAACAGGTCAAGACCAGTGAAATCAAGACAGCAATCAAAAAATGTAATTTCTAATTCTGCTTGTCTGTCTATCAAAGAGAATTCTTTTCCAGTTTTCTGTTTTTTTTTCAGAACTTCAGCTTTCAATCTCCAAACTAAATTTTCTGTGTGTATTCTCTTTGTCTCTGTCTGTGTGTGTGCATCTATGTCTCTCTTAAGGTCTGTGTGCCTGTCTATGTATATATGGGTATGTATTTTGCTCTCTCTTCTCGGATCTATATGATGTGTTTTCTTATGTCTGTATGTTCTCCCTAAACTGATGGAAGTTCTTCCTTTTATAAGCCTAAGGTCTGCCCTTTAACAGCCTGTTCATCAATCACAAAACACCCTCCCATGTGCTCCCCCTTTTTCAGTTTCCACTTAATTACTTAAAAATAAAACCCTCCCATGACATTCCCTGGCAGACTCACTTTAAGTAATGTTTATTATTTCTGAAACTAAAGTAGAGTATGGGCAGCAGAATGTAATCTGACAGCATGTGCTGTCAACTATTTTATTCAAAAGCCCTTATGCATGGCACAGGCTGTGCACAAATGCATCTGTGGTGCACAAATGCATCTGTGGTGCACAAATGCACATGTTGTGCACAAGTGCACATGCCCTCCAATTCAGAACTTAAACAAAACATTCCTTTTACATTTCTGTTTCAAATTAACAACTATAAATAAACAAACTCAGTTCTTAATTGATTCAAACAAATGTGTCCAGAAGCAAATCGATTTGTTATTGTTCAGGCAGTTGAAACTAATTGACGACACATGTCGACTCGACTATATTAATCATAACATGCACAATCGTAGCCAAAAATCAGACATTTAATAGTATCGACACATGATTTGAATTGTACTGACCAAACAGAATTATACTCGAGGAGTCAGTTAATCGGTTCAAATTCGAGATTCAGTTAATTGCACAACACCTACATACATACGCATTATCAGAATAGGAGAGGGATTTAATCAAACACGTAGGTTCAAACAAAGTGGACAGGACACAGTTGATAAAACTCAAAACACAAATTTCACAAAACATGAACAGCCTTTAAAACAATCACATGGACTAAAACAAATAAAGAAAAGAGAACAAAACTCACCTTAAACCCCGAAAAATCAAAAGACCCTAGCCTGGACTCGAACAGACCTTTCTTAAGGCTGAACGGACTTTAATTGAAGTATTTCTCAGATGAGAAACACTTCGATTAAGGTCCATTAGACCTTAATCTCTTCGGCTTGAACAAGATACGGACCAGTGACGAGGAACTCTAAGGTTCCAAAAATTAGATCCGGGATTCATGCTTCCCTGGTCAGATTCGGACCAAACCAAGCATGGTTTGGTCACGAGGGGGGTCTGGGGAGTGTCTGGTATGAATTTAGGGCAGATTGGTGTAGATCGAGTTTTGACTCGAATCTTCAAATGAAGATTCGAGAAGGTGGGATGGGATTCGAGCTGAACGGTTGGTGGATCCATGTTCAGGGTGTCAAGGTGGTCCTAGGGTGTTAAGGTGAAGGTCACCGGCGTTCATGCCGCCGGGTTTCTGGTGAAGGGAGATGGGGGCGGCTCTAGGGTTCCGGGGTTCTTGTGAAGATGATGAAAGGCAGGGGTATTTGGATAGGGGGTGGGGTATGAGGGGAAGCTTATATATGGAGTGGGTGAATGGATCTCAGCCGTTGGATGAGGCACGATGAAGGGCCAGGATCCTTCAGCTCGCGGGAAAACGGTGTCGTTTCAGGTGCTGGGGTCAAAGTTGGTTTGGGTAACGGGTCGGGCAAATGGGGTTATGGGTGAGAGATCCGGACCGTTGGATCAGCCTGGTTTGAACGGTTGGGATGGATTGGCATTGAAACGACGTAGTTTTGGTGTCAAACTACGTCGTTTTGGTGGCCTGGGGATGGGTTGTTCGGACTGGTGGCTTGGGCCGTTCAATTGGGCTTCAGATTTTGAAATGGGCACGACCCAAATTCATTTAAAACAAATTTTTAACCTCTTTTTCTTTATTTCTAATTTCCTAAATACACAACCTAATTAAATAAAACTAAGCACCATTAATTAACACTTAACGTATTTATTTCACGCATATAAAATGTTAAAAGTAGGTAAAATTAAACAAAGCAACAAATCAGGACAAAAGAAATGCGTATTTTTGTGATCTCCCATTCAACAATCGGATTACGGTTCACATTACGCACGACACACATACATTTTGTATTTTGTTTTAATAAAAATGGGCAAATATCATAAATAATTAACAAAGTGCCATGTAAAATCCAAATTTGTATAGCAGGACCATTTGTTATTATTTTTTAATTCTTTTGGAGCGATTGTCGCGTAAGACAAAAATCACGTGCTCACAGCTGCCCCTCTTTGTTCGGAAACACGAAGGGTTTTCGTGCAAAGATAAAGTGAGCGGATATGAGCGACTTTTGCCTATGGACCACTCCGTGTGAAGCATGTTTTTGAAAGATTTGACCGAATCTTTGCTTCAAAGATTTCCTACATATCCTGGGCTAAACAGGAATCAGGTCAATGTAGTTCGGGAAGTTTCGGTAGCTGGGACTACCATGGGATTGCAATGCTTGCTGTTACTGCTGTTACTGTAGTCACCACTGCTTTACTGACCGCCTTATTACAACCAAAGAAAAAATTGAAACTGAACTAAACACTTATATGCATGTCAACTGCTAGTTACAAGATTCCTATCTATGATTCTTTTGCGACTTGATCATGGGTCTCAGCTGATTTTGCTCGTAGACTTCGATCCGAATCTTGATGCTTGCGAGTTGTAGGTGGTTGCTCACTCTGGGATACTCAGTGAGACGTGACTGGCAGAGTTCAGGACCTTAATCAAATGTTGGAGTCGATCTGCCTTCCATTTACTCCAATATCTCGGGACATCTTCTTTTTGTCTTTTTCTTCTTTGATTCTGAATTGAGGCTCCTCCCGTGGGTTATTTTGATCCGTGTGACTTGAGGCTAGACCTGCGAGAGAAAACAAACAAACAAACGAACGAAATTTTCTGCCCCATTTTCACTAGGAAAATTTCGTGAATTATTTGCCAAGAAGTTCATAAGATTGATGAAAGAGGATATGCATGCTCAGTTCAGGGTTGAGGCCCTAAACCGACTAGCTGGGGAGAAGTTTGGTTTTAGAGTTGAAACTCTAATACTGACCAACTGGGGGAAAGTTCAGTTTAGGGTTTAAAACCCTAATGCTGATTAAGAGAAAAAGTTCAGTTTAGGGTTTAAAACCCTAATGCTGACTAAAAGGAAAAAAGTTCAGTTTAGGGTTTAAAACCCTAATGCTGACTAAATGAAAAAGTTCAGTTTAGGGTTTAAAACCCTAATGCTGACTAAATGAAAAAGTTCAGTTTAGGGTTTAAAACCCTAATGCTGACTGAAGGAAAAAGTTCAGTTTAGGGTTTAAAACCCTAAGGCTGACTGAAGGAAAAAGTTCAGTTTAGGTTTAAAACCCTAATGCTGACTAAAGGAAAAAGTTCAGTTTAGGGTTTAAAACCCTAACGCTGACTAAAGGAAAAAGTTCAGTTTAGGGTTTAAAACCCTAATGCTTACTAAAGGAAAAATTCAGTTTAGGGTTTAAAACCCTAATGCTGGCTGAATGGAAATAGTTCAGTTTAGGGTTTAAAACCCTAAGGCTGATTAAAGGAAAAAGTTCAGTTCAGAGTTTAAAACCCTAATGTTGACTAAAGGAAAGAGTTCAGTTTAGGGTTTAAAATCCTAATGCTGACATGCATGGAAAAAGTTTAGTTTAGGGTTTAAAACCCTAATGTTGACTAAAGGAAAAATTCAGTTTAGAGTTTAAAACTCTAATGCTGATTGCATGTAAAAGCTCAGTTTAGGGTTTAAAACCCTAATGCTGGCTGAATGGAAAAAAGTTCAGTTTAGGGTTTAAAACCCTAATGCTGACTAAAGGAAAAATTCAGTTTAGGGTTTAAAACCCTAATGCTGATTGCATGGAAAAGCTCAGTTTAGGGTTTAAAACCCTAATGCTGGCTGAAGGAAAAAGTTCAGTTTAGGGTTTAAAACCCTAATGCTGACTAAAGGAAAAATTCAGTTTAGGGTTTAAAACCCTAATGCTGATTGCATGGAAAAGCTCAGTTTAAGGTTTAAAACCCTAATGCTGGCTGAAAAGAAAGAGTTCAGTTTAGGGTTTAAAACTCTAATGCTGACTAAATGGAAAAGCTCAGTTTAGGGTTTAAAACCCTAATGCTGGCTGAATGGAAAAATTCAGTTTAGGGTTTAAAACCCTAATGCTGATTAAAGGAAAAAGGTCAGTTTAGGGTTTAAAACCCTAATGCTGACTGCATGGAAAAGCTCAGTTTAGGGTTTAAAACCCTAATGCTGGCTGAATGGAAAAAAGTTCAGTTTAGGGTTTAAAACCCTAATGCTGACTAAAGGAAAAATTCAGTTTAGGGTTTAAAACCCTAATGCTGATTGCATGGAAAAGCTCAGTTTAGGGTTTAAAACCCTAATGCTGGCTGAATGGAAAAAAGTTCAGTTTAGGGTTTAAAACCCTAATGCTGATTAAAGGAAAAGGGTCAGTTTAGGGTTTAAAACCCTAATGCTGACTGCATGGAAAAGCTCAGTTTAGGGTTTAAAACCCTAATGCTGGCTGAAAGGAAAAAAGTTCAGTTTAGGGTTTAAAACCCTAATGCTGACTAAAGGAAACAAAGTTCGAGAATACTAAACGATCTTTTTTTTTTGAATTTTCTTGTTTTAGTAGAAGATAAAAGGGAGTTTCGTGGAAACTTACCTTTCGAGTGAATTCATCATTGCCAAAGTATTTCTTGTACCCGTGTACCTTCTTCTTTGGGTGACACCTGCTTCTTGCACGGTTGTCTTGGATTATACCTGTTTCAACTTTTCAGACAAAGAACAATTAATTACGTTTAAAAAATAATTAAATTCTTGAAATTAGCGACCAATTGGTCGCTTATGTTTAAAAAAAATTAAAAAAAGCGACCAACTTTGGTCGCTAATTTTCAGATTTTAAAATATAATATTTGGTTTATAGACCAAAGTTGGTCGCTATATTTTGAATAATAATAAATAAAAAACGTAATTTAAATATAGAGACCAACTTTGGTCGCTAAATTTATATTATTAAAATATTTAAGCGACCAAAGTTGGTCGGTATATTGTTTACCCGCGCTTTTTGATCGCTTTTTGACTTGTAAGCAACCAATTTTGGTCGCTTTTTGTGGTCGTTTTTTTCCGGATTTCTAGTAGTGATTTGTATATTTTTCTTGTATATAACATACAGAAATATATACATACAAAAAAATATATAAAAAGCCGACTATTATTTTGGTAGCGGTTATAAAATAGTATTTCCTTAAATAATACCCAAAGTTATTTTATCCCAGATAAGAATATTTGATATTGCGACGTAATTAATTAAAGGAATATCATCTCATATGATTAATTAATTGTATAATTTATACCGTACGACAGTATTATAATTTACATTAGAATTTTGATCATGTCCATTTGTATTTTAGCAAGTGTTTCACTTTGTACGTTGGACACAACAGCCAATAATAGTCACCAATTGCAAGGACAGCTAAAAATTGTATGACGTTATATAGGAAAAAGAGGAGAATAGAATTAGATATATAGCATTTGCAAACTAAAATCATTTTTGCAATTGTGTGATAAATAGTTTATATAACATTTTATCAAATTTCATCTAATTCTTTTTGGTGTTAATGACCAACACTCATTCTATTAAAATTACACTATAATGAAATAATATTTCGTTGATTCATTAATTAGTTATAGTTTTACAGATATGTACCTTGGGACCAAAATCATTTTAGAATTAGATCATCACAATATTGTTCAAAATAAATATTTATGGTCAGTATTTTATTAATTCTCCATTAGAGAAAATTTGTAGATTAAAGCAAGAACACATGCTTTTGTTTGTTGGTAATTAAAAGAGGATAGAAATTAGATATATAACATTTGCAAACTAAAATCATTTTTCAATTCTGTGATAAATAGATTATATAGCATTTATCAAATTTCTTCTATTTCATTTTGGTGTTAATAACCAACCCTCGATATATTAAAATTACACTATAATGAAAATAATATTTCATTTGATTCATTAATTAGTTGTAGTTTTATAGATATGTACCTTGGAATCAAAATCAATTTAGAATTAAATCATCATAATAGTATTCAAAATAAATGTTTATGGTCAGTCTTTTATTAGTTCTCCATTAGAGAAAATTTGTAGATTAAAGCAAGACTACATGCTTTTTTTTCTTTGGTAATTAAAAGACTTCTATTACCAAATTAGATTATAAGTTATTTGACCAAACTGGCAAAAGAGAAGAAGTGAAGGTATACTAATTAGAAGAATATCTTACCCCACATTTTTCTAATTTCTTTCTTTTTCTTATAAAGTAGAAAAACTCATGGTCCAGAAAATTAAACAATTTTCTTTTAATAAGTCAAATAATTTTTATATCTGTAGATAGTACAAGAAAATACTTTCACATCTCATATTTATCTTTATGTTATTTTAAACATGAAAAAAGAAGAAAACTGTAACTTGTAATTTGTAAGAGTCAAGGAGAGTGAAGCTCTGCCTGCGTATGTTAGTCAAGGCTTGTTAACGTGCGCTACCATCTATGGCTCGACAGAATAGGCAAAATCCGGCGACATCAACTCCTTCCACAGTGCTTGAAGAACCTAATAGACTAATTACACCAGCAAATGGAGTCCCCCGGGACATAGGTCCAAGGCAATTTGGTCAATGGTTAACATGAATGAATAGTGCTCCAACGGTATTGCAAGGTATGCCATCGATTGAAACTGCTACTCCTGAAGGACAAGATGAAGGTACCTCCTTAGCTGCAAGGAAGCTTACCTTTTCTACAGTATCGAGAGCAGAACAACTTATGGCAGCTGAAGTTGTCAAAGGTAACAGATCTCAGCAATTAGGGTTGAAGCTTGACTATTTTCCTCCGATTATGAAAGACGGGGTGAAGACAGTCCAATTAGTTCAGACGGAAGTTGAAGAACAGTGCCAGAAATGGAAATCAGCATTAATAGGCTATGTAATTGGGGGAAACCCTTCTTTCGAGGAAATGCTAAAATTTGTATATGGAGTTTGGAATTTTGTCACAATTCCTCGGGTATTCTTATATAATGAAGGTTATTTTATATTTCAATTCACTTATGAGGAAGAAAAGGAAACCTTGCTTCAAAAGGACCATACACTTTTAACAACAGACCAATGGCTCTCAAACAATGGGAACCAGAATTCTAGATGAGCAAGGAGCCTCTTCAGGTTATCCATGTGTGGGTGACGTTCCCTAATTTGCCTATCCAATACTGGGCGCCAGGAAGCCGAGGTAGGATAGCTAGCTGCTTGGGGAAGCCTATTTGCATAAATAAACTTATAGCTAAAGGTGAAAGAGTGTCATATGCACGCATCCTAATGGAGATGGATGTCTCACTCGCACTTCCAGAGGAGATACCAATTGAATTACCAGGAGGCAAGTGCAGATTGCAGACCATTGAATATGAATGAAGGCCATTATATTGGCAGAGTTGCCTGAGTATATGTCACCACAATGGCGAATGCAAGAAGACAATACAAATTGATAAAGGGAAGCAGCAACTGAATAAGAAGAAACAAAAGATGGATTGGAGAGTGAAAGCACCTCAAGAACCTTTCAAACCAATCACAGTTGCTTAGCAACAGACTGAACCAGTTTTAACAAAGGAGGTAGGAGCATCAGCTGCTATACATGATGCGATAGAACAGTCGGAAGATATGGAATATCAGGTGCAATAGGCTAAGAGCAGGGGAAAGAAAAAGTTGGCTACCATCCAAGAACAGGAAGGACAAAGTCAGCTGTATAAAGATAGTGAGAAGATTGAAAGGCTATTGAGGCAGAATCAATTTAGTGCTCTGACAATTCAACCAATGACAATCACCCCAAAAGTAACAAAGGATCTTAGCCCTCCAAAGAAGATCCCACCATGATCTTCTGTTCATGGAACATAAGGGGGCTTGACAAGTCCTTTAAGCAGAAAGAACTCAAGACCTTTCTGCTTACAAATAAGATAGTACTAATACGATGTCTTGAGACTAAAGTTAAAGCCAACAAGGCTGAGAAAGTTAAGAAGAAAATGGGAATGAATGGAAAGTAGCTACAGATTATACACAAACTCCAAATGGTAGAATATAGATATGTTGGAAGCCTTAACAGGTGGAGGTGCAAATATTAATATATGGGCCACAATTTGTTCATTTCTTAGTTAAAGATAAAGGGTCTCTATTTGCTAGTCAGATAACGTCTGTTTATGGATTGAATACCATAAATGAAATAATGGTCCTCTGGTATGGTTTGAGAGCATTGAATTATAACATAATTGATCCCTGGATTATGTTAGGGGACTTCAATGCCATACTCTCAGTAAATGACAGGCAGAATGGCGTGCCAATACACCCAGCTGAAGTCAAGGATTTTTAGGAATGCATTGAAGATATTGGCCTTGGGCAACTTAAAAGAACAAGTTGTCAATTCTCATAGAGTAACAAGAGAGATGCACAAATCAGAATACACTGCCTCATCGATTGGGCATTTGGGAATGCTAATTGGTTTGATAGCTATGGCCATCTGGAAACAATATATCACAATTCAGGGTGCTCAGATCACTCCCCAATCATAGTTAGCACTGAGAGAGTCAAGCAAGTACTGCCAAGACCATTCAGATTACTCAATGTCCTTTTTCAAGATCAGACTTTCAAGGAAGTAATCCAGTCTACAGGGCAACATAAAATTCCTAGATACACTATGTATGGAGTATGTAAAAAGCTCAAGCATATTGAGCTTAACAGAAAACATCTTCATAAAGAAGCATCCAACCTAGAGAAAAGAGTTGAGGCCATTCGAGAAAAGCTACAGGACACTCAGTAGCTGTTGAAATCAGACCTCTACAACTCCAACTTGATACAGGAGGAGAGAGGACTGATATTGGAATTAGAAAAAAAGGTCCAACATACGTGAGGATGTACTGAGGCAGAAGTTTAGGGTTGTATGGTTAGCAAAGGGGGACTTGAACACCAGATACTTCCATGCACAACTGAAGAGTAGACAACAAAAGAATCATATCTCATCAATATGTAATGATCAAAGAATAATGTTAACTGATCTTACACAAGTTCAGCAAGAGTTCATTAAATTCTTCCAAGAGCTATTGGGCACTAAGGTCAGTGAAATGCCATGCCTAAATAGTACCATAGCAAAGGATGGATACTGCCTCAATAAGGAGGATCAACAAGGTCTGATTAAGCCACTGATGAAAGAGGAAATACTTCAGGCTCTAAATGATTTACCAGATGACAAAGCCCCGGGGAGGGACGGATTCCCTATTGAATTCTCAAAGCAAATTGGGACATAGTGGGAGAAGATGTTAGTAAGGCTATACTGCACTTCTTTAAGACTGGTAAAATCCTAAAAGAGATCAACTGCACAACCATTACTTTAGTGCCAAAAGTTCCAAACCCCACCTATGTCAAGGAATTTAGGCCTATTGCATGTTGCACAACATTGTATAAACTGATAGCCAAGGTGATCACTGACAGACTTAAACTAGTGGTGGACAAAATTGTGGGGCCATCACAATTAGCTTTTATTGCAGGAAGGAAAATGTCATTGTGGCCCATGAATTAGTCAAAGGTTATACTCCCTCCGTTCTAATTTATGTGAACCTATTTGACTGGGCACGAATTTTAAAAAAAAAATGAGGACTTTTGAAATTTGTGGTTCTAAACAAGTCAAAAAAGATCCTAGAGCATTTGTGTGGTTATAAAAGTTTTTCATTAAGAGTAGAATTGTAAGTTTAAACTAAATTGTTACCAAATTTAGAAAGGAGTCATTCTTTATAGAATGGACCAAAAAAAAATAGGTTCATATAAACTGGAACAGAGGGAGTAATAGAAAAGGAATGTCCCTCTGGGTGCCTAGTAAAAGTAGACATCAGGAAAGCATATGATACTGTCGAGTGAGATTTCCTTAGAATGGTCTTCCTGGAGTTTGGAATGCCAGTGAAATTTGTTAAAATCATCATGGAGTGTGTCTCGACTGTCTGCTACTCTATCACCTTTAATGGAGGACTCACCCCTAAATTCCAAGCAAGAAAAGGGCTTCGACAAGGAGATCCTATGTCACTATTCCTATTTGTATTGACAATAGAGTACTTGAATAGATCTCTGAAACAATTGATCTATAGCCCCAAATTCAACCATCATCCAAGGTAAAGGAAAATGAAACTGATACATATTTGTTTTGTAGATTACTTAATCATTTGTTGCAGAGCAGATCAAATGTCCATTCCACTGATGCTCAAGGATGTAACGACCCGACTGGTTGTTTTTGGAATTTGCACTTTGCTCGGTGTTTTGAGGGCTCGTATATCTTCGCATGAGGTATTATGACTTATAAAAATCGTCGGTATGGGTTTTTGGGTTGTCCGGAATCAATTTGGAGGAATGAACTTCAAGATTTAAGTTCTAAGTTGGAATAGTCGACCAAGTTTAGCTTTTTAGCATTTGACCTTGGAATGGAGTTTCGTCAGTTCCCTTAGCTTCGTTGGGTGATTTTGGACAGAGGAGCGCATCCGGATTGCTATTTGGAGGTCCGTAGTTGAATTTGGCGCGAAATGGCGAAAGTTGGATTTTTGGGAAGTTTGACTGGTAGTGGATTTTTTGATATTGGGGTCGGATTTCGATTCCGAAAGTTACAATAGGTCCGTAATGGCTAATGTGACTTGTATGCAAAATTTGAGGACAATCAGAGGTGATTTGGTAGGTTTCGGCATCGGTTATGGAAGTTGAGGTTTCAAAGTTCATTTGTTTTGGCTTGAGGTGTGATTCATCATTTCGAGGTTGCCATGTGTGATTTGAAGCTTCGAGTATGTTTGTCTTGTCATACGGAACTTGTCTGTAAAGTTTGGCGCTATTCGGAGTTGATTTGATAGGGTTTGGATGCTCAGTTATGATTCTAGAAGTTCTTGAAGTTTAAGTTTGATTTTCATGTGTTTTGGCATTCGATTCATGGTTTTAGAAGTTATTTTGATGATTTGAGCACGCGAGCGAGTTCGTGTCGTGTTTTTTGACTTGTGTGCATATTTCGTTTGGAGCCCCGAGGGCTCGAGTGAGTTTCGGATTGGTTTCGGAAAGATTTTTCATATTTTCAGATTGTTGGTACTGGTATCATCGCATTTGTGATGTATTGGTCGCAAATGCGACAGCCGCAATTGCGAAGCAACCATCGCTTTTGCGAAGTCTAGGCTGCTGGGCAGAGTTCGCATTTGCAAAGGACTCTGCCGCATTTGCAAAGCTCCTTCCTTCGCATTTGCGAAGATTTTTGTCGCAAATGCGACCTTAGCAGGCATCTGTCATGTTCGCAATTGCGATAGTTTTCCCGCATTTGTGAGGGTCGCATTTGCGAACCCCTTGTCGCAAATGCGACATCTACAGCCTGTTAAGTTCTATGAATTGCAGGTTTTTGCTTCATTCTTCATATTTTTTAACCCTAGCTTCGAGGTGAGATGATTTTTAGAGGGGATTTTCATGACAAATCATTGGGTAAGTATCTTTAATCAATTGTCAACTATATTTCATGATTTTATACAAAATTTAACATCAAATTCATGGAAAACTATGAAAGAATTTGAGAATTTTGTCAAAGTTTTGAAAAATAAAAATTTGAGATTTAAGAGTCGAATAAGACCTACCTTTGGACCCAGGGTTTGACTTTTGATGACTTTTTAGAAATTGAATAAAAATCATAGCTTTATTAATTGAAATTGTTTCTTTTGCATTGTGTGATGTATTCAAATCATCTTAGGCTAGATTGAGATGAGCGGAGATTTTTTTAGAGGAAAAGGCTAAATTGAGTGTTGGAATAGCCGAATTGAGGTAAGTGTTTTGCCTAACTTTGTTGAGGGAATTTTTCATCCTATTTTCCATTATTTGCTATATGAGGGGGTGATACATATATGAGGTGATGAGCGTATATGTATGTGTCAGGGTTAATCATGCTCGGGGGTGGATTATGTTATATTTGTGTTTGTAGAATTTTGTGACGTTCTGTTAAATGCCTCACTTGACTCTTAGATATTAAAAATATAATATTAAGTGGTAGATATCAAGATGTAGTTTGTTATAACTTGATCAAACTTGATGGAAATTGTAAGAATACATGAATGTATCTAATTCGGCCATCTCTATGAGAAATCATTACTACACTACTATGAACGATATTCTTGAGATGCTAGACTCTATACTTGTGTTATGGATCATTTCTGAGATTTGTGGAAGTATTGGAATAATACAATTCTTGAGGATTATTGAACCATTGTTGAGTATTGACTCAAGTTGAGACTTATTCTGTGAAGTTAACTATTGAAACGAGATTTGTTATAGTTGATTTCCTTGCCGAGATGTTATTATTTCTATTGTTGAATCCTTTGCCGGGATGTTATTGATTCTATTATTGATTCCCTCGCCGGGATATTATTAGTTCTATTGTTTGGGTGAGGAAAGGTTTAATGCACGAAGGGTGATGCCATGCCGATATTGTGAGAGTTAATGCACGAAGCCACATTATTGAGAGTAAAAGCACGAAGGGTGATGTCGTGCCATATTATTGAGAGTAAAAGCACGAAGGGTGATGCCGTGCCATATTATTGAGAGTAAAAGCACGACGGGTGATGCCGTGCCACATTATTGAGAGTAAAAGCACGAAGGGTGATGTCGTGCCACATTATTGAGAGTAAAAGCACGAAGGGTGATGTCGTGCCATATTATTGAGAGTAAAAGCACGAAGGATGATGTCGTGCCACATTATTGAGAGTAAAAGCACGAAGGGTGATGCTGTGCCATATTATTGAGAGCAAAAGCATGAAGAGTGATGTTGTGACATTTCATTTGTATTGTTATTCTTGTATGTTATGGTGAGGTCATGGCACGAAGGATGTTTCCGTGCAAGTGAGGACAAGGGGCATGCATTATGATGTGATATCTGCCATCCGTGTATACGTTGTGCCTTTACCTTGAGTTGTTGCTGTTGTATTTATGTATTTGTGTAACTTGTTGTTATTTTCCTATATTTGACCTTTATCTCAATTGTTGTTGCACTGTCCATGTCTTTTACTTGCTTAACTTGCGAATACCGTGCCTATTTTCCTGCTTTTATAATCATATTCATGATGTGTTATTCTATTGCATTTTAGTTTAAGTCTTTCACCATGCTAGCCATTCATTCCCTTACTTGTTAACTTGCAAAGGGTCATGCGTGTCCGTCTTAATTGTTATGATTGTACTTAACCCTCCAATATGCTAGTTAATTGAATATGACATTCCTTGTTTTCCAGTTGTTGTTATTACTAACGTGCTTTCCATTTAATTCTTTATTATTGCCCACATGTATATCCTTGTCCACGGTTGTTACTTCCGTATTCCCTACTTTGTAATCCATGTTATTGTGTTTTTGCCATATGGTTGGTTCTGTTATACGATCATTTGGAAAGATGAGTTCAACTCACGAAGGATGTCGTCGTGCTAATTGAATTGTTATATAACTTTATTTATATATGGTGAGGATGAGATAGAATCACGAAGGGTGTTACCATGCCATGTGGCTTTATATTTTGGATATACTTCTTGTACCAGGAAAGATCGTAAACCTTCTACTATAGTTCCTTTTTGTAATTGTGGACTGTTTTGCCGAGTTGTATGTGATATTATTACATGTCATGCTTTGAACTGCTTTTACTGTTAAACTAACGTACAAGTTATAAGAATTTGCATCTTTTAACTCAAAACCTTGTCACTTACTTCGACGAGGTTAGACAAAATACTTACCAGTACATGGGGTCGGTTGTACTGATACTGCACTTCTGCACGTCCCGTGTAGATTTTGGAGTGGAGTTGCTGGTGATGTTAGATTCTGATTTGGAAGACGTTCGTGCGTTTGGATATAGCTTCCACTTGTCCTTGGTAGTTTAGATCACTGTTAATCTTTTTATGTTATCTTCAAACAAAACGTGTATATATTTATATCAGTTTTGAAATCTTAAATATTAGAAGCTCATGACTTGTACTATCAGTTATTGGGTAAATTTGTGAAAGTTCAAATAAATTCTAACTTACTCTTTTTCCCTAAGTTATTTGGTTTGTTTCTTTTGGTTAATTGGCTTACCTAGCTGTTCAAGTTAGGTGTCATCACGACAGTGGTTTTTGGGTTGTGATAAGGTGGTATCAAAGCACTAGGTTTGTAGGTTCTACGAGTCATTATCAAGTTTCTAGTAGAGTCCTACGGATCGGTATGATGACGTCCATACCTATCCTCGGGAGGCTACAAGGCATTTAGGAAGAATTTCCCTTTCTTCTTTTCTTATCGTGCGGCTTTTCTTCAGCTTGAAATCTACGACTTTGATCCTTCCTGATTGCTCATATGTGATGTTGTGCGCTCAGTATTCGCTATGTGCCGACGATTAGTGATGATGCAGATAGGTTAAAGTAGGCTATAGATGCTTGAGTATCATCGCAATGTGTTGTCTATCCTCAAAAGCAGAAGCAGTGTTAAATCTTCTAGTCGTTCATTTGTGGTAGGAGGCGAGTTCATATGTCTAGTTGGTGAGCACAGATTTGGGTAGATTGGTTGGTGGCCAGGCTATTGTAAAGATGGGTAAGCATTTGTCAGAGTTTTCGGGGTGTTCTATGATCAGCATTGCGTGAGTTTTTGAAGTATTCAGCTAAATAGCCGTGTAGTGTCGAGGCATACTATGAAGATATGTTACTTTAGGTTGCTGCTGAGGTGTTCTATGGCTTCGAGCTAAATGGTGGAGGCTACTAATGACTATCGGATTGTAGGATCATGGGCCGTATCAGTTTCCGGACCAAGAGCTTTCATGGTTATTTCTTTGAATGGGCACATGTTGGTGAAGCACGGGTTGTTCAACGCATATTAGCTGTGTATTGAAGATCAGAATAAGATGAGTGAATTTAGGGACTTTTGAATTTGTCTATCGGGCAGTGAATAGTAATTGGATTTGCAGTATTTCCTTGTCAAGAAAGGTCTACAAGTCAATATTGGGGTGATGCAAGAAATGACTTCGGGTTCCTAGGAGGTTCCCTCAGGGTAGGCATATTGGATTGAGTTATTTTCAGGTTGTCAGTCTGTGTGACTCGTTTGTGTGAGAGGCGATTGGTTCTAATACTGCGATTATGTGTTAATGAGTTCCGAAGAATTAATCATGGTTATGATTACGATTGGAGTTGATGTTTTCTACAGGTATAGAGGCTATATTGCATATGGTGGTGTTTTCCTGGATTAGGTCAAATAAAAGATTCCCGGTTGATGAGGTGATCAATTTGCTTATGGTTTAGGGTTGGTTATGAGATTTTCATAGTGTTGCAAGTTAGCATGTTAGAGGCGATGTGCTGTGTGGGGTTGAAAAGTGCATGTGCAAGGTTGCAGTTTAGTTTCGGAGGGAAGGATATGAGTTCTTGATGTCTCGGACAATTTGGGTGTCCAAGGTTTGCTGGCACTATGTGTCTTCCCTAGAGTGCTTGTTGACAGGTGCATTGTGTTTTGACTTATGGGTGTTTCTCTGTGAGATGATGGAGTATGAATTTCGTGATAGCTATTTGAGTAGCGGTGTTGATACTGGGTATGAAATTCTGGTATACGTGAGGCTCAGGGATTGAATGTTCTTGTTGGCAGATTATTCCTTGGTTGCGAGTTGTGAAAAAATGTAGAAGATTGGATGATTAATAGTAGATTTTATGGAAAGGTTGCTATATAATTATTGGAAGGTTTATTACATGTTTGAGGATGATCGGAATTTGGGTTGGGGATTATTTTGAGCCCAGTGAGGGTGTATAGTCTATATCAGGTTGGATTTGCTTGCTCTTGCATAATTGGTGCCCTATGTATATCGTCGGGCGGAGTGGATGATATTTTCGCCTGGGTTTATGCTGTGTCTCTCTCTCTCATTCTATGATGCGTTCTGAGGTTTACATGATCCTTCGTACCCATGTTGTGATTCAGTTTAGGCTTCATGGCATTTTGGGCGAGATAGCCTTTGTGATGTTTATTTGGCTATTGCACCATAGTTGAGCTTGTCTTCTTAGTATTGTTTGTCCCTAATGGTTTTCCCCACAGTATATTTTATGCACTCTGTTGTGCTTGATATTGATGCATATGTAATCAATGAGCTCGAGTATTATGGCTCGAAGGGTACCCTATGTGGATTGATATGATAGGATCGGGTTGCACGCCGCAACGGTATAGTGATAAAAAGTGACTCCTTATTTCTATTTGGTGTATTTTTCTTTCACCTTAGTAAAATGCTAAAATTTCCCTGTCTGCTTAACTTGCTTTGTAGTTTTCTTATTTATTTCTCTTACTATTATATGTTTTGTCTGAATTATTACTTGTTAGTGTTCGGAACCGGGTGGTGTGTGGCTCCATATGTTTATTGTTGATACTTGTCGGTGTGGCTACTTTTATTAGCTGAGATGAGGCTTCTAGAACTGAGGTTGCACTATGGTATTGGGACAAGGAATGTTTGGAAGAATAACACTATGATTTGTTGAGGATTTGGGCAATGTCCCTGGTCGGGCAAGTGAGTTTCTTGGCTTATTGATCAGATGGGTGGTTGAGCGGTTATGCGTGTTTCTTTCATCATCGGTAGGTATAAAGGTTTTGAACAAGGTTCTAATCAGTATGAGGTTTACTACTGGCACTGGAATTGTGTTTGGACAGTATTTGTGGTCATCAGTTCCTACTGTGAGTGTCTAAGTGATGGGGTATATCATATGATTTCATCTTGTGTTATAATTATGACTTGATACAGCTTTTTAAGACTTACACATTGTGTGGCTGTGGGATTCGGGCCTTGTAATGAATTCTTGATAGTAGAGATTAGGTCAAAGGTTTAAGGACTAAGGTTTAAAACAAGGACCTCTAATGGTGTTGTGTTGGTGGGATTATGTAGAGTAGGGTGACGTGGGGTCAAACTCGGGTTTATGCTTAGTATGATTATACCGTGGTTTGATAGCTTTGGAACGACTCCTAGCACGTTTGAGGATGAACGTGAGTTTAAGTGGTGGAGGATGTAATGATCCGACTGGTCGTTTTGGAAATCTGCACTTCGCTCGGTGTTTTTAGGGTTTGAGTATCTATGCATGAGGTATTATGACTTGCATAAATCATCGGTATGGGTTTTCGGGTTGTCCGGAATCAATTTGGAGGAATGAACTTCAAGATTTAAGTTCTAAGTTGGAAGAGTCGACCAAGTTTGGCTTTTTAGCATTTGACCTCGGAATGGAATTTCGTCAGTTCCTTTAGCATAGTTGGGTGATTTTGGACGTAAGAGCACGTCCGGATTGTGATTTCGAGGTCCGTAGTTGAATTTGGCGCGAAATGGCAAAAGTTAGATTTTTGGGAAGTTTGACCGGGAGTGGACTTTTTGATATTGGGGTCGTATTTCGATTCCAGAAGTTGGAATAGGTCTGTAATGGCTAATGTGACTTGTGTGCGAAATTTGAGGTCAATCGGAGGTGATTTGGTAGATTTTGGCATCGATTGTGGAAGTTGAGGTTTCAAAGTTCATTGATTTTGGCTTGAGGTTTCGTTCATCGTTTTGAGGTTGCCATGTGTGATTTGAAGCTTCGAGTAGGTTCGTCTTGTTATACGAAACTTGTCTGCAAAGTTTGGCGCCATTCAGAGTTGATTTGATAGGGTTCGGATGCTCGGTTGTGATTCTAGAAGTTTTTGAAGTTTAAGTTTGATTTTCATGTGTTTTAGCATCCGATTCATGGGTTTAGAAGTTATTTTGATGATTTGAGCGCGCGAGCGAGTTTGTGTCGTGTTTTTAGACTTGTGTGCATATTTGGTTTGGAGCCCCGAGGGCTCGAGTGAGTTTTGGATTGATTTCAAAAAGGTTTTCATAGTTTTAGATTGCTGGTACTGGTATCATCGCATTTGTGATGTATTGGTCGCAAATGCGACAACAGCAATTGTGAAGCAGCCATCACATTTGCGAAGTCTGGGCTGCTGGGCAGAGTTCGCATTTGCAAAGGACTCTGCCGCATTTGCGAAGCTCCTTCCTTCGCATTTGCGAAGATTTTTGTGGCAAATGTGGCCTTAGCAGGCATCTGTCATGTTCGCAATTGCGATAGTTTTCCCGCATTCGCAAACCCCCTATCGCAAATGCGAGATTTGCAGCATATTAAGTTCTGAGAATTCTGGGTTTTTGCTTCATTCTTCATATTTTTGAACCCTAGCATCGAGGTGAGACGATTTTTAGAGGGGATTTTCATGCCAAATTATAGGATAAGTATCTTTGATCAATTTCCAACTATATTTCATGATTTTATTACAAGATTTAACATCAAATTCATGGGAAAACTATGGAAGAATTTGGGGATTTTGTCAAAGTTTTGAAAAATGAAAATTTGAGATTTAAGAGTCGAATGAGACTCGGATTTGAAAACAAAACACATATTTGGAATCGTGGAGCTATGGGTAGTCAAGACCCACCTTTGGATCCAGGATTTGACCGGGCGGGCCTAGGGTTTGACTTTTGTTGACTTTTTAGAACTTGAATAATAATCATAGCTTTATTAGTTGAAATTTTTTCTTTTGCATTGTGCGATGTATTCAAGTCGTCTTGGGCTAGATTGAGATGGGCGGAGATGAATTTGTAGAGGAAAAGGCTAAATTGAGTGTTGGAATAGCCAAATTGAGGTAAGTGTTTTGCCGAGTTTTGTTGAGAAAATTTTCCTCCTATTTGCCATTGTTTGCTACATGAGGGGGCGATACAGATATGAGGTGACGAGCGTATATGCATGTGCTAGGGTTAATCATGCTTGAGGGGTGGATTATGTTATATTTGTGTTTGTAGAATTTTGTGACGTTCGGTTAAATGCCTCACTTGGTGGTAGATATCAAGACGTAGTTTGTTATAGCTTGATCAAACTTGATGGAAATTGTAAGAATACATTAATGTATCTAATTCGGCCATCTCTATGCGAAATCATTACTACACTACTATGAACCATATTCTTGAGATGTTAGATTCTATACTTATGTTATGGATCATTTGTGAAATTTTTGGAAGTATTGGAATAATATGGTTCTTGAGGATTGTTGATCCATTGTTGAGTATTGACTCAAGTTGAGACTTATTCTTTGAAGTTCACAGTTGAAACGAGATTGGTTATAGCTAATTCCCTTGCCAGGATGTTATTTTTTCTATTGTTGAATCCCTTGCCAGGATGTTATTGTTTCTATTATTTTAGTTCAGTCGAGTTGGACAAGGATCTAACCTATGTTGAGGAGCCAGTGGCAATATTGGACAGGCAGGTTAGAAAGCTGAGGTCAAAGAACATTGCATCAGTTAAGGTTCAGTGGCGGGGCCAACCGGTCAAGGAGGCGACCTAGGAGACCGAGCAGGATATGCGCAGCCGTTACCCGCATGTTTTCACTACTTCAGGTATGTCTCTATGCTAGTTTGAGGACAAACGAATGTTTAAGTGTAGGAGGATGTGACAACTCGTCCGGTCATCTTAAGAATTTATGCCCCGATCCCCTATTAACTGCTATCCCCAAGTTTATTTCTGATATTTCGATTTGCCGGGATGTTCGGTTTTGAGGTTCGAAGAGTTTTGGGACTCTTAGTCCCTAAATGAGAGCTTAAGTGTTAGAAAGTTAACCGTAGTCAGAATAGTGTGAAGACGGCCTCGTAATGAAAATCTGATGGTTCCATTAGCTCCGTTGGGTAATTTCGGGGTTAGGAGCGTGTTCGGATTATGTTTTGGAGGTCTGTAGCTAATTTAGGCTTGAAATGCCGAAATTTGAATTTTGAAGTTTCCGGTTCGATAGTGAGATTTTGATCCGAGGGTCGGAATGGAATTTCGGAGGTTGGAGTAGCTCCGTAGTGTTGAATGTGACGTGTGTGAAAATTTCAGGTCATTCAAAAAGAAGCCAAAACCTGCTTGTTTAAAGAATCAAACTCTTCCTGTCTGCTTTTTCTTTTTTTATTTTATGATCGAGGAAACCCTTTTTGTTATATGCCCTATACCCACCCAATTTCTTATGTACACAAGAAGGATCATAATTCTTTATGTTTTGATGCCAAGCTATCTTATCAATATATTTACAAAAAAGCCTTCGATGTAGTGATGAAATTGTGATACATTTTGTGATAGACTTTTTGATCGAAAGCGTATTTTGAGGAAATTTGGAGTTCTTAGGCTTAAATCCTTGGTTAATTCGAGGTTTCGATGTTGTTTTAGGTGTTTTATGGATTGGTACAAGTTTGAATAAGGTATTAGGTGATGTTTGTGCTTTTGGTTGAGGTCCCGGGGGCCTCGGGGTGATTTCGGATGGTTAACGAGAAGTTTGAGGAAATGTTGCAGCTGCTGTATTTTTTACTGCTTCTGGTATTTTCGCATCTTCGGTTTGGGGACCGCAGATGCGGCGCCACAGAAGCGGATTTTGATCTTTTCTTCAGGAAACCGCAGAAGCGGTACCATATCTGCAGATTAGGAGTCGCAGATGCGGAAGCTAGCTCTTTAAGTGAAAGTCGCAGATGTGACATTTGTTCCGCAGATGCGGAAACTGCTGGGCATTATTTTAAAAGGGATTCCGCGACTTAGGGGTTTATTTCCACCATTTCTAATCGTTTTTGGAGCTCTTTGAAGGGGATAGAAGAAGGATTCGAGGGGAATCGCTTGGAGGTAACATCCTTGACTTCATAACTCGTTTCTATGTGATTACAGACCTAATTAGTGATGAAAAAATTGGAAAAAATGGGTAATTAGGGCTTGAGTTTAAGAGACCTTTTAAATGAGGATTTGAAGGGTCATTTAGACTCTGAATTCAGTGTTCTTGTTATGTACAAACTCGTGAGAGTACGATGTTTCTGAAAATGTAAATTTCATCCGATTCCGAGACGTGGGACCGAGAGGCATTTTGGTTATTTTACATAATTTCGCGTATTAGCTTAGACTTTAATTATAGAATCAGTTACTTGAAGTGTTATTTACATTATGCAATTGAATTGAATAGATTTGGGTCATTTGGAGTCGAGTACTTGTGGCAAAGACATGGTGTCGGGTTGATTTTGAGCCGGTTCGAGGTAAATGGCTTGTCTAACCTTGTGTGGGGGATCTTCCCCTTAGGATATGGAATATTTGATAATTGAAATGCCTTGTACGTGAGGTGACGAGCGCGTACTTGAGCTAATTGTTGAAAATCTGGTTTTTCCTTAAGTATTTCAATTGAGTTCTTTTTCTATTTTATTCTACTTGCGAATTTAGCCTGTTACTAGTTTAGAAAAGCATGTTTAATTGACTTAATTGCCTTAAACTCCCTTAAATGCATTACGTGAAGCGTGTTAGTCTAGAATTAACTATTTACTTGGTACGAAATTTAGCTTAATTGGGTATTCTTGTGTTTCTGCTGTGTGTTTTTACTTTGGGACTACGGGACGACATCCCGGGAGATCCCCTGTACGTATTTATGATCTAAACTGAGGTGGGGGATACCAAGAGATCCCTGGCACGTATATTGAGGATACCAAGAGATCCTCGGGATACCAAGAGATCCCTAGCATATAATTGAGGATACCAAGAGATCCTCGGGATACCGAGAGATCCCTGGCACGTATATTGAGGATACCAAGAGATCCTCGAGATACTAAGAGATCCCTAGTATATATTGAGGATACCAAGAGATCCTCGGGATACTAAAAGATCCCTAGCATATAATTGATGATACCAAGAGATCCTCGGGTTACCAAGAGATCCCTAGCATATATTGAGGATACCAATAGATCCTCAAGATACTAAGAGATCCCTAGCATATAATTGAGGATACCAAGATATCCTCGGGATACCGAGAGATCCCTAGTATATATTGAGGATACCAAGAGATCCTCGGGATACTAAGAGATCCCTAGAATATAATTGAGGATACGAAGAGATCCTCGGGATACCAAGAGATCCCTAGCATATATTGAGGATACCAAGAGATCCTCGGGATATCATCCTTGTTATGAGTGGTACTTCCTGGTGTTTGCCTTTATTGTTGTTTCCGTTATGTACTCTTATTATCCTGTATTGATTCTTACTGTAGTTTCTCAATTGTATTGCTTATCTTATCCTGTCATTTTTATATTTATATAATCTCAATAGGGCCCTAACCTTCCTCGTCACTATCAAACCGAGGTTAGGCTTGGTACTTACTGAGTAACATTGTGGTGTAATCATGCCTCTTCCGCGCATGTTTTTCATATGCAGATCCAGGTACCGCTACTCAGGCCTATCATCCTTAAGGAGGCGACTGCTCTAGTGACTTCGAGGTACATCTGCCGCGTCCGCAGACCAAGAAGTCCCTTTCTATTCCTGCTTTTAGTATTTAGCCCTTATGTATTTTTCTGTTCTTATTAGACATTCCGGAGTTAGACCTATGTAGTGTTTTTCTTAGCTTGTGATTCGGGGGTTCCCAGGTTTCGAGATAGTGTATCAGATTTCGAGAAGTTATGTATATATGCCGAGCGACATTTAAATATTGTTTCCTTCAGTTGTTTTCAGCTTTGGATTATTTATTCCGCAAGTTAGTTCATTTTCCGCATTTGTTAGGCTTACCTAGTCGTAGAGACTAGGTGCCGTCATGACAGTTCACGGAGGGCAAACTGGGGTCGTGACACATATTTGGAATGAGTGCAATGCCAGAAGATTCCAAGGACAGTAACAAGATCAGAGATCTAGATCAAGAGAGATTATTATCCAACTGTATAGTAAAGGACAACATAGAAGCAGATAGAAAAGGATATTAGAAAATATAAACTCATACCCAAACTTAGTATAGGTATATATTGTAATAGAAACCAACTGATAGGAGGAAGTGCCCATAGAAAGTTACAAAGCTGAGGACTAGCTCTAGAGTCAAAAATGAACTAGTGGATCTACATATTCATACTTGGTTAAATAAAAATTTTATTGTTTGACCCAAAAAAATTAAAAAGATATTGAATTTATTTATATCAATTGGTTAAAAACTTTAGACTTGTAATTAAAATTCTTATTAATTTAATTTAAAATTATTTTTTTATATTATAGTCAGGTAACATATATAAATATTATAGCAATTGAATAAATATGGGAAGAACATTTTAGATCAAATCCTATACACAAATAGTGTCACAATAAAAGTTGACGGTTCAATTCAACAGCCTGAGAGATGACATAGTGAGTTATAATGACCCAATAAGCATCATCGACCCTTCTAAAAAAACTTGCTAACAAATCTTTTATAAAGTCATTAATGCATGTGGTGATACAAATCATATATAGTCCGCGATATGCCTATTGTTCAAGCATAGGCGGAGCAAAGATTTGAAATATATACGTTTAAGCAAAAATAATTTGGTTCGATCAAACTCACACCTAATAAACTAGCTCCATCTCTGTATCTGAGCATCCGTCAGCCCGTAAGAAGCGACAAGCATGGTTGGGCCATTATCCAAGCATTTATTTGGCATAGAGCACCAACATACTGAATCCATAACCAAAGTAATGCATAAATTTCCAAAATGAACAAGAGTAATGTAAAAAAAACATTTCTTCTAGTGGACTGTTGGACAAATTGTACGACGGAGTTTTAATTAAAGAATGTAAGTTCAACAATATAGTCAGCAAGCTTATATGAGCTAGCTTTTGGCCTTATATCTTTTCCGCCGATCAACACAATTTTTACATGATTTTCTGTATTTTCGGACCATAAATGTTACGATCTAGATCCCCAAACTAGGGACTTTGATGGAGCCTAACGTCAACTTTCTAGGCAAGCCAACATTAAATAACCAATTAATCATTTTTAAAAATTTAAAACAGAGTGATAACAATTATTAACGATAAATAAAGCTGTAATACATAAGAAAATCCCATAATATGCCAAGGTCTAGTCTAATCCCAAAAATCTGGAGTCACCAATACATGAGCAACTAGAATACTATAAGTATGGTTTGAACAAAATATAATTGTTTGAAATGGGATAAATAGTAAAGGCGGAAATAGAAAGGGACTTCAGGGACAACGATCTCTAGCAACTCTACCTCAAGTCTCTGTTGTAGAAATGATTCGAGCAAAAGCACGATCAGACACCGCTGGGACCAACACCAGTATCTGCATAAGAACTGCAGAAGTGTAGCATGAGTACAACCGACCCAATTTCTCCCATCGTGAACTATCATGACGGCACCTAGTCTCTACGACTAGGTAAGCCTAATATTGCAAAAATAAAATGAAAACACAAAGATAACAGCTAACAGATATAGTTAATAAGTAGAAACGGTGCCACTCGGCATATACAATAATCATATTTTCCCAAAATCCTGAATGTCGCAATGTCACAAGCTTCTAAGAGTTTCTAACTGCTCTATACATGTATGTCTGAAGAAAACAAGGGGGAAACCAACACAAGGGGATAGAAGGGGACTCCGAGGTTTGCGGATGGGGCAGATGTACCTTAAAGTCTCCTGAAGTAGCAACCACACAACTAGACTCGAGGCTGATAGCTAGTACCTAGATCTGCACACGGAAAATATATGCAGGAAAGGGCATGAGTATACCACAATGGCACCCAGTAAGTGTCAAGCCTAACCTCGGTCGAGTAGTGACGAGATTAGGTCAGGGCCCTACTGGAAAATATATAATAAGGTAAGGCAGAAATGAAATATCATGATAAAATAAAGACTGAAATTAAACAAGAATGAAATTATAGAAGTCAAAGGCTCGGTACACAGAAATAACAACAGGTTATCTCCCAGGATACCGTCCCGTAGTCCCAAGCATAAATGCAGTATAAGGGGATCTCCCGGAATACCGTTCCATAGTCCCAAAGTAAATATGCAATGCAGGGGGATCTCCCGGAATACTGTTCTGTAGTCCCAAAGTAAATATGCGGTGTAGGGGATCTCCCGGAATACCGTTCCGTATTTCCAAAGTAAATATGCATCTCAAACTAATATAAACAACAGTTACAGCGAGAAAACCTACAGTTTAGACTAAGTTCAAATCAAGGAGGGCAAGAAATTTCACTAAATATGTTTCACAGAGTTCAAATAGACAGTTAAAACACGTAGGCATGCTTTCCTAATCTAAACAGGATAGTACATATGCTAGTGTAGTTCAAACAAGGAGAAAACAGGTTATGACTTAGTGAAAAATGGAGATTTACAACAAATAGCCTGTGTATGTACTCGTCACTTAACGTACACAGTGCCCATATATCAAATAATACCAAATCCCAAAGTGAGTTCCCCCACATAAGGTTAGGCAAGTCACTTACTTCGAACCAGGCTCAAATCAATTGAAAGCAATGCTCTTTCCACGAATATCCAGCTCCGAATGGCCCAAATTTAGCCAAAACCAATTACATAACATAGATATAACTACAAGAAGCTAATCTAACGAACGAAAACAAAGTTAAATCAATAAATTAGAAAAATCGGTCAAAAGCCTCCCGGGGCTCACGTCTCGGAATCGGGAAAAAGTCACCAAATACTAACACCCATTCACTCACGAGTCCACTAGTACAAAAATCATCCAAAACCAACGCCTAAATCCAACTCAAAACTCAGATTCTTGGTTGGGGAACTTTTCCTCTATTTTCCCAACTTCCTCACTCAAATTCTTTAATTAGATGAAGAATATAACAATAGATTAATGTAATATGATCAAAATCAAGTTCGGAATAGTTACCCAATGACTCTCCTTGAAAATCTCTCAAAAATTAGCATTCCACCAAGCTCCAAATTGAATTTTGTGATATGAACTTCCAACCCTCGAAAATCCCCTTTTCTGCCCAGCGATTTCTGCTTCTGCGTTTACAGGACCGCATCTGCGGTCCCACTTCTGCGATAAGGACTCCACATCTGCGAGTTTTCATTAACTCTAGAGTCCGCACCTGCGCGCCTTTATCCGCATTGGCAGATGCGCTTCTGCGGAGCCTTGGGTCCGTCTCACCTCAGCATCTGCGACTACCCTTCCACAGATGCGGCTCCGCTCCTGCGGCTCCCTCGTCGCATCTGCGACCCCTAGACTTTATACACAAACCCACACATGCGACTCCTTCATCGCTTCTTCCGGGCCACACTTGCGGGATTCTCACCGCAGGTGCAAAAACACCAGAACCAGCCAATTTCCGAATATGCACAAGTCCAAATTTCAACCCGTTGAGTATCCGAAATACACTCGAGGCCCCCAAGACCTCAACCAAACATATCAACCAATCCTAAAATACCATACGAACTTAGTTGAATCCTCAAAACACATCAAACAATGCTAAAAACACAAATCGCCCTCCAATGCAAACTTAATGAACTTGAAACTTCCAAATTCGGCAATCGATGCCGAAACCAACGACACTACATTCGATTGACCTCAAATTTTACACACAAGTCATATTCAACACTACGGACCTACTCCAACTTCCGAAATTGGATTGCGACCCCGATATCAAAAATTCCACTACCGGTCTAAAACTTCAAAAAGTTCGACTTTCGCCATTTCAAGCCTAAATGTGCTACAGACCTCTAAAACACAATCCAGACACGCCCCTAAGCCCAAAATCACCCAACGGACGTAATGGAATTGACAGTACTCCATTTCGGAGTCGTCTTCACATAGTTCCGACTACAGTCCAAATCTTAAAACTTAAGCTCCCATTTAGGGACTAAGTGTCCCAAAACACTCTAAAACTCAAAATGAACCCTCCCGGAAAGTCACAACAACAAAAAAAAGATACGGGGAAGCAATTAATAGGGGATCAAGGTTCTAACTCTCAAACGACCGGTCGGGTCGTTACAAAATGTACTCTGTAGGTGTCGAGCCTAACCCTAACGAGGTAGTGATGAAGTAGTAACAAAACACCTACTAAAAATCATGTGTAGATATATACGTAAAGTAGCAAAACTAACAAATAGGCATCTAAAATAATAATGGGAGGGATCATGTAGAAAGGGGAGTACGACAAGTACAAAATTACCACGTAGCCTTTTTCTGAAATAAACAACAATATGCCCAATTAAATCACCAATCTAGGAATCAAATAATGCGATGAAATCAACAATAATACGACATCACCCTTCATGCTTTTACTCTCTTCTTCACATGGCATGATAAATAATAATAATAAATCAAGTACACGGCATCACCCTTCGTGATTTAATCCTCACAATCTCTCAAATCAATGATAGTATATGCAAATGAGGCACAACAACACCCTTCGTGCTTTTCACTCTTCCTCACCATGCAAAAACACTAATCCAAAATAGCAATGCAAGGTGGGAAGTAAAATTTCACTTCAATTATAGTGTTATGATAACCAAACTCAACTTTAAATGTCCCAACAACTTCAAAATAAATAATAAATATGAAGGGGAACAATTAAAGAAGTTATAATTTAACTAAGGCATGGAAAGTATAGTCAATGAAATAACATAATACAATAAGATAATTTTCACCCGCATGCTTGAATTCAATGACAATGCATATATACTCGTCACCTTACATATACACCGTCCCCATATATAATTTACATAGCAAATAGACCAACAAGTCCTAATCCCTCAAGTCAAAGTTAACCACGATACTTACCTCACTCTCTAACCAAATCAATGCTCAATCATGGCTTTTCCTTTAGAATTAGCCCCCAAACCAATCAAATCTAGCCAAATATAGTTCAATAATTCAAAATAAGCTTTAGAAACTACCCATGAGTGAAAAAAATTCAATCTTTAATGAATTTGGAAAAAGTCAACCCCATATTTGCTTAGACAAAATCCGAGATTCAGATAAATGCCCGTTTATGTGATTTATTTTCAAATCCGACCTCAATTTGAGGTCTAAATCAAAATTTTACAAAATTCCTAATTTCTACCATAAAATTTTTAGTGGGCGTTTGGATATAAGAATTGTAAAATTCTGAAAAGTAATTTTTATTAAGTAAAAATGGTATTTGAAAATTAGTGTTATATTTGGGCATGAATATATTTTTGGATTATTTTGAATTTTTTGACTGATGTGAGTGAAAATTTTGAAAAACAGCTTTTTGAAGTTTTTTAAATTTTTTAAAAATTTCAAAAGTTCATTTTCAAGTGAAAATTGAATGTTTTATGGCCAAACACTAATTTCGAAAAAAGTAATTTTTTTTTTCTAAAAAGAGTAAAAAAAAATTATGGCCAAATGGGCTTATAGATTTGATGTTGAAAATACATGAAAAGTAATGGAAAATTTAAAGAAAATAGATTAAGGTTGCTTACCCATGAATTTGGGATGAAAGGGTTCTTAAAAAATCGCCTCTAGAGTGTTTAGGGTTGAGAAGTAATATAAAATGAGCTAAGTCTTAATTTTTGTCTCTTTATCCCAGCTGTAGGTGTCGCAATTGCAATGTCTTATTCGCCATTGTGATGCTCGCAAATGTGCATAATTATCCGCAAAAGCAATGTTGCATTTGCAACATAAAATATCGCATTTGCGGTGAAGCCAAATCACAAAGGCGAGACAGAGTTCGCATTTGCGAAAACTGTCCAGCCTAGCATTCTAGTCGCATTTGCGACCTACCCATCGCAAACGCGGACCACCCACCACGCATTTGCGGTAGGAACTTCGCATTTGCGAAGATGACTGTCCCTACCTAAATGTCGCATTTGCAAGTCCGACTTTGCAAAGCGGGACTCGCAATTATGAATAGGTCATCGAAATTACGAAACTTGCAGACCTGCAGCACCAACTAACACACCAGCAGTCCAAAACCTTCTGAATCATCTCTGAAACTCACCAGAGCCCCTCGGGCTCCAAACCATACATCCACACAAGTATAAAAATATCATACAAACTTGCTCGCACATTTCAAACACCAACATAACATCTAGAACTACGAATCAGGCATCAAAACGCATGAAATTCAAAAGAAAGTTCAAGAACCTCTAGAATCATAACCAATTGTTCGAATCCTATCAAACTAACTCCGAATCGCACCAAATTTTGCAGACGAGTTTCAAATAACAAAATTGACATATTCCAAGTTTCAAAATTAAAATCTGAACCCGATAACCATAAATTCAACCTACGGTCAAACCTAGAAATTTTTAAATATTCAAGTTGCAAACTTTCGGCAAAACAAGTCAAATTAACCTAGGGACCGCCGACTTCAATTCTAGGAATATGCCCAAGTCTAAAATCACAACATGAACCTATCATAATCATCAAAATACTGATATGAGATTGTTTACCCAAAATATTGACCGTGATCAACTCTCGCCTCATTTTTAGTCAAAATCTTCATTTAATCAAAATTTTATATAAATTTTCAAAAAATAATGCACACAAACAAAGAAATATCAAATAAAGCTAATAGAGGTATCAGAATAAGAAAATAAGGGCTATTACTCAAAACTATCTATCGGGTCGTCACATTCTCCACCTCTAAAAGAAACGTTTGTCCTCGAATGGACAAAGAAAAAATAACTGAACTGGTGAAATGGTGTGGGTATCTACTCCACATATTGGACTCAGACTCCCATGTAGCTTTCTCGATCGGCTGACCTCTCCACTGCACTTTCATAAAAGAAAAACTCTTAGACTTCAACTTTTGAACCTGCCGGGCTAGAATATCCATCGGCTCCTCCTCATAGGCTAAATTCTCATTAAGTTGAATTGTGCTGAAGTCCAAAACATGCGAGTTGTCCTCATGGTACTTCCAAAGTATGGAAACATGGAATGCCGAATGTACTCCTAGTAGGCTAGGAGGCAATGCAAGCCTGTAGGAAACCTCTCCAACTCTCTCTAAAATCTCAAATGGCCCAGTAAACCTAGGGCTCAACTTGCGCTTCTTCCCAAATCGCATCACGCCCTTCATAGATGATACTCGGAGAAGAACCTTCTCACCCACCATATAAGCTACATCCCGAACCTTCCGGTCTGCATAACTCTTCTGTCGGGACTGAGTTGTACGAAGTGATTCCTGAATTACCTTAACCTTTTCCATAACATCACGGACCAAATCAGTGCCCAACAACCTAGCCTCTCCGGGCTCAAACCAACCAATCAGAGAACAAAATTGCCTCCCATACAAGGCCTTATATGACACCATATGAATACTCGACTGGTAACTGTTATTGTATGTGAACTTTGCCAGAGGTAAGAACTAGTCCCATGAACCTCCGAAATCTGTAACACAAGTATTTAACATGTTTTCCAAAATCTGAATAGTGTGCTCAGACTGTCCGTCCATCTACGGATGAAATTCTATGCTCAACTCAACCCGCTGCCCAACTCATACTGCACGACTCTCAAAAAATCTGATGTGAACTACGTACCTCGATCTGAAATGATAAAAATAGGCATGTCGTATAGGCGGATAATCTACTAAATGTAAACTTGAGCTAGTCGCTCTGAAGAATAGGAAGTCTCCACCGGAATAAAGTATGCAAACTTAGTAAACACGTCCACAATAACCAAACTACATCATATTTATTCAAGGTCGGCGGCAAGCCTACCACCAAATCCTTAGTGATGCGCTCCTACTTTCACTCCAGTATCTCCAATCTCTGAGTCAATCCACCTAGTTTCTGATGTTCATACTTCACCTATTGACAATTCAAACACTGAGATAAATAAGCAACGATGTCTTTCTTCATTTTGTGCCACCAATAGTGATGTTTTAACTCACGATACATCTTCATGACACCTGGGTGAATAGAATAGTGTGAACTGTGAGCCTCGTCAAGAATCAATTCTCTCAACCCATCAATATTTGGAACACAAATCCGGCCTTGAAGCCGTATACACCATCATCACTAATCACAACTTCCTTAGCACCACCCCACTACATTGTATCCTTCAACACCAACAAGTGAGGATCATCAAGCTAGCGAGCCTTGATACTCTCCAACAATGAAGACTGTGCCACCGTATAAGCAAGAACCCGATTGGGCTCCGAAATATTCAATCTCACAATCTGATTGGCCAAATCCTGAACATACATGGCTAATGGCCTCTCAGCTACCGGTAAATATGCCAAAGTACCCATGCTCTCCGCCTTCCTGCTCAATGCATTGGCCACTACATTGGCTTTCCACGGATGATACAATATGGTGATATCATTGTCTTTTAGTAACTCTATCCATCTTCGCGGCCATAAATTAAGATCTTTCTGCTTGAACAGGTGCTGGAGGCTTCGATGGTTGGTATAGACCTCACAATGAACGTCGTACAGATAGTGCCTCCAAATCTTCAGCGTGTGAACAATAGTCGCCAACTCTAAGTCATGAACAAGGTAATCCTTTTCATGAACCTTCAACTATCTTGATGCATGGGAAATCACCCTACCATCCTGAATCAATACCGCGCCAAGCCCAATATGTGATGCATCACAATACATGGTGTAAGATCCCAAACCTTTAAGCAACACCAACACTGGAGCTATGTCAAAGCAATCTTGAGCTTCTGAAAGCTCAACTCACACTCGTCAGACCATCTGAAAAGACCACCCTTTTGGGACATCTTGGTCAATTAGGCTAATATAGATGAAACCCTCCACAAACCCGCGATAATAACCTGCCAAACCCATGAAGCTCCGAATCTCTGTAGATAAAGTAGGTTTAGGCTAGTTCTACACTGCCTCAATCTACTTACGATCCACTTTAATGCCCTCAGTAGATACAACATGGCCCAAACGGCAACCAAGTCCAACTAGAACTCATACTTTGAAAACTTGGCATATAACTGACTGTCCCTCAAAGTCTGAAGTATGATCCAAAGATGCTGCTCATGATCCTCTCGACTACAGGAGTAACCCAAAATATCATCAATGAAGGCGATCATAAAAGAATCTAGATAGGGCTTGAACATCCGATTCATCAAATCCATAAAGGCTGCTGGAGCATTAGTCAAACCAAATGACATCTCTAAGAACTCATAGTGACCATACAGAGTCCAAAAAGTTGTCTTAGGGACATCTGATGCCCTAATCTTCAACTGATGATAGCTAGATCTCAAGGCAATCTTTGAAAACACATT
This sequence comes from Nicotiana tabacum, assembly GCF_000715075.1. Taxonomy (NCBI): domain Eukaryota; kingdom Viridiplantae; phylum Streptophyta; class Magnoliopsida; order Solanales; family Solanaceae; genus Nicotiana; species Nicotiana tabacum. The sequence goes on along the minus strand of NC_134086.1, from coordinate 23,228,755 downwards.
TGACACCTTGTCCCTGATCAAATAAGTTATCAATCCTCGGAAAAGGATACTTGTTCTTGATAGTGACTTTGTTCAACTGCCGATAGTCTATACACATCCTCATTATTTCATCCTTCTTCTTCACAAACAATATCGGTGCACCCTAAGGCGAGACATTAAGTCTAATGAATCCTTTATCAAGCAAATACTGCAACTTCTCCTTTAATTCCTTCAACTTAACTAGGGCCATACATTGTAGTGGAATGGAAATGGGCTGAGTGCCCGGAGCCATATCAATAAATAAGTTGATATCTCTATCGAGAGGCATCCCAACAAGTCTGTAGGAAATACCTCTGGAAACTCGCATACAACTGGTACTGAATTCAAGGAAGGAACCTTCGTGCTAGGATCACAGATATAGGCTAAATATGCTAGACATCCCTTCTCAACAATATGTTGTGCCTTTATCTAATAAATAACCCTGCCAATTGAATGGCCAAGAGCCTCCCTCCACTCCAAACGAGGCAATCCGATATGGTTAATGTCACAGTCTTGGTGTGACAGTCCAAAACATCATAATAAGGTGACCTATAATCTATGCCCAATATAACATCAAAGTCTACCATATCAAGAAGTAGTAGGTATACCCTAGTCTCAAAGCTTCTAATAGAAACCACATACGAGCGATAAATACGATTCACCACAATAGAATCTCCCACATGCGTGGACACATATACATGAGCGCTTAAAGAATCACGAGGCATAACCAGATCTAAATTAAAATAGGAGGACACATATGAATAAGTAGAGCTCGGATCAAATAAAATCGAGGCATCTTTATGGAAAATTGAAATAATACTTGTGATGACAAAATCAGATGCCTTTGCCTTAGGTCTAGCTGGAAATGCATAGAAACGATATTGGGCCCCACCACTCTGACCTCCGCCTCTCGGACAACCTCTCCATGGCTGACCTCGACCTTTAATGGCCTGACCTCCACCTCTAGTAGCCTGACCCCCTACCTCTAGCTGTCTTAGCAGGCGATGGAGCACCGGTGCCTGAATTATGGTACGAGAACTCTATTGTGACATGTTGTCTTGTGAACTAGGGCAAAACCTTATGACGTACCTCAGATCTCCACAAGTATAATAAGTCCTTAGTTGCTGTGATTGTTGACCCTAGAACTGACCTTGTTGACCTGAATAACTACCCTAATAACTTTGGATCGGAGGTGCACTGACCAGAGCTAAAGGTGCGTTGTAGGCTAGCTGCTCAGGATGAGACCCATAAGAACCACGACTACCCGAAGCACCATGGGATACCTGAAGCGTTGACTGAATCAGATTGGAAGGATGGCCTCTACCAAATAAACCCCTACCTCCAGGCGAGGCACCACTGAAACCACCAAAATAACAAGGCCTCTTCTTATACCATGAATCATCTCAATCCGTCTAGCAATCTCTACCATTCTCTGGAAAGAAATATCATCCATACTCTCCTTGGCCATTTGTATCTTGATACCAAAAGTAAGACCATCAATGAATCTCCTCTCTCTCTCTCTCTTTCTCTATCTCTCTCTCAGAATGACATGGCGAACTAGGTCCACAAATCGAGTCTCATACTAGGTAACAGTCATGCTACCCTACTGAAGGTGCTCAAACTACCTGCGGTACTCCTCTCTCAGAGTAAAAGGAATGAACTTCTCCAAAAATAACTATGAGAGATGATCCCAAGTGAGTGGTGGTGATACTACTGGTATAGCTCAATCATAGTCCTGCCACCACCTTTTAGTGGAGCCATGCATCTGAAATATCGAGAAGTTAACTCCATTGGACTCTACTATACCCATGTTGCACAACACCTCATGGAAACAATCAATGAAATCTTGTGGGTCATCAAAAGGTGTTCCACTAAAGCAATTAAAAAATAACTTTGTGAATTTGTCCAATCTCATGAATCCCTCAAAAGACATTGCGGGTCTCTCCCCGGTCTGTGTAGCAACAATAGGCTGAGCCACTCCAACTAATAGAACTGTCGGAGTTTGATATCCGTGAGCCACCTACTTTGGTGTGTGAGTAACGGGAGTCTGGGCTCCTCCCCAGCCTGAAATATGGTTGGTGCCACCGAAAATGCATCGGTATGGGCCACACTCTCCATAAGGCCCACCAAATGGACTAGAGCATCCTGAAGTATCGAAATAATAATAAACCCATCCGAGACCTAAGTTGGTCCAACTAGCATGGTTTGAATAAGAACCTCCTCCTCCAGCTCGATCTCAAGCCCTAGAATAAGTGTTGCTGCACGTTCTCTAGGCTAAGATCTTCCTCTGCCTCTGGCTTGACCTCGGCCCCGGTCTCTACCCCTAATTTAGGACCATAATTTATTAAAATAGTATCATGAGTGAAACTACTCTTTTTCCTATCAGTGAGAGAGCACAGGAGATTTGGGCTGCAAATAGCTGGCCTCTTGTGGTTTATGGTAGTCCCTCAGAGGAGTATCGGATATGTACTCACTCATAACTGCTCAGGAGGTCCCATTGATGTTGATGCTCCTATTCCTGGTGTTGTTCTTCCTAGTATTGAAGATCCTAGTGCTGCTCCAACTTCAGCTGGTATTGAAGATTCTTCTTGCTGCTGTTATTTCTGTTGGTGTTAAAGATCATCGTGCTACTATTGAAGATCATTCTATTGGTGTTACTAGTCCAAATATTACTTGATCCAACTATTCCTCCTTCTAAGTTACTCGCAGTCCCTTCTACAATTAATTTATGACAATTTCTATTTTCTGTTTCTTCTTTTTAGGGCGATGATATTTTTGTTGTGTCTACCACTTTTGTTAATGAAATAAAGTGCATCTTTTATGTTTTATGTTTTTGTGTAGATCAATTTCTTTTTTTTTCTCCGATACTAAGACGACAATGATGAATGTTTTTTCCCTTTATGTTTTTATATTAATTTGCCACTTCAAACTATATATTTATGTTTTAATATTTTTTTATACTAAGTTCTTGTTTTATATTTATGTTTTATTATGCGGCTTCAGACTATATATAATCAATGATAATCTTATATTAACACATGCTTTCAAGCTTATAAATCTCAAATATTTTCAACATAAAATAAAAAAACTCATCATAAAAGATAACTAATAATATACTCCATTTAGTTTTGTTAACAAAAATAAAATATTGTCTCGAAATCGAAAAAGACATATGAGCTTAACAATTATGACTTGACTAATGAAAGTACAAGTCACTTGAAATATTTCAAAAAAATTAATAAGAAAATGACCAAACACATTAGCATCAATCATTTAGTATAATAAAAAAGGATTATTTGTAACTAATATCAAACATTACTTCCCAAGGCTTTTCGCTGTTGGAATTTGCCAAGGCTTTCGATCTAGTCATTGCGAACTCGAGTTTTACGAAGCGGGATGAACATTTGATTACTTACCAAAGTTTGTTGGCGAAGACTCATATTGACTATCTCCTCTTCAGGAGATGCGACAAGAGGTTGTGCGAGGACTGCAAGGTTATCCCAGGTAAGACCCTCTCGACGTAGCATAGGCTTTTGGTGATGGACATTTGTATTAGGAATGAGGAAGAAGAGGTCAGTACAAGGACGCCCCAAGATTAGGTGGGGCGCCTTAACTAAGGATAAAGCTAAGGAGTTGGAAGGAAGGTTAGCGGCAATGGGAGCTTGGAGAAGTAGTGGGGACGCAAACACAATGTGGTCGACGACGGCGGACTGTATAAGAAAGGCGGCGAGAGAGGTGTTAGGGATATCTACGGGCCACAATGGTGGCCACAAAGGGGATTGGTGGTGGAATGCAGTTGTCTAAGGTAAAGTGGAAGCAAAGAAGGCGGCTTACCTGCGGTTAGTAGGGAGCACTGACGAGGAGGAGAATAGAGAGAACAGTCAAAGGTATAAGGTAGCTAGGAAGGAGGCGAAGATGGCAGTGATGGAGGCTAAGACGATAGCTTTTGCTCGTATGTATGAGGAACTAAGGAACAAAGGTGGGGAGAAGAAGTTATTCCGACTCGCTAAGGCGAGAGAGAGGACAACTCGGGATCTGGACCAAGTGAGGTGCATAAAAGATGATGACGACAAAGTTTTGATGGGAGATGACTAGATTAAGAGGAGATGGCAGACCTACTTTCATAAACTTCTAAGTGAAGAAGGGGATCAGGATATTATACTTGGGGAATCGAGGAATGCCGACAGTCACCATGAATTAAGTAATTATAGGGACATTGAGATCGATGAAGTCATGGAGGCAATGCGTAAGATGAGAAGGGGCAGAGCTACCGGGCCAGACGAAATTCCGGTTGAACTGTGGAGGTGTGTGGGTAGAGCAGGCTTGGAATGGCTTACTGCATTGTTTAATGTTATATTCAAGACTAATAGGATGCCTGAAGAGTGGAGGTGGAGTACAATGGTCCCGTTGTATAAGAACAAAGGTGATGTACAGAGTTGTAACAACTATAGGGGCATCAAATTACTAAGTCATACCATGAAAGTTTGGGAGAGAGTGGTAGAAATGAGAGTGCGAAGGACGGTGTCTATTTCAGACAACCAGTTCGGGTTCATGCCGGGGCGATCTACCACAGAAGCTATCCACCTTATTCGGAGGATGGTGGAACAGTATAGGGATAGGAAGAAGGATCTCCACATGGTGTTTATTGATCTGGAGAAAGCGTACGATAGGGTTCTTAGGGAGGTCTTATGGAGCTGCTTAGAGGATAAAGGGGTTCCGGTTGACTATATTAGGGTAACTAAAGACATGTATGATGGAGCTAAGACTCGGGTTAGGATAGTAGGAGGCGACTCTGAACACTTTCCAGTTATTACGGGGTTGCACCAAGGGTCTGCGCTCAGCCCATTCCTATTTGCCCTGGTGATGGATGCACTGACTCATCATATTCAAGGGGAGGTTCCATGGTGCATGCTATTCGCTAATGACATTATTCTAGTCGACGAGAGGCTAGAGATTTGGAGACATGCTCTTGAGTCTAAAGGTTTCAAGTTGAGCAGGACGAAGACGGAATACCTCGAGTGCAAATTTGGAGTTGAGCCGACGGAAGCGGGAGTTGAAGTAAGGCTTGACTCTCAAGTCATTCCCAAAAGGGGTAGTTTCAAGTACATTGGATCGGTTATTCAGGGGATCGGGGAGATTGACGAGGATGTCACACACCGTATAGGGGTGGGGTGAATGAAGTGGAGGTTAGCGTCGGGAGTCTTGTGTGACAAGAAAGTGCCACCGTTACTAAAAGGTAAGTTTTATAGAGCAGTGGTTAGGCCTGCAATGTTATATGAAACTGAATGTTGGCCGGTAAAGAACTCACACATCCAGAAGATGAAAGTAGCAGAGATGAGGGTGTTGAGGTGGATGTGCGGGTATACAAGGATGGATAAGATTAGGAATGAAGATATTCGAGAGAAGGTGGGCGTGGCCCCCATGGAGGACAAGATGCGAGAAGTGAGACTCAGATGGTTCGGGCACATTCAGAGGAGGAGCACTGATGCACCGGTGAGGAGGTGTGAGCGACTGGCTGTAGTGGGCACGCGGAGAGGTAGAGGGCGACCTAAGAAGTATTGGGGAGAGGTGATCAGACAGGACATGGCGCGACTTAGGATTACTGAGGACATGGCCCTTGACATGGAATTATGGAGGTCGAGCATTAAGGTTGTAGGTTAGGGGAAAGTTGTGAATATTTCTACAGCACAATAGAGTGAGACTAGCTAGTTAGGAGTTAGACTAAGAATGTCATTGGTCGTCTATTGATGCAGGGCTTTACCTGCTAGTTTTACTATACCAGCCATCTATTTCGTATTTCGTATTTTGTATTTCATATCTCTTATATTGCTGTTATTTTATTATGCATTTTTATGGTACTAATATATCGGCTCCTATTACCTTTTTGAGCTGAGGGTCTCCTGGAAACAGTCTCTCTACCCTTCGGGGTAGGGGTAAGGTTTGCGTACATATTACGCTCACCAGACCTCACTTGTGCGATTATACTGGGTTGTTGTTGTTGTTGTTGTTGTTGTACTTCCCAAACAATGAGCAATGAATATGTTATATGTCTGACCAAGGGTATTTTAGGTACTTCATTAAAGTTATTTAGAAGCATTGTCCGTGTGTTAAAACCTCACTAAAACCCTCTGCTGTCTCTTCCTTCTTCTCCCAGGCTAAAAGGGGGAGAGCGAAATGACCCTCTCTCGTCTTCTTTTACCTAGATTACGATCAAGAATCAACATTTTAGGTAATTTATCAAATATCCATTTTGAAAAAGATGTTTTTTTTCTCTCATTTTTGCTTCATAATGTTGATTTTTGTGTTGTGTTCTGTTGGGGTGGGGGGTGGGGGTGGGGTTGAAAGAAGTGATTCTTTCACTTGTATTCATCTAAAAACTGGACTTATTTGCTGTTTATAGAATTAGGCAGATGAATAGGTATTTTAGCAGAAACCCATTATGAAAAAAAAATTCTTTTTTCTCTCATTTCCCCTCATAATGTTGTTACTGGTTCTTGTAAATGTATAGTGTTGGGTTGGGGGTTGAAAGAAGTGAATTTGTTACTTGTATTTACTCAAAATTGGAATTATTTGCTATTTATAGAATTAGGCAGATGAAAAGGTAGTTTTTCAAATACCATTAGGAAAGATATATATTTTTTTTCTTCTCATTTAGCCTCAAAATGTTGTTTCCTGATTTTCTATTTTAGGATTTGGGGGTATGGATACCTCTTTGCTATTTACAGTTTGTGGAAAAATGTCTTTTTTCTTTTATGTTTTGGCCTAAAAAATGTTGTTTCTTGATTCTTTGTATCGAGGTTTGGGGGTGGATTACTGATTTTTTTCACTTGTATGTATTAATGGACCTAGTTGCTATGTACAGAATGTAGAAGATGGTGTTCTTCAGTGAATAATAAGGGCGGAATTTCGCAGTCATTAAAGAAATCAGAAGTGGAGCAGCAGAATGCCATGGCTGTGGAGATATTTGAAAAGAAGTAAGATTTCTTGATTAGAATAACTATAAGTCTTTAACTTCATTTTGAGCTCAAGTACTTGGTTGAAATTTGATGATCATATTGGTGAGGTCCTAAAAGTTTAGTTGCTTATTATGTATGAATTTGCAAGATTTTGAGGTTAGTAGTTTTGGTAGTATGACGTGAAGTTGATTTATGAATTATGGAACCTGTTAAAAATATTTATGTATAATAGTACGAGATCACTACCCTGCGCTCAAAACTGATAGAGGTCAAAATACAAAGAAAATCATAGATTAGAGTAAAAGAAAGAAGGTGTTGGACATTAAAGTTCATCGTACACATGCTTGCAGTTTGTTTGTGAATCATATTATGGAAAATGTTGAAGAAAAGAGTAACCATATTTTGAGAAAATGATAAAATAAAATTGTGGAAGATTAGGCTTTGTTCCATGAGGGGAAAGAACCCATGCAAATCTGACTACTTACTTTAAAATTTCATATGTCATAAAAATTAGAATGAATAGAAAAGTATAAACCTTGATTGATTTGAAGCCATTGTGAGTTATATCTGAAACTATATAATACAGAAAAATGACCAATAGAAGTTCCCATATAGATAATTAAACCATGGCAAAGATTTGGACCTAAACAAATTTGAAGAGCAGGATCTTTAGAGTATCCTGGTGGCCATCGCAAATAATCGAGTCAGAAATCATAAACCAGGTTTAGGAAAACGGGGAATAAAAAGAAAACGAAAAACAAGATTTGGCTGATTACTAACACACAATTGAAGACACACTGAAGAAATTGAGAAATGAAAAATAGTGCTGCTGATCACATTGCATTACACTTTAAAATATTTTTCTCTCTAATGCTGAGATTTTCCGACAGAAGCTATCCTTCACGTTCAAATGAGACAAATTCACCGAATTAAGGATTTTAGATGCTTGTAATGATGCCTTGGCGTAACTGGAAGTTGATGTCATGTGACCAAGAGGTCACGGGTTCGAGCCGTGGAAACATCCTCTTGTAGAAATGTAGGTAAGGCGGCGTGGAATAGACCGTTGTGGTCCTGCCCTTCCCCGACCCGCGCATAGCGGGAGCTTAGTGCAGCGGGCTGCCCTTAGATGCTTGTAATGATGCCTCCTGTCGGTAATATAGTGAGAATTTCAACCGAGTACATAAGGATATGTTAAGATACTAGGAATAGCGAAGAAGCCATTATGTTAGAATTTGGATTATTATTTGATAAATAATTGTGCCTTAGCTTATGATTTAGATTTAGTTAATGCTTACTCTAAAAAGAAAAAAAGATTGTACCGCACTTGATAACATTTAACAATAGAGGTATGCACAACCAAATTGACTTCTTCTTACTAGAGACGCGATAGGTATATATGTATGTACAACAAGGTTGCATAACCACCCAACATGGACGGGTAGTCCTGGAAGTAAAGAGAAGGATGGAGCGTAAAGAAAGAAGAATTACATGCAACGAAGAGTTCATAGGTGGACATGAAAAGATATAGATCAATTAGCACTTCAGGACAAGCAGTTGAAAAGGGGAGCATAAGACTTGGGACAAGCAGTTGAAAAGGGGAGCATAAGACTTGGGACAAGCAGTTGAAAGAGGGAGCATAAGACTTGGGACAAGCAGTAAGGAGGTAGAAAGAACTATTAAAGCAAAAAGAGCTTAGTATAGAAAGTTATCAAAACACAAGAGGCTGAAGCCGGTTGAAGACTATTGGAAAGCTAATAGAGAAGTTGAGAAGCTTATTAGCAAATTCGGATGTAAAAACTCTAAATTTGTACCAAAAGCTAGAGATGCAAAGGAGTGAAAGCTGCTAAATGAGTGGAGAAAAAGTACCCTAGTTTTGGTATATATAATAATAAAGGAGATATCAAATTATGCGAGCTATAATAGTATTAAGATTATGAGTCATACAATGGAATCTTGGAAAAGAGTGATAGAGCATAGACTAGATGTAAAGACACTACACGCTTTATGGAACCAATTTGGAGAAGTGCAATAGATAATGGAGAGGAAGTTCTTCATATAATATTCATGGACCTAAAAAACATATTATAGAGTACCAAGAAAATCTTTTGGTAGGTATTAGAGGGGAGAGGAGTTGATACTTGTCTATAACTGTGATAAATGATATCTATGAAGGAGCCATCACAAGCGTCTGTACTGTGGAAGGACATACAATTAAGTTATCCCTAACAATGGGTTACACTAGGGATATTCAGGTTGAGGTTCAGGGTGCATCCTTTTTGTAGATAATATTGTGTTAAATTGATAAAACTAGCGAGGGAGTCAACCAAAGGTTGAATTATGGATAAGCGACCTACTTAAGGTTTAAGATATTAGATACTTAGAGGTAACAGAGAATATATGCAATGCATGTTTAGTTTTCGTAGAAGAATGAAGTTGAAATGAGATTAGACTGTAGTTATCAAAAAACGATTAGAGGGGATTTCAAATATTTAAGCTCAATGTTGTAGGATAATTATACGAGAGATTTAACATATAGCACATATAATTGAAATAGGATAGTTAAAATAGACGTTCTTAGAAGTAACATAAAAGAAGCTGGGTTTCAATAAAGATACATTTTATTAGCACCCAAGGGTGTGGCCTAGTGGTCAATGAAGCGGGTTGAGAATCTGACGTCTCAGGTTCAAATCTCAGCGGAGACAAAAACACAAGGTGATTTTTTCTCATCTATGCAAGCCTTCGTGGATAGAGTTACCTGCTACCTGTTGCGAGGCAGCAAGTATCCTGTGGAATTAGTCGAGGTGCACGCTAGCTGAGGGCACCGACTAGAGTAAGAGGCAAGTTTTATGGAATGGTTGTGAGATTAATAATGTTACATGGGAGGGAGTGTTGGGCTTTTATGGCCCAATGTATTCGCAGTTTGAGTGTCATACAAATAGGATTTTAAGATGGACATGTAGTAATACAAGATCAGAAATAATCACATTTGAGGTAGACGGTACAAGTAGAACAAAGATGATAAACGAGAATGAGATAGTTTGACCATTTCTGGCTTATACCTTCAGATGGATTGGTACGTCAGTATAACATTACGACGTCTGAAGGTGATAGATTAAGAACAAGGTAGACCTAAAATCACATGGAGGATAGTTGTCTCAAGGATTTGTAATCTCTTCGCACCTATGTGGAATTAGCTAAGGATAGAACACAATATAAGCAGAAATTATCATATAGGCACTACTAACTTATTGTGATGAGGTTTACTAGTGTTAGTACACCTATAAAAGGTATGGCGTCGGAAAAAAGTATGGTGTCAATCTGTTTAGATATTTGTAGCTCAGGACGATCTTCCGTCGGGTATACATGCTACTGATCTGTTTAGATATTTGTAGCTCAGGACGATCTTCCTTCAGGTATACATGCTACAAAGTGATGTGTTGTCGTAAATGCACGGTGGAGTTCGTTACGATGATGTGTTGCAGTATAACTGTGAACATAAGTGTTAGGTATCAAAAGTATCGACTGTGCCATTTTCGTATGGAAAACTAAGTTATAAATACTGATAAAAGAAAAAGTTAGTAGGTGAATTGGGGTTGATAGCAGTGTTCCAAGATGTGTGCATATCATGCTTAGTAGTGGACTAATTTCATGCAGATTAATTGCTTCTTCACTTCTTTGGCTTACCCATTGTCTGTAGTAATGTCATTTCTCAATTATAGGGTGCTTCTTTCCTTATTTCTTCTTTTTCCTCTCCGTTTTTGATAATATAGTTGCTTCAGCTTGCAAAAGTCTACGATATTTTGTGTTTGAGCCAGTTTGTATCTGGTTTTTTAGTTTCGTAACAATTAGAAAGTTTTATTTCTGAAACAAGTTTATCCTCTAATTTCTCATTGGTCCTGAAACATATCTGTGATAATTGTCGTTATAGGCATATTACTGAAGATGAAGGAGTCTTTCCTAGAGAAACACATGTCCAGAAGGAAGTAGGTGCATGGAATAATTTGGTAGGCATTCTTCAAAGAACTAAAAAGAAGTTTCTTGGAAATCATATGGAACAGAAGAGCAGTAGCACTCATGCATTAGCTTCCACTTCTGATCTTAAGGATTCTGATAATGTTGTATCTGCTGATAGTCATGATAGCGGAAGTAAGAATAACCTTAAGATTACAATTCATTCAGAAAAGACATCTGTAGCTGATAAGGAAGAAAATGTCGACAGTGAAACATCTCAGTCTTCTTATGCAGACATGAGTGAACCTTTGGAGGTTGTTAATATGAAAAACACTTCAAATTCTGCTGCGCCTGAAGAATTATTAAATGTTTCCTCAAAAGAATGTGAAGAAATCGCTGGCCAAAGAGTAAATGGCATGTCTTCTGGTGCCTCATCTATCTGTGGAAAAGCCAATTGCAATGACGGTGTTCAACTTGGTAACATTTGCCACCGTCCAGAGTTAGTTGAGAAAGAGAGAGAACCATTGTTAGCTGAGGAAGCATCATCAAGTGTACAAATCAGTTCTAGTGGAGAGATCCTGTCAAAATATGAGGAAGACATTATGGAGTCGTGTAAATTTTCGTCAAAGTTAAAACTAGAAAGGAGTGATACCTCTGATTCATCTTGTGGCCCAGAGAGGGTGGCCAACTTACTAGATGTTTCTCAGGAAAAGAGAAATAATGAATCAGAGTTGGAGGGTAAGAATGACCAAATGCAAAAAGAGGAAGTAATATCAGAAATTGTTTCAATTTTGAAGAAGAAAGGAACATCCAATCTCGAGCAGGTTGCATATTCTAATAGTTTCTTGCCGAGCGAAGCAACCAACAAATGGCGGGATGTTCTTGTTAAAAAATCAGTTTTCTCTGCTAGTGAACACCGCCCATCCGAAGACATCTCTAGTCCTATCTTAATTTCTAAGTCCAAAATGGAGGAAATTTCATCAGTATCCAGTAATTCTTTTCAGATAATGAGTTTAGGGGATCACGACATGGAGACTGATCATGGAGCAGGAGATCAGATTGTCTACCCAAAGAGTGAACAATCTGTATCTAGAGAGTTTGAGCATCTTAATGAAACTTCTCAGAATACATTCGGAAAGAGTGGTGTCATAAAGAGCTTAATAGAATGTATCAGCGATCTGCCACCTCGGGAGCCATCTGTTGTTAGGACTGAGGAAAATGTTGTCGACAGAAGTGTTGACAGTTCTAGGGAAAGGACTGCAAATAGCAGTATTGAAGCAGAAACTGATAAGCAGACATTTGACAGGAAAGAAAGTAAGACTTCATCTCCGGGTGTGGTTGGAAAGAAGGAAAAGAGTAGACGATCTAACACAGTCCTCGAATATCTGAACAGTGGGGTTGATTTCTGCAAGTCAATAGAAACTAAGGGTGAGAATGCCTCTTTTTCTGAAAATTTATCTGATGAAAACAAAGTGACGGTAAAGTTTGTGAACTTAAAAGCTACAGAAAGTGATGTCTCTAACGCTCTCAAGAAATTTGGGGCTATTAAGAAGGTTGTATTCCCAAGTGTCAAATCAACTAAATTTAAAGTTGCACATGTTTATTTTGAGGTACGTTTTCAGTACTCTAATTCATTGACCATTTTGCTGCACGGCTGTGTTCTCGACTTTCTTAAGTTGTGTCTATTCAAATTATACCACAACAAGAAACAAAAAGAAGAAAAAAAAAGCGCAAGCACAAAAAGAAAAACAAAAACAGAAAAAAAATAGAAAAATAATTAAAAATTAAAAAATAAATTCATGTATTTTTCAGACCAATATGAAATGAGCTGCACTTCAGCATGAAAACAGATGATGTAAGCACTACTGCCCTGTCGCTTAATGATTAGATGTAAAAGTGAAATTGATCTAATAGTATACCAATATTTACACTAAAATTCTTAATAAATTTATGTAACTGGTAGATAAACGGGTTAATTATTTATCAATACACCCTGTATGTTCAGCTTGAGAGGTTAAAACTGATGATCTGTCGGGGTTTGACTTTCTTATAAAAGTATGTTCCTCTCTGCACTCCTTTTTTGCTTCCATTCTTCACACGACTTGCACAAAATGATATGTTCAGCACCAACTTGTGCCGCTGTGAATAAGATGTTACCTGTGGAAGTGTACGCTCATGAAGTGAATCGCCACTTTAACGTTCTAGCTTTCATCTACCATTTTTTTGGTTACTGCAGTCAGAAGAAGGAAGGCAAAAGGCTCTTGAAACGTCTGATGTGAGCATGGCGAAAGTAGTACTAGTTTTGGAGGCCACTTCTCCTCCGAAAGGGAAAGAGAGGATGCGTATACCTGATTTAATTGGCTGTCCAGACGTTCCTACCTCGTTAGTAAAGCATCCCCCAAGGACAGCTATGATAAAAAATTTGAAACACAATGTGTCCTTTCATGACATTGAAAAAGCGCTCGCCTTCTGCAGAAGCAATATCACTGGAATCTTCTTTGGTTCGTCAAGCTCTATTGCTTATGTGGAATTTGAGGTAATTTATTTCTAATGAAATAAATTTCCTTCTGGTTTCCCTCTTTTGAGTTCATCTAAATTCTTATACGGTAATGTTTTTAATAACATAAGTGGATTTGTTATATTAGCAATTAGTTATTCACATTCGGAACTTTCTTCTGCAGACAGTTGAGGACAAAGAAATTGCTGTTGAGAAGGCTTCTTTGATTGTTCTTGGAGAAAGACTACCGATCTTAAGAATTGATACACCAAGAACAACCACTATAAGGATATCAAATATCCATTTTCCACTGAGTAAACTGGTTTCCGTTTGCCGATCTTTTGGAAATGTTAGGGAAGTCCTCCAAAGAGCTAGCAACATCGTAGATGTGCGGTTCGATTTTGCTGAATGGCCAAGAATGTTAAAGATTTTAAACAGGTAATTGCTTGCTTATCATAAACTGGTTCCCCTTAATTAGCACATCTGTTTCCTCATCCTTGTTTCTCATTACGTTTATTATGGTTGTGCCAAGGCTGAACGGAGTTGAAGTAGATGGTTGCCAGTTGGTCGCGAAGCCTGCACCTGTCTATTCCCCTAATGTCCTTAACGTTCTCTGGAGTCAACCGGAGGGGAGAAGACATTTGAAAACCACGTTCAACGACATGCTACTGAAATTCGGGGGAAAAGGTGTGGGTGCAGTTGCTATGACAGAAGTTGTAGACAACTTTTATACTGATGCACAAGAAAGATAATTATTCTATGTACATTTATAGATGGTAAGGTATGATCTTAGCCATAGTGGAAAATCCCCAAATCATAGGACCACAGGTGAGGATTGTTGTGGACAAGGACTTGCTTTACCCTGCTATCTATTACTATAAGAGTAAACAATGGCAACAACTACACTTTAGTCCCAAACAAGTTAGGGTCGGCTTTATTAATTCTCACTTCTTCAGCAGAAATACCAGGATGAGAAAATGTGGGATTGTATATTTGTTTGGTAATTAAGGTTTTTAGGGATGGCATATAGTAATAGCTATTTTTAAATACCAGAATCGAGCTTTGCAGCTCATGTATGCAATGTAGAAGTTGTAACTTCTAACATCAATGTAATGGCTAATGTTTTTCTTTTTTCTTATCTATTCTAAAGGCTGATAACAACTAGTCTTCCTAAAGTTCTTTTTTTCCCCATTAAGTAAAGTAAATTTTAGAGTATTTAATATAATATTAAGTCTCGCGGTTAATAGTATTTCAAGTTAGCCGTCAAATCTTAAAGAATAACAACCCAATGAATTTTTACAAGTGGGGTCTAGGAAGGGCCGGGTCTAGGGAAGGTCAGATGTATACAGCCTTACCCCTATCCTGAGAAGGTAGAAAAGCTGTTTTCGATACACCCTTAACTAAAGAAAAGATGAAAGAAGCATCGACAACAAGTAAGAAAATTGAAGCCGAGATAGCAATAGAGCGGTAGGCAGTAATAGCAACTAGCCATCAAATCTTGAAATATTTAAGGACCCGTTTGGACATAGATTCCCAAATATTTTGTGAAAAAGCTGAATTGGATGAAGTTTGATTTGAAATTAAAAATGTGTTTGGACATGAATTTTGGGCAAGTTTTGGCATGTTAAAAAGTCCCAAATGGTAATGATTTGGTCCCAAAAGAGGTCTTAAGCTATATTTGTGATTTGAAGTTTTGGTTTTTAAAATCTCCTAAAAACTAGATTAATTCTATAAACAAATACATTTAAATTTTTTAGAAAAGAAAACTTCCAAAACTTATGGCCAAACGCCTATGAAATCTCCTCACTCTCCCTTTTTCCAAAATTAAAAGAAATTATTGCAACATGATCTCTTTCATGGATTGAAATCAATGGTCTATTGTCAGCTAAAGCTGAACTGAAATCCACATTACTTAAGTTTCCAAAGATCTTAAATCTAATCAGATTATTCAATTTTATATAGGCATCAAAAGAACCAAAAACAGATCACTAACTTCTTTTAGGATCTTCTTTTCACATGCAAACATAGAATTTCTTTTGTGTGTTGTGAAAATTTTGGAAATACAATCTGTTCCCTTCCCCCCAATTTAATTAACTTACTTTAACTTGTAAACCATGACAACTATAAAACCAAGTAAAAATTGACACCCTTCTCATAACATTAATAACCATGAATTCCTTCAAATTCTATCTCCCAATTCTTGTCCTTTTACAAATTTTAACATCTTCTTTAGCTACACTTTATCCAGTTTCTGTTGCTAATATATTGAATGCACCATTAACTATCCATTGCATAGCACAAGGACAAAATGTTAGTAGAGACAATGCCCCTGCTGGTTTTGTTCTTAATATGTCTATTGACACAAATCTTGCTAATCCAACTGCTACATGTCAACTAAGTTCTGGAAATTTGCAAGGGAATTTTGTGGTTTTTGATCCTTCAAAAGAACCTAACAGATGTTTTAATGGAAGATGTCTCTGGCAAGCAAGACCAGATGGGCTTTACCTTGTTATTAATGGCCAGTTTAGTTTAGTGTATAAGTGGCCATAAATTGTTATTTAATTTGCATGTGTAATAGAATATTTGCAAGATTTTGTTAGTCTTTCTAATTTTTGGTTGAAATTATTTTTATCCGTTTTAAGTGCTTATTCTTTTGTTTAATCATTCGATAGGGTCTTTCGAAAACAGCCTTTCCGTCATCTTGAAGGTAGCGGTAAGGTTCTCGTACATAGTATTCTCCCTAAACCCCACTTGTGAAATTACACTGGGTCTGTTATTGTTGTTGTTGTTGTTATTTGTTGTTTAATCATCCGATATTCCAACTCGCTAACCAGAATAATCCTAGTAGGGAATTGATTTTCCTTTTAGTGGGCAAATTTAACTTACATGTGGTTATCTCCCTCATAATTTTCTCCAAATAAAGAGACCTCCAAAGAATTAACAGATCAACGTTATCTGTGAATATTTAAAAGCCACAACTCAAAATCAACGTCATCTGTAAGTATTTGAACAATACAAACAAATTTTGCTAATCGGTTAATAAACATGTAACGACCCGACCGGTCGTTTTGAGCTTTTGCACTTCGGTCGTTAGTTTTCGGGCATGACTAGCCCCGTGTGATGTATTATGACTTATGTAAATCGCCGGTTTTGGTTTTCAGGGTAATCGGAATGAATTTGGAAGAACGGTTCTTAGTTTAAAACTTAAAATTTGAAAAGTTTGACCAAGTTTTGACCTGTTAGTATACGATCTCGGATTGGAATTTTTATGATTTGGTTAGCTCCATTAGGTGATTTAGGACTTAGGAGCATGATCGAAATGCATTTTGGAGGTCCGTGGAAGGTTTAGGCTTGAATTGGCGAATTGGAGTTTTGGCGTTTTCCGGTTGATAGGTGAGATTTTGATATACGGGTCCCAATGGAATTCCGAAAGTTTGAATAGGTCCATTGTGTCATTTTTGATGTGTGTGCAAAATTTCAAGTCATTCGGACGAGGTTTGATAGACTTATTGATCGAAAGCGGAATTTGGAAGTTTTTGAAATTCTTAGGCTTGTATCCGATGAAGATTTGGTGTTTTGATGTTGTTTTGAACGTTCCGAAGGTTGGAACAAGTTTGAATGATGTTATGGGATATGTTGGCATGTTTGGTTGAGGTCCCGAAGGTCTCGGGTGAGTTTCGGGTGGTTGAACGGATCATTTCATGTTGGAAAAGTTGCAGAAAAACTGTTATGGGTGTTGCAGGCTTTTGGCCTTCGCGTTCGCGATGGATGTCCCGCGTTCGCGAAGGGTTAGGATGTGTGACAATAGAGTTGGCCTTCGCGTTCACGAAGGTGGTCCCGTGTTCGTGAAGGGCTGAGGTCAGTGGCCATCGCGTTCGCGAGGGTGTTGACGTGTTCGCATAGAGGAAAGGTGTGCAGCTGAGGTCCTGGAGAGTTGTTCTTCGCGCTCGTGAGCTAGTAGTCGCGTTCGCGATGCTTTGATGAGCTGAAGCTCCGCGTTCGCGTTAGGGTTGTCGCGTTCGCGTAGAAGGAATTTTGGTTAGTGAAGCTTTGTGCTTCGCGAACGCGAGGGTGCTGCCACGTTCGTGATGAAGAAAATATCTGGGCAGAATGTTTAAGTTCAAAATCGAGGGTTTAAGTCCAATATCACAAAAACCATTAGAGAGCTCGGGAGAAGGTGAAATTTGAGGAGATTTTTAGTGGAGTAATTGGGGTAAGTATTCTTCACTCATATTTGGTTTAATTCTATGATTTAGTCTTGAATTTCATCATTTAATTTGATAAATTAGAGTGGGAATTAGGGAAAAATGGAAAAAAAGTTTGAGAATTCTTTTTGGGGATTTGAAAGGTTAATTGAGGTCGGATTTTGATGAATTTGATAAGGGTAGACTCGTGAGAAGGTGAGGATTCTATCGATGTGATTTTTATAGGATTCTGAGACGTGGGCTTGAGGGCCGGGTTTGAGTCATTTCGGGATTTTTGATGTAAATTGGATATTTTTGAGTGGGCTTTGTTCCCTTAGCATATTTTGATGGTATGAATTTGCTTTTGGCTAGATTTAGAGCATTCGGAGGCCGAGTCGAGAGACAAAGGCATCGCGGGCTAGAGTCTGGATCGGATTGAGGTAAGTAATGATTGTAAATGTTTGTTCTGAGGGTATGAAATCCCGGATTTCATATCGTTGTGCTATTTTCAGATGACGCACACACTAGATGACGAGCGTGGGGCCGTACACTATTGGGGATTGTGACTTAGTCCGTCCCGAATGACTGTTTTACTACATATTTGATTGAAAACTGTTTGCTATCATCATGTTTTGGGCTGAATGCCATATTTGAGCCTCGTGCCAATTGTTTTGGACCTTTAGGGGATTTTTACTACTACTCCTCACTGTTTTGACTTTATACTTGTACTCAGTCATGCTATATTCTACTGTTTTTATAACTCAACCATGTTTACTCTGTTTTGACATTTTAAATGATATTTGAGCTGAGTATCATATTTTACTGTGCCCGAGTGGCTTTTAGAGATTTCTGACAGAGTAGGACCGAGGGCCTGTGTTGTGAGGATATTATGGGATCGGGCTGCGCGCCGCAACGGTATTGAGCTGATTCATGATTATGAGGTCGCGGGACTGAGTTGTATGCCACAAGATGGCTTGATATGAGGCCGCGAGCCTATTGATTATTCCACGAGGTGACTTGATATTGTGCTTGGGCCGTAAGAGGCCCCTCCCGGAGTTTGTACACCCCTAGTAAGCGCGGGTATCCAGTATGAGATGTGATATAGCCCGAGGGGCTGCTGTTGTTCCATGTTATTGCCCGAAGGGCGGTTCTTGATTTATGTTGTGCCCGAGGGGCTGATTACGAGTGATTGTGAGGTAGCCCAAGGGGCTGGTTTTGTTGATATTATGCCCGAGGAGCGGTTTATGGTACATGTTTTGCCCGATGAGCTGTTTACATTTCTATCATGTTTACTCACTATTTTATGACTCGTTTGAAACTATTGAAAATTGTTTTAAAAGGTTTTACCGAAACTGAGCATGATTTACAAAGTAAATGATTTCTGTATTATGTTGGAAATATCCTGCATTTGTTGTAGCGTTTGACGTGGCTTACCTGTTTTCTTACTACTCACCTTTCATTTACCTTTGTTACTTACTGAGTTGGAGTACTTACATTACTCCCTGCACCTTGTGTGCAGATTCAGGTATTTCTGAACTTAGTAGTGGGTGTTGATTGCTTAGTGGCAGAGTCATCGGAATTAGCAAGGTAGCTGCCCGACGTCCGCAGCAATACTTTTCTCCCTCTTGTTTTCGTAAGACTGTATTTAATACATTTTTAGACTTTTCATTGTATTCAGACTTTAGTAGATACTCGTGACTTGTGATACCCCGATGTCGGGCTTGTGTATTTATTCCGCACTGTTCATTTAGACTTTTATTATGAAATATTTAATTAATTAAAGACTTTAAAGTGACTTTTATTGATTAAATGGTTAATTCAGGTGTTGTGTCGTCTGTCCTAGTTTCACGATAGACGCCATCATGACCGGGTCGGTTTTAGGGTCGTGACAAGTTGGTATCAGAGCCTACGTTAAATAGGTCTCACGAGTCATGAGCAGGTTTAGTAGAGTCTCGCGGATCGGTACGGAGACGTCTATAATTATCCTTTGGAGGCTGCAGAACCTTTAGGAAAAAAAACTTCACATTCTTGAATTCTTATCGTGCGTCCTTGATTCAGCTTGAAATGTAACTCCTTGAATTCCTTCCATGCATTCGTATGCGCGCATGAGCGCTCAGTACCAGATATGCATCGATGGCTTGTGATTCCCTGATCGAGGGGTAAGGTGTGATCTCTGTGTGTTGATATTGGGGCAGTTTGGAGGACTTGAGGCCGAGTTTTGCCTATAGCTTGAGCACTGAGGCATTGATAGTGTGAGCACGTGCTTTTGGATTTGTATGTCCGATAATGTCCCTATTAGTGGGAGTGATGACTGGATAGTAACGTGTTGAGTATGAGGTGACTGCGAGATGTGTGCACATGATTTGAACGAGACAAGAAGGGTCTGCTTGGAGGTAGTAAGCACTATCCGGTGCTTGATTTCCATCATGATTTGGATTATAGCCCGAGTTGTGGGCGTGTTGAAGGACCTTTTCATGTTGCCTAGTGGGAAGTGAAGTAGATTTCACATTGTGAATTCAGTGACTGTGTAATGTTTATGACGGTGGAAGGGTATAAGGAGATGTTAGTTTGAGGTGAGGCAGGTGGGTTATCTCCTGCGGATTGTTCTGAAGTTTGTGTGATCCTTTATGCCGTTTATTGGAAGATCTCTGTTAACCAGTGAAAAATATGTGTTGCAATTTGAATTTGGGTCGCTTAAGAGAGTGGTCTTGATTGTTACGAGGGTGAATGCACGATTTGCGGAAGATTTAAAGTACTAGATGGTCTGTGTTGCACGAGCTTTATGAAGGATTGAGTTTAATCTCACTATGGTATTATGGAAATAATAGAGCATATGCATTATGAGTTATTGTGTGTTTTCATCTATGGCTTTGAGTCAAGTGGGGGAGTATGCTATTGAGTAGTTGATTACACGGTTATGTGTTATATTGGTTTCAGTTTAAGGCATGCTAGTGAATTAGTCGTGGCTTGCAAGGGTTAAGATCAAGAATGGTTCGAGTAGAGGAAATTTTAATAAAGGTTGTGTTATGCTGCATGGGTGTACAAGAATCACATAATGAGTTGAGTTGTTATTGGTAAAGGATGTACGGTGCGTAGGGAAAGAATTTGTTTGGTTGCATTAAGGTGGGGTTACTTACTTAGGTGTTGCTGTACTAAGGAGGCACACGTTGTTCGGTTCATTTGATAAGTCCAATTGAGGTTGAGTAGAGTGGACGACTCCCGAGAATGGTTTTGAAGGATTCAAGATTTACATGTAGTAATTGGGAATCTTCAGGTTGTATAGTTGGTTAGAAACTAAGGTTTGCATTGGAGGTTGTCAAGACTTGTGGTATTTCTATATCAATTAGGGAATTCTATATATCAGTATCAGGAAGGCGAATTTAATGGCTTTGGATTCACAGGAAGTTTCTTCAGGGTAGGTATTTTGAATGTGTTGTTTTTGAAAATATTTAAGAGAGTATTCAGCGGCTTATAAGCCTTAGACGGTGTGGTTTTATGCTTGGGTCTCGTGTGGTAAGTCTGGGTTGAGGAATTGCGGTATTATGGTAAGGAGAAGTATCAATTTGAAGGAAATTTAGAAGGAACTTGAATTAATAGGACATCTTGGTAGTAGGTCGGACCGACATGGTAAGGGTTATGATTAGTTCTTTGGGTGATTACGAGGCAATAAGTTTCTACAGGCGTTTCACGAAAATGCTTTTAGGTTTTAGTGGCCTGTGTAGCTTGGTTGAGTTAGAAGGATTCAGTCCTGACGGTTTAGTTTTGTGCAAATGGAATTCGGAGAGTTTTTAATGGTTTCTACCACGGTTAGAGATGTATATTTTCTACGGGCGTGACGAGCATGTGATGTATAGTGATTTTCTTCTAGATGGGATCAAATGGAAAGTTCTTAGCCAGTTGAGTATGTACCTGCTTGTGGCTCGGAAGGGGATTTTGAAGTTCTCATATTTATCATAGGATGGCATGGTATATGCGGTATGTTGTGTAGGGTTGCAATTTGTATGCGTAAGGTCATGGTTCAGTTCTGAAAGGAAGGGTCATAAATTCTTAGATAGCATGGGCAGTTTCAGATGATTAGGCAAATGATATAGCTAATTGGTGTATCTTGATGAGGGCAAACGTTTCAGAAAAGGGGGCAATGTGATTGAGTCAATAATACATCATTGGTATCGTGGCTCTCTCTTGTTGGATTGGCTGCTGATATTCGAGTTTGCTTGGTGTCACAAGAGAATTTTTAGAGTATCTCTCATGGAATGATGGGTATTAGAGGTGTGGTATGTATTCGGATGACGGAATTGGGATTAGATATGGTGATTCGTGTGCTATATGGATTTGGAAGCTGGGAGTTCTCATAAATAGGTTATGTTGTGGTTGTGGGTCGCGTGTATCGGCCTTGTGTGGTGACTATCAAGGTTTGGAGACCCGAGTGGATCCTTTGTGGCTTGGTATGTCAAATTTTGATGTGATATTGGGTATAGACTGGTTGTCTCCGTGTCGTGTTATTCTGGACTATTGCGCTAAGGCGACAATGTTGGCTATGCTGGGAATGCCACGGATTGGCTGGCGAGGGTCAACGAATTATGTTCCCAGTAGAGTGGTGTCATTTTTGAAGACCCAGCGGATGGATGGGAAAGGTTGTCTTTCTTATTTGGCCTTCGTGATAGATGTCAGTGCAGAGACTCCTACCATTGTTTCAGTTCTAGTGATGAGGGACTTTTCCGGGTGTGTTTCCTGCTGCCGGGCATGTCGCCGGATAGGGTTATGAATTTTGGTATGGATTTGGTGCCGGGCACCGTATCGTATGGCACCGGCTGAGTTAAAGGAGTTGAAGGAGTAGCTTCAGGAACTCCTCGTCAAGGGGTTCATTGGTAGGCCAATATGGATGTGTGTTCTAACTCGAGTCGGCTTGGTTGGCTCCGAGTTGTATTGTTGAGGGATGTGTTGATTCAATTGTTATTGAGCTTATTAGTGATCTAGGGAGATCTGTGAGTTATCTTTTCGTGTTGCAAGGCATTAGGATTTGTTGGTTATAGGAATATGTGGTGCGGTGTTATTGGGGCCTCTCAGTGTAATTCGAGTGGGAAGAGTATGAGGTATTGCTCGGTGGATGACATATCAGTTATGTCGTTTTGGGTGTGTAATGTTATGTATATTGCTTCCCAGTGGTTATGATGATTTGCTTTGGTTTTAGACATCAAATTGCGCGTGGTTGTCAATTTTGAGTAGAGTGACTTGAGGTGTTTCATGTGGACCAGTGTTTGGATAGGGTCGCGCATTGCATTGAAGTTATGTGGAGGTATGACCCTTCAGTTTAGATTCCTGTGTTCTGTTTCTACGATGTGTGATGGGTTCTCAGCATTGTGTGTGGTGGTACTGGTGAGCTTGCGGTACAGCTCTCTCATTTGAGACATTTTCATGATTTGAGTATGTTCAGATTGTTGCTGGTTGGTGTGCGGATCGCACGAGTTGTGGCTTTGGATTGTATTGATGTGTTATGTCACCAGAGTAGTTGTGTTGGATTAGATGAGATCGTTGGGATCCATAATGAAAACAAACGGATTCGGTGTCAGCATGTTGGAAGGATAATATCGATGTTCGGCTCAGAAATTTGCTATGGTCCTTGCCAAGGGAGAAGTGGCTTCATGAATGGTTTATCTGAGGAATGGTTATGACTTTCTACGTGTTTCATTTATCATTGGCAGTATACAAAAGTGTTGGAATGGGGCTTTAGTTGATAAGAGGTTTATTACCGGAATTTGGTCGTTTGAGCAGCTATTGTGATTAGAAGTTATCGTTAGGAGAGTTTGAGTTGTGTGATATATCATGTGATTTCATCTTGACTTGAGATTATGGCTTGGTACAGAGTGTTCAGATTTATTCGGTGTGCAGATGTGAGATTATGATCTTGTAAAGGATTTTAGAAGAGGAAATGTGGCTCTAAGGTTTATGGGCTAAGTTGGATTGCGAAACTTCAGTTACACTGTGTTATCGAACCTATATGAGATAGGGTGACGTGGGATCACCCTCGGGTATGTATGTGGCAAGGTTACACAGTGATTTGATGGCCTTCGGAGCAACTCCGAGCATGTTTGAGGACGAACGTATGTTTAAGTGGAGGAGGATGTAACAACTCGACCGGTCGTTTTGAGCTTTTGCACTTCACTCGCCAGTTCTCGGGCATTACTAGCCCCGTGTGATGTATTATGACTTATGTAAATTGCCGGTTTTGGTTTTCAGGGTAATCGGAATGAATTTGGAAGAACAGTTCTCAGTTTGAAGCTTAAGATTTGAAAGGTTTGACCAAGTTTTGACTTGTTAGTATACGATATCGGATTAGAATTTTTATGATTTGGTTAGATCCGTTAGGTGATTTGGGACTTAGAAGCGTGATCGAAATATATTTTGGAGGTCCATGGAAGGCTTAGGCTTGAATTGGCGAAATTGGAGTTTTGGCATTTTCCAGCTGATAGGTGAGATTTTGATATAGGGGTCGGAATGGAATTCCGGAAGTTAGAGTAGGTTCGTTGTGTCATTTGTGACGTCTGTGCAAAATTTCAGGTCATTCAGACGAAGTTTTATAGATTTTTTGATCGAAAGCGGAATTTGGAAGTTTTTGGAATTCTTAGGCTTGAATCTGATGTAGATTTGGTATTTTGATGATGTTTTGAGCGTTTCGAAGGTTGGAACAAGTTTGAATGATATTATGGGATATGTTGGCATATTTATTTGAGGTCCCGAGGGCCTCGGGTGAGTTTCGGGTGGTTGAACGGATCATTTCATGTTGGAAAAAGTTGCAGAAAAACTATTGTTGGTGTTGCAGGCTTTTGGCCTTCGCGTTCGCGATGGATGTCCCGCGTTCGCGAAGGGTTAGGATGTGAGGCAGTAGAGTTGGCCTTCGCGTTCATGAAAGTGGTTCCCCATTCGCGAAGGGCTGGGGTCAGTGGTCATCACGTTCGTGAGGGTGTTGACGCATTCGCGTAGAGGAAGGGCGTGCATCTGGGGTCCTGGAGAGTTGTTCTTCGCGTTTGCGAGCTGGTAGTCGCGCTCGCGATGCTTTGATGAGCTAAAGCTCCGCGTTCGCGCTAGGGTTGTCGCGTTCGCGTAGAAGGAATTTTGGTCAGTGAAGCTTTGTGCTTCGCGAACGCGAGGGTGCTATCGCGTTCGTGATGAAGAAAATATCTGGGCAGAATGTTTAAGTTCAAAATCGATGGTTTAAGTCCAATATCACAGAAACCATTAGAGAGCTCGGGAGAAGGTGAAATTTGAGGAGATTTTTAGTGTAGTAATTGGGGTAAGTATTCTTCACTGATATTTGGTTTAATTCTATGATTTAATCTTGAATTTCATCATTTAATTTGAGAAATTAGAGTGGGAATTGGGGAAAAATGGAAGAGAAGTTTGAGAATTCTTTTGGGGATTTGAAAGGGCAATTGAGGTCGGATTTTGATGAATTTGATATGGCTAGACTCGTGAGAGGGTGAGGATTCTATTGATGTGATTTTTATCGGATTCCGAGACGTGGGCCCGAGGGCCGGGTTTGAGCAATTTCGGAATTTTTGATGTAATTTGGATATTTTCGATGGACTTTGTTCCCCTAGCATATTTTGATGGTATAAATCTGCTTTTGGATAGATTTGGAGCATTCGGAGGCCGAGTCGAGAAGCAAAGGCATCGCGGGCTAGAGTCTGGACCGGATTGAGGTAAGTAATGATTGTAAATGCTTGTCTTGAGGGTGTGAAACCCCGGATTTCACATCGTTGTGTTATTTTGAGGTGACGTACATGCTAGATGATGAGCGTGGGGTCGTACACTATAGGGATATTGACTTAGTCCGTCCCAAATGACTGTTTTACTACGTATTTGATTGAAAATTGTTTGCTATCATCATGTTTTGGGCTGAATGTCATATTTGGGCCTCGTGCCAATTATTTTGGACCCTTAGGGGATTTTTACTACTATTCCTCACTGTTTTGACTTTATACTTGTACTCAGTCATGCCATATTCTACTGTTTTTATAACTCAGCCATGTTTACTCTGTTTTGACATCTTAAATGATATTTTGAGCTGAGTATCATATTTTACTGTGCCCGAATGGCTTTTAGAGATTTCTAACTGAGTAGGGCCGATGGCCTGTGTTGTGAGGTTATTATGGGCTGCGTACCGCAGCGGTATTAAGCTGATTCATGATTATGAGGCCAAGGGCCTGAGTTGTACACCCCAAGGTGGCTTGATATGAGGTCGGGAGCCTATTGATTATGCCACGAGGTGTCTTGATATTGCGTGTGGGCCGTAAGGGGCCCCTCCCGGAGTCTGTAAACCCCCAGTGAGCGCGGGTATCCAGTGTGAGATGTGATATAGCCCGAGGGGCTGCTGTTGTTCCATGTTATTGGTCGAGGGGCGGTTCTTGATTTATGTTATGCCCGAGTGGTTGATTGCGAGTGATTGTGAGGTAGCCCGAGGGGTTGGTTCTGTTGATATTATGCCCGAGGAGCGGTTTATGGTACATGTTTTGCCCGAGGGGCCGTTTACGTTTCTATCATATTTACTCACTATTTTATCACTCGTTTGAAACTATTAAAAATTATTTTAAAAGGTTTTACATAAGCTGAGCATGATTTACGAAATAAATGATTTCTGTACAGAGTTGGAAATATCCTCATTTGTTGTAGCGTTTGGCGTGGCTTACGTGTTTTCTTACTGCTCAGCTTTCATTTACCTTTATTACTTACTGAGTTGGAGTACTCACATTACTCCCTGCACCTTGTGTGCAGATTCAGATATTTCTGAACCCGGTAGTGGGTGTTGATTGCTCAGTGACAGAGTCATCGGAGTTAGCAAGGTAGTTGCCCGACGTCCGCAACACTGCTTGTGTCTCTCTTGTTTTCATTAGACTGCATTTAGTACATTTTCAGACTTTTCGTTGTATTCAGACCTTAGTAGATGCTCGTGACTTATAACACCCCGATGTCGGGCTTGTGTATTTATTCCGCACTGTTCATTTAAACTTTCATTATGATATATTTGATTAATTAAAGACTTAAAAATGACTTTTATTGATTAAATGGTTAATTCAGGTGTTGTATCGACTGACCTAGTTTCACGATAGGCGCCATCACGACCGGGTCGGTTTTAGAGTCGTGACAAAAGAGGCGTATTTTAACTAGATATATAGAATGAAAATAACAATCAAGCCTTGCTAGTTCGTCAAAACTTGTGAACTATTAAACAACGCAAGCGAGTTGCTGTTTTGTCAATCCGTCAGGCTTCAGAGCAATTTAACAAGACATGCAAGTCTTGTTACATGAAGATAGTACAAGTTTTGCCATTCCGTCAAAACTTGTGAACAATTGAATAAAACATGCAAGTTTTGCCAATCCGTTAAGACTTGTGAATAATTTGTACAAGTTATGTATGTATGTAATGACTTGCGAACAAGATAAGTTTTGACAAGCGTTGTGTGTAACTGTGTACCAAGCTGAGCCCTGCCCGGTATAGCTTGTGAACAAGGCAAGTTCTGCCAATCTGGCTAGGCAAATTATGCCCCGAGGTTATTTTTGCAGAAATTACTTAAACAGGCACAAAACCTCTTCAATTGCGTGAAATTATGCTTCGAGGTTGACTTGGAATTTCAGAGAAGAAGAAGAAACTTGCGTGGTTAGCATCCTGATTCTGAAACAAGCTAGTTTTTGCTTCATTTTAGAACACAGTGGAATTCCAACCCCTATGTTAGCTAGTTTAGTTTTCCTCTCTCCTATTAATATCAGATCCTCCATTACTCTTTTGACAATACCTTTTATCAAGAAATTTTATTTTGTGTCTCACATTTCACATCATACTTATGTGAGGCCCTTAATTACTTGACAAGTGGATTCATGTGTCTCATTTATTTACTTTGAAGATAAAACTAAAAAAAGGCAATTTAAAAATCATTTAATATGTCTAACTAAAGATAAAAGTAAGTAATAACTCAAAATGATAAGAAAATATGTGAATTTAAAAAGCTAATAACCTTAACTTCCGTTTGGCAGCACACATGAATTTTCCTTTACTTGTGTTGAAGAAGAAAAGCAAAATAACCTTTTGCAGCTTTTCCTTCCTAAGCTAAAAGATATATTTGAGTTGGACAAATATGAGTGCCAAATCGAGACGGAACACCTAGTCGAGACAGAACTTGGAAAAACATGCTAACTTATATTTGCGTCAGCTAAAACATATATTTGAGTTGGAAAAATATGCTAACTTATAGTAATATTTTTTAGACATGAAAGTAGAACTCCGTTGAATAACTTTTTTTGAAAATACTTTTTGACCATTTTTCGATTTGTGCGTGTGATTCTTCCGCAAGGACTTTGCTAATTTTTTTTTGTATCGTTCTAATTTTATCGGATGTCTCTGAAGCAACAAACTTTGTTTAACAATAATCTCTAAATCAGTTGACAAGAGTTTGAAAAAATAATCATCTTGTTGTGCTTAATTATAAGTAATATGTCAAAAAAGTAGGAAAAGTTATTATTGCTTGTTTACTCGTTAGCCTTCTCACTTTACCACTGGGAACAATAGTACGACTCATTAAAATTAAAGTTGAAGTTGTTGGTTGTATGAACAACTTGTTCCAAAGTGTTGAAAACTTCAGTGAGGAAGATATGTTCATAAAACAATGCAAAACCATGCTATCAAATCCAAAAAATCGCTATCCAAAGTATTGCATAAGGTAAAAAATGTACATAGATGATTCCGTCTCGATAAGTATTATGAGCGTTCAGATTGCTCAAAGCAAAGCAACTAATTCTCTGAACCATTAAAATAAATATTTCTTCCGGTGATGTATGAA
Source organism: Nicotiana tabacum (assembly GCF_000715075.1). NCBI lineage: Eukaryota > Viridiplantae > Streptophyta > Magnoliopsida > Solanales > Solanaceae > Nicotiana > Nicotiana tabacum. The sequence goes on along the minus strand of NC_134086.1, from coordinate 23,200,317 downwards.
CTTTGGTTCTCAATGCAACCTCCGAACTGGTTAGCAGAAGCCTGAGTCAACAGTAGTGTAAAGCTAGTATATGAACCTTCATATAACTGCATCAATGAATTTAAAGGAAAAGAAAGAAAATCAATACCAATAAAAAAATAAAATATAAAGACTACCAACAAACTAAGAAAATTAAAATTTGATTGTTTAAAGATTGAACCTCAAGATTTGAGTTCAAGGATGGTTGGTCATGTTGTTGCATTGCTCTAGTTTTTGAAGTCTTTTGAGGTGCCCTCTTCTTTTTTCGCTCAAGTTTTGGTTTCAATCTTCCATGTCCATTTCCTTTACCCTTCTTCTTAATTGGATCGAAAACACGATCATTTGTTCCTGAAAGACTAGTAGTTGTACTAAATTTGTAATAGTTCTTACGAGTACCTTCTGCATATAACTCATTTTGGAGTTTAGTAATCTCAACATTTGCTTAATACAAAAACTTTCTAGCAATTTCTTCGGACTCGACATCATTTGCAGCTAAAGTCATAACGACAAATGATTCTTTCATTAAACCATTCAAGCGAATGGCCATAGATGAAGTTGGTGATTTCTTCTTATTGTTGTACTCATCAAATCCATTCCCTTGTTTAGCATTCTTTGTCCATCTTTTCAGAATATATTGTACAGGGATATAAGAAAAATCTAAGTTAAAGAATAACACTTTTAATGCATGACAACATAACCAACCCAAGGATTCAAACATAAGACAACTACAACTTATGAAATTGTCAAATGAATTGAATTGGACGGTGTCAGTTTGTCCTCCTTCCCCTCTAAGAACTATATGTGTGTGACAAGTGTCATTGCTTTCAAGTTTGATCACTTTTTTTAGATGTTCCTTGCAAGAATTCATGTTGAAATCTTGTAAATATGGTTCTTGTGTAGATACTCGCAGCATGCTTTAATATCCCACAATCTTCTATAGCAAGTTTAGGTGTTCCTCGACATTTAAAATCCTCTGTCACCTTAATGTCACGCATTACAACTGTCCGTTGATCATAATGATTAACAAATTCAGTTAAAGTCATCGTCTTGCAAGCCATTTCAGTAAAGGCCCTATTAGTGCTCTCACTTCTCTGAGTTGACTTAATATCTGCAGAGAAAATATAACGACTAAATGCGGGGCTCCACTTTTCCCTCAAATCATATAATCTTTGAAGCCAACTATTACTTCCACATTCCCATTCTTCAGTCATTTCTTTCCATACTGACTCAAACTCCGACTCTGATTTGCACCTACATAAGAGCTTATCAAAATATTTTTCTCTAAATCCTGTTTTCCAATAAAGTTGAGGTATCGTTTTTTAAGCATTTCTGTCAATATTTCATTCACATAGATGGTGACAAGTACTTGGAAAAACTTCCTTAATGGCAGACGCTATTGCAGGAGCTTGATCAGTAAAAATAATTTTGGGTGCCTTTCCTCCATTGCCTTAAAAAATGTGTGAAATAGCCAAATAAAAGAACTAGTTATTTTATCACTTAAGAATGCACACCCAAAAAAGATATTTTTTCAGTGATTATTCACACCCACACATGCAGCACAAATCATGCCATATCCTATTTGTACGATACGTAGTGTCAAAAATCATCACATCACCAAAACACTCATAGTGCAACTTAGATATACTATCTCTTCAGAAAAAATTGCACATTCTTCCATCTTCATTTACTTGAAAAGCGTAAAAAAAAGTTTGAATCATCTGATTGCAAATGCATAAAATGATTCAAAAGAGTTTGAGCATCTCCACAATTGATCATACTTTTCTTACGTGCTTGTATAAAATTGTGAGCATCTTGTTTAATAAATCCAGCATTTTCAATACCACCTGCTTAATTTTGAAGTATCTGACAACTCTTTTGGTGCGAATACCAGCATCTAACATAGAACTAAGAATGTCTTTAGTAGCATCTGTAAGCCGTCGGCCAGACGATATGAAATGCCTCAAATTTTCCTTTACCATCGGGTGGTTATGCTCATAAAAAAATTCAAATACATCCCATACCCCATTTGAAATTTTAAACTTTTTGCGAGCCATGCAACCACATCTATATTCCAACCTTTGACGTTTCTTTTCTTGATAATCGGAACACAATGGGGATTGCCCTTCGCAAGAACAAAGAAATAAACATTAGTTAATTCTTTGTTTCTATTATAAGTTTTTGCACCTTTTCGAACACCAAAACTGTCACGACCGGTTCGCCCTCCGTGAACCATCGTGATGGCACCTAGTCCCTACGACTAGGTAAGCCTAAATTGCGGAGGAAAAACCAAATTTGCGGAAGTAATACAATTTAAAACAGAAATAAGGTAATAACAGTGTTTAAATGAGCCGCTCGGCATATACCATATTTAAATCTCAAAACCAATACCTAAATCCAAGACCCGGAAACCCACGAATCACAAGCTAAGAGATACATAAGAAGCTCTAACTCTAGAAATGTCTAATAAAGGGAAATACTGAAGGGCTACACTATTACAGTAAGGTAGAGAGGGACTCTTTGGTCTGCGAACGCGGCTGATATACCTCGAAGTCTCTACAGAGCACCCCGCCTCAAAGATAGTGAGTCTGAGCAAAGATACCTAGATTTGCACATGAAAAACATGCGCAGAAAGGGCATGAGTATACCACAGCGGTACATTAGTAAGTGCCAAGCCTAACCTCGGTCGGGTAGTGACGAGGAAGGTCAGGGCCCTACTGAGGTTAAATAAATATAAAGATGACAGGATAAGATAGGCAGTACAATTAAAAATCTACAGTAAGAATCTATATAGGATAATAAGAGTACAATAACGGAAACAGAGATAAAGGCAAACCACAAGGAAGTACCACTCATAACAAGGATGATAACCAGGGATCTCTTGGTATCCCGAGGATCTGTTGGTATCCTCTATGTATACAAGGGATCTCTTGGTATCCCGAGGATCTCTTGGTTTCCTCAATATATGCTAGAGATCTCTTGGTATCCTCAATATACGTGCCAAGGATATCTTAGTATCCCGCACCTCAGTCAAGATCATAAATATGTACATGGGATCTCCTGGGATGCCGTCCCGTAGTCCCAAATTAAAAACACACAGCAGCAACACAAGAATACTCAATAAATGCTAAATTTCGTACTAAGTAAACCGTTAATTCTAGCCCAACATGCTTCACGTAATGCAATTAAGGCAGTTTAAGCAAATAGGCAATTAAGTCAACTAAACATGCTTTTCTAAACTAACAACAGGCTAAATTCGCAAGTAGAATAAAAGTGGAAAAAGGAACTCAATTGAAATACTTAAAGAAAAACCGGATTTTCAACAATTAGCTCAAGTACGCACTCGTCAGCTCACGTACAAGGGATTTCAATTATCAAATATATCATATCCTAAGGGGAAGGTCCCCCACACAAGGTTAGGCAAGCCACTTACCTCGAACCAACTTAAATCAACCCGAAACCACGCTCTTGCCACGAGTACTCGACTCCAAATGGCTTAAATCTATTCAATTCAATTGCATAATGTAAATAACACTTCAAGTAACTGATTCTACAATTAAATTCTAAGCTAGTACACGAAATTAGGTAAAATGACCAATACGCCCCTCGGGCCCACGTCTTGGAATCTGGTAAAATTTATATTTCCAGAAACCTCGCACTCTCATGAGTTCAGTCATATCAAAAGTACCAAAATCGGACCTCAAATTGTCCCTCAAATCATCACTCATAGGTCTCCAATTAGACAAGCCCTAACCCCCAATTACCAATGATTTTCCTTAATTTTTCATGCTTAAATTGATAAAAATCATTCCAGTAACGAGTTTAGGGACCAAATACCTTACCCCAATGAACTCCTTTGAAAATCTCTCTTGAAAAGTGCTTCCCAAGTTTCTTCCCGTCTTGAATAAGATGAAAAATGTCTAAATTTCGCGAAGGCAAGAATTTATATGTTCTGCCCAGTGATTTCCGCATCTGCGGACTTGGGACCGCATCACGGTCCCGCTTCTACAAAGCCAAGGTCGCATCTGCGGCTTTTCATTAAAGAGCCAACTTCCACATCTGCGACTTCCAACCCGCAGGTGCGGTACCGTTTCTTTGATATTACCACTGCTTCTGCGGTTCCTGAAGAACTCCCCAAATTATGCTTCTGCGGCCACTGAGCCGCTTCTGCGGCACCGCACCTGCAGAACCCAAACTGCAGGTGCGATTATGACAGAACCAGCAGCTGAAGCTGCAACTCAAACTCCAAAATCCTTCCGTCAACCATCCGAATTCACCCCGAGGCCCCCGGAACCTCAACCAAAGGCACCAACAAGTCACAAATCACTCCCCAAACTTGTACCAATCCTTAAAACACCTAAAACAACATCGAAACCTCGAATTAACCATAGATTTAAGCCCAAGAACTCCAAATTTCTCAAAATACGCTTTCGATCAAAAAGTCTATCAAACCTCGTCCAAATGACCTGAAATTTTGCACACACGTCACATTCAAAACTACAGAACTATTTCAACTTCCGGAATCCCATCCGACCCTCGGATCAAAATCTCAATATCAAACTGGAAACTTCAAAATTCGATCTTTCGGCATTTCAAGCCTAAATTAGCTACGAACCTCCAAAACACAACCCCAACACGCTCCTAAGCTCGAAATCACCCAACGAAGCTAACAGAGCCATTAGATTTCCATTCCGAGGCCGTTTTCATACTGTTCCGACTACGGTCAACTTTCTAACACTTAAGCTCTCATTTAAGAACTAAGTGTCCCAAAACTCTCTGAAACTCAAAAGCAGCAAATCAAAATAGCAAAAATAAACTCGAGGAAAACAGTTAATAAGACAACCGGCTGGGTCGTCACAAAAACCTTTTGCCACAACATAGGAATTGTAAGCTTCATATGATTCATTTTCAGAATAAAATTTTCTCCCAATCTTAAAAGCAAAGTCGTTGTCGGTATTAATCACATTATGCACTAATGTAGAACCACCTTGAACATTAACGCCATTATGATCTAAACAATAAAGTGAAATATTTATATATAAGTAACAATAAATATATAAGATTAAATTTTATCATTCTCTAAAATGATGAGCAGACTAAAAAAATTACGTAATCGAATAGAATTTCGAGATACGAAAGTCTTGCTTAATTGCGTAAAGTTAATGTCGTCGGCAGCATGTACATCCTCCATATCAATTCTTTGAGCAAAAGGTTATTTTGTTTTTCTTCTTCAACACAAGTAAAGGAAAATTCATGTGTGCTGCTGAACGGAAGTAAAAGTTATTAGCTTTTTAAATTCACATATTTTCTTACCATTTTGATTTATTACTAACTTCTATCTTTAGTTAGACATATTAAATAATTTTTAAATTGCTTTTTTTAGTTTTATCTTCAAAGTAAACAAATGGGACCCATGAATCCACTTGTCAAGTAATTAAGAGACGCACATAAGTATGACGTGGAATGTGAGACACAAAATAAAGTTTCTCCCTTTTATCTTTCTTTTACTCCCTCCGTTCCAGTTTAATTATGTGAATCTTTTCGGAATACAAAGGTTAAAGTAACTAATTTCCGGTGAGAATTCAAATATAAAATTTTAAATTTTTTGAAATAAAATCTACATATTTAGGAACTACATAGCCGAGAATTCAAATATAAAATTTTAAATTTTTCGAAATAAAATTTACATATTTAGGAACTACATAAAATATTCTACAAGTTACAATACTTAACAATTTACAATATTTAAAAAGTATTTGCAAAAAAAAGTGATCAAAGAAATCATTATTTGACCCCCTAAAATAATACTCCATCCGTTCCATATTAGATGAGGTAGTTTAACTCGACACGAAGTTTAAGAAAAAAGAAGAAGACTTTTGAAATTGGTGGTCTTAAAAGATTAAAGGGTAAAAGGTTTGTGGGGCCATGATATTTGTGTGGCTATAAAAGCTTCTCATTAAGGGTAAATGAGTAAAATGAAGAGTTTAACGTTGAATTATTTCTAAATTTAGAAATATGTTATTTGTTTTGGAACAGATTAAAAAGAAAAGTATCTCATCTAATACTGGTCCAGTAATATTGCACAATTGGTGTTCAAATTAAAATTGTCAATCAATAAATTTTGAAGGTATTTGACTCTCCACCATTGACAACCATTAAAAAGCTTTGAAGCTTTGAATGAGAATTTGGGTTTTCAAAAACCATTATTTGTTTGGATTGAATATTGTTGCAAACAATTGGGAATATTATTTGGAGTTTACATCTCAATTTTGAGGGTATTGTGGACATTAGTTTTTTGTTTGAAACTAAAAAAGCAAAGAGTTTTAGTGAGAAAAGCTCCAACTTCTCTCTAGAATGAACTCCCAACTCCTTGAGAAACAAAACACTATTCCTCCAAAACCACCGGACTTAGTCCATCAAAATCCTTTATAAAATGATTTGAAAAAACTAACATCCTTCAAGGACATACTGTTGGAATCAAACCCTATGGATTTCACTCCTTCCATAGAACATGAAGATATGCTCGACACAACAAATGTAATGGAAGCCAAGGAACCTATGTATGATCCAAAAATTATTGCAGGAGATGCCATTTAAATTTCCCTTTTATTAGAAGATAGACAACGTATCTATGAATCATAAAAATACTCTATTATAATCAAGTTAGTAGGTAAACATATGCTGCATCATTACCTAAAGAGGAACATCCAAGATCTATGGAAACCAACATAGGACTTCTCATTAATTGATCTTGGTGAGAACTATTACATCATCAAATTCACAAAGAAAGAAAACATGGACAAAGCTATCCACCTAGGTCCATGGTTCATTAATGGCCATTTCCTGTCTATCTCCAAATGGAAACCAAATTTTGTGGGTAGAAATGAAAAATTAACTACCTCTGCAGTTTGGATTAGGCCGCCTCAATTACCAACGGAATTTTATGATGGCAAAATCCTAGAAAAAATTGGTAATGCAATAGGACTCCTACTGAAAATTGACACATGCACTTCAACAACTCTAAGAGGTCGATATGCAAGGATTTGTGTTGAAATTCTTTTGGAAATCCTAGTTCAACCCTACCTATTTGTTGGACACCACAAGCAAGATATACACTATGAAGGGGAAGATTTTCTCTGTAAAAATTGTGGCCGTTTTTGTCACACACTAAGGCAGTGCACCTATATCAAGAAGCATAGCATAGATCCTCACCTTGTAGGACAAGAACATCAACAAGAATCTACAAAGAAAGATAATGAAACAAAATGGAAAACTATTTCATTCAACAAGCGGAAGAATCAAGAAAAATAAAAATTCCTAACCAACCGGCCACCATCCAAGCAAAAGGCAATCATGATCCAGGTATTCCAGTTAAATTATTCAATGCAAATACAGGTAAATACTTGGTTACTCAAACTCTTCAATAAAAAATTAAAAATTATTCCTCTAATAACCATAACTCATCAGTTAATACCCATCCTAGCATGGCTATTAATCAAACTACTACCCTCGATAAAAACCACCAATTATATAAGAGGCAAACAGTTTTGCCAAAAACCACTATGGATAATGCTAATTTTCTTTGTGAAAATAAATTCAATCAATTAAGTGATGACTTGGCTCTTGACATACAAGACACTTGCATGAAAGATTCCAACGTGGCATCTAGTGTTACCAAATCCTTAGATACTAGCAATGCCATGCAAATTGGCCCTAGAATGGACGCTTCTACCCCTCCCTTTAATCTTACCCCTACTGCCCTAAACCCTCCCCTTAATAAAAAATCTTCCCAAAATATTTTTTTATCTAAAGGATCATTAACAAGATCCTTCCTTAAGATATGGCAAGATTCCCCCTCCATACATGTTGGCCAAATGGCAATGGCTATAGAAGAAAGTAGCCAAATGGACATTCTCTTAGAAAACCCAAACATAGCTATTAAGTGTCCAATAAATCAAGACCTAGAGCAACCAAAAGAAACAAATTTGGAAGAAACAATCATTGTTTCCCCAACCAATCAGATAACCCCTTTTCTCCTACCCAAAATTCCACACCTACTACCAGTGTATTAAATACATCTTCCATTACCCAAAATGCCAAGAGTTCCTTCAACCCTAAGAAGAAGGAATCGTCTAATCCAAATTCTAAGGCAACACCATCCTCTCAACATGGAAAACATTCCCCCTCCATCCCCAAGAACAACCCCAGATAATTTACGCTCAACCACCTCAAGCCCAAGACTATCAACCCTCGAGTTGGATAGAACTAGGTCTCATGGTCCATGCACTATCTTTCACAGTCCCAGTCAATGGCCAAGAAGCTATTGTGATCCTCCACAACACTCAATATCTAGCACAACTCATCACGAAGGGAATGAGGTTGGCCATGAACAATTATCTCAATCAAGTATGGCTCAACAATATTATCCACCCGATGGCTCCATCAATAAACCCTCAAATGGCTCAAACGATGAGAGAACAATGGAGCATGCCACCCCACTTCAACCCCATAAACCCTCAAAATGACCCATTGGATCTTCCCTTCTTTCCAACAGAGATGTACTCAACTCAACCCCATCTTTCTCCTTTGGGATATTGTCACGACCCCAACCCCGGCCGCGATGGCGCCCAACACAATGCTAGGCAAGCCCGACTAACTAAATCTCACAATCTCTTTCTTTATAATTCAATACCAATTTTCGATATTTAATACCAATTTAATACAAATAGAAGTACGAATTTAACAGATGAAATGTGCGGAAACCATAATCACGAAAAAATCTTTGTAAAACAGCCCATTGATCCGGTGTCACAATTCTGAGCCTCTAATACAAGGTTTCAACAATCTAATACAGAAATATGGCTAAAATGCGGAATAATAAGTGGAGATAGAAGGAGAAACCGGGTCTGCGAACGCCATGCAGCTACCTCGATAACTCCGATGAAAACAGAACGACAGGAAAGATCGCTCTATGCCTCAGGAATACCTGTACCTGCACACATGGTGTAGGGAGTAATGTGAGTACTCCGACCCAGTGAGTAATAACAATAAATAATGGCTGACAGTATGAAATCACGTAAAGGCACTAAACAGTTCTATATCAAAATAGTAAAATCATTTAAATATCAGTGAATAAGAAAATCATGTGAAATTCTTTTAACCAGGTAAAACAGATATAATTGGTATAAATCAGCTCCTCAAGCATTTTAGTTCATTTATTCATTCTTATCCTCAATTCTCAATTCATATACTTCTCACGATAACCGAGTCAATAAATATATATATATATCGCTGCGGCGTGCAGCGCGATTCGTATATCGCTGTGGCGTACAGCCCGATCCATAATAATAATAGTCGACGACACTCACTGGGGGTGTGCAGACTCCGGAGGGGCTCCTTCATCCCAAACGCTTTATAATTGCTGCGACGTGCAGCCCGATCCATATAAGTAGTTGCTGCGGTGTGCAGCCCGATCCATATAAGTAATTGCTGCGGCGTGCAGCCCGATCCATAATATGTATAATATATATATCTGCTGCGGCGCGCAGCCCGATCCATATCATATAAAATATCCTCACTAGTGGGTCCTCGACCCCTCCCAGTCATTTAAAAATCACAGCCTCTCGGGCATAATGTACGGTCGGGATCTCGGCCCTCCTATCTCTTCCTATTTATGATTAACATTTCAAAAATTTGGTTCATATCATTCTTAAACAATTGGAAACATGACTGAGGATATAAATTCTTTAACAAAGTAAGTGAGGAAAACCAGTCAAAAATCCCCTAAGGGTTCTACAGGTCGGCACAAGGCCCCAAGCATGGCAACAAGCCCAATTCACAACAATAAAGTATATGTCTCAATAAAAAATATAGTAAAATATCATTCGGGATGGACTAAGTCCCAATCCCCATAGCATTGAACCTCACGCTCGTCACACAACGTGTATCTCAACTTAGTATAGCACTACGTTGTGCAAATCCGGAGTTTCAAACCCTCAGGACATCATTTAAAATCATTACTCCTCAAACTGGCCAAAACTCTAGCTCGCTATGCCCTTGCCTCTCAAATTGGCCTCCACACGCGTCAAATCTACCCAAAATCAGAACGAATAGGTCACAATATGCTAAGGGAACATAGCCCAAGCGAAAACATTCGTAAAGATATCAAAATCTCGAAATTAGCAAAACCCGAGCCCCGGGCCCACATCTCGAAATCGGGTAAAATTTACATTTTTCGAATCCTCATACCCTCACGAGTCTAACCATACCAAAATTATCCAATTCCGATACCATTTGGTCCTTCAAATCATCATTTTGCATTTTTGAAAGATTTCACAATTTTCTTCCCAAATTCCATCTCAAATCACGAATTAAATGATGAATTCAGTGATAGATTCATGTATTCTAGCCAAATATGAGATAAAATCACTTACCCCGATGAATTTCTTGAAAAACCATTGAAAAATTGCCAAAATCCGAGCTCTGTAGGTCAAAATATTAAATAAAACCCAAAATCTCGTATTTATATAGAGTACCCTTCAGGTCTTCTCACCACGACCGCGCCCGTTTTTGTGCGGTTCGCGCAAGTTTAGAGACTGTGAAACTACGAGTCAACTCATGCGGCCGCGTCCCACTTCATGCGGCCCGCGTCTCACTCATGTGGCCGCACCCTATGGTCACGCGGTCCGCGTCAGTGAAGATCAGAGAAGCTGCCAAACCCACTCATGCGGCCGAACAACAACTTTGTGCGGTCCGCACCAGTCTTCATGTGGCCGCATTCCGTCTTTGTGCGGTCTGCATCACTGCGCGGTCCGCGCGACGCCTACCGCGGCCGCGCCCCTGCAGTCCTCTTGGACCTGCTACAGCTGCTGCATTTTTCTGTTATATTTTTTTTAAATCCAAACTTCCCGTTAGCCATCCGAAATCACCCCGAGGCCCCCGGGACCTCAACCAAAAGTACCAACGCATCCTAAAACATCCTCCAAACTCGTTCTAGTCCTCAAAACACCTCAGACAACATCAAAACCATCAAATTACATCGAATTCAAGCCTAAGAATCCAAGAACTCTTGAATTATGCTTTCGATCAAAAAGTCTATCAAATCTCGTCTGAATGACCTGAAATTTTGCACATACATCCCAAATGACACAATGAAGCTATTGCAACTCTCGGAATTCCATTCCGACCCCTATATCAAAATCTCGCCTATCAACCGGAATTTGCCAAAATATCAATTTCGCCAATTCAAGCCTAAATCTTCTCTACAACTCCAAAACCCATTCCGATCGCGCTCCTAAGTCACAAATCACGTCCCGAAGCTAACCGAACCATCGGAACTCACTTCCGAGCCTTCTAACACATAAGTCAACATCCGGTTGACTTTTCCAACTTAAGCCTTCTTAAAAGAGACTAAGTGTCTCATTTCTTACCAAATCCTCTTCGAACTCGAACTAATAAACTCGATCACATAAAACACGGAGAACGAAGCATAAAGAAGCTGAAATGGGGGAAATGGAGCGGTAACTCATGAGACGACTGGCCGGGTCGTCACATCCTCCCCAACTTAAACAAACGTTCGTCCTCGAACGAGTCAAGAAACATACCTGAAGTCTCAAACGGATGAGGATATCTGCTCCGTATCTACCGCTCGGTCTCCCAGGTAGCCTCCTCCACGGGCCGACCTCTCCACTGCACCTTCACTGAAGCTATATCCTTTGACCTCAACTTCTGAACCTGGCGACCCAAAATAGCTACTAGCTCCACATCAAAGGTCAGATCATCATCCAACCGAACCGTGCTGTAGTCTAAAACATGAGATGGATCCCCACTATACTTCCGGAGCATAGAAACATGAAATACCGGATGCACACTCGACAGGCTGGGTGGCAAAGCAAGCTCATAAGCCACCTCCCCAATCTTCCGAAGCACCTCAAAAGGCCCAATGAACCGAGGACTCAACTTGCCTTTCTTCCCAAATCTCATAACACCCTTCATGGGCGAAACCTTCAGCAAGACCTTCTCACCGACCATGTAGGACACATCTCGAACCTTCCGGTCCGCATAACTCTTCTGACGTGACTGCGCTGTACGAAGCCTCTCCTGAATCACCTTCACCTTCTCTAAGGCATCCTGAACCAAATATGTCCCCAATAGTCTAGCCTCGCCGGGCTCGAACCAACCAACCGGAGATCTACACCGCCTCCCGTACAAAGCCTCATAAGGAGCCATCTGAATACTCGACTGGTAGCTGTTGTTGTAAGCAACTCTGCAAGTGGTAGAAACTTATCCCATGAACCTCCAAAGTCAATAACACAAGAACACAACATGTCCTCCAATATTTGAATAGTATGCTCGGACTGTCCGTCCGTCTGAGGATGAAACGCTGTGTTCAACTCTACCTGAGTACCCAACTCTCTCTACACGCCTCTCCAAAACTGCGAAGTAAACTGAGTACCTCTATCTGAGACGATGGAAACAGGAACGCCATGCAACTGAACAATCTCCCGGATATAAATCCCTGCCAACCACTCTGAAGAATAGGTAGTACACACAGGAATGAAGTGCACAAACTTGGTCAGTTGATCCACAATCACCCAAATAACATCGAACTTCTTCAAAGTCCGAGGAAGTCCAACCACAAAGTCTGTAGTGATTCTCTCCCACTTCCACTCGGGAATAACCATTAGCTGAAACAAGCCACCCGGTCTCTGATGCTCATACTTCACCTGCTGACAGTTGAGACACCGAGCTACAAATCCCACAATATCTTTATTCATTCTTCTCCACCAATAGTGCTTCCTCAAATCCTGATACATCTTCGCGGCACCCGGATGAATGAAATACCGCGAGCTATGGTCCTCCTCCAGAATCATCTCTCTAAGCCCATCCACATTGGGCACACAGATCCGGCCCTGCATCCTCAACACACCATCATCACCGACGGTCACATCTCTGGCATCATCATGCTGGACTCTGTCCCTAAGGACAAGCAAATGCGGATCATCATACTAGTGCTCTCTGATGCGATCATATAAAGAAGATCGAGAAACCACACAAGCCAATACCCGACTGGGCTTCGAAATATCCAACCTCACGAACTGATTGGCCAAGGCCGGAACATCAACCGCAAGAGGTCTCTCCCCAACTGGAATATATGCCAAACTCCCCATATTCACTGCCTTTCGGCTCAAAGCATCGGCCACCACATTGGCCTTTCCCGGATGGTACAATATAGTGATATCATAATCCTTAAGCAACTCCAACCATCTCCGCTCCCTCAATTAAGATCCTTTTGCTTGAACAAATGTTGAAGACTGCGATGATCAGTGAACACCTCACAAGATACGCCATACAAGTAATGCCTCCAAATCTTCAATGCGTGAACTATGGCAGCCAACTCCAAATCATGAACGTGGTAGTTCTTCTCATGGGGCTTCAACTGCCGAGAAGCATAAGCAATAACTCTACCCTCCTGCATCAACACATAACCAATCCCAACTCTTGAAGCATCACAATACACAGTATATGAACCTGAAGCTAATGGAAAAACTAACACTGGAGCTGTAGTCAAGGCTGTCTTGAGCTTCTGAAAGCTCTCCTCACACTCGTCCGACCATACGAATGGAGCACCCTTTTGAGTCAACTTGGTCAAGGGCGATGCAATGGATGAAAATCCCTGAACAAACCGGCGATAATAGCCTGCTAACCCAAGAAAGCTACGAATCTCTATGGCTGAGGACGGTCTGGGCCAACTCTGAACCGCCTCTATCTTCTTCGGATCAACCTGTATACCCTTGTTGGACACCACGTGCCCCAAGAAAGCCACTGAACTGAGCCAAAACTCACACTTGGAGAATTTTGCATAAAGCTTCTCCTCCCTCAGTCTCTGCAACACAACTCTCAAATGATCCGCGTGCTCCTCATGACTATGCGAGTACACCAGAATATCCTCAATGAATATAATAACGAACAAATCCAGATAAGGCCGGAATACACTGTTCATAAGATGCATAAATGCTGCTGGGGCATTGGTTAGCCCGAAAGACATAACAAGAAACTCATAATGATCATATCTGGTCCTGAAAGCAGTCTTAAGAATATCCGAATCCCTGATCTTCAACTGGTGATAACCCGAACGGAGATCAATCTTGGAGAACACCCTCACTCCCTGAAGCTGATCAAATAAATCATCAATGCGAGGCAAATGATACTTGTTCTTGATTGTTACTTTGTTCAATTGCCTATAATCAATGCACATTCTCATTGTTCCATCCTTCTTCTTCACAAACAAAACCGGTGCACCCTAAAGGGACACACTAGGCCGAATGAACCCCTTATCTAGGAGTTCCTGAAGCTGTTTTTTCAATTCTTTCAACTCTGCTGGTGCCATACAATATGGCGGAATAGAAATGGGCTGAGTTCCTGGCACCAGGTCAATACCAAAATCAATATCCCTGTCTGGTGGCATGCCCGGCAGGTCTGCAGGAAAAACATCGAGAAAATCCCTCACAGCTGGGACAGAATCAATACTAGGAGTCTCAGCTCCAACATCCCTCACAAATGCTAGATATGAAATGCACCCCTTCCCAACCATACGCTGGGCCTTCAAGAAAGAGATCACTCTACTAGGGATATAATCAGTCATACCACGCCACTCAATCCGCGGTATACCCAGCACAACCAAAGTGACTGTCTTAGCATGACAATATAGAATAGCACGACACGGAGATAGCCAATCCATGCCCAAAATGACATCAAAATCCACCATGCTCAATAGCAATAGATCATTCGGGTCTCTAGACCCCCAAGAGTCACCACACATGACCGGTACACACGGTCTACAACAACAGTATCGCCCACTGGGGTAGATACATGAACAGGTAAAGTAAGAAACTCATGGGGCGTACCCAAATAACGAGCAAAGTATGATGACACATAAGAAAAGGTGGAACCGGGATCAAATAATATAGAGGCATCTCTGTGGCAGACTGAAACAATACCTGTAATTATAGCATCTGAAGCAATAGCATCTGGCCTGCTAGAAAGTGCATAGAAACGGGCCTGACCGCCCCTTGATTGACCTCCCCCTCTAGGGCGACCCCTGGCTACCTGACCTCCACCCTTAGTTGGCTGGGCGGGTGGTGAAGTAACTGGAGCAGAAGTCGAGGGCTGACCCCTTTGCTGATACTGACCATCGCGAAGTCGAGGACACTGCCTCCTCATATGCCCAAACTCTCCGCACTCGTAACAACTACTCGGTGCTAGAGATGGGGACTGAAGGGAACCCCTGGCACCAGAATGGCCAGAAGAAGGACCTGCCACGGAAGAACCCTGGACTGATGGTGCACGAGATGAACTCTAAGCTAGAAGAGTGCTGAGTGATGACTAGCCCTGCTGCGACCCATGATAACCACGACCTGAGGATGCCCCACGATACTCTGGATGGGCCGACTGAGCAGGACTAAAAGAACGACCTCTACCCTACTGGAACTGGCCCCTCGAAGGAGCACCATTGAAACTGCCAAAGCCTCGAGGCCTCCCTCTCCTCCCTATCATGACGGCGAACCATCTCAATCTCCCGAGCGATATCAACCACCTCCTCGGATGTAGCACCCAATACCCTCTCTCTAGTCATCAAGATACGGAGATGGTAGTTAAGGCCATCCACAAATCTCCTGATCCTCTCCCGATCGGTTGGAACCATCCAAACGACATGACGAGCCAACTCAGAATACCTCGCCTTATACTGTGATAGTCATATCTCCTTGCTTTAGCCACTCAAACTGCCTACGCAGATCATCCCTACGAGATTGCGGTACATACTTCTCCAAGAAGAGAGTGGAGAACTCTTGCCAAGTCTGGGGCGCTGCACCAACCGGCCTACACCTCTCATACGCCTCCTACCAAGTGAAGGTAGCCCAGTAAACTGAAAGGTGGTAAATGTCAGACCACTAGTCTCAAGAATCCCTGTTGTACGGAGCATCCACTGACACTTATCAAGAAAACCCTGGGCATACTCGCCCTCGGCACCACTGAATGACGGAGGCTGGAGTCTACCAAACCTCTCAAGACGACGCTGCTCATCGTCCAGCATGACTAGCACAACAAACTCCTGAGCTGGTGCAACCGACTGAGCTGGAGGTGCCCCCGGTGTCTGTAGTCCCTGCACTACCTGCTTAGGTGTGCGAGCAGCGGGGATCTGATTGCCTCCCCCGGCCTGTGAAGTAGCTACTGCGGTGGTGGCTGAAACTGCCTGAGCCAGGCCTGTGCAAACTGTCAAGATCTGTGCCAAGGCCTCCTGTAGACCCGGGATCACGATGGGCACTGCCGGTTCCTGAACCGATGCTGCTGCTGGAGCCCGATCTGGAGGTAGGCCAGCTAGTGGGTCAATAGGTGCTGCCCTCGCTACTCTGCCTCTACCACGGCCACGACCGTGCCCACGGCCTCTTGTCACCTCAGTGGGTGGCACTGTTGGTCGTCCGCCTCATTCGGTAGCGCGAGTCCTCGCCATCTGCGAGAGAATAGAATAACGAAAGTTTAGCACTCGGATCAACAAGTTCGCACGACAAGCGTTTCAAGGATATGAAGTTTTCCTAAAGGTTCTACAGCCTCTCGAGGATAATACAGACGTCTCCGTACCGATCTGCGAGACTCTACAAAACCTGCTCATGACTCGTGAGACCTAAGTAACCTAGGCTCTGATACCAACTTGTCACGACCCCAACCCCGGCCGCGATGGCGCCCAACACAATGCTAGGCAAGCCTGACCAACTAACATCTCACAATCTCTTTCTTTATAATTCAATACTAATTTTCGATATTTAATACCAATTTAATATAAATAGAAGTATGAATTTAACAGATGAAATGTGCGGAAACCATAATCACGAAAAAATCTTTGTAAAACAGCCCATTGATCCGGTGTCACAAGTCTGAGCCTCTAATACAAGGTTTCAACAATCTAATACAGAAATATGCCTAAAATGCGAAATAATAAGTGGAGATAGAAGGAGAAACCGGGTCTGCGAATGCCATGCAGCTACCTCGATAACTCTGATGAAAATAGAATGGCAGGAAAGCTCGCTCTATGCCTCAGGAATACCTGTACCGGCACACATGGTGCAGGGAGTAATGTGAGTACTCCGACCCAGTGAGTAATAACAATAAATAAGGCTGACAGTATGAAATCACGTAAAGGCACTAAGCAGTTCTATATCAAAACAGTAAAATCATTTAAACATCAGTGAATAAGGAAATCATGTGAAATTCTTTTAACCAGGTAAAACAGATATAATCAGTATAAATCAGCTCCTCAAGCATTTTAGTTCATTTATTCGTTCTTATCCTCAGTTCTCAATTCATATACTTCTTACGATAACCGAGTCAATAAATATATATATACCGTTGTGACGTGCAGCCCGATCCGTATATCGTTGTGGCGTATAGCCCGATCCATAATAATAATAGTCGACTGCGCTCACTGGGGGTGTGCAGACTCCGGAGGGGCTCCTTCAGCCCAAGCGCTTTATAATTGCTGCGGCGTGCAGCCCGATCCATATAAATATATATATATATATATATATATATATATATATATATATATATATATATATATATATATATATATATATATATATATATATATATATATATATATATATATATATATATATATATATATATATATATATATATATATATATATATATATATATATATATATATATATATATATATATATATATATATTCTCGGGCATAATGTACGGTCGGGATCTCGGCCCTCCTATCTCTTCCTATTTATGATTAACATTTCAAAAATTTGGTTCATATCATTCTTAAACAATTGGAAACATGACTGAGGATATAAATTCTTTAACAAAGTAAGTGAGGAAAACCAGTCAAAAATCCCCTAAGGGTTTTACAAGTCGGCACAAGGCCCCAAGCATGGCAACAAGCCCAATTCCCAATAATAAAGTATATATCTCAATGAAAAATGGAGTAAAATATCATTCGGGATTGACCAAGTCCAAATCCCCATAGCATTGAACCTCACGCTCGTCACACAGTGTGTATCTCAACTTAGTATAACACTACGTTGTGCAAATCCGGGGTTTCAAACCCTCAGGACATCATTTAAAATCATTACTCACCTCAAACTGGCCAAAACTCTAGCTCGCTATGCCCTTACCTCTCAAATTGGCCTCCACGCGCGTCGAATCTACCCAAAATCAGAACGAATAGTTCACAATATGCTAAGGGAACATAGCCCAATCAAAAACATTCGAAAAAATATCAAAATCTCGAAATTAGCAAAACCCGAGCCCCGGGCCTACGTCTCGAAATCGTGTAAAATTTACATTTTCAGAATCCTCATACCCTCACGAATCTAACCATACCAAAATTATCCAATTCCGATACCATTTGGTCCTTCAAATCATCATTTTGCATTTTTGAAAGGTTTCACAATTTTCTTCCCAAATTCCATCTCAAATTACGAAGTAAATGACGAATTCAGTGATAGATTCATGTATTCTAGCGAAATCTGAGCTAAAATCACTTACCCCGATGAATTTCTTGAAAAGCCTTCGAAAAATTGCCAAAATCCGAGCTCTGTAGGTCAAAATATTAAATAAAACCCAAAACCTCGTATTTATATAGAGTACCCTTCAGGTCTTCTCACCGCGACCGTGCCCGTTTTTGTGCGGTCCGCGCGAGTTCAGAAACTGTGAAACAACGAGTCAACTCATGCGGCCGCGTCTCACTTCATGCGGCCCGCGTCTCACCCAAGCGGCCTCACCCTATGGTCACGCGGTCCGCGTCAGTGAAGATCAGAGAAGCTGCCAAATCCACTCATGCGGCCGCACAACAACTTTGTGCGGTCCGCGCCAGTTTTCATGCGGCCGCATTCCGTCTTTGTGAGGTCCGCATCATCGCGCGGTCCGCGCGACGCCTACCGCAGTCGCGCCCCTGCAGTCCTCTTGGACCTGCTACAGCTGCTGCATTTTTCTGTTATATTTTTTTCAACTCCAAATTTCCCGTTAGCCATCCGAAATCACCCCGAGGCCCTCGGGACCTCAACCAAAAGCACCAACGCATCCTAAAACATCCTCCATACTCGTTCCAATCTTTAAAACACCTCAGACAACATCAAAACCATCAAATTACATCGAATTCAAGCCTAAGAACTCCAAGAACTCTTGAATTATGTTTTCGATCAAAAAGTCTATCAAATCTCATCCGAATGACCTAAACTTTTGCACACACATCCCAAATGACACAATGAAGCTATTGCAACTCTCGGAATTCCATTCCGACCCATATATCAAAATCTCTCCTATCAACCGGAATTTGCCAAAATATCAATTTCGCCAATTCAAGCCTAAATCTTCTCTACAACTCCAAAACCCATTCCGATCGCGCTTCTAAGTCACAAATCACCTCCCGAAGCTAACCGAACCATCGGAACTCACTTCCGAGCCTTCTAACACATAAGTCAACATCCAGTTGACTTTTCCAACTTAAGCCTTCTTAAAAGAGACTAAGTGTCTCATTTCTTACCAAATCCTCTCCGAACTTAAACTAATAAACTCGATCACATAAAACACGAATAACGAAGTGTAAAGAAGCTGAAATAGGGGGAAATGGAACTGTAACTCGTGAGACGACTGGCCGGGTCGTCACAGATATCAATCAGGGGAACCAAGGGATGGTACCCCCTCCACCCCCTCCAGTACCCCCACCTCAACAACAAGGCAACCTCATACCAGGCCCAGTGGAGGCAGAAATGGAGGAGGATGATGTCCCCCTAAACCTACACTTAGGGCCAACCCTAGAACTCTCAAACTTAGACGAAATAAAAAAATTTCTCTTTACGGAGAGGCACGAGAAGAGGTATGTGCTCAGCTGCCCGTTGTCCCTATACAAATGCTCGATGGATATCCGTCTTCTGCACGACCCAACTGTGAGCAACAACGCGATGATCCTAGTTTCATCAATGAGAAAAAATCTTGTCCAAGCGGGGGGTGTCACGACCCGAAGTAGATGGGCCGCGACGGGCACCCAGTACCTTACTTGACCGAGTACCAACGTAATGTACCTTTCTTATTACATCATTATATACATGTAACATATGGGCCTAATAGGCTAACATAATCATTTATAAACTCAAACATAGGCCGACAGGGCCGTACAATCTTTCACATACACGACATATGTCTACAAGCCTCTAAGAGTACATAAGTGTCACAAAGGTCGGGACAGAGTCTCGCCATACCAAACAATAGACGTCTAAATCATACTAACCAAATACGCAACTCCGAAGCAAATGGAGCGCACCACCATCTTTCGCTGAGCTGATAACCTACTTGGAGGGCTCTCGACCTGTCTATCAGGACCTGCGGGCATGAAACGCAGCATCCCCAGGCAAAAGGGACGTCAGTACGAATAATGTACTGAGTATGTAAGGCACATAAATAAATACATAGGAGACATGGAAGACATATGGAGTACATGACTCAACCCGTAAGTCTGAATAACTTTGTAAATCATAAATTACTTTCAGCATCATGCATATGTGTATGAATGTCATATCGTGCATAGGTATATATTTCATAACATCATCAGCCTCTGAGGGCATCCCATCATATCTATCGGCCACTGTGGGCAAAGTCATAATCGTATACTAGCTGATCAGGTGGTGGTGCATATATAACGCCATAACCATTCCCATATCCCATATACATATATATACATACATATATACGCGCATATAGCGCCGTTTGAATGCATACATATATATGCGTATATAATGCCATTTGAATACATACCCATATATACGTATATAACGCCGTTTGAATCATATTTCAGCCACTGTGGGCAATATCATCATCATATACCAGCTGATCAGGTGGTGGTGCGTATATAACGCCGTAACCTTTTCCCATATCCCATATACATATACTTACTTATATACACATATATAACGTCATCTGGTCATGGGTCAATGCACATGAATGCAATGCATGAAAAGTACGTCAATAAAATCATTCAGAATGTCATAAGACCATTTTGCCTCTTGAGCAATATCATAAAGTAACATCTTTTCAACTTTAGTATTTTTTTGCGACCCATGAACAGATGATAAAATATTATGACGCATGGAAATTAAAGAACATAGATATTTCTATTACTTCTATGAGTAGAGTCACTTATGGAATTTGTGCATTTGCATGTTTCGTTCATATCGTATGGATCATGCCAAAGAAAGAAGGGATAGCCTTAACATACCTGTTCCTTGACTTATTTGAATGAATTGAAGCTTTTTGCTTCTGCGAAGTATGAACAAAACCTATGCTTGAATATTTGGACTGAAATTCTGCTTGAAAGTTTCAGAAACGAAATTGGTTGCTTTTGGAAATTTCGATTGAAATTTTTTGGCTAAAGATAAGAGTTTGGACGAACAATTGATTCGGTTTCAAGTCAAAGTAACGTTAATGAAGTCAAAGGCCTTAAATTAGGCTAAAGACAATAAAAATGAATCTTGAATACAGATTTGGATAAGTTTTGTATAAGTCTTTCTAAGACTTTGAGTTATTATTAAGTAGCCAACTAGAATTGTGACTACTTAGTCACTTTCTAGGCTTTGTGGCTTCTTGCCACGTGTGGGAGATTAGTTTATTAATTATTTATCCACTTATTAGTTAATCGGGTAATGTTCTGTTACCCGGTAATTAATCAATTACCCGCATAATTTAAAAATTTCCACAAATTACTTAAAATTCTATTTATTTTTAAAATACATCATATATACTTTATATATTACACTACCGAGGTCATATGGTACCTTACATAGTACTAGTTTATAATTATCGGGTATTATCGCTAGAAATACCGCTCGACCCGTATTTTATCCCAAATGCCAAACTTGGTCGAAAATTTGTTTTCTTTGACTTGTTTACCCTCTCACCTTTACGAATTTATTTATTACTTGTTTGAAATAGCATAATCCTTATAATATCCAAATATTTTTTCCTTGGACTGATGTCAATTACCTTATGACAAATTCAACGTACAACACTACAAGGTGAAACATCGCCATAATGTAGTACTGCGGGATGTGACATCTCATTTCGGGGCTCTCATTAATTTATTTATGGCGTATTTTTATGTACGAAAATATGAGGTGTAACAGGGGGGGGGGATAAGGGAGAATGGAGAGATGATCAACACTAAATCTAATTTAGCCATGAATCAACCCATTAATTTCATAATATGGAATATACGGGAAGGGAATAATGATAGTTTCAGGAGAAACTTTAGGGAGATGATAGACACATATAGGCCGTGTTTGGTGACTTTGTTGGAAACAAGGATGGGCAACCATGCAGTCATGCTCAATGAGTTTGGGTTCACTGAGATGATCGAAGTTCCATCGGAGGGGCAGTCAAGTGGTATGGTAATGATGTGGAAGGATGACATAATCAACGTTCAAAATGCTGTTCGTAGGGGTCAGGAGATCCATGCAACCATAGAGGTAATTCCTATACGTAAACCTTGACTTTTTACTTCCATTTATGCTAGTACTAGTATTCATAACAGAAATATCATGTGGGATCACCTAGAAAGTATTAGCAATTCTTATAAAGGGTCTTGGTTAGTAGGTGGTGACTTTAATGACATTTTAGCCGCTAGTGAGAAATTTGGTGACAAACCCATTAAGGATAGTAGAGCTAGTTACATTTGTTCCAAAATCAACAAGTGCAACTTGGTTGATCTAGACTTTAAGGGAAGAAAATATACTTGGACAAATAATAGACGTAACAAGAAGGGTCTTATTTTAGAAAGACTTGATAAAGTCTTCGGAAATGAGGAATGAATTGAACTGTTTCCTAAAAGCACTATTATTCATTTGCCTAGAACCCACTCTGACCACAATCCTATCCTTATAGAGTTGATTCCAAAGAATAGGTCTCCCCATAAGGTTCCTTTCAGATTAGAAACCTTTTGGTGTAAACATCCGGATTTTTAGACTATTGTTAAAAATAATTGGAATGATAGCGATTATTTAAAGCTAGCCTCAATTTTGTAGATAAGATAAAACTTTGGAAAGACAGTACATTTGGAAATATCATGAGAAAGAAGAGAATATTAGTAGCTAGACTCCAAGGCATACAATTTTCTAGCAGCTATGCTACCAACTCTTTCCTTAAAAAAATAGAATTAGACCTTCAAATTAAGTTCAATGATATTCTAAAAATAGAAGAAGATTACTGGAAACTTAGGTCTAGGATCATGTGGCTTAATGATGGAGACACAAATACAAAATTCTTCCATGTCTCAGCCACTAACAGGAAAAGAAGAAACAAGATTATTTATTTCAAAGATGAGGCTGGTAATTGGATAAATGATCATAGCCATATTATGTCTCATGTTCAAAATTACTTTACCTCTACATTTACCTCTTCTCATTCTCATTCTATCTAGGCAAACCCCTTAAATCCCCAATCCAGATGTAATAAGATTAACCTAGATAACCTGGATCCCCGCCCTCTTCTAGATAATAAGATTAAAAGAGCAGTCTTCTCGTTCAAACCTTTTAAGTCTCCTGGTCCAGATGGTCTCCACCCCTTCTTTTTTCAAAAATATTGGTACCATATATGGAATTCGGTTAGTAATCTTTGTCATGATATTTTTAACAATAAGGAAATCCCTCCGAAAATCAACAAAACTTTTCTATGCCTCATTCCTAAAATCCATAATGCAAACAATATTAAAAATTTCAGACCCATTGGCTTATCAACACTATCTACAAACTAATCACCAAGATTCTAGCCAACCATCATAAACCTTTCCTAGATCAATTCATCAGTCCATATCAGGCTAGCTTCATGAAAAATAGAAGAGCGTCTGATAATGCTATCATCATCCAGGAAATGATTTCTAAGTTTACAAAAACTGAAAGGCAAGCAGGGCCATATGATTCTTAAAATCATCTTAGAAAAGGCTTTTGATCGTCTAGAATGGTCTTTTGTTCGTCACACCCTGGATTACTTTAATTTCCCTCCAAAATTCGCCAAATTGTTGTTGAGTTGCATTTCTACCAGTAAAATAGCAATCTTAGTCAATGGATCTGTTACAAATTACTTTCAACCAAGTAGAGGTATTAGACAAGGAGACCTCATCTCCCCCTATAACTTTATCCACTGCCTAAAAATGCTCACTAGATATATAGAACATCAAGTGGACATCAAGAATTGGGACCCTATATCTTTAGGTTATAAATGTCCGAAAATCTCCCATTTATTATTTGCTGATGACCATACTCTAATGGCTAGAGCTAATGCTAAGTCTTGTCAAGCTATTAAAAATGGCCTTGATCAATTTTGCTCTCTATCAGGTCAAAACATCAACACTACAAAGTCAAAATTACTTTTCTCAAAAAATTGCAACCACACTATTATCAGTGACATTACCACTTTGTTAGGAGTTAAAAAAACTAACAATTTTTGCACATACCTAGGTTTCCCTATCCTTTACTATAGCCCAAAACCTAAGGACTATCAATTCCTTATTGATAAGATGAGAACTAAACTTGCCTCTTGGAAAATAAAATTCTTTAGTTTGGCAGGAAGAACAACTCTTGCGGCATCATGCCTTAATTCCATTCCAAACCATTACATGCAATACACCCTCCTCCCCAGGAAAACCCTAAGAGAGATTGACAAAGTCCAAAAGGACTTCATATGGGGTAGTACAATAGAGAAAAAGAAAATTCACATGGTGAACTGGACCACTTTATGCCAGCCCAAATAATATGGTGGATTAGGCATCCACAATGCTCTTAATAAAAATCTTTGTACTCTCGCTAGCTTAAGTTGGAGACTTCTCACAAATGCACTAATTCCATGGGCAAAGCTTGTCATCTCTTACTATTGCAATAATTCCTCTACGAATAGATCCTCCTACCTTTGGAAAAGCATTTGTAAAGAGTGGGACATCTGCTCCAAAGGCATCATATGGTCTCCCCACATCCAATCCAATCTTATTTTATGGGAGGCCAATTGGATTCCAAATTTTGGTAACCTAAGGAACCTTGTTATAGGCCCTTCTTCAGCGAAAGATACTTTCACAAAAATTAGAGATATCTTTGATGGTACCAATTGGAATTTAGACTGCTTAACCTTCTCTCTTCCTCCGGATTTGATATCTAATATCACTAAAATAAAAATCCGTCAAAAGAGCCCTCAATTGACTTACCTATTTGGTCTCTCACCACTAAGGGGGTTTTTACTACTAAATCTTGTTATACTCTTCTGGAATCTCCTAATAATACTAACTTAGACTTAGAGTGGATTTGGAAATTGGACTGTCCCATTAAGATCAGATTTTTCCTATGGCAATGCCTTCACAATCGAATTCCTTATAGAAAATACCTTTCACAGATTGGACTAAACATTGACCCTAACTGTCCAATCTGTAAAAGCCCTTATGAAGAATCAATAGAGCATATCTTCCTAGAATGCAAAGCTGTCAACAAACTCTGGACCAACCTTCAAGGGAACCACCTAATTAACCAAATTGGGAAATATTGGCTTCTCCAAATAAATGACTTCAACTTTCCTCTTAAACATGATTTCCTAAAATGGAACACCTACTTTCCCTTCATCATCTGGCACATCTGGGTCAATAGAAACAGTAATAACCACAATAACACTTCCAACCAAATCAGTAGTTATCAAACCTTGCAAAGGGCCATTGAATTTAAATTACTCACGGAAATAATCTCTATCCACCCTCCCAAATTACTTATAAAAATCTACTGGTTCAAACCCTCTAGGGGTTGGTTCAAACTGAATGTGGATGCCAGTTTTCATAGCTATAACCAAAATTGTGGTTTAGATGGTGTTTTCAGAAATGCAAGATGTAACTGGGTAGTTGGTTTTACAAAACTAACACATGCAAATGGCTCATTAGCAGCAGAATTAAAAGCTCTTCGAGAAGGTCTAAGAACAGCCAAGGAGTGGAATCACTTCCCACTTGAAATAGAGACAGACTGCTCAGAGGTAATCCAGGCAATACAAGTTGGTAATAAATTATTTAATAAAACTGTTAATGACTGCAGGTCTTAAATGCACCAGCAAAGGGTTACTCTCCAGCACACTTTCAGGCAGGGGAATAGGATTGCTCATCAACTAGCAAAAAGGATCCTAGGAAGGGACAATCAAGTTTTTGGAGTGGCAGGAGGAAGTAAAGCACAGAAGACCAGTAATTTTTTTTTTGTTGAACCACCTTTTGATGTAATAGATTTTGTGGAAAGTGATAGAATTGAATCCACTACCTATAAAAAACTGCTATGTAATAAAGCTTGCCAACTGTTAGCAAGCTTAGGGAACTAATGCGTCCTCTGTGATGCATCTTATGTTGATTATGTACTAGATGTTCCTTAGTTATTAATATATCTATTTCCTGTTTGCTCAAAAAAAAAAGATTAAACTTGATTTTGGTGAATTTCAGATTGAAACTCGAAGAAAAAGACATGGCATACATTATATTTACGAAGTTGTAGTAAAATTGTAGGTAAATTGTATTATGTTTATATATATATATATATATATATATATATATATATATATATATATATATATATATATATATATATATTGTATGAAAGTTGAACAATATTGTATAAAATTTATATAAAAATTGTATTTAAGTTGTATGATATTGTAGTTGTATATAACTGGATAGAAATAATATATTAAAGTTGTAGATAAGTTGTATAATATATAATTAGTTGTATGAAATTTATTTTTACTATGTATAAATCAGATACAAAATATACAAAAGACATATTTTATAAAATTTGTATACAAATTATATTTAAGTTGTATGATATTATAGTTGTATTTAACTTTGTAGAAATAATGTATGAAAATTGTATATTAGTTATAAATAAGTGTATACTGATATTTAATTGTATGAAATTTATATTTAGTAGGTATGAAAGTTGTTGATAAGTTATAAATAAATTGTATATTATATAATTAGTTGTATAAAATTCGTATCATCTTGCCACGCAACAAACTACGAAAATTCGATATACAGTTGTGATTGCCAGTTGTCAATCACTGACCTTTTGATAGTAACTTTATGCTACTTTTGATACTCAGTTGACAATTCTATAATTTTTTAGCAAAACGTCGTTAAGCTATGCAAAATAGTCCAGATATGTTTTTCATTAATAGTTGTGGTCTGCATATGTCAGGTTGTTAGTAGCATACAAATTGTCACAGTTCAAGTCCGTGGAACTTATTCGCTTTAGCCATAGATTTATCTTTGGGATTTTTAAGGCGGAAGAAAAATAAGGAAAGAGAAAAGAAAAAAAAAGGGTGTAATTAAATTCCTTGATTGAAAACACTAATAATGGATTGAGAGTCCTTTTAAGGTGGAATGTGTATATTTTGTAGATAAAACTTGTTTAGGTCAGGTAATTAACTAAACATAAATATTTTGGTAATAAAGTTTCAAATAGTGTATAGGAACGAAAAAATTTAACTTTTTTACGTTCCTATACACTATATGAAACTATATTACACTCCCCACTCAAGTTTTATTATAATTACATTTTATATACCCAATTATCATTTATGTATATTTTAAGGGAATTAATGATAATAATTTGTGTCCTAAAATTACTCTACCGTATATTCTCACTCCCCCCACGTTTTTCTCTCCACACCCCACCCTCCTCACCCACGTATCTTGCACTCACCCACGATTTTCTCTTCACAAATCTCAGAAATCCTCCATTAACGCCTATTTCATCTCTTCTTCAAAAATCAGACGAAATTTTTACTCTTATTCAAAATTCCTACATCCATTAACGTCTCCGATTAGCTTATTTTCAATGAAGAAGAAGATATTCAAAGAACATACCTACAAAAGACAAAGGAGCAGATATTCCTTCATTTGATTTGAGTGTTTTCTCAGCAAAATTATTTCGTTTGTTTCCCATTAATTCGAATTTGGATTTTCGAAAAATATTATTTGTTTGAATTGGGTGTTGTCGCAAAGAATTGGGATTCTCTCTACGTCTCTCTCTATCTCTCAATCCCTAATTTCAGTAATGCTTTAGAGCAGCAATTCCACCATTGACAGTCATTAAAAAAGCTTTGAAGCTTTGAATTCGAATTAAGTTTTTCAAAAATCATTATTTGTTTGGATTGGATGTTGTTGCAAATAATTGGGAATATGGTTTGGAGTTTGTATCTCAATTTTGAGGTGTTTTGGTGAAGATTAAACTTGATTTTGGCTGAATTTCAGATTGAAACTCGAAGAAGAAGAAGAAGAAGAAGAAGAAGAAGACATGATATACATTATATTTACGAAATTGTAGTAAAATGAAGAAGAAGAAGAAGAAGAAGAAGAAGAAGCTATGATATACATTATATTTACAAAATTGTATTATGTTGTTTATATAATTTTCTTTTATTTATTTAACTATTGTATGAAAGTTGAACAATATTGTATAAAAATTATATTTAAGTTATATGATATTGTAGTTGTATATAACTGAGTAGAAATAATGTATGAAAATTGTAGATAAGTTGTATAATATATAATTAGTTGTATGAAATTTATTTTTACTATGTATAAATCAGATACAAAATATACAAATAACTATTGTATAAATTTTGTATAAAATTTATATGTAAGTTGTATGTTATTATAGTTATATTTAATTGGGTCCAAATAATGTATGAAAATTATAGATAGGTTGTATAATAGATAATTAGTTGTATGAAATTTATTTTTACTATGTATAAATTAGATACAAAATATACAATAGACATATTGTATAAAATTTGTATTAAGTGGTATGATATTGTAGTTGTATATAACTTGGGAGAAATAATGTATGACAATTGTAGATAAGTTGTATAATATATAATTAGTTGTATGAAATTTATCTTTACTATGTATACAAAATAATTTTGGGATCTCAGGGAGCTCGTGGTTGAGGTTAGGAGGGTAAATGACAGGTTGATGAGTATTAAGCTGGTAGTTGGTGGGTTTACTGTAAACGTGATTCGTGTATATGCTTCTCAGGTAGGTTTGAACCAGGAGGTCAAAAAGCAATTTTGGGATGATTTGGGCGAGATGGTGTGTAGTATCCCATACGCAGAGAAGTTGTTCATTGGCGGAGATTTCAATGGTCATACTGGGTCTAGTGTTGGGGGTTATGATGATGTGCTTGGCGGTTACAGTTTTGGGGATAGGAATGAGGGCGATAATTCACTGCTGGAGTTTGCTAGAGCTTTTGATTTGGTTATAGCTAACTCGAGTTTCCTGAAGAGGGAAGAGCACCTGCTCACTTTTCGAAATTTAATGGGAAGACTCAGATTGATCATCTTCTCTGCAGGAAATGCGATAAATGTTTGTGCACTGACTGCAGGGTCATCCCGAGTGAGAACCTTACGACCCTACATAGGCTCCTAGTTATGGACCTGGAGATCAAGAGGAGTAGGAGGAAGATGGCGGGGTGCAGGCAACCTAAGATCAAGTGGAATAACTTGACTAAGGATAAAGCTCAGGAGTTAGAGGAGAAGTTGTTGGCTATTAGGGCCTGGACGAGTATGGGGGACGCGTCTAGTATATGGTCCATGATTGCAGATTGCATTAGGGTAGCTGCTGGAGGGGTCTTAGGGGTTACAAAGGGTTCTCTTGGGGGTCATAAAGGGGACTGGTGGTGGAATGGAGAGGTTCAAGGTAAAGTGGAAGCTAAGAAAGCTGCTTATTTGAAGCTAGTAGAGAGTACAAACAAGGAGGAAAAAAGGACTTATCGAGAGTGTTACATAAAAGGAGAAAGAGGCAAAGTTAGCAGTTACGACGGCTAAGAACGCAGTGTTTGCTTGTTTGTACGAGGATCTCGAGGGCAAAGGTGGGGACAAGAGGTTGTACCGGTTGGCCAAGGTGAGGGAGAAGAAAGCCCTTGACTTAGACCAAGTCAAGTGCATCAAGGACGAGGATGTCAAAGTGTTGATGGACGAGGCACTAATTAGGACAAGGTGGCAGACATACTTCCATAAACTGTTGAATGAGGAGGGGGATAAACACGTTGTTCTAGGTGAGTTGGAGCACTCCGAGAGTCGGAAAGATTTTGGGTACTGTAGGCGGATTACGGTAGAGGAGGTGGAAGGGGCGATGCGTAAGATGTGCAGGGGCTGAGCAACGGGGCTAGACGAAATTCCGGTGGAATTTTGAAAGAGCGCGGGGCGGGCAGCTTTGGAGTGGTTCACTAAGTTGTTTAATGTTGTTTTTAAGACAAAGAAGATGCCCGAAGAATGGAGGTGGAGTATGATGGTTCCGCTTTACAAGAACAAGGGTGATATCCAAAATTGCAACAATTATTGGGGTATCGAGTTATTGAGTCACACTATGAAGGTTTGGGAGAAGGTGGTGGAGGCCAGGGTGAGGAGGTACGTGTCTATTTCCGAGAATTAGTTTGAATTCATGCCGGGGAGTTAAACTACGGAAGCAATTCATCTGGTAAGGATATTAGTGGAGCAGTACGGGGAGAGGAAGAAGGATTTGCATATGGTGTTTATTGACCTTGAGAAGGCATACGATAAAGTTCCGAGGGAGGTCTTGTAGAGGTGTTTGGAGGGTAGCGGCGTCCTGATAGCGTACATTAGGGTGATTAAGGTTATGTACGATGATGCTAAGACTCGGGTGAGGACTGTGAGTGGTGACTCAGAGTATTTCCCTGTGGTGATGGGGTTGCACCAGTGATCGGCTCTTAGCCCATTTTTGTTTGCCTTGGCAATGGATGTACTATCGCGTCACATCCAAGGGGAGGTGCCTTGGTGCATGGTATTTGTCGATGATATAGTGTTGATTGACGAGACGCGTAGCGGAGTTAACGCGAGGTTGGATGATTGGAGACAGACTTTGAAGTCTTAAGGTTTCAAACGAAGTAGAACCAAGACAGAATACTTGGAGTGCAAATTCAGTGAGACCCATGATGCAGCCATAAAGGTTAAGCTTGATGGTCAAGTTATCCCCAAGAGAGCGAGCTTTAAATATCTCGGGTCTATTATCCAGGGTAATGGGGAGATTGACGAAGATGTCACACATCGCATAGGAGGGGATGGATGAAGTGGAGGCTCACTTACGGTGCTCTATTTGATAGGAATGTACCTTTAAGACTTAAGTGTAAGTTTTATCGAGTGGTGGTTCGACCCGCTATGTTGTATGGGGCTGAGTATTAGCCAGTCAAGAACTCCCACGTGTAGAAGATGAGAGTAGCAGAGATGAGGATGTTAAGATGGATGTGTGGGTGTACCAGGCGAGATATGATTAAGAATGAAGCTATCCGGGACAGAGTGGGAGTAGCCTCCATGGAGGACAAGATGCGAGAGTCGCGGCTGTGATGGTCCGGACATGTTAGGAGAGGAAGCATTGATGCCCCTTTCAGGAGGTGTGAGAGTTTGGCCATGGAGAGTTTGAGAAGGGATCGGGGTAGGCCTAAGAAGTACTGGAGAGAAGTGATTAGGCAGGACATGGCTCTGCTTCAGATCACTGACGACATGACCCTTGATAGGAGGGTGTGGAGGTCGAGGATTAAGGTAGAAGGTTAGTAAGTAGTTTATAGTATTCATCGATAGGCTTATTAGCGTGCATGTCCCTTTATATTTTTAGATTTTTTATTACGATATGTGATTTTGTTCACCTCAGGTATTATATTCCCCGTTGCTATTATTTGATACTACTTATTCTTTATCTCTCCCTTTATTCTCTTCCATCTTTCTTCCTTCCCTGCTCTCCTCTTCTTCTTCTTGCCCTTCCTGATCTGTGGGTCTATTGGAAACAGTCTCTTTACCTGCATTAGGTAGGGGTAAAGTCTGGGTACAGACTATCCTCCCCAGACTCCACATGTTAGGATCAAACTGAGTTTGTTGTTGTTGTTATTGTTTTTGTTGTTGTTGTTGTTGTATACAAAATAATGTAGATAAGTTGTAAATTTCTGATCATTTTTATCTACAAATCTCAACTTGAAGAATTCTGAGACCGCGCTCTGTCCCTTTATTAGCCCTGTACTCAAGCTGTAGAGCGAAGGCCTATGGGCGCTCAAAATTAACTGTAATAATTTTTACTCCTAAACTATGCTGCTAGCACCCCCACCCCATCCCCCAAAAACCACATTTAGGGAACAGTAACACCAAAGTGTTTGGACGTACTTAGGAAGAAATCAATAGCCCAGTCTGCTAGCGCCTCCATCACCAATGGCGATTACCAATTTTAGTTGCACAGTTGTGCTAGCAGCATCTCGTTTATTTAATTTGTTATCAAAACTTAATTTTTGTTCTTATGCTTCAGATTTTGGAGAGAAGAGGGGAGAGAAGAGAGAAAAAGGAAAAAGGGTGTGACTAAATCCCTTGATTGAAGATACAAAAAATGGATTGTAAGGCTTTTAAGGTGGATTGTATATATTTTGTAAATAAAAATTGTTTATACCGGTAATTAACTAAACATGAACATTTAGGGTAACAAAATTTCCAATAATGTATATGAATGAAAAAATCCCTACATTATACTTTCTCCTAAACAAATAACTTAGTGTATATTACAATTTCTCCATTGTGCACTTATCAACATGAAAATGATCGAGAAACAAATTTTCATACACTAATTAATCACTAGAATGGGTATTCATTGAAGATAATACTTTATCAAGACATGGTTACCCATCAATAGTAGACAATTAATTAACCATTAGGTTCTATTATCAATTAATACAGAGAAGTGACATTGCTTTAAAATAGAAGAAATAAAAGAATTAAATCGAAGACATGAATCTTCAACTATCTAGCTATTTCTAGGACAAACGTTTAATTGGAGCTTCTCCTAACAATATTCTCAATCATAGAATATGTGATACTATATAGGTCTTAAATTTTTTGTTGTATTGGTCTAAAACTTCAACTTGATTATGATGAATATATTTTTTATGAGAAACGTAGTTATTAAAGAATTTTATAAAGGATCAATAGTTTCAATGCAATGACTAATTAAATAGTCTTTCTCAAAGTTCTTTAGAAAGGATCAAATAATCAAGAGAAGATTTTCCTCGAGATTAATATTAGTAATTTGTTCGAGGAATCTAATTTGATACAATAGCGGTTTAGAACATAGGTGTCACGACCCAAACTGGAGGGCCATGACTAGCACCCAACCACACTTGTCGAGCACCAACGTACATTTCATCTAACTTTCATTATTATCTTTTAGGGCTGACGAGATCAATATAAATGGTAGACCTGGATCATGGACAATCAACAATAAAATATGACGGCATAAACATACAAAGTAGGGGATGACTAGACAATCAAGAAACTACATATAAGGTATGAGCTACCACGCTACTATGAAAGACTATACAACAAAAACTAGCCGACCAGGCATACCAAACTATACATGAGTCGACACCTGTCTATGAGCCTCTAAAGGAACGTAAGTGCTGCAACATAGCCGGAACAGGGCCCCGACATACCCATAATGTCTATAACAAAAATGCATACCAAGACCAAGGCAAGTCCGGAGAAGGGATCTCGCCAATCACCGCTGAACTGGACAGCCTACTATGGTGGGGGAGCTGCACCTGCCTGTCTATCAGGACCTGCAACACGACATGCAGCGTCCACAAATAAAAGGACGTCAGTACGAATAAAGTACTGAGTATGTAAGGCAGGGAACCATAAATACGATTAGTAATGTAAGCAAGGATAGAGAATATACAACCTGTAACATCTTAGTACCTCTGAGGGCTACTTACATGAAATGCATGATACATATGTATATATACATAAACCCTTAAAACATTCGCCTCTGTGGGCATCATCATCATCATATCGTACCCAGCCATAATAGGCTCGGTAAAAAAAAACGTACCCGGCCATCATAAGGCTCGGTAGAATCGTACCCGGCCACGTGGAGCTCGGTAAAACCTAACTGATCAGTGGTTGCACAATAGGTGCCGTACCCGACCAACTATAGCGTGGCTCGGTAGAGTAAAATAGATACATATATATAATGCATGCTCGACTCATGGAATCACAATCTAAACCTTTCGGAGTGACGTAAGGTCGGTATCCTCTGTACACGTTATTAGGACTAACTCTTCACTATAAACCTTATAAGATTTAGGAAGTACGAACAACATTGATAACATAAGAATAAGAGAAGCAACATTAACATCAATCGTTCCATAAGAGGGAAAACAATGTAAGTACTGCTAGCTTCTAAGAGTAGAGTATCTTGGAAGCTCATTCATTACATTATGTACAATCGGAGTCGTGCAAAAGAAGGAAAGGGATAGTCTCACATACCTTGTATATACTTCCCCAATCTCAAGCTATGCAATTGTCAAAACTCCTTAGTCTACAATAAGAGAAACGATACTATCGTTATCATTTAAGCGTCATAACTATTATGTATCGATCACAACCTATTTTACGATGAAACGGACAGCAACCTCCCCTATATATATGACCTCACACCATTCAAAACAGTCACCAAACAGCCCAAACAACATCAATAATAAACATATTGAGCCTCCCAAAATAGTCCACACATAGCCTAATCACTCCATACATACGACGACCACCGTAGTCGTGTCAAACAACCTGGAAATGTTATGAATAACTATCAGCCCATAACCCTACATATATATGGTGTTTCTCCACACCCTTCCTCCTCCAAAACTCCACAATATAGTAGTAAAATACGCAGCCCAACAACAACGCAAAACAGTCCACAAAATAATAACATTACTACCAAGCCTTTCGATATATATTTCACAAGTTCTAGCTTCAATGTCTTAGCCGCAACTTGGATAATCTTAAATACATATACAGTAAGAGGTTCCTTACATTTATACAGAAAGAACAACTCCAATTTGACCTTAAATTTCTATGAAATATCCCTCCAATGCTGCCACAACAACAAAAAAGCGAAACTAGCGATCAATTAGTGTTTTTCGGCACTAGAATCACTTTAGAAGGCTTGAATCACCTAGGATTGATATTAAGAACATGCGGGAGTATTTAAAGAACATAAAACCTTTAAAACAACCTCCCACAAGAGCTGGAACGACACAAAAATAAGCAACAACAAGAAGAACAAGAGACTTACTAGCGCCACGGAATTCCCGACACTTGATTTGTGTTGTTTGCCCCTTTTTTGGGTCTTGAATCTTGAGAGAACCTTGAGAGGATGTTCCTAGGGTTCTGATGTCTGAAAATAGTGAGAAGAAATGACTTAAAACGGGTTGGAGGCATCCTATATAGGTCCAAATATCTTAAACCGCCTTAGTGGGCCCCATAGAGAGGTGCTTGGCGCAGTCTCGCGAAAACGCGAATATCTCTCTACTCCGAGATTGTATCGATGAACGGTTTAATGCGTTGGAAACTAGACTCATAGATCTTTAATTTTGTTGGTAGATCACCCCGTAATTCCTTGTAAATTATGATAAAGATTAGAAACATTTGACCTAATGTTTAAGTAAAATTATGAACCTAAGTTGCGACAACTTTTGTCGACTTTTATTTCATAACTCGTTTGACTTCAAGACTTATGATACGGATATTATATGATTAAAATAGCTTAATAAATGACCTCTTGAGTGTATTAAGCACCGCTAGATTACCTGAAAATACGAGTTACAACATCCTTGATTCGTTTAACTTCTAATACTTGTTAATTACCCTTATACACTCTTGTATCACTTAAGACCAATAGGATTGACATCTTATCATCTCAAAGATAATTCCTTCTTGGATTTATGTTAACTAATATATGGCATGAACTAACACATGTGGATATGGGTTGTAACACCCTCCCCCTTAGGAACATTCGTCCTCGAATGTAAGGGTTTATGGGGAGTTTAAATCATCGTGGATTCCAATGGAAATTTCCGATCAATTTTCACCCATAAAATGGTCACTAGCAAAACTTGCAAGTAATTAAGCCCAACATATGGCTTCACAAGGCTACACAAGTCATTATGCGTATTTACATTATCTACATATCACTATTTTGTATTAAGGAGGAGTATTCTCAAATTAGTGCTTACCTCATAGAGCCGTTTCACCTTCCAATGTATCCTGTCTTCTACCAGCATCCTTGTTATCTTCATTCTGGAATAAGTAAGGGTATTTAGACTTCATCTCCTCTTCTGCTTCCCATGTCATTTCTTCCATATTTTTGTTCCTCCACAATACTTTGACGGAAGCTACATCTTTTGTTCTCAGCTTGCGGACTTGCCGATCTAATATCGCCACTGGCACTTCTTCATATGATAGGTCCTCTGTAACTTGTACATCTTTGATAGGGACGACTCGAGAAGGGTCTCCAATACATTTTCTCAACATAGATACATGGAATACCGGGTGGACAAATTCAAATTCGGATGGCAATTCTAACTCATAAGCAACCTGTCCAATCCGTCGAAGAATTTTATACGGCCCGATATACCTTGGACTCAGCTTACCTTCCTTCCCAAAACGCATAATACCCTTCATTGGTGAGATCCTCAGGAAAACCCAATCACCAACCTCAAACTCTAGATCATGACGCCGGACATCAGAATAAGATTTTTGCCTACTTTGTGCCGTCCTCAATCGCTCCTGTATCACTTTCACCTTCTCAATAGCTTGGTGAATCAAATCTGGCCCATATAATTCTGTTTCACCGACTTCGAACCATCTAACTGGTGATCTACATCTCCTCCCGTATAGTGCCTCGTATGGGGCCATTTTAATACTGGAATGGTAGCTATTATTGTAGGAGAATTCTATGAGTGGAAGATGATCATCCCAATTCCACTTAAAATCTAGAACACATGCTCGTAGCATATCTTCCAGTGTCTGAATGGTACGTTCAGCCTGTCCGTCAGTCTGCAGATGAAATGCAGTGCTGAGATTTACTTGTGTGCCTAAACACTTCTGGAAAGATCTCCAAAAGTTAGCTGTAAATTGAGCTCCTCGGTCTGATATAATAGATACGGGCACACCATGAAGCCTAACAATCTCCTTGATATACAACTTCCATAATCTTCAGCCGTGTAAGTTGTCTTCACTAGCAGAAAATGGGCACATTTTGTAAGTCGATCAATTATCACCCAGATGGAGTCAAACTTATGATAAGAGCGAGGTAATCCAATAATGAAGTCCATATTAATCACCTCCCACTTCCAGGTCGGAATCTCTATATTTTGAAGCAATCCACCGGGTTTCTGATGTTCTATCTTTACTTGTTGACAATTGGGACACTGGGCTACAAATTCTGTAATAGACTTCTTCATATTATCCCACCAATACTGCTCCTTGACATCATGATACATCTTTGTCGAGCCGGGATGGATGGAATATCGAGATTGATGAATCTCATTCATAATCTTGTCTCGCAACCCTGCCACATTAGGCACACACAATCGGCTCTGGTATCTCAGTACCCCATCTTTTCCGATCCCAAAAGCCATACTTTTACACTGTTGAATGCTTTCTCTTAATCGTACTAAGATAGGATCTTCATATTGTCGTGCTTTTACCTCGGCTACCAAAGATGATTCTGATGTATTCTGTACAGTAACACCTCTGTCATCAAAGTCTAACAATCTGATTCTCATATTGGCTAGCTGATGAAGCTCTTTAATCAACCCCCATCTTCCTGCCTCAATATGTACTAAGATTCCTATTGATTTACGGTTGAGAGCGTCTACCACAATATTGGCTTTACCGGGATGATACAATATCTCGACGTCATAGTCTTTCAATAATTCAAGCCACCTACGATGCCTCAAATTCAACTCTTTCTGCTTGAAGATGTATTGTAAACTCTTGTGATCTGTGTAGATGTCAACATGGACGCCGTATAAGTAGTGCCGCCATATCTTCAAAGCATATATTACTGCAGCCAATTCCAAATCATGGGTTGGATAATTCTTTTCATGCTTCTTCAATTGTCTTGATGCATAAGCAATCACATTCCCACGCTGCATCAATACGCACCCCAAACCTATACCTGAGGCATCACAATATACCACATAACCTACTGTTCCTTCAGGAAGAGTGAGCACTGGTGCAGATGTCAATCGATTCTTCAGCTCCTGAAAACTACGTTCACAAGTGTCAGACCACTGGAATTTGGTAGCTTTCTGTGTTAACTTAGTCAATGGTGATGATATAGAGGAAAATCCTTCTACAAACCGCCTATAATATCCTGCTAGCCCTAGGAAGCTGCGGACTTCTGATGGTGTTGTAGGTCTCGGCCAATTCTTTACTGCATCGATCTTCTGAGTGTCGACACTAATACCCTCATCAGATATCACATGGCCAAGGAATGCTACTGAGTTCAGCCAGAATTCACATTTGGAGAGCTTAGCATATAACTTACAATCCTGAAGCGTCTGTTATACTATCCGCAAGTGGCCCGCATGTTCTGCCTCCAAACGAGAATACACTAAAATGTCATCAATAAATACAATCACGAACACATCAAGATAGGGCCTGAATATAGTATTCATGAGATCCATAAAAGCTGTTGGGGCATTTGTTAGCCCGAACGACATCACCAAGAACTCAAAGTGCCCATATCTTGTCCGGAAGGCCGTCTTTGGAATATCCTTCTCCCTAACCCTCACCTGATGATACCCTGAACGTAAATCAATCTTGGAGAAATACTTGGCACCCTGGAGTTGGTCAAACAGGTCATCAATTCTTGGAAGTGGATACTTGTTCTTTATAGTAGACTTATTCAACTGTCGATAGTAGATACACATCCGTAACGACCCGTCTTTCTTCCGCACGAATAGGACTGGTGCACCCCAAGGTGAAGTGCTAGGCCTAATAAAGCCCTTATCCAGCAAGTCCTTCAACTGCACCTTTAACTCTCGCAACTCTGTCGGGGCCATTCTGTATGGAGGAATAAAGATCGGTTGAGTGTCAGGCAACACATCAATGCTAAACTCAATCTCCCTTTCAGGAGGAAGGCCTGGGAGTTCATATGGGAAAACATCTGGGAATTCGTTGACCATAGGGATTGATTGTAAAGTAGGCGGTTTCGCCTCCGCATCCCTAACGCGAACGAGATGATAAATGTAACCTTTTGAGATCATTTTCCTTGCCTTAAGATAGGAAATAAACCTACCTTTTGGTGTAGCAATGTTCCCTTTCCATTCAATGACGGGTTCACCCGGAAATTGGAACCTAACCATCTTCGTACGACAGTCAACATTTGCATAGCATGAGGCCAACCAGTCCATTCCCATTATCACATTAAAATCAACCATTTCTAACTCAAATAAATTTGCCGAGGTTTGACGACTACAAATCATCACAGTGCAACCTCTATATACCCTTCTAGCAATCATAGAATCTCCTATCGGAGTAGATACCGCAAGGGGTTTACTTATCAATTCAGGTTCAATGCCAAACTTATTAGCCACAAAGGGTGTAATATATGATAATATAGATCCCGGATCAATCAACGCATATACATCATAAGAAACACAGATATAATACCTGTAACAATATCTGGAGACGACTCGAGATCCTGTCGACCTACTAGAGCATAGGTTCGATTTTGAGCACCACTCGAACTCGGCACTGCACCTCTACCCCTACCACGACCTGTCGACTGCTGAAAACCCCGTGCTGGAGGTCGAACTGATGAGGAAGAACCAGACACAGATCCAGTCAGCTGGGCCATACCATCACCTCCTCTATTAGGATAATCCCGCATCATATGGCCAGACTGTCCGCACGAATAGCATGCATCAGAACCTCGACGACACAGTCCAAAGTGGGCCTTGCCGCACTGATAACAATGTGGTGTTGGGGGTCTCATCTGACTAGTATCCCTGTGATGTTGCGAGCCAGATGCCCGCGAACTCTAACCTGGACCAGAATAGGATCGATCATATCGAGGCCTCTGAAACTGTGGAGGAGCACTAGCTACAGGTGGCGCCGAACTCCTCGAAAACTGTGGCCTGATGCGGCCTCTGAAGTCATCAGAATACCCTGCAAATCTCGCCCTCTTATTCTGGCCTCTATCCTGCTCCCTAACTGCCCTCTGCTGACGCTTACGATCCTCTAGGGTCTGGGCATAAGCTTGAATACGGGAAATATCCATGCCCTCCACCAAGGAGGCTATCGTACACTTATTTATCAGATGTGGTCCCAACCCATTCACGAACATATGCACCCTATCACTCATCTCGGCCACCATATGGGGAGCATACCTTGCCAAAGAATCAAACTGCATACTGTACTCTCGCACACTCATATTACCTTGTCTAAGGTTCAAGAACTTATCAGCTCTAGCTCGTCGTATCTCAACTGGCAAGTAGTGACGAAGAAAGGCCTCAGAAAATTCCTTCCACACAGCTGGAGGAGGGTTCAGACCCCTGGATCTCTCCCAACTATCATACCAGAGAACCGCTAAATCCCGTAGCCGATAAGAAGCAAACTCTACTGCCTCTGTATCACTAACATGCATAACCCGAAGTGTACGATGAACCTGGTCAATAAAAGTCTGTGGGTCCTCCTTGGGGTCTGATCCGGTAAACACTGGAGGGTCTAAATTAATAAAATCACGAACTCTTGTACTAACTGGTTTCTCAGCAGCACCTGTATTCTGCCTCTGAGCCTGAGCAGCTACCAAGCTAGTCAATAACTGCAAAGCACTCTGCATATCCTGGTCTGGAGTGCCAGATGGAGGAACTAGAGGCGCTGGGTGCCTTCTAATATCCTCTGGAGGAGATGGAGTAGATGAGGTATGAGAGGCCATCTCACTCTGAGCCTCACTTTGTCCTGCTCTGACTTGGGGCACCTGACTGGTACCCTCTCCCGCTGCTGTATCAAGCCGTCTACTAATCGTTTGCTTCCTAGTCGAAGGCATCACTGAAAAAAACAAGGTGAATATTAGAGACGAACACTTACGACTCAACTCTACGCACGATCTAGATTCAGGAAGAAGGTAACAACCCTAGATGTCATGTAGCCTCCTGATTATAAATGTGGCGCGCTACACATCCATAATCAAGACTCTACTAGACACGGCTCATAGACAACCCCTAGGACAGACTTGCTCTGATACCAAGTTTGTCACGACCCAAACTGGAGGGCCATGACTAGCACCCGACCACACTTGCCGAGCACCAACGTACATTTCATCTAACCTTCATTATTATCTTTTAGGGCTGACGAGATCAATATAAATGGTAGACCTGGATCATGGACAATCAATAATAAAATATGACAGCATGAACATACAAAGTAGGGGATGACTACACAATCAAGAAACTACATATAAGGTATGAGCTACCACGCTACTATGAAAGACTATACAACAAAAACTAGCCGACCAGGCATACCAAACTATACATGAGTCGACACCTGTCTATGAGCCTCTAAAGGAACGTAAGTGCTGCAACATAGCCGGAACAGGGCCCCGACATACCCATAATGTCTACAACAAAAATGCATACCAAGACCAAGGCAAGTCAGGAGAAGGGATCTCGCCAATCACCGCTGAACTGGACAGCCTACTGTGGTGGGGGAGCTGCACCTGCCTGTCTATCAGGACCTGTAGCACGACATGCAGCATCCACAAATAAAAGGACGTTAGTACGAATAAAGTACTGAGTATGTAAGGCAGGGAACCATAAATACGATCAGTAATGTAAGCAAGGATAGAGAATATACAACCTGTAACATCTTAGTACCTCTGAGGGCTACTTACATGAAATGCATGATACATATGTATAAATACATAAACCCTTAAAACATTCACCTCTGTGGGCATCATCATCATCATATCGTACCCGACCATAATAGGCTCGGTAAAAAAAATGTACCCGACCATCATAAGGCTCGGTAGAATCGTACCCGGCCACGTTGAGCTCGGTAAAACCTAACTGTTCAGTGGTTGCACAATAGGTGCCGTACCCGACCAACTATAGCGTGGCTCGGTAGAGTAAAATAGATACATATATATAATGCATGCTCGACTCATGGAATCACAATCTAAACCTTTCGGAGTGACGTAAGGTCGGTATCCTCTGTACACGTTATTAGGACTAACTCTTCACTATGAACCTTATAATATTTAGGAAGTACGAACAACATTGATAACATAAGAATAAGAGAAGCAACATTAACATCAATCGTTCCATAAGAGGGAAAACAATGTAAGTACTGCTAGCTTCTAAGAGTAGAGTATCTTGGAAGCTCGTTCATTACATTATGTACAATCGGAGTCGTGCAAAAGAAGGAAAGGGATAGGCTCACATACCTTGTATATACTTCCCCAATCTCAAGCTATGCAATTGTCAAAACTCCTTAGTCTACAATAAGAGAAACGATACTATCGTTATCATTTAAGCGTCATAACTATTATGTATCGACCACAACCTATTTTACGATGAAACGGACAGCACCTCCCCTATATATATGACCTCACACCATTCAAAACAGTCATCAAACAGTCCAAACAACATCAATAATAAACATATTGAGCCTCCCAAAATAGTCCACACATAGCCTAATCACTCCATACATACGACGACCACCGTAGTCGTGTCAAATAACCTGGAAATGTTATGAATAACTATCAGCCCATAACCCTACATATATATGGTGTTTCTCCACACCCTTCCTCCTCCAAAACTCCACAAGATAGTAGTAAAATACGCAGCCCAACAACAACGCAAAACAGTCCACAAAATAATAACATTACTACCAAGCCTTTCGATATATATTTCACAAGTTCTAGCTTCAATGTCTTAGCCGCAACTTGGATAATCTTAAATACATATACAGTAAGAGGTTCCTTACATTTATACAGAAAGAACAACTCCAATTTGACCTTAAATTTCTATGAAATATCCCTCCAATGCTGCCACAATAACAAAAAAGCGAAACTAGCGATCAATTAGTGTTTTTCGGCACTAGAATCACTTTAGAAGGCTTGAAATCACCTAGGATTGATATTAAGAACATGAGGGAGTATTTAAAGAACATAAACCCTTTAAAACAACCTCCCACATGAGCTGGAACGACACAAAAATGAGCAACAACAAGAAGAACAAGAGACTTACTAGCGCCACGGAATTCCCGACACTTGATTTGTGTTGTTTGCCCCTTTTTGGGTCTTGAATCTTGAGAGAACCTTGAGAGGATGTTCCTAGGGTTCTAAGGTCTGAAAATAGTGAGAAGAAATGACTTAAAACGGGTTGGAGGCATCCTATATAGGTCCAAATATCTTAAACCGCCTTAGTGGGCCCCATAGAGAGGTGCTTGGCGCAGTCTCGCGAAAACGCGAATATCTCTCTACTCCAAGATTGTATCGATGAACGGTTTAATGAGTTGGAAACTAACTCATAGATCTTTAATTTGGTTGATAGATCACCCCGTAATTCCTTGTAAATTATGAGAAAAGATTAGAAACATTTGACCTAATGTTTAAGTAAAATTATGAACCTAAGTTGCGACAACTTTTGTCGACTATTGTTTCATAACTCGTTTGACTTAAAGACTTATGATACGGATATTATATGATTAAAATAGATTAATAAATGACCTCTTGAGTGTATTAAGCACTGCTAGATTACCTGAAAATACGAGTTACAACATCCTTGATTCGTTTAACTTCTAATACTTGTTAATTACCCTTATACACTCTTGTATTACTTAAGACCAATAGGATTGACATCTTATCATCTCAAAGATAATTCCTTCTTGGATTTATGTTAACTAATATATGGCATGAACTAACACATGTAGATATGGGTTGTAACAATAGGGGTATTGGGTTGTCGTTGGATGATTGGGATTCTCTATCATTAACCAAAGGTTTGATCCTTATAATAGAGAATTTCATGGTAAAGAGTGTTTTACCTCAACAAAACATACTTGGCGTGAACTCGAATTAATCATGTTAGTAGGGTATTGATACCGGATAGTTATGTCACGATCCCAAAACCATCCCGATCGTGATGGCGCCTATCATAACTAGGCCAGCCACCATATTTCCAAAATAGTTCAACATTCCATTAAAATTTAAATAACAACCTTTTTCATACTAAAATCCTCATAAAAAGTATAAATTAAAAAATCAAAACGCGGAAAATAAAGCCTAACCTCGGGTATCACTAAGTCATGAGCAATCACTACAACTTGTTCGAAATATAACAAGACTAGAATAGTCCAGAAATCAAATACTAATAACTATAGGGAGATAGGAGGGAGAAGGACAAGGCTGCGATCGTCATGCAGCTACCTTGCCAACTCCAAATATCCGCGTCGGATGAAGATCAATGCTCGTTATCACATCCAGCAACCCTTGAATTTGCACACAAGGTGCATGGAGTAATTTATGCCAACTCAGTAAGTAATAAAGGTAAATAAAGACTGAGCAGTAAGAAGCACATAAAAACCACATCATGAAATCTCAGTAAGTATAACATGCTTCCAAATTCAGTATGTGAGTCAAGTTATCTCGTTTTAAATCCAATTTTTCGGAAAAGCCATTGAAGATATCTTTCAATAGTTTTTAACAAAGACTCAATACAA
Source organism: Nicotiana tabacum (assembly GCF_000715075.1). Taxonomy (NCBI): domain Eukaryota; kingdom Viridiplantae; phylum Streptophyta; class Magnoliopsida; order Solanales; family Solanaceae; genus Nicotiana; species Nicotiana tabacum. The sequence goes on along the minus strand of NC_134086.1, from coordinate 23,155,670 downwards.
TTGATAGTAAAAGTGAATGAAAATCATAAACAGCCCCTCGGGCGCAACATCAATCATAAACAACCCCCCGGGCATATCTCGTATTACTCACTCAGGGTACTCGCGCTTACTGGGGGTGTGCAGACTCTGGAGAGGCTCCTACAGGCCAAGCGCTATAACACATACAGACAACTCACGTGTTGCACGGACAACTCACGTACTATAGTATCAATATCAGAACCCGCACGGACAACTCATGTGATGCACGGATAACTCACGTGCTATACTATCAATATCCTCACAATTACAGGCTCTCAGCCTTACTCAGTCATAGATCTCTCAAGCCACTCGGGCTATCAGTAAAAACAGGGTGCTCAGCCCAAAAAAATTATTTTATGCTTCAAAACGAAGTAATAAAGACTGAATTATGAAATCAGTAAAACATAACATGACTGAGTATAGATCTTAAGTCAAAACAGTTAGGAAATAATAAGAAAAGGCCCCTAAGGGTCCAAACAGCTTGGCACGAGGCCCAAATATGGCATTCAGCCCAAATCATCAAAATTTTTTCTAAAACACATAAGTATAATATAGTTTCCAGTCAAATACGCAACTTAATAGTTGCTACGGAATGGACCAAGTCACATCCCCAATGATGCACTCCCATACGCTTGTCATCTAGCACGTGCGTCACCTCAACATAGTAAAACAATGTGAAATTCGGGGTTGTATACCCTCAGGACAAGATTTACAATCATTACTTACCTCGAACCGGTCAAACCCCTACTTCGCGACGCCCTTGCCTCTGGAACCGGCCTCCAAATGTCCCGAGTTTGACCAAAAGCATTACAAAGCAATCAATATAGGCCAATGAACCAATACCATATGAAAAATTATTGAATTATACTAAAATCCGGAAATTCACCCAAACCCGTCCCCGGGCCCACGTCTCGGAATCCGAAAAAAATCATAAAACTAGAAACTCCTTTCATTCCCGAGTATATACATGCCAAAATCATCAAAATCCGACCTCAAATGGTCCCTCAAATCCTCAATCAAAACTCTCCAAAACTCAAGCCCTAACCCCTTCAACTTCACCGCAAATTTCCACTAATTTCATGATTAAACAATGGGAAAATCATCATAAATACAAGTCATAAAGCCCAAGTAACTTACTGTTAGTTTGTGTGAGTCCACAAAACAGTAGAGTACCTGATCCTCTACGAGATTCTACTGAGAATGCTAATAAAACTACAAGTAAATAAGGCAGAAGATTTTTACGTGGAAAAATCTCACACAAGGGGATCAAAAAAATCACGGTCTATACATGTAGGCTTTCAACTTCACTAACTTATAAAAACCTATTACAAGCCACTTTGTAATGACTCTATTACAAAGAATTTACTCAACTAACTTTTGGTACTCTTACCACAAGCCACTTTGTGACTCCCTAGTTATAAAGACTTTTACTAACTTGTGATGCTCTCACCACAAGCCACTTTGTCACTCTACAATTACAAAGGCTTTTGCTTATGACTAAACCTAGTCGCAACATAAACTCAAGGAGTTTACGGATTTACAAGAGGATTCCTAATCAACGCTTCTAGATAAGAAATTTAGGAGATATAATAAGTACAATTACAAAGTTACAATTCAAGTAGGACAAGAACAAGCTAACTTTAGGAACTGGTCCGTAGTTGCGTTCAACTTTGTTCTTCAAACTCGTGAGTATTGATTTCTCTGCTTTTGCAAAAGGCTTGAATGAGAAACTGAAACATTCAAGTGATGTTTTTGTTTAAACTCATTGATTCTACACCTTGATCACATCACTTGAAAATATGTGAGCACTTTAGTTGGTTAGAGAATGCGTGGGCGCTAGAAACAATGCAGTGCGTCAGAAATAGTGCAGGCAGTCACTTCGTTTTCAGCTATGTTCAATTGACTTTGTACTGCTATGAGAAAACCACAAGGGTATTAGGTCCTTGTTTGGGTTCCTAGCTCCTGAAGCTGTAGCAGTTCACATTTAGCTGGAATCCGTTAATCTTGCAGTATAGTCCAAGTAGGTCAGGTTCCCTATCTGGTTCTTAACAGTAAGTTTTTTAGATTATCAAACATAAGGCAAGAACATTTAAAACCTATCAATTACCCTTACTGATATCCCTCGATTCCTCTTGAAAATCACTGCCAAAAGCTCCAAACTCGTTCAAAAATGGTGAAGAATGGGCAAAAATTCGCGAATATGACTTTTATACTTTCTGCCCAGAAGTCTCGCACCTACGGTCCATGTAAGCGCACCTGCACTACCGCATCTGCGGTCCAACAAGCGCACCAATGGATTCCACTTATCCGCAAAATTTTGCATCTGCGGCTATACCCTCGCAAGTGCAATACAACCTCTACACCTGTGATCAAGCTTCAACTGGCCAAAACCACATCTACGTCATCCCTTTCACATCTGTGACCTCGCACTTGCGGTCCCCAATCCACAGGTGTAGAAATGACAGAAGCAGCAAATCTCAGCTGCACCAACTCAATTCCAACTCTTCCGTCAACAATCCAAATTCATCCTGAAGCCCTAGGGACCTCAACCAAAAACACCAACAAGTCACATACCACCATTCAAACTTATTCAAACCTTCGGAACTCTAAAAACAACATAAAAAACCAAATCACCCTCAGATCCAAGCCTAAGAACCTCCAAACTTCCTAATTCGACAAACGATGCCGAAACCTATCAAATCACCTCCGAATGACCTAAACATTTTCACACATATCACAAATGATACTACGGACCTACTCCAATTTTCGGAATTTCATTCCGACCCCGATATCAAAATTTTCACTACCGACCGAGAAAAGCCAAATTTTTAATTTCGCCAATTCAAGCCTAAATCTACCACGGACCCCCAAATCACATTCCGTACGCGCTTCCAAGTCCTAAATCACCTAACGGAGCTAACCGAACCATCAGAATTCACATACAAGATCATTTACACATAAGTCAACATGCAGTTGACTTTTCCAACTTAAACTTCTAAATAGGAGACTAAGTGTCTCATTCCACACAGAAATCTCTCCAAACCCGAACTAGCCAACACAATGCGTTGAAATACAACTGAAGAACACATAAAGAAGGAGAAATGGGGGAAACATGGCTATAACACATGAAACGACCGCTCAGATCGTTACATCCTCCCCCTCTTAAACAAATGTTCGTCCTCGAACGAGTCTAGAAATATACCTAAAGCCTCAAACCGGTGTGGATATCTTCTCTGCATCTCCCGCTCGTTCTCTCAAGTATCCTCCTCCATGGGCCAACCTCTCCACTACACTTTCACTAAAGCTATATCCTTTGATCTCAACTTTCGGACCTGCCGCTTCAAAATAGCCACTGGCTCCACACAATAGGTCAAATCACCATCTAACTGAACTGTGGTGAAATCCAAAACATGAGACGGATCGCCAATATACTTCCGGAGCATAGAAACATGAAATACCAGATGAACACTCGACAAACTAGGTGGAAAAGCAAGTTCATAAGCCACCTCCCCGATCCTCCGAAACACCTCAAAAGGCCCAATGAATCGATGGCTCAATTTTCCCTTCTTCCCAAATCTCATAACACCCTTCATGGGTGAAACCTTCAGTAGAACTTTCTCCCCAACCATGTAAGACATATCGCAAACCTTTCTGTCAGCATAACTCTTTTGTCTTGACTGCGCTGTACGAAGCTGCTCCCAAATCACTTTCACCTTGTCCAAAGCATCATGAACTAAGTCAGTCCCCAAAAGTCTAGACTCACCCGGCTCAAACCAACCTACTGGAGATCTACACCATCTCCCATATAAAGCCTCATATAGAGCTGTGCTCAACTCAATCTAAGTACCCAACTCTCGCTGCACGACCCTCCAAAACTGTGATGTAAACTGAGTACCTCTATCTGAAATGATGGAAACTGGGACGCCATGCAGGCGTACAATCTCTCGGATATAAATCTCAGCTAACCGCTCTAAAGAATAGGTAGTACATACATGAATGAAGTGCGTGGACTTGGTCAGCCTATACACAATCACCTAAATAGCATCGAACTTCTTCAAAGTCTGTGGGAGTCCAACTACAAAATCCATGGTGATCCGCTCTCACTTTCACTCTGGAATATCCATCTGCTGAAGCAAGCCACCCGATCTCTGATGCTCATATTTTACCTGCTGACAATTGAGACACCGAGCTACAAACCCCACTATATCTTTCTTCATTCTCCTCCACCAATAGTGCTATCTCAAATCCCAGTACATCTTTGCGACACCCGAATGAATGGAATGCCGCGAGCTATGTGCCTCCTCTAGAATCAACTCCCGAAGCCCATCTACATAGGGCACACATATCCGACCTTGCATCCTCAATACCCCATCATCACCAATAGTAACATCTCTTGTATCGCCGTGCTGAACTTTTGTCCTTGAGGATAAGCAAATGAGTATCACCATACTGCCGCTCTCTAATACGGTCAAACAAGGAAGACCAAGAAACCACACAAGCTAAGGTTTTGCTGGGCTCCAAAATATCCAACCTCACAAATCGATTGGCCAAGGTCTGGACATCAACTGCAAAAGGTCTCTCCCTGACAGGAATAAATGCAAAACTACCCATACTCACCGCCTTCCTACTCAAGGCATCAACCACTACATTGGCCTTCCTCAGATGGTACAAAATTGTAATATCATAGTCCTTTAGCAACTCCAACCATCTCTGCTGCCTCAGATTGGGATCCTTTTGCTTGAACAAGTGCTGGAAGCTACGGTGATCAGTAAACACCTCACAAAACACACCATAGAAATAGTGCCTCCAAATTTTTAAGGCATGAACTATAGCAGCCAGCTCCAAATCATGAACAGGGTAGTTCTTCTCATGGGGCTTCAACTGACGAGAAGCATAAGCAATAACTCTACCCTCCTACATTAGCACACACCCAATACCAACTTTCGAAGCATCATAATACACTGTATATGAACCTGAAGCTGATGGAAAAACTAACACTGGAGTTGTGGTCAAGGCAGTCTTGAGCTTCTGAAAGCTCGCCTCACACTCATCCGACCACCTAAATAAAGCACCCTTTTGAGTCAATATGGTCAAGGGTGATGCAATAGATGAAAAATCCCTGAATGAACTGACGATAATAACCCACTAACCCAAGAAAGCTAAGAATCTCTGTGGCTGAGAACGGTCTAGGCCAACTCTGAACCTGCCTATATCTTCTTTGGATCAACCTGAATACCCTCATTAGATACCACGTGCCCCAAGAACGACATTGAACTAAGCCAAAACTCACACTTGGAGAATTTTGCAGAAAGCTTCTCCTCTCTCAACAACTGCAATAAAACTCTCAAATGCTCAGCGCGCTCCTCCTGACAGTGTGAGTACATCAGAATATCATCAATGAATACAATAACAAACGAGTCGAGATAAGGCTGAAACACATTGTTCATCAAATGCATGAACGCTTCTGGGGTATTGGTCAGCCCAAAAGACATTACAAAGAACTCATAATGACCATATCTGGTCCTGAAAGCTGTCTTAAGAATGTCCGAGTCCCTGATCTTCAACTAGTGATACCCTGACCTGAGGTCAATCTTGTAGAACACTCTCGCTCTTTGAAGCTGGTCACATAAATCATCAATACGAGTCAAAGAATACTTGTTCTTGATTGTGACTTTGTTCAACTGCCTGCAATTAATGCACATCCTCATCGTGCCATCCTTTTTCTTCACAAATAGAACATGCGCACCCCAAGGTAAAACACTAGGCCGAATAAACCCCTTATCAAGGAGTTCCTGAAGCTGCTCCTTCAACTTCTTTGACTCCGCCGGTGCCATATGATACGATGGAATAGAAATGGGATGAGTGATCGGCACCAGATCAATACCAAAATCAATATCCTTGTCCAGCGGCATGCCCGACAGGTCTGTAGGAAACACATCCAGAAAATTCCTCACTACCGGAACTAAATCAATGGAAAGAGACTCTGCACTGACATCTCTTACAAAGACCAAATAAGAAAGGCAACCCTTCCCAACCATCCGCTGGGGCTTTTAAGAATGAAATCATCCTACTGGGAACATAATCTGTCGAACCTCGCCACTCAGTCCGTGGAACCCCCCGTATAGCCAACGTCACTGTCTTAGCATGACAATCCAAAATAGCACGACACAGAGATAACCAATTCATGCCCAATATCACATCAAAGTCGACTATACTAAGAAACAAAAGGTCCTCTCGAGTCTCCAATCCCCCAATAGTCACCACACACGACCGATATACGCGGTCCATAACAACAGTATCGCCCACCAGAGTAGATACATGAATAGATGAAATAAGAGACTCACGAGGCGTATCTAAATAATGAGCAAAATATGATGACACATATGAAAAAGTAGAACCGGGATCAAATAATACAGAGACATCCTTGTGGCAAACTAAAACAATAGCTGTGATCACATTCTGAAGCAATAACATCTGGTCTGGCTGAGAGTGCATAGAAACGGGCCTGACTGCCACCTGGTTGATCTCCCCCTCTAGAGCGACCCCTAGCCGACTGTCCCCTACCCCTAGCTAACTAGGCGGGTGGTTAAGTAACTGGTACTGAAGTCGATGGCCTAGAACTCTGTTGCGGGGTCCCACTCAACAACCTAGAGTAGTCTCTCTTGATATGACCAAGATCCCCGCACTTGAAACAACCCCTCCTCTGATGAAACTGCTGCTCTTGATACGCTATGGAACTATCCGTAGAATCTGAGCAGACGGGGCATGATGAGAGCTCAGTGCTAGAAGGGCACTAAGAGATGAGTGACCTTGATGTGAACTATGCGAACCATGGCCCGATGATGCTGTAGATATGTAATTTTGACCCGCACTTTCGAGTTACCTTTAATAGTCCTAGTAATTTTTTTAGGATATTTGTTTGGGTTTATTTCTATAAGATTTCACTTTATTATTAATTCTAATTCTATTTTTAAAGGAACAAAAATTGAATAAAAAAACAAAAATAGTTTCCTTATATATTTTCTTATTTTTAACTTAAGGCCATCAGTAACTTAAGTCCATTAATATTTTATAGCAATATATTTTTATTTTTATTTGTACTATGATTTTTAAGTATTTTTCTCTACTTTTATTTTTAATGTATTAATTTATATAAAAAAAAATATATAAAATATATATTGTTTCATATTGTGATATAATTTACCCTAGTTAATTGAATTATATTTTGATAAGAAAAGGTTTAAGTCTTTCTTAATTAATGGATTTTAAAGGGTTATAGTCCCAAAATTAGGCCCAAATTCGGCCAAGCTTGAGCCCAAATTGGGGCAACCCAATTCCCTTAATTCTTGACCCACACCCAACCCTTTCGACTAGCCAGACCTTCCCGACCTGTCCCGTTTTTGGCCTTAAATCTCAGCCATTCATTTACTCTCATCCAATGGCCCACATTTCATTTTAACCCCATATAAAACCCTAATATTTCCCAAACCCTAAACCTAAATCCCAACCCAAATCGGTGCCCCCCCTTTCCCAGCCTCTGCCCGCGTCCCTTGCCACTCTACATCGCCGGAAAACTCAGCAAATCGGCCGAGTTAACTCACACGGTCCCCTCATGGTCCCCCTCATCATTAGGATTTGATTCTACGCGTTTTCTTCCTATTTTTCATTTTTCGGATTTCTCTTTTAGGCGAAAATAGGATAAATGGGGTGCGTAGGATTGAGTTGCACTCGATCTACTTCCTCCATTTTCTTATCTCACCAATAGAAGAGATTTTCTGATTTTGGTTTTTATTTTTTGAGAATTTCGTGGGGATTTTCGGATTTTTGAAGGGTTTTACGATTTCTTGCAAAGGAAGGAGAGAAGCTTCGATAGGGCTATATATTTGGGTTTGGACAAAGATTGAAGGGGGGATTGGGATAAAAATTAGGGTTTGAGAAATCATCAATCCCCTCCTCTAATTTTCTTGGTTTTCTTGGAGCAACCAGAAAAATACAAATGAAAAAAAAAGATTCAGTTAGCCCTCTTCATTTTCGGATTCTATTTTTTAGATTTTTAGTTTGATTTAAATCATCGAAAAATACAAAAAAATTATTATTCTCAGTTTGGTTTTGATTCTCTTTGATGGAGATTAACGGAGACATCGTGGAGTTGAAGTTGTAGTCCGAGATTTTGCCAAGGTCGTTTTGAAGTCGCTCTTTGATTGCCGATCGAGGTTTCTGTTCGGGGCTCTTGATTCCTTCTGTTGTTTGCTGTTCATTCTAAAACCTCGCTGTCAACTCTGCTTGTGTTTAATCTACAGAACTAATCAAAATTTTCACCACACCAGGTTCATTTCTCTTCTTTTGTTGACTATTTTGGTGTGATTGGAATATAAAGCTTGGTATGCAATACTAGCTTAGATTGTTTGTATCACTGTTATAAATGTTTGTTGCTAGTTACTTACTGTTAGTGACTGCAATAGTGTTACAAATGATACCTTTCTTTGCTGGCTTCAGTTAGGTGTTTTGACATCCCAGTCATATTACAAAATTATTTGTCGAAGTTAATACAATTTGCTAATTCGGGGAATAAAAATGAATCTAAGACTTCAATGCTAATCCAGTTTGCTTGTAAGTATTAAAGCCTTGTTTTAGTTTGAATTTGCTTTGTTTATCAAGACAAATGACTGTGAATTCGATCGATCCCGTGATTATTACGGCAAAAGGAGTTACTGTCTATATTTGTTGATCTTGGACACCCAGATCATAGCTGCCTCTGTTTAATTTACTAGAATTTAGATTCCCGCGCTCATGTTGTTTATCCATGTATTGAGTTTTGTATGGATTGAATAGTTAACAAAAATGGCATGTCTATGATTATGGTCTGATATCGAGCGGCATTGTATGCATTCTGACTGTTAATGCATATATCCTTTTACATCTGTAGTTGGTTGCATTGTCCGCTATTGATGATAAAGGTCAAGCTGTTCTTTCAGGTTCATTTTTTTGTTAAATCTTTCTAAATAACTAGACTCTCCCCCTCCTGATCTGTTGGTAACTTGTCCTGCTCATATCATGATTTCATGAAGTGCTCATCATGTAGGTTACCTTTCCTAATATTTTATTTTGGTTGCCATCAGTTTGTTTGCAAAGTGTCAATACAAGAATTTTGGGTGAATGGGAAGGTGATGCTATTAGATGTACATATTTGTCGAGTTTCAATTGTAATTTTAGGGGTGAGGAGTAAATTAAGTGACAGTTCATAATAAGTCCTTAATTATCTTTAAAGGAGGAAATTTTTGTATTAAATGGGTAGTTCATTAACTTAATGATTGCCAGAATGGGGTGGGGTTGGTAATTGGCTCTTGCCACATTTTTAAGTCCATTTTTCTGTTCCATTTCTTCACTATCGTTCTTTCTTACGCTAGTATATTTGATCTACCTGTTTGGATGTTTTCTTGTCTGGAACATTTCATCTGCTAAAATGATGTTATATTGATTGTCTGTTGGATCATGGGCCGTGGAGGTCGGTAAAGGCCTAGCCCATTAGTGATCTGAAATTACTCGCATGTTTTAGGAATTGGGCTTGGTCAAATGCATGAAATAAGAAGTTAAAAGAAAAGTGAACATGAAATGAGTTTTATTTAATTTTATTTCTATCTTTTAATCACTAGGAGCATGCTTAGGCCGACCACATTCGGGTAGGCAAATCTTTAGGGTGTTTATATATTAGTTTTGTTTTGTCGAGGCGAGAGGTTGTCCCTTTAGCTGATTATATTATCCGGGGAATGCCCCGAAGTACTTTGTAAATATTCTGGAGGCCGTGATGAGTTTGTGAAGGAAGCTTAGTGTAGTATTTTATTTTATTCTTATCTTATTTTTCTTTTATCTAGGCAGGGACAACCTCGAACCTCATGTGTGTTTATTTTGCTTTTTCGTGATTTTACCTCAACTTGAATATTTTAAAAGCCGATTTGATCAAGTATTCAACCGTACTAGTTACGGGACTTGGGAAGTACCTAACACCTTCTCCCCGAGTCAAATAAACCTCCTTACCCGAATCTCTGGTGTAGACTCAGTTTGGAGTCCAAAGTGTTTTAAAAGAAATATTATTTTTAAAAAAATGGTGACCTGGCACACCGAAATCAAAGTCAGGTGGCTACTCTGAGTTGTTTCCTTTTGAACACAATTTTATCACTTTTTAATTAAAAACCCTTTTGAGCCTTACAAATCTTTTTATTTATTTAAGAGGGTTAGTGAAGTTGGTTGAAAAAAGAGGTATGACATCTCTGGCAACTCTGCCGGGGACTTGCAGGTTCGAGCTAGTACTAAGATCTTGTTGGCTTTTAGAATATTTGGTTGAGGTTTCTATGCTTTTTCATTAGCTTTACTTGATTTTTATTATATTTTTATATTTTTGTTATTATTTGCTAGTTATTTATGTGTTTACAGTTTTTGCTTTATTTGTTTACTGCTTTATAACTGTCATCATTTGTATATCCCCGAGTCTTCTTTCTGCAACAAGTCTTCCGGAGTACGTTTGTGCATACACGGACTTTTGTGAGTCACCCGTGTCTTTAGGGGAGTGGCGTGGGAGTGTGGAGTGGGCAGACAGCTAGAGCAGCCGCCATCGACCACGTGTTGCCCCGAATTGCCTTGTCTAGTGAACCCCAACCGTAGGTTAGCCTTTAGGTCATACTTATGTGCATCATATCATTTAAACTTAGCAGGGTTCGGTCCCAGACACCGTGTCCCGTTGTAGGAGGCCTATCCAAATTATGTCAAAAGTGGGCTTATGGCCCAAAAAGACATTTAATCATCCCTATGTGCTACATGTTGCATCTCTTTAAGGGTAAAAAGGTCATTTGGCGGACCAACAATATTTGAGGGAGAAGTATAAAATGAAGCAAGTAGGGTCCACCTGCATTTTTCTTTCATAGTTTTCCAAAAATCAAAATAAATGAAAATTGAAAATCCAAAAAGATTGTACACTTCTCCATTATTTTCCAAAATATTCAAAAAAAATCCAAAAAGATTTTACATTTTCCATCATTTTTTCCAAAAATTTTAAAAAAGGAGAAAAAGAAAATCCAAAAGATTTTACATTTTCTGTCATTTCTCAAGAAGACAAAAAATATGGTTTTTCCAAATTAGTTGCATTTTTTTAAAGGTTTTCTCCCATGTCCAATCTTCCCGAACTACGCGAACCTGATTCTTGTCTCTCGGGGCGAGATACGTAGGCAACCCACATAGGGTCTGGTCTTCCTAGTGTCTTAGGTTCTTGGCTTTGCGGGGTCTTAGCCATATCTTGCATTTCTAGCCACTTTCGGCCATTCTTGCAAATTGGGGTTTTTTTTCGCAAAAGTGGTTCAATAACTCATGTCTTAGGATCTTGAGTCCACAACTAGGTGTCATATTATTTTAAGGTCCATCCTTTTCAAGTTTGCATCTTTAGCCACTTCTGGCCATATCAGCCGTTTCTGCAAAATGGGTCATTTCTGCAAATTTATTTTGGGCCATGATTATTAAGAGTTAGAATTCATATAAGCTTTAGTGAGGTATTCCCATGTCTTTGAGGTCACCTTTCTTGAGTTTGCATTCTTAGCCACTTTTGGCCCCTTAGGCCATTTTGCAGAAATAGCCCAACCATCCCCTAGGAAATGTTGTGATGTCACATAATGTCTTGAGTCATTAACCATGTTGTTCCCATTCAGGTATGGATCCACTCACCAATGCTAGAGTATCAATGGTGGTCAAAGTCCCTAGAAGGCTAGTAAAATGGTAGAACATGTTCAGATTACTTAAGCAACATGATTTGATGGGTAAATTAGGGACTCTTATTTCTTTGATGGACATCACTCCCCGTCCCGACCTTGTAGAAGCAATGTTGACATTTTGGGACCCACATGGAATGGTATTCAAGTTTGGGGATCTTGAGATGACACCCACCTTAGCTGAGATAGCCGGGTTAACCCGCCTGCCATACCTAGACAAGGATTTGATTTACACAAGGGCTCATTCAAGAACCAAGTTCCTTAAGATCATAGGGATGAATTTGGAAACTCACATGGGATGTCTAGATCAATCTTGGGTACCTTTGGACTTTTTATTTGAGAGGTTTACTCATCCTACTGGGTATGAGAGCTTCGTAGATGAATTTTCCATATCATATGATTCTTGGAAGAAGAGGCGCCCTATAGTCTTCGCTATTGCATTGTTGGGTCTCCTGGTATTTCCTTTGGAGGGTAGACATATTAGCACATGTCTGGGGTCAATGGACTTTGCACTCTTCCATGATAAACACAGTAGTAAGGTCACTGTGGTTCTGACAATTTTGGCAGAGATCTATCGTGCTTTGACTAGGATTCGAGAAGGTTGGAGGTTCTTTGAGGGAAGCAACTTGTTGCTACAGCTGTGGATGATGGAACACTTACATCCCGCCACCATGTTTGAGAAAGATGTGATTGACTGTTGTCTAAGAGATCGAGTGAAGTGCATCGAGCATAGGATGACATTCGATAAGTTTGCCTTACCACTCGGAGTTCAGGATTGGGTTGATTATTTAGAATCCTTGACTGAAGAGAAGATTTTGTGGTCATACTTATGGATTGATTTAGACGTGATCTTAGCATGATATCGCGTGCAAGATTTCTTGGTACTGATTGCACTTTGGTGTGCTAGACCATATACCCCTGCTAGAGTGATGCGTCAGTTAGGGAGACGACAAGAAGTCCCCTACATTCCTGATTCTCGTGACTTCATTAAGGAATTTGACACTATGCCGCATAGGGAGGTCGACATCCAGACCTATTTCCTTCATGCAATGAAGATGGGTAGGGATACTTTAGCTGCTGACCCATATTCACCAGGGTATACCCATGAGTACTTCATATGGCTACAGTCTACTCAGCGGGGGGTTAGCAGGCCATTGCCCCAACATGTTAGAGGAGTATTTTATGAGGAGGCCACCTTACGAATATTGCTTAGATAGTTGATGGATCGATTTACCCAGACATAGGATGCCCATGTAGTAGAAAGGGTTGGGGTTCGAGCTACACTTCAGTCACTGAGATCACAGTTGGCAGGGTTGGTAGAAAACACGGGATAGCACCGCGAGTACCTTACTAGAGTCAGCCTTCTAGATGCAGGCGCACATTCCAGGATTCTCATTCCCAGCTTCGAGATGTCCTTGCAGAGTATAATACAGAGCTTAGATTTGAAAGGATTGACGGGGCCATCCGGATCTTCATCGGACCCGTCCCAGCTAGGATCGTCGCATTTACGAGCAGCTTGAGGAGTCATTCTATTTAGATGTTTTGAGATTGTCTTATGTTGTCTTTCACTTCCGCGTCTTGTCTAGGAGTACTAAGTCCTTTAGGTAGTGTCAGAGTCTGTCATAGTGTAGTCGAGTCTGTCACGTCTTTCATTATCGTACTTCCCTTTATATTTTAATATCGAAAAGTTTTAAATGAAAAATCCCAAAAAGATTTTGTTTTTAGTTTATTTTCCATCACTTTTCCAAAACTACGCTTGGTCTGATTCATGAGGGATATGATATATAGGCAACCTATATCAGGTTCAATCAAATCATTTTTGGTTCAAAAAAGAGAGAGAGAGAGAGAGAAGAGATAAAAGAGAAAAAAGTGATAAGAGGCGTTGGAAAAGAAAGAGAAGGAAGGATCGAAATGAGCAAATCGGGATGATGCCCTATGACCCTGCGACCCTCAAAGCCATTTTAGAACCGTTAATTGTTGCTAGGTGCATTTCACGTAATGTGATATTATTATTTGATAAATGCCTTAATGCTAATATGGTGGTTTTGTGTTGTTGTCCTCTGTTATCTTTATTTAATAACAGGAAGGTGGTTAGTTTGTTGGCATCCTGGCAAGTCATCTATTCAACACCCAATCAAAGCGTCAAACAGTCATGGCTAGCAAGGAAATAGATACTAGAGTTGTAGACCCACCAAGGGAGATTGTTGAGTTGGAATCGGATTGCAAGAGGAGGTCCGGAGGTTGAAGCACCAGATAGCGGAAATGTATCAAGCCTGGATTAAGGGATACCCTCCACCCTCGTTCCCTACCAACTACACAGAAAACTCTGCTTCCATTCCACCACTCTCTCAATCCCAGATGCCCAATACCATTGATCTTTCCCCACAACACGCACCTGGCTTTACCCCTTACCATAACTACCCCGACACTTCATCCCAAATTGTTCATGCTCCGCCAGCCAAAACAACCTCGTACCTTGCTCCGACATCTGCTCCTATTTTTGTACGACCTCCACAAGCTACCCTTCACCGATCCTCTAGTGAGCCCGCCTTTGCTGCTACAGATGCCCACTACTATGCACTGGAGCCCACCTTCAAAGTCCCAAATACTTACTCTTACACTCCCCAATTTGAGCCTCATGTTGAAACTTACAAACCACCCAAGAATGCAGAGCAAAAAGAGATGTTTAGGAAGGTATATAGTCTGGAGCAATCATTGAGAAATATGCAAGGGTTGGGAAACCATGTGAGTGTGGCCTATAAGGATTTGTGTTTGTTCCCCGATGTCCAACTGCTTGCCGGGTTCAAGAAGCCCAAGTTTGACTTGTATGACGGACATGGGGATCCTGTAGCTCATCTGAGGGGTTATTACAGTAAAATGAGAGGCATCGGGGGAAAAGAAGAATTACTAATGGCATACTTCAACCAAAGTTTGAGTGGGGCAGCTTTAGAATGGTACACCCGCCAGGACGCCAGCATGTGGTACACCTGGGACGATATGGCTCAGGCCTTTGCCCGGCACTTTCAATACAATATAGACACTGTTCCAGACCGCCTATCTCTGACCAAGGTGGAAAAGAAACCTAGTGAAAGCTTTAGAGAATATGGGTTCCGATGGAGGGAGCAAGCTGCACGAGTCAATCCTCCGATGGAAGAGGCCGAGATGGTTAAATACTTTCTTCAAGCCCTGAAGCCCACTTACTATGACCACTTGATCTCAGCCATTGGTAAGTCTTTCAATGATGTGGTAAAGATGGGAGAAATAGTGGAAGAGGGGCTCAAGTCGAGTAAGATCATGAACTATTCTGCTATAAAAGCAACCACCCAGGCAATCCAGAATGGTACCGGAAGTTTGCTAGGCAAGAAGAAGAAGGAAGATATCGCTATGGTTGTCTCCGGATCATGGCATGGCCAGAGGGGTTCACCTCATCAGTACACCCATCCTTGACCCCGACCTCAAACCTACGCCCAAGCTCCATATAATCCACCTCAACATTACTTTTCCCCACAAAACCCCCAATACTCAGCCAGGCCATCCCAATACCTTGTTCACCATGCACATGCATATGCTCAACCCCCTCCTCACCCACAATGGCATGCCCCAGTCCCACAAAATACCTACCCAGCTCCATAAAATGCCTATCCACCTCCACAACCTTACCAAAACCCCAATGGTTCAAATTTTTGATCAAGGCCAGAGTATAGAAGAGAGAGGCAATAGCGAAAAAAAACTTTTACCCCGCTTAGAGAATCCTATGCTAGTCTGTTTCAAAGGTTAAGTCAGTTGGACGTCTTGAGGCCGATTGAGTCAAAGATGCCAAATCCTCCTCCAAAGAACCTCGATTATTCCCTGAGGTGCACCTATTGTTCTGATGCTCCAGGGCATGACATAGAGAAGTGCTGACATTTGAAAAGGGCAATCCAGGAGCTCATTGATGCAAACCAAATTGTAGTCCATAGCCCAGATGCACCAAACATCAACCAAAACCCTTTGCCAGCCCATGAAGAGACACATATGATTGAAATAGTTCACAAGGATGGGGAGCCCAAGAAGTCTTCTAAGTCCGTCATGATGATTCGGGCCAGTGAAAGTAATTTGGTTAAAGCTCCAGACTCTACCAAAGCAAAGCCTTTAACAATTGAAGGTGCGACAGAAAAGTCGAGCCTGCTCAATTTGAAACCACCGGTGTTGGTCATGAAAGGGATGTCAAAAGATATTGGGACAAGTCCAGAAAGCTCAAAAAGTGGTAGTGCCAGGGATTCTAAGTAAGCCTGTCATAGTTGTGAAAGGGGCTCCTATTACGCCTATCATCATTAAACTAGTAACCTAGTTGCCAGTGGTTGATGCCAAGGCTGTTCCGTGGAATTCCAAACAGGTGATAATGACATACAAAGGAAAAGAAATAGAGGAAGAAGTTAATGAAACTGGAGGATTGACTCGTTTTGGGAGATGTTTCACCCCAGAAGAATTAAAGAAAGCCAAGCCATTCAAGGATAGCCAAATGCCAGCAAAGAAATCGGTCACCAAGGAAGCGGCTGAGGAATTCCTGAAAAAGATGAAAGTGCAGGATTATTCCATTGTAGAGTAGTTAAGGAAAACATCAGCTCAGATTTCTCTTTTGTCTTTGCTGATACATTCAGATGAACATCACAGGGTCTTGATGAAGATTTTGAATGAGGCACATGTTTCTGATAAGATCTCTGTGAATCACTTGGAAAAGATAGCTAGAAAGATCTTCGAAGTAAACAGGATCACTTTCTCAGATGATGAACTTCCTATGGAGGATACAGAACACAACCGAGCTCTTTATCTCACGGTGAAGTGCGGAGATTCTGTTGTCTCAAGGGTTTTCGTTGACAATGGCTCTAGTGTGAATATTTCCCCCCTGTCTACTCTGCAAAAACTGAAGATTGGCGCCGAAAGAATCCACTTGAACAGTGTGTGTGTTCGAGGCTTTGATGGGGGAGGTAAAGATTCTGTTGGAGATATAATGCTCGAATTCTCGATAGGGGCAGTTGAGTTTACCATGGAATTCCAAGTGTTAGATGTGGCTGTCTCCTACAATCTGTTGTTAGGCAGGCCCTGGATATATGCTGCTAAGGCAGTCCCGTCTTCTCTGCATCAAATGGTAAAGGCAGGAAATAGTTGTGCATGGTGATGAGGACCTATTAGTTTGTAATGACATAATTGTTTCGTTTATCGACGCTGAAGATGATAAGGGACCTTGGGTCTATCAAACTTTTGAAACAGTGTCTGTTGAGAAGATTCCTGAAGGAAAATGCATTCCAGTTCCTAAGCTATCTTCCGCGTCCGTCATGGTTGCGAATGAAATGTTGAAGAATGGTTTTGTGCTGGGCAAGGGTCTGGGCTCATCTCTGCAGGGTATTTTTGCATCCAGTGCGCCCCAGTAGAAATCCTGGTACATTTGGTTTGGGATTCATGCCCACAGAGAAGGACGTGAAAAGTGTTAAAAATCTGAAACAGAAGGTATAGTAACTCCCCAAGCCTGTCCCACACATCTCTAAGTCTTTTGTCAAGCCAGGGGCCGAAAAACCTCCAAACTCCTCAATCCCAAAACCTGTGGTCGATGTTGATGAAGAGTTGATCAAGAGGTTCCAAAGTCTATTCGATGAGGTCAATATGATAGAAGTTGGTGAAGGCTCTAGTAAAGTGGATGTGCAGCTTGTTGGCCCAAATGTGAAGCTTAGAAATAGAGAAGCTACTCCACTCCCCACCATGAAGGAGTTTTGGTAGTTTGCTTTGTTTTCGTTTCTGTTATCTGGGTTATTCCACGGTTGTAATCCAGATTTTTAGTGTTTTCTTGTTTTGATGTTCAAACCCTTCTCTCCTTTTATTTTTAATGAAATGCAATTTCTCGTTTTCTGTATTCCTAATAGTGTTTTATTTTGCTTTTTTCCCTCTTTTGTACAGTTCGTTTTATGCTGGTTGCAATTACATGACATGTATGAAGAAGTTTCAGCCAAGTCTTAAAAGTCAATCTAATTCTAAAGTAATAATCCAAGAAGTGGAATATAATGATGAAATAGAATATGATGAAGAAGCAGCATTTGAGGAAATCAGTAAAGAACTAAAACAATTTGAAGAAAAACCAAAGCCTAATTTGAGTGAAACAGAAGCAATCAATTTAGGGGACCAGGATGATGTTAGGGAAACCAAGATAAGCGTGCACTTAGAACCGCAAGTTAATGAGGAAATAATCAAAACATTGTTTGAGTACAAAGATGTCTTTGCTTGGTCATATGGCGATATGCCGGGCCTGAGCACTAATCTAGTTGTTCATAAATTGCCAACTGATCCAACATTCCCTCTTGTCAAGCAAAAGTTGTGAAAGTTCAAGACTGATATGAGTGTGAAGATCAAAGAAGAAATCACAAAGCATTTTACTGCAAAGGTCATTCGGGTCACGAGATATCCCACTTGGTTAGCTAATGTTGTGCCAGTACCAAAGAAGGATGGTAAGATCAGGGTATGTGTTGATTACCGTGATCTTAACAAAGCAAGCCCAAAGGATGATTTTCCATTGCCGAACATTCGCATTCTGATCGATAATTGTGCCAAGCATGAGATTGGGTCTTTTGTGGACTGTTACACGAGATATCACCAGATCTTAATGGATGAGGAAGATGCAGAAAAGACAGCATTCATCACGCCTTGGGGAACATACTGTTATCAGGTAATGCCATTTTGTTTGAAGAATACTGGGGCAACTTACATGAGGGCGATGACCACCATATTTCATGACCTAATACACAGGGAGATTGAGGTTTATGTAGATGATGTGATCATAAAGTAAAAGAAGCAGTCTGACCATGTTAAGGACTTGAGGAAGTTTTTCCAAAGACTCCGCAGGTACAACCTCAAGCTCAAACCAGCGAAATGTGCATTTGGTGTCCCATCGGGGAAACTACTGGGATTCGTGGTCAGTCGACGTGGTATTGAGTTGGACCCGTCGAAGATCAAAGCCATTCAAGAGTTACCACCGCCAAAGAACAAAACAGAGGTAATGAGCCTACTTGGAAGGTTAAATTACATCAGCAGGTTTATTGCTCAACTCACGACAACCTGTGAACCCATCTTTAAGCTGCTGAAGAAGAATGTTGCAGTCTAGTGGACTAACGAGTGTCAAGAAGCATTTGATAAGATTAAGATGTACATGTCAAATCCACCTGTTCTGGTCCCACCAGAGCCTAGAAGACCTTTAATTCTCTATTTGACATTCTTGGATAATTCTTTTGGCTGTGTATTGGGTCAACATGACATCACGGGAAAGAAGGAGCAAGCAATCTATTATCTCAGTAAGAAGTTCACTCCCTATGAGGTTAACTACACTCTACTTGAGAGGACATGTTGCGCCCTGACTTGGGTGGCACAAAAGTTGAAGCATTATCTTTCGTCCTACACTACTTACCTCATTTCTCGCATGGATCCTTTAAAGTATATCTTTTAGAAGTCTATGCCCACGGGAATACTTGCAAAGTGGCAGATTTTACTTACAGAATTTGACATCATCTATGTAACTCGGACCGCGATGAAAGCCCAAGCCTTGGCCGACCACTTGGCTGAGAATCCAGTGGATGATGAATATGAGCCACTGAAGACTTATTTTCCTGATGAAGAGGTCATGCGTGTTGACGAGTTTGACCGTGATAAAAAGCTAGGTTGGAAACTCTTCTTTGATGGAGCTGCTATCATGAAAGATGTCGGAATATGGGCTGTACTTATTTCTGAAATAGTGCAACACTACCCTGTAACAACCCAACTACAATTTTATTGCACCAACAACATGGCCGAGTATAAAGCATGCATTGTGGGTTTGAGGTTAGCTGTAGACATGGGAGTCCAGGAAATACGGGTTTTAGGATATTCAGATTTGTTGGTTCATCAGATTCAAGGAGAATAGGAGACTTAGGACTTGAAGCTTATACCGTACCGATAGTGTCTGCATGATCTTTGTCAATGATTCATGTCGGTAGAATTTAGACATATTCCCAGGATTCACAATGAGATTGTCGATGCTTTGGCTACTCTATTGTCAATGTTACATCATCCGGACAAGGCTTATGTCGACCCTGTGCATATACAAGTTCGTGATCAACATGCTTATTGTAATGTGGTTGAAGAGAAAATCGATGACGAACCTTAATTCCATGATATCAAGGAATACATCAGGTCGGGGGTATATCCAGTACATGCTACAGGTGACCAAAAGAGAACCATTCGACATCTAGCTAGTGGATTTTTCTTGAGTGGAGGAATCTTGTACAAGAGGACTCCGGATTTAGGATTTCTGAGGTGCATAGATGCTAAAGAAGCTTCAACTATCATGACCGAAGTGCATTCTAGAGTTTGCGGGCCGCAGATGAACGGGATGTTTTGGAAAAGAAGACACTTCGAGCAGGTTATTATTAACTCACCATGGAACAGGATTGTATCAGTTTTGTCCGCAAGTGTCATCAATGCCAGGTACATGGTGATTTGATTCATTCTCCCCCATCTGAGTTACACACAATGTCTGCACCTTGGCCTTTTGTTGCCTGGAGCATGGATGTCATTAGACCAGTTGAGCCGGCAGCGTCAAACGGGCATGGGTTTATTCTGGTGGCGATTGATTATTTTACCAAGTGGGTCGAAGCTGTAAATTTCAAGTCTGTGACCAAGAAGGCAGTGGGGGATTTTGTTCATTCAAATATAATTTGTCGGTTCGGAATTCCCAAGGTGATCATCACAGACAATGCTACTAATCTCAACAGTCATTTGATGAAAGAGGTATGCCAACAGTTCAAGATCATGCATCGGAACACCACTCCGTATCGCCCTAAGGCAAATGGAGCTGTTGAGGCTACTAACAAGAACATAAAGAATATACTTTGTAAGATGGTGCAAGGTTCTAGGCAATGACATGAAAAGTTGCCTTTTGCCTTACTAGGTTATCGCACTACTATTCGCACTTCAGTAGGTGCAACTCCTTATTCGCTAGTATATGGAACTGAGGTAGTTATTCCCGCAGAAGTTGAAATTCCATCCCTTCGGATCGTTGCAGAAGCTGAAATTGATGATGATGAGTGGGTCAAGACCCGACTCGAGAAGTTGAGTTTGATTGATGAGAAAAGATTGGCTGCAGTATGTCATGGTCAATTGTATCGGAAAAGAATGGCAAGAGCATATAATAAAAAGGTGCGTCCTCGGAAATTCGAAGTGGTCCAGATGGTATTGAAACACATCCTTCCTCATCAGGTGGAAGCTAAAGGCAAGTTCGCCCCAAACTGGCATGGGCCATTCATTGTGACAAGAGTGTTGCCCAATGGTGCTTTGTATTTAACAGACATAGAAGACAAATGTGTAGATATGACTATCAATTCTGATGCAGTTAAGAGGTACTACATATGATTTCTTTGCTTACCTTTAGTTGTATTTTGTACTTGGCATGTTCAAAGTTGAAATGACGAAGGCATTTTGTTCCGCTACCCAAACACTTTCATCCTTTGTTACCCCTTTTGAGCGTTATTTATATTCTTTCATACCCCTCTTTTGGAATCAGTAGTAGAAGTAGGAAAAAAAAATTGATGATGAATGAGTGGAAATAAGAAAAATGAAAAAAAGAAGGAAAAGAAAAGAAAAAGAAAAAGAAGAAAAAAAAGAAGAAAAAGAAGAAAAAGAAAAAAAGAAGAAAAGAAAAGAAAAGTAAAAGCAACAAAAACAAACAACTTTCTTTTAAACTACGTTCGACCTGATTCCTTTTAAGGATATGTAGGCAACCTTACAGTTCGGTGCCATCAAAATAAAAATTAAAATTCCCCAGACCAAAAGAGACTGGAGCAGAAGTTTGGGTTTTGAGAAGGTCTAATTCCAAAAGTTTTAATTTTGACCCCTTCACATCTTAAGTTAGTTTGAGCCTTCATGCCACCCTTTCTTTTTAACCCCGTCCAAAAGCCTGCATTACGGTCCAAAGAAAGACCTTCCGATCAATCTTTGAAAATGCCAAGTCAAGCGAGATAGAGGTATGATTTACATCATGGGTAACACTTTGTTCATGGGCGCAAGAGAGAAAATTTAAAATGAGAGAGTCTTATTAGTGAAAACCCTCACGGGCACCGTAAGACGATGGTGAGCTGAGAGAAAATTTAAAATGAGAGAGTCTTATTGGTGAAAACCCTCGCGGGCACCGTAAGGCGATGGTGAGTTGAGAGATGAACAAATGAGAGAGTCTTGTTGGTGAAAACCCTTCAGGGCACTACAGGTCGAATGACGCTCATGACTTTACAGAGATATTGGATCAGTGAAAGCCCGGTTTTGAAGTATGAAGATAGGATATGAACTAAAAATATGATTGGTTGGACGAATTAGGCTGATCATTCCGAAATGCATGTCATGATCATTGGAGCTGGCTGCTTCCCTCAGACAAGTCTTCTTTTTCTCATTCTTCTTCATATAGTCATCTGTGTTCAAAATATTCCTTTGTTCCTTTTATCAACAATCATTTCACTTTGCTCATTGATTCTATATTTATGGGTCTCTTTCGAGTCAGCCCTTGTTGAACAAGCAGGAAAGGATTTCAAAGCCTACTACCAGCTTCTAAATTGCACAAAGCGGAGTCCGGCCAGGCACATCACAATTGACTTGATTTAGAATAAGTAGTATGGTGATAACTGAGGTTCATGCAATCAAGTGAATCTTGAATTTTGAGAAAATACAAGGATTCAGCAACTTTCAAAATGAAAACACAATGCAACAAGTGAGTGTGAGAGATTCAGGTCATGCAGAGGTTTTCTGGTCCAGTTCCAATCAAAAGGTCAAACAACTCCTTGCTAGCCCGAAGCAGCTAATCAGAATGAAGCATGGCAGTGGCGGAAACAGACACTCAGCAATGATGCCACAAACTAACCACCAAGTTTTCAAACTAACAAGATTTAGTTTGTCTGAAATAGGGGCAAGAATATTTTTTAATCCACAGGGACCTCCCATGGAAAAGCATGGTTTAGGGAGCAAGAAATTCTGTTCAGAATCCTCTAATATAAGAGCATGGCTCAGGTAAGTTCATTATTAGCTTTCAGGACTCTCCTGGATAATAGAATTTAAATTTAAAAGTTTTCAGGACCCTCCTGGATAATGGGATTTAATTTTAAAAGTTCTCAGGACCCTCCTGGATAATGAGATTTAATTTAAAAGTTTTCAGGACCCTCCTGGATAATGAGATTTAATTTTAAACGTTCTCAAGACTCTCCTAGATAATGGGATTTAATTTAAAGGTTTTCAGGACCCTCCTGGATTTTGGGATTTAATTTAAAATTTTCAGGACCCTCATGGATAATGGGATTTAATTTTAAAAGTTTTCAGGACCCTCCTGGATAATGAGATTTAATTTAAAAGTTTTCAGGACCCTCCTGGATAATGGGATTTAATTTTAAAAGTTCTCAGGACCCTCTTGGATAATGGAATTTAATTTAAATTTTTTAGGACCCTCCTGGATAATGGGATCTAATTTAAAGTTTTTAGGACCCTCCTGGATAATGGGATTTAGTTTTAAGTTTTAGCGTAAGTTCTCCCTTTAGAAAATATAATTTAGCTTTAAAGTTATCACTCTTAAGATGAGATTTAATTTGAAATTTTCAGGGCCCTCTTGGATAATGGGATTTAGCTTTTAAATTCTTAGATCTCTGTAGGTAACATGATCCAATTAACACTCACAAATATGCCCAGATCCCAAACTAGTGCAGAAAAATTTCTTTTGTTTTGTCTGTTTTGTTGCAATATCAGGCGGCCACCTGGATAATGAGGGAATATGTTTCAAGTTTTAGCAATCAGACGCCCACCTGGATAACGAGGGAATACAGTTTCAAGTTTTAGCAATCAGGCGCCCACCTGGATAACGAGCTAATACGGTGTCAAGTTTTAGTAATCAGGCGCCCACCTGGATGACGAGGGAATACAACTCAAGTTTTTGGTAATCAGGCGCCCACCTGGATAACGAGGGAATACAATTCGAGTTTTTGGTAATTAGGCGCCCATCTGGATAACGAGGGAATACAATTCAAGTTTTGGAAATCAGGCGCCCACCTGGATAACGAGGAAATACAATTCAAGTTTTTGGTAATCAGGCACCCACCTGGATAACGAGGGAATACAATTCAAGTTTTTGGTAATTAGGCACCCACATGATAACGAGGGAATACAATTCAAGTTGTTGGTAATCAGGCACCCACCTGGATAACAAGGGAATACAATTCAAGTTTTGGCAATCATGCACCCACCTGGAGAACAAGGGAATTCATTTCAGAGTTACTTCAATTCGCAAATTTAAGAAGCATTAGGAGCCCAGCCCGAAGAACAGGGTCCATTTTATTTCAGTTTCATATTGAAGATCACGTAGAGATTCAAGGAAGATTCAAGATAAGAAGTAGATAGGATCTTGTATTTTTCTTTTACTTCTGCTGTAATTTTCCTTTTATTTTTGATGTAATGGCAGGAACCGCGGACCGGAACCTCGACGACACTTCACTCGGCTCTCCATCTCGGTATACTCCATCGCTCTTCTCACTTCGAACTACACGTGGCCTGATTCCTTTATAGCCAAGAATATGTAGGCAGATCAGATACTAGGGCTCGGTCACATTCTCTTTTCTTTTAGTTTTGGTCTCTCTAAATAAAAGTCGGGTCAAAAATATGTCTTGTTGTTCTTTGTCTGAAAACTCTTTGTGTTTCCAGTCAAAGAAGGGCAGCTATAGACATGTAATTTTGACCCGCACTTTCGAATTACCTTTAATAGTCCTAGTATTTTTTTAGGATATTTGTCTGGGTTTATTTCTATAAGATTTCACTTTATTATTAACTCTAATTCTATTTTTAAAGGCACAAAAATTGAAAAACAAATAAAAAAAATAGTTTCCTTTTATATTTTATTATTTTAACTTAAGGCTATCAGTATTTTATAGCAAATATATTTTTTTATTCTATTTTTTATTTTTACTACGATTTTTACGTATTTTTCTCTACTTTTATTTTTAATGTATTAATTTTATATATATATATATATATATATATATATATATATATATATATATATATATATATATAATATAGTTGCATTTTGTTATATAATTTACCCTAGTTATTTAGAATTGAATTATATTTTGAGAAGAAAAGGTTTAAGTCTTTCTTAATTGATGGATTTTAAAGGGTTATAGTCCCAAATTTAGGCCCAAAATTCGGCCAAGCTTGAGCCCAAATTGGGGCAACCCAATTCCCTTAATTCTTGACCCACACCCAACCCTTTCGTCTAGCCAGACCTTCCCGACCTGTCCCGTTTTTGGCCTTAAATCTTAGCCATTCATTTCCTCTCATCCAATGGCCCACATTTCACTTTAACCCCATATAAAACCCTAATATTTCCCAAACCCTAAACCTAAATCCCAACCCAAATCGGCGCCCCCCTTTCCCAGCCTCTACCCGCCTCCCTTGCCACTCTAACTCGTCGGAAAACTCAACAAATCGGCCGAGTTAACTCACACGGTCCCCTCATGGTCCCCCCCTCATCATTAGGATTTGATTCTACGCGTTTTCTTCCTATTATTCATTTTTCGGATTTCTCTTTTAGGCGAAAATAGGAAAAATGGGGTGCGTAGGATTGAGTTGCACTCGATCTACTCCCTCCATTTCTCTTATCTCACCAATAGAAGAGATTTTTCGATTTTGGTTTTGATTTTCTGAGAATTTAGTGGGGATTTTTGAATTTTTGAAAGGTTTTGCGAATTCTTACAAAGGAAGGAGAGAAGCTTTGAGAGAGGGCAATATATTTGAGTCTGGACAGAGATTGAAGGGGGGATTGGGATAAAAATTAGGGTTTGAGAAATCGTCAGTCCTCTTCTTTAATTTTCTTGGATTTCTTAGAGCAACCAGAAAAATACAAACGAAAAAAGAGATTCAGTTAGCCCTCTTCATTTTCGAATTCTATTTTTCAGATTTTTAGTTTGATTTAAATCTTTGAAAAATACAAAAAAAATTATTATTCTCAGTTTTGTTTTGATTCTCTTTGATGGAGATTAACGGAGACATCGTGGAGTTGAAGCTGTAGTCCGAGATTTTTGCCGAGGTCGTTTTGAAGTCGCTCTTTGACTGCCGATCGAGGTTTCTGTTCAGGGCTCTTGATTCCTTCTGCTGTTTGCTGTTCATTGTAAAATCTCTTTGTTGACTCTGCTTGTGTTTACTCTACAGAAGTAATTAAATTTTTTGCCATACCAGGTTCATTTCTCTTCTTTTGTTGACTATTTTGGTGTGATTGGAATATAAAGCTTGGTATGCAATACTAGCTTAGATTGTTTGTATCACTGTTATAAATGTTTGTTGCTAGTTACTTACTGTTAGTGACTGAAATAGTGTTACAAATGATACCTTTCTTTGCTGGCTTCAGTTAGGTGTTTTGACATCCCAGTCATATTACAAAATTATTTTTCGAAGTTAATACAATTTGCTAACTCGGGAAATAAAAATGAATCTAAGACTTCAATGCTAATGCAGTTTGCTTGTAGGTGTTAAAACCTTGTTTTAGTTTGAATTTGCTTTGTTTATCAAGATGAATGACTGTGAATTCGATCGATCCCGTGACTGTTACGACAAAGGAGTTACTGTCTATATTTGTTGATCCTGGACACCCAAATAATAGCTACCTCTGTTTAATTAACTAGAATTTAGATTCCCGCGCTCATGTTGTTTATCCATGTATTGAGTTTTGTATGGATTGAGTAGTTAACAAAAATTGCATGTCTATGATTATGGTCTGATATCGAGCGACATTATATGCATTATGACTGTTAATGTATAGATCCTTTTACATTTTTAGTTGGTTGCATTGTCCGCTATTGATGACTAAAGGTCTCTTTCAGGTTCATTTTTTTTGCTAGATCTTTCTAAATAACTAGACTATCCCCCTCTTGATCTGTCGGTAAATTGTCCTGCTCATATCATGATTTTATGAAGTGCTCATCATGTAGGTTACCTTTCCTAATATTTGATTTTGGTTTCCATCAGTTTGTTTGCAAAGTGTCAATACCAGAATTTTGGGTGAATGGGAAGGTGATACTATTAGCTGTACATATTTGTCGAGTTTCAATTCTAATTTTAGTGGTGAGGAGTAAAGTAAGTGACAGTTCATGATAAGTCCTTAATTAACTTTAAAGGAGGAAATTTTTGTATTAAATGGGTAGTTCATTAACTTAAAGATTGCCATAATGGGGTGGGGGTTGGTAATTGGCTCTTGTTACATTTGAAGTCCATTTTTCTGTTCCATTTCTTCACTATCGTTCTTTCTTTTGCTAGTATATTTGATCTACCTGTTTGGATGTTTTCTTGTCTGGAACATTTCATCTGTTAAAATGATGTTATCTTGAATGTCTGTTGGATCATCAGCCGTGGGGGTTGGTAAAGGCCTACCCATTAGTGATCTGAAATTACTCGCATGTTTTAGGAATTGGGCTTGGTCAAATGCATGAAATAAGAAGTTAAAATAAAAGTGAACATGAAATGAGTTTTATTTAAATTTATTTCTATCTTTTAATCGCTAGGAGCATGCTTAGGCCGACCACATTCGGGTAGGCAAATCTTTAGGGTGTTTATATTTTTGTTTTTGTTTTGTCAAGGCGAGAGGTTGTTCCTTTAGCTGATTATATTATCTGGGGAATTCCCCGAAGTACTTTGTAAATATTCTGGAGGCCGTGACGAGTTTGTGAAGGAAGCTTAGTGTAGTATTTTATTTTATTCTTATATTATTTTTCTTTTATCTAGGCAGGGACAACCTCTAACCTCATGTGTGTTTATTTTGTTTTTTCGTGATTTTACCTCAACTTGAATATTTTAAAAGCCGATTTGATCAATTATGCAACCGTACTAGTTACGGGACTTGGGGAGTGCCTAACACCTTCTCCCCAAGTCAAATGAACTCTCTTACCTGAATCTATGGTGAAGACTCAGTTTGGAGTCCAAAGTATTTTAAAGGAAAAATCATTTAAAAAAAAATGGTGACCTGGCACACTGAAATCAAAGTCAGGTGGCGACTCTGAGTTGTTTCCTATTGAACACAATTCTATCACTTTTAAATTAAAAACCCTTTTGAGCCTTACAAATATTTTTATTTATTTAAGAGGGTTAGTGAAGTTGGTTGAAACTGAGCATGTCTGAATGGACGACCTCTGCCGTGCGGAAACTGACCTCCAAAAGGAACACCACCAAAACTACCAGATCCCCGAGGCCTCTTGACCTCCCTCTCAACTCGCTCCTGGCGGCGAACTGAATCTATCTCTCGAGCATTGTCAACCACCTCCTCAAAAGAAGCACCAGACACCCTCTCTCTGGTCATAAGAATCCGTAACTGGTGTGAGAGGCCATCAATGAACCTCCTGATCCTCTCCCTATCTGTAGGAACCAACCAGATAGCATGACGGGTTAACTTAGAGAACCTCATCTTATACTGCGTCACAGTCATATCATACTGATGCAACTGCTCGAACTGCCTGCGCAGCTCCTCTCTACGAGACTACGACACATACTTCTCCCAGAAGAGAGTAGAGAACTACTGCCAGGTAAGGGGCGCTGCACCAATAGGCCTATGCCTCACATAAGCCTCCCACCAAGTAAAGGCAGCTCCAGAGAACTGAAAAGTAGTAAACGAGACCCCACTGGTCTCCAGAATACCTGCTGTATGTAGAATCCTCTAACACTTGTCCAAGAAACCCCGGGCATCCTCGCCCTCTGTACTACTGAAAGTCGGAGGCTGAAGTCTACCAAACCTCTCCAATCTTCGCTCCTTGTCATCAGGCATGACTGCTACCACAAAATCCTGAGCAGGTGCAACCGTCTAGGCTGGTGGTGCCTCCGGTGTCTGCAATCCCTTAACAACCTACTCGGCTGTACGAGCGGCGAGAGTCTAAGAGCCTCCCCCGGCCTGAGAAGTAGCTACTGTAGTAGAAACTACGACCGCCTGAGCAAGACTGGTACACACGATCAAGATCTGAGCTAAGGTCTCCTAAAGACCTCGAATAACAATAGGCACAACTAGTGCCTGAGCTGGTCCTACTGGAGCATCCACAATTGGGACCTAATCATGAACTAGGTCGGCTAGTGGATCTGCAGGTATTGCTCTAGCTACTGTGCAAGCCACACCCCTTCCTATACCACGGCCTCGACCGCAATCTCAGCCTCTAGTGGCCCCAACTGGTGGTACTGGTGGTTGTCCGTCCTGATCGGTAGCATGTGTCCTCAACATTTGTGAGAGAATAGAATAACAGAAGTTTAGTTACCAAAATCAACAGATTCATACAACAAGAATTCAAGAATGTGAAATTTATCCTAAAGGTTCTGCAGCCTCTCGAAGATAAGTACAGGCATCTCTGTATCGATACACGAGACTCTACTAAACCCGCTCATGACTCGTGAGACCTATGTAACCTAGACTCTGATACCAACTTGTCACGACCCTAAAACCATCCCGATCGTGATGGCGCCTATCATGGAACTAGGCCAACCACCATATTCCCAAAATAGTTCAACATTCCATTAAAATTTAAATAACAAACTTTTTCATACTGAAATCCTCATAAATATTATAAAGTCAATAATCAAAATACGAAAAATAAAGCCCGACCTCGGGTGTCACTAAGTCATGAGCAATCACTACAACTGGTCCGAAATATAACAAGGCTAGAATAGTCGAGAAATCAACTACTAATAATTATAGGGAGATAGGAGGGAGAAGGACAAGGCTGCAATCACCATGCAACTACCTTTCCAACTCCAAATATCCCCGGCGGATGAAGATCAACGCTCGCTATCATGTCCAGCAACCCCTGAATCTGCACACAAAGTGAAGGGAGTAATGTGATTACGGCAACTCAATAAGTAATAAAGTTAAATAAAGACTGAGCAGTAAGAAACACAAAAAAACCACTTCATGAAATCTTAATAAGTTTAACATGCTTCCATTTCAGTATGTGAGTCAAGTTATCTCGTTTTAAATCCAGTTTTTGGGAAAGTCATTGAAGATATCTTTCAACAGTTTTTAATAGAGACTCAATACAATAGATAGTAAAAGTGAATGAAAATCATAAACAGCCCCTCGGGCGCAACATCAATTATAAATAGCCCCTCGGGCATATCTCGTATCACTCACTCAGGGTACCCGTGATCATTGGGGATGTGCAGACTCCAGAAGGTTCCTATAGCCCAAGCTCTATAACATGCAATGACAGCTCACGCGCTACACGAACAACTCACGTGCTATAGTATCAATATCAGAATCAACACAGACAACTCATATGCTGCACGGACAACTCATGTTCTATACTCTCAATATCCTCACAATTACAGGTTCTCGGCCTTACTCAGTCATAGATCTCTCAAGCCACTCGGGCTATCAGTAAAAATAGGATTCTCAACCCAAAAATATTATTTTATACTTCAAAGCAGAATAATAAAGACTGAGTTATGAAATGAGTAAAACATAGCATGACTGAGTATAAATCTTAAGTCAAAACAGTGAGGAAATAATAAGAAAAGGCCCTAAGGGTCCAAACAGCTTGGCACGAGGCCCAAATATGGCATTTAGCCCAAATCATAGAAATTCTTTCTAAAACACATAAGTATCATATAGTTTCCAGTCAAATACGCAACTTAATGGTTGCTACGGGACGGACCAAGTCACAATCCCTAACAGTGCATGCCCACACGCTCATAACCTAGCATGTGCGTCACCTCAACATAGTGAAACGATGTGAAATTCAGGGTTTCATACCCTCAGAACAAGATTTACAATCATTACTTACCTCCAAACAATCAAACCCTTACTTCACGTTGCCGTTACCTTTGGAATCGGCCTCCAAACATCCCGAGTCTGACCAAAAGCATTACAAAGCAATCAATATGGGCCAATGAACCAATTCCCTATGAAAAATTAACGAATTACACCAAAATCCCAAAATTCACCCAAACCCGGCCTCTGGGCCTATGTCTCGAAATTCGACAAAAATCACAAAACTAGAAACTCATTTCACTCCCGAGTCTATACATACCAAAATCATCAAAATCTAACCTCAAATGGTCCCTCAAATCCTCAATCAAAACTTTCCAAAACTCAAGCCCTAACCCCTTTAACTTCACCCCAAATTCCCACTAATTTCATGGTTAAACAATGGGAAAATCATCATAAACATAAGTAATAAAGCCCAAGTAACTTACCCAACTGATATCCCTTGATTCCTCTTGAAAATCACTGCCCAAAGCTCCAAACTCGTCCAAAAGTTGTGAAGAGTGGGCAAAAATTCGCGAAGTATGGCTTTTATACTTTCTTCCCAGAAGTCTCGCACATGCGGTCCATATAAGCGCACCTGCGCTACCTCATCTACGGTCCATCAAGTGCACCTGCGGATTCCACTTATCCGCAAAATTCCGCATATGCGGCTATTCTCGTGCCCCCTTTTTTCGCGAAAATCGGGTTTGTGACATTTGGGAGGATAACTCATTCCCTTTAGGGAATTGGGTTTGAATTGAAGAGTCGCCACCTAATGATTAAAATGCATTAGGACACTAGGAGGGGTTTGTTTTGAGTAACCAAAGATTGGGTAAGGGCATGAAATTATCCCAATGGGAAGGTGTTAGGCACCTCTCAGAATCTACTAGTGTAGTTCCCGACCAAACTATTGTTGTGACTTAAGTGCAAATAACACATAGGCAAATAAAGGCTTCAAATAAGACGGGATTTTCATGTAATGGATACAAATGAACAAAAGTAAGAAAAAGGAACTAAAGAGTTGGTTTTCTTAAAAGAAATGATTAAAAAAAGATTTAAAAGAAACAAAGAAAATAGAGGAAAAGGGGGTTCTAGGTTTATTAATAATATAGATCACCTCACACAACATCCGGTAATCACTCCTTAGTGAGGGGTTACACGTGACGTTATTTCGTGGTCATCATATCCATATCTACTCTTCCCACCCCGTTAAGGTATTAAAGCGCAGATCAGTCTCATTTACTTATTGCATGCTATTACCCGCCCCAATCCTGTCAGCCCCGGAGGTACTTGGGACTACTATTCCTAAAAGGGAAGAGAAGTCGGGTTTATTTTTGGTTTCAAAGGTAAAAATACTAAGGCGACAAACAAAAACATATATATAGCAAGTATGGGGAAACACATAAACAAATAAGGCTCAAACAGACCTCCTTGAATCAAAGAAAACATATAGTTTAGCATGTCTTACATGTACTGATTAGGGTCTGATTAAACTTAAAAGTTGGGGCAGACTGATTTATTGCATATTTCAGATAAGAAGCTCGAATCAGGCCTGCTTACTGGTTGAAGTTAATAAAATCTGATTCAGGTCATAAACTGTCCTATGGCTTGCCTAAGTGATAGACGAAACCTATAGGCATGATATCTACTAATTTCAGAAAAAGAAGAGGTATACTGATTTTAGAAAAGGTTGTCAGTTATTCAGGAAAGACGAGTTATTGACAAAAGATCATAAATTATGCAGACATTAGATATTGTTTTTACTGGTTTTAGACTTATAAGTGAGTGAAACATTTCAGACTTGGTTGATAGTTCCTATAGGCATGCTTTCTATGCGTTACTGATTTTAAAAAAAAAACTTTTGGACATAATAAGAATGCAGAAACCATATAGGCATGACATCTAATTATAGTTGACTTTCAGAACCTATAGGCATATTCTTTACATGCATATGCAGAAGTCACGATATCTACATGAAAGTGCAGGGTCCCTATAGTCATGGTATCTAAATGAGAATACTGAAGTTCCTACAGATGTGGAAACTAAATGATAATGCAGAAAATCTTATAAACATGGCGACTAAATGCAAAAATCTTATAGGCATGGTAGCTTATGAAAAATGCAGAAATCTTATAGGCATGGAAGCTATATGAAGAAATGCAGAATCTTATAGGCAAGTTATCTACCTCTTTTTAAATACATGGTTACCTTTCCCTTTTCACTAACCATCCCCAAAAGTTATTACAAGTTATTAAAGTCCAAATAAAATAAAGAAAAATACATCAGAAATTGAAAATTACAACCAAGGAGAGCCCGATTCAGACTTCCTGTCTGAAGTATGAAGTAAACCAACTCCAAAGATCATGTTTCAAAGCCTTTCTCCCACTTGAGTGTGTCAGAGTTCCCTAAGAGTTTCATAAGAATTTCGGGCAGTGCTTACACCCAAGTGTATGACCATATTAAGTCAAAGTACAGTATGGAAGGGCCAGCCCTCTAGTGTCCAAGTTCAGAGGGAACTCAAGGTCCCAAGGCAAGGCTCACAAGAGGGGGCAGAACTTAGGAACTAAGAGAGAGTGTAAGTGCAGAATTGGAAAAGTATACAACACACATGGGGATATAGGGAATGGGGAGTTGCAAGAGGTAAAAAGCAGGCTAGTGGGCATAACCTAACAATGGGAGATGCTGGCACACCCATAAGCCTACTGGAACATATTGTTTAGAGGTTAGGATCCCCTAAGGGATCAAGTTCAATCCATAGACAATAACTTATATATTGCCATGTCTTAAACTGTAATTCAAATCACATAAAGGGAAATAGGGAATAGGGATTCATAGCAGAAACAAACAAAAGGGAATTAACATGCTAGTTTAAGTATTTAACTCTGTAGAAGTAGTAAAGTAGGCATAGATGCAGAAAGCTGTAAGTAAACACATTGTGGGGATGCTGAAATTTGAAATTAGGACATACCAGATTCAAAGAAACAAGTAGAGAAAAATGCAGCAGTCTGGTAAAACCTCAGTGCAGACAAGAAGAGAGAATTCAATTATGTGAGTAAGAGTTCAGAAGAGATTGTGAATTGTGTCATCTGCTGTGTGTTTGTGAAAAGGGTCGTTCCCTTTATAGTGTAAAAACCAAGTAGAAATAAGGTAAGAAATAATTAAAAAGCTGATTGTCAATCAATTACACAAGACTCCCTTTAGTTAAGGGATTCAGATTCAAACGGGTATAAACCAATTAAGGAAAGAAATTAATCAAACACTTTGTGCAAAGTAGACAATTAGGGGTGAGTACATAAAAGTTATTTAAGGACATGATTTTTGAAATACATGGTTTGTGCAAATAAGGTATTCAAATCAATTAACAAACAACAAATCAGAAGAGTCGGAGATTTTGCATGAATGAACCGAGTCAGAAGATGGGAAAGGTTTTTAACTCAAGGGAAATCAGCGAACAATGGAAAGGGAATCAATTAGACCCATATTCAGATGGAAGTAGGAACTAATCACAATTTCAAAAGCTACTTTAAAGGGAAGCCTATCATTTATAAGGAGCATACAAACATGTTAAGCATGAGGAATTGAGATTGGGAATTGAGTTCTTTTGGGGTTCAAATAAAGCTAAAATTGAAATAAACGGGGTAATATTTAAATAGCCATTTTCCCTTATTTACCTTAGCTATATTTTGGTATAAATATGAGAATTCAATAAAGGAGTTACCAAAAAATGATAATTCGGGAAATAATTATTGGTTTTTTGCTGATAAAATAAGGTGATAAATTGATTTAAAAATCTTTTAAAAATTGGAAAATAATAAAACACTTGGACATGCTTATATATGCATATGTATGCTTTTTTTAAAGTATTTTGCATATGAAAAATATATAGGGAAAAAATTGGGTATCAACAGCTGCCCCTCTTTACCCGGGAAGGATGAAAGAGTTGTCGGGTAAAGATATGATGGCCAATTTGGACCGAACGAAATGGTTTGAAGAATTTGACTGAGCTTGGGCTCCTAAGCTGCCTAAATATCCCTGGCCTTACAGGAATCCGACCATATGTAGTCCAGGATCTGTCGGAGGAATATGCCGATGGAGATTTTTCAAGACAGACGCAATATTTGGGTTAGGATGGATGGTTAAAGTCTAATAGGGCTACGAGAACTGGAGCGGGATTGATCCTGCTGAGATGGCCGCTACTCGCCAATTTACCTGCAAACAAACAATGTGTTGTGCGAAAATTTAAACATGATGCAAGTTCCCGTCGGACCATGAAATGTTGTCTTTGGACGGTTAGGATGACGTCCTCAGCCATGATGTCCTGAGCCATGAAGCATATAATAAGGATTCTCATGCCATGAAATGGTGCTCTCGAGCTATGAGAATGATGCCTCCGAACTATGATGCCTTCGAATAATGATATGCAAAAGATAAAAGGGGTCCTCAGGCCATGGCATGGCGTTCTCGGTCTATGAAAATGGTGCCTCCGAACAATGATGCCTTTGGACAATTTTGGCGATCTTACAGCCCATGGAATGCAGTAGGTGGCAATCTTTCAGCCCATGAAAATGTAAAATAAAGCGGCCATATTTCAGCCATGCAAGTGTGAAGGAGTGACGATATTTCAGCCATGCAAGGTGTAAATAAAGTGGCGATATTTCAGCCATGCAAGATGTAAATTAAGTGGCGATCTTTTAGCCGATGCAAGATGTAAATAACGTGGCGATATTTCAGCCATGCAAGATGTAAATAAAGTGGCGATCTTTCAGCCATGCAAGATGGAGGTAGCGCTTAACCTCAGAAGGCAGAATGGTAGCCTTATGCAATGCAGAGAATGCAGATGGAGGTAGAGCTTAACTTCGGAAGGCAGAATGGTAGCCTTATGCAATGCAGAGAATGCAGATGGAGACAGAGCTTAGTCATGGAAGGCAGAATGGTAGTCTTATGCAATGCAGAGAATGCAGATGGAGACAAAGCTTAGTCTCGGAAGGCAGAATGGTAGCCTTATGCAATGCAGGAAATGCAGATGGAGGTAGAGCTTAACCTCGAAAGGAAGAATGGTAGACTTATGCAATGCAGAGAATGCAGAAGGAGGTAGAGCTTAACCTCGGAAGGCAGAATGGTAGCCTTATGCATAAAGTAAAAATAGCAAATGGTAATAGAGTTTTCTTAGCTGATAGCGAATTGTGGTATCGTGATTGCTGGGGATATTGTGCCTGCTGGGGACACTGTTGTGTGCGGATAGTAGTTGCGAGCAAGGGTAACAGTTCGAAGAGTTGTGTTCCTGAACTTTGTGAGTGAGAGTATAGTATATTTGATGATTTTGCAACTCAAGTGCCTGCATCCAAAGAAAAATCATGATTTTGTAAAGGGGGAAAGGTTAGTTCGTATCCCCGCTGGGTTTGCTTGACCTGCTCGGCTTTGATCTAGTGATACTGTACGTATCATTGGGGTAGCATTGCTAAACAGAGCGATTTTAGAAATACACATGCATGATTTTAGAAAAAATATAAATGCATAATTAAGGATAATTTTCTTTAGATGAACCAACGATTGCGACGTGGTCCAAGACATTGCATCCTTTCTTGTTACAGAATTTTGAGGGTCCTCCTCAAAATTTTGCCCCAGTTTACTAGGTTGCCGCTTCTGACAGCTGCTCGCGGCGAATGGCTGAAATCACTTCGAAATTTTGAAGGTCCTCTTCAAAATTCTGCACCAGTTTCCAATAGGGGGTGTCGCACCTCCTTTTTACCGCGCTTGCGGGGCGCGTGGGGAGTTTTCTCCAATTGAAGGACAGTCGAAACGAGATTTATTTAATTATTTCAGAGTCGCCACCTGGGAATTTTAAGGCGTCCCAAGTCACCAATTTTTAAATCCCTGAATCGAGGAGAATATGACTCTGTTTGTTATTCTGCGAACCAGAAATCCTGAGTAAGGAATTCTGTTAATCCGGAAGAAGGTGTTAGGCATTTCCGAATTCCGTAGTTCTAGCACGGTCGCTTAACTGTTTTTATTATTGGCTTAATTATCTTGATTTTTACTAAATACGTTTTTATTGCATGATTTTACTACCGCTTTTACTTATTGTTTACAAATATATAAACGAATTACGCGTACGTATATTCGTATTATATACCTTTTATAATTACCGGGAATCGTGCCACGCGTACGTGTACACAATAAAATTTGACCATATTATTTTCTTTATTACAAATTCATATGTGCGTGATTTAAAATAAAATTATGAACGTCATCACCCTTATATTTAGACAATGAACTGCACGTCTCGGTTTATATGAAACTATTTTGACATCCTCGAAGAAATCCCTTATATTAAATATTCGCTCGAAATTGCGCGTACGCATAATTCGAATTGCTTTTATCGGTATAATCAGGTTACGTGAACGTATCCCTAATTACACCAAATATTCTTAACGGTATTATGAGTTTTCACAAATTGTTTGTTATATTCCACACATTTTATATGAGAATACTGAGAAATTCATATTTAACGGATGTTTTTGAATTCTTTTAAAAGAAATTCACAATTTATTAAATGTTGTCCGTCAATTATAATTTCCGGATATAAATTATATTCAACCCAACTATTCAAATTCAAAGAAAGAATAAAAATATGATTTTAGCAAATACAACATATATATGCCAAAGAATGAATTGTATATGAAACTGACAAAAATGATTTATGAAGGGAAGAAGTATTTTTGAACAATTTTTCATTATTTATTTAGTGCCAATTCTATTTCTAATTGTCATGGATATAAAGTATTGCAATTTGTATATCTCATCTTATTCTCATATACTTGCTTTTAATCTAATAGGCCTAATTATTTTGTTAATTCTGCTTATGGTTAAACGTAAGATGTATATAATCGTCGAACCGATTGGATTCTTAATTTATGTGAACCATTGTTACTAACTTTCACATTATAACATTCCTAGGCCATTTGTTATTTTTTTTTTAAAAAAGGAACAAATCTACCTAATTGACTTAATAAAGTGATATTGCAACAACATTATTCGCCATATTTTGACGTTTGCGAACATAGTGGAGGATACTAATGCAACTTCCGACTATTGATGTTAACCATAATCACTATTACACCATATATGAATAAAATGCAACCAATCATTATCTAGCCTTAAACAATAATTAACTAACAAAATAAACTAATATCATATTTTCCTTGATATTTCCATATTATGCTATACTTAGCTAACAATACCATAAAGTTTAAATAATGGCCAACTTTACGCCAAGTTTCCTACCTTGACAGTTCAAATATAACTAAACTAATGAGATTTCAGAACGACTAACATTATTACAAAGCTTTATATGAATTTCAAAATAAGACGATGAACTCATAGCTACCAAATTGAATTCACTACTAGTTAACTAACATGAAATAAAAAAATGAAATTTAAACTAATGAACTTGGACAAATGGAAAACAGAATTGCAATTCAAGCTTCATTGATTTGTCATGCTGAATCTTTTTCCAACATAGAACTTTAAGAGATAAATACCTGGAAATGAAGGTAGAAGAAGTAAATTTTCAGCAGTTGCAGCAGTAACAAAACCAGCAGAATATACCAATAACACAGCAAGTCTGAACAAGACCCGTTAACCCAGATGAACAGTGACAGAAACTTGAGGGAAAGATTTCAAATTCAGACTGAATAATATCCACAAAAACAAACAACGGACAGTTTCTAGAAGGATAACATTTTTTTTTCCAGTTTCTTCCTGTTTCGGATTCCTATTTCTGATTTTTTTTCTGTTTCTGTTTTCTTTTCAAATTTCTGTTTCTGATTCTATTTCTCTCTTTCTTTCTTTCTGTTTTTCTCAAATGTATCTCTCTGAAAACTGATCTTTAAATCTGATTTTTCTCTCAATCTCACACTCTCTTTTTCTTCCTGAAAGGCTACTGTTAAAATCTGATTTCTTTTTCCTTTCAAATCAGATTTTTCTCTTCCTATTTTTCTTCTTCCTATTTTTTCTTCTGAAAGACTCTCCTCTTCAGATCTGATTTTTTTCTCTCTTCAAATCTCTTAAAGTCTGCCCCTTAAATCAGTCCAGCTCCCTGTATTTATACAGGGCTGGTCCTATACTCGTTTAGTGCTGGATGGACCCTTTTCTCCTTTAAAAACTAAGAAAGTTCCATTACCACTACTTTTGAATACTTTAAATCCTATTGAGTGCTATTATCCTATTTTTCAGCAGCCCATTACCCTTTGTTTCCCACTATCCTATTAAATTAAAAACCATTAACAAACCACTTTCAGCCCACTATTATGTCACATTACCCTTACTGTTCTATCCCAGAAAATGTCCCAGATTTCCTACTATAATTACTGTTATTACTGCCTTAAATTTAGAATCTAACAATACAGAATATAAAATCTGTTTAAGCAGCTATAACCAATCCTAAAGTTTTGGACTGAATCCTAACTAAGAATGTAACCTTCTAACACAATTACATCTAATCAACATTTGTAAAATCACACTGAATTCGGAACTAACATCATAACAACATATCAATGAAATCATTATAACAATTCAGACTGGACTTAAACATTAAATCAAGATCAAACATACACAGGAGCATTGTCAATATACTGACAATGCCCTGTTCAGAAAACAATATATACACATCATACATTTGAATTTACTGATTTGCAAACAAACATGATTTAATTGACAAGTATTAATCAGTAGACTATTTACAACATTTGTCCATAATCAGTCTAAAACAATAGAAGCAGACTGTTTCCATTAGCATTATCATAAATGAGAATTCATAATATAACTAATCGACGAACTTAATCAAGTCGATTACTCACATTGTAAATAATCACGAACAACAGAAACAATTTCATATTTTGAGCATATAGACGGGCATGAGACAAAAAATGACAGAATTAATCAAAACAAAATGTGAAAAATTAACAAGTTATTAAAACAAACCAAAATACATACAGAATACACAAACAGAAATAGAACAGTACCTCTGAATTTTAATCAAACTCGAATTCAACTTGGCTTCGGATTTTGTTTGAAATCAAACAGACCTTAGTCGAAGTATTTTCCACTGAAAATACTTCGACTAAGGTCGATTAAACCTCAATCTTCTATTTAATTTGAACAGAATCCAAAAGTTTGGTATTTCTAGGGTTCTTGAAGGTTCGATTTGGGACTTAACCATTTCTGGTCAGATTCGAGGGGGACCAAATACGACACAAGGGTGAGGGTAGCCTAGGGGTCATTTGGTGTCAGTTTAGAACAGATCTGAGCTTGTTCTTGTTTGGTCCGAATCTTCAAAAGAAGATTCGAGAAGCTCGGAACTGATTCGAGCCAAACAAACTTCAGATCCATAACGAGGGATGCTAGGGGGTACTATGGTGTTAATTTGGAAGCCATTGGAAAGGTTTGAGTTTTCAGACCCACCTTCGATTTAGTATTCGAAGAGTTGGGGTCTGATTCGAAGGAAACTAAGGTCAGATTTGTGTAGAGGATGTTCAGGGGGTTCTAGGGTGTTATTTTGGTGACCGGCGGCGTTGATGCCGCCGGGTTTCAGGCGGTGGGATTCTAGGGCGGCTAGGGTTAGGGGTGGGTCTGAGGAAGATGATGATGAACAGTGGAGAGGAGGGGTTTAGTTAGGGGGGCCGGGGTAAGGATTATGGGCTTATATAGGGACGGGGTGGGTTGATGCTGACCGTTAGATCTAGTAGGATGAGAGGTCAGGATTTATTCACTTAACCAAACGATGTCGTTTGGTTTAAGCTGGGGGGACGGGTTGAACCGGGTATCGGATCGGGTACGGGCTATGGGTTACGGTTCGTGGGATCTCAGCCGTTGGTTGGCTTTGATCCAACGGTCTTGATAAAGTGTGACCAAACGTTGTCGTTTGGTCTTGGTCCAATTTTTATTTTACAACTTGTATATTTTTTTATTTTCTAATTTTATTATTAATTAATAAAATCCTAATCAAAAATTATAAAAACAAAATTATCATTACAATAATATTAATTATCTTTTAATAACCATTAACGCGTATATAAAACATTAATTACACAGTGGAATATAAAAAATAGAACGAAATGCATATTTTGGTGATTTTATTTAAATTATCTTTCAAATACATAATTAAATCCTATATGCATGCAACATGTATTTTATTTTAATTTTCATTTTATTATGACAAAGTAAACATTTACGGACATAACACAAATATTTAACACCACGCAAATTCAAGAATTACACAGTAAAAGAAATTTATTTTATTTTTTGATTTATTTTGGAGTAGTTTTCGTAAGGCAAAAATCCCGTGCTCACAGCTGCCCCTCTTTGTGCGGAAACTCGAAGAGTTTTCGTGCAAAGATAAAGTGAGCGGATACGAGCGATTTTTGCCCGTCAAATACTCCGTGGGAAGCATTTTTTGAAAGATTTGACCGAACCTCTGCTTCAAAGGTTTCCAACATATCCTTGGCTATAAAGGAATCATGTCAATGTAGTTCGGGAAGTTTTGGGTAGCTGGGCCGTGGGACTGTGATGTTACTGCTGCTTCGTGTTGTTTTTACTGCTTGCTGACCTCCTTATTACACCTTACTTCCGAGGTAATACAAAAAGCTAAACTAGACTATGGTACATGGATTATAAAATCTTATCTAGATCATGCCCTTGCGTTTCTTGTTGTCTTGATATCTTGGTGACTCTTGGGCATTTGGCTTATTCCGTATTCCTTTTCATTGTGTCCCGTATTTTCTTTTGGGACTCTTGTTGTTTCTTGCTGCGGATTTTGTTGGACTCCTCTGCTTTATTGATTCTAAATGTGCTCCTTTATCATATGAGCGGGCTTTTGATTTCAAAACTTCAATTGCATTCCCTCGTTCTCCAGGTGGGTGTCTTGACTGCTTCTTTTCTTTCTTCATCCTCATTCTCCAGGTGGACGCCTGACTTCTTTTTAACTTCTTCATCCTCATTCTCCAGGTGGACGCCTGACTTCTTTTTAATTCTCATCCTAATTCTCCAGGTGGACGCCTGACTTCTTTAATTCTCATCCTCATTCTCCAGGTGGACGCCTGACTTCTTTAATTCTTCATCCTCATTCTCCAGGTGGACGCCTGACTTCTTCTTTTCTCATCCTCATTCTCCAGGTGGACGCCTGACTTCTTTAATTCTCATCCTCATTCTCCAGGTGGACGCCTGATTTCTTCAATTCTTCATCCTCATTCTCCAGGTGGACGCCTGACTTCTTTAATTCTTCATCCTCGTTCTCCAGGTGGACGCCTGACTTCTTTAATTCTTCATCCTCATTCTCCAGGTGGACGCCTGACTTCTTTAATTCTTATCCTCATTCTCCAGGTGGACGCCTGACTTCTTTAATTCTTATCCTCATTCTCCAGGTGGACGCCTGACTTCTTTAATTCTTCATCCTCATTCTCCAGGTGGACGCCTGACTTCTTCTTTTCTCATCCTCATTCTCCAGGTGGACGCCTGACTTCTTTAATTCTCATCCTCATTCTCCAGGTGGACGCCTGATTTCTTCAATTCTTCATCCTCATTCTCCAGGTGGATGCCTGACTTCTTTAATTCTTATCCTCATTCTCCAGGTGGACGCCTGACTTCTTTAATTCTTCATCCTCATTCTCCAGGTGGACGCCTGACTTCTTTAATTCTTATCCTCATTCTCCAGGTGGACGCCTGACTTCTTTAATTCTTCATCCTCATTCTCCAGGTGGACGCCTGACTTCTTCTTTTCTCATCCTCATTCTCCAGGTGGACGCCTGACTTCTTTAATTCTTCATCCTCATTCTCCAGGTGGATGCCTCACTTCTTTAATTCTTATCCTCATTCTCCAGGTGGATGCCTGACTTCTTTAATTCTTCATCCTCATTCTTCAGGTGGACGCCTGACTTCTTCAATTCTTCATCCTCATTCTCCAGGTGGACGCCTGACTTCTTTAATTCTTATCCTCGTTCTCCAGGTGGACGCCTGACTTCTTTAATTCTTCATCCTTATTCTCCAGGTGGACGCCTGACTTCTTTAATTCTTATCCTCATTTTCCAGGTGGACGCCTGACTTCATTAATTCTTCATCCTTATTCTCCAGGTGGACGCCTGACTTCTTCTTTTCTCATCCTCATTCTCCAGGTGGATGCTTGACTTCTTTAATTCTCTTATCCTCTACCAAGTGTTTCCTGACACAAATGTTGTTTTTGCCCCTGTTTTAAATCAATGAAAACTTCGTTAGTTTAAAGAAGGGTGATTAACTAGGGTATTCCTGCCGATGGTGGGGCTTCTTCTTCGTCTTGTTTTATTGCCTTGGAATGGTTGAAAATGACTGTTTTGTCTTTGTGATTGATCCTTGACTATAGGATTCCCCTCTGTATGTTTTCCTTCAAATCATTTTAACTGTAATCATATGTCCCTCCTGACATTGCTGATCCACTTTTGATTTCACTTTTCTTACACCCATATCCTATTATTTTATCTCCCGCCTTTCATGGCCGTATTATGTATCATGTAACCTTGAATCTTGGTAGTATACCTTGACATTTCTTCTTATTTGTTTGGAATAAAACTTATCTCAAAGCTTTAGAAAAGTAAGATTATTAGTGATGAAACGCGCTGATTTCGACAATTATAGAATGAAAAGAAAAATCCAAATTTGGATGACTGTCGGAGAAGGAATAAAACTTATCTGATTGGAGTTACTGACGCCAATGATCAGGGTATGCATTTCGGATTAATCAACCCAGTCTTTTAATCAATCTCCTTTCAATTGTCTCATTTTTATTTTTCCCCAAAATTTCCGTAATCCAACTTCATTTTTCATTTCACAGACCTGTTGGACTTGTAATGTCTCAAAGAGTTTTCACCGATAAATCTTCCTCATTTGTTCATTTCTCACTTCCTTTTCGCCTTATGGTGCCTACGAAGGTTTTCACCAATAAGGCTCTCTCATTTTACTTTTCTCTCAACTTCCGTCGCCTTATGGTGCCCGTGTGGGTTTTCACCTATAAGACTCTCTCATTTTTACTTTCTTTTCTTGTTTGTACCAGAGTGTTATGAACCATCTTCATTTGCTTATCTCAGCATTTTTCTATGATTGATCGAAAGGTCTTTTTGGTATGAGGTTAGAAATGGAAAAGGTATTAAAAGCTAAATAGCTTTGGTATGAGTTTAAAATTACAACTCTTGGAATCTTTTCTTATTTCCAATACAATTCCCGCCCCAGTTTCTTTATTGGGGTCTCTTAATGTTTCTTTTCGTGCACATTGTG
The DNA here is from genome assembly GCF_000715075.1 of Nicotiana tabacum. Taxonomy (NCBI): domain Eukaryota; kingdom Viridiplantae; phylum Streptophyta; class Magnoliopsida; order Solanales; family Solanaceae; genus Nicotiana; species Nicotiana tabacum. The sequence continues at coordinate 23,111,810 of NC_134086.1, read as the reverse complement.
TATGTTGTGCACCCTATGACCGAGCCGTGAGGCGCCTACATATCCTTCTTTGAGGAATCAGGTCAAACGTAGTTCACTAAATAATAGTGATTTTTTTTATTATTATTATTGTTACTTCAATTTGATTTTCATCGATTCCAAGAGAGGGTAGGAACGAAACAAATATGGCTCAAAAGGGGAAGCAAAAGGGTATAGTGTTTGGATAGCAGAATAAATTGCCTTTGTCATTCCAATCTTCGAAATAATGTTAAATACAAACATTCAAAAGTCATGCGTAATATGTCTTTACCACGTCAGAATTGATCGCCATGTCCATGCATTTGCCTTCAATATCTGTTAAACATAGTGCACCATTCGACAATACTCTGGTCACAATGAATGGTCCTTGCCAATTCGGGGAAAATTTTCCTTTCGCCTCAACCTGATGTGGAAGAACACGTTTCAGCACATGCTGACCCACTTCAAACTTCCGTGGACGCACCTTTTTGTTGTATGCTCTTTCTATTCTTCTTTGATATAATTGACCATGACATACTGCAGCCAATCGTTTTTCATCAATCAAGTTTAACTGTTCCAGACGGGTTTTTGACCCATTCATCATCATCAATCTTTGCTTCGGCGATGATCCGAAGGGAAGGAATCTCAACTTCTGCAGGAATTACTGCTTCCGTGCCATATACCAACAAATAAGGAGTTGCTCCTACTGAAGTGCGAACAGTAGTGCGGTATCCCAAAAATGCAAATGGTAATTTTTCATGCCATTATTTTGAACCTTCTACCATTTTCCGAAGTATCTTCTTTATGTTTTTGTTGGCTGCCTCTACTGCTCCATTCGCCTTGGGCCGATATGGGGTAGAGTTGCGATGTGTAATCTTAAATTGTTGACATACTTCCTTCATTAAGTTGCTATTAAGATTAGCACCGTTATCTGTGATGATCACCTTTGGGATTCCGAATCGACATATGATATTTGAGTGGACAAAATCGACCACAGCTTTCTTGGTCACTGATTTAAATGTTTTGGCCTCAACCCATTTGGTAAAATAATCAATGGCTACCAGAATGAACCTGTGCCCATTGGATGCTGCCGGCTCAATTGGTCCAATCACATCCATGCCCCAAGCAACGAAGGGCCATGGTGCCGACATTGTGTGCAATTCGGATGGTGGAGAATGAATCAAATCTCCGTGTATTTGGCATTGATGACACTTGCACACAAAACTGATACAATCTCGCTCCATGGTAAGCCAATAGTAACCAGCACGGAGGATCTTCTTTGCTAATACATATCCACTCATGTGGGGTCCGCAAACTCCCGAATGTACTTCAGACATGACAGCTGTAGCTTGTCTGGCATCTATGCATCTTAATAATCCAAGATCTGGTGTTCTTTTATACAAAACTCCTCCGCTTAAGAAGAATCCATTTGCCAATCGTCTAATGGTCCTCTTTTGATCTCCTGTGGCTTGTGCGGGATATATCCCCATCCTGATATACTCCTTGATGTCGTGGAACCATGGTTCACCATCAAATTCTTCTTCGACCATATTGCAATAAGCGTGCTGATCGTGGACTTGAATATGTATCGGATCTACATAAGCTTTGTCCGGATGATGCAACATTGATGCCAGGGTAGCCAATGCATCGGCAACCTCATTACGGATTCTTGGAATATGTTGGAATTCCACTGATTGAAACCGCTGACAAAGATCATATAGACATTGTCGGTATGGTATGAGCTTCAAGTCTCGGGTTTCCCATTCTCCTTGAATTTGATGTACCAAAAGATCTGAATCTCCCATGACTAATATTTCTCGGATACCCATGTCTGCGACTAGCCTTAACCCCAAAATACAAGCTTCATATTCAGCCATATTATTGGTGCAATAAAATCGCAGTTGAGCCGTAACAGGATAGTGATGCCCTGTTTCAGAGATGATTACAGCTCCTATCCCGATTCCTTTCATGTTAGCGGCTCCATCAAAGAAAAGTTTCCAGCCAGGTTTTTAAATTCGCTCCATCTCGTCGATGTGCATTATTTCTTCATCAGGAAAATAGGTTTTCAATGGTTCGTATTCCTCATCGACCGGGTTTTCGGCTAAATGATCGGCCAATGCTTGGGCCTTCATTGCAGTTCGAGTCACATAGATGATGTCAAATTCTGTGAGCAATATCTGCCACTTTGCAAGTCTTCCCGTTGGCATAGGCTTTTGAAAAATATATTTCAATGGATCCAGACGAGAAATGAGGTAAGTAGTATAGGACGACAAATAGTGTTTCAACTTTTGAGCTACCCAAGTCAGGGCGCAACATGTCTTTTCCAGATGAGTATACTTAACCTCATAGGCTGTGAATTTCTTGCTAAGGTAATAGATGGCCTGTTCTTTTCTGCCAGTGAGGTCATGTTGCCCCAATACACAACCAAATGAATTTTCCAAGACTGTCAAGTAAAGAATCAAAGGTCTTCCTGGCTCTGGCGGGACCAACACGGGTGGGTTTGACAAGTACCCTTTTATCTTATCGAACGCTTCTTGACACTCATCGGTCCATTTGACCGCAGCATCCTTTTTCAACAATTTGAAAATTGGCTCACAGGTTGTTGTGAGCTGAGCAATAAACCTGCTGATGTAATTTAACCTTCCCAACAAACTCATTACTTCAGTTTTGTTTCTTGGAGGTGGCAATTCTTGGATGGCTTTGATTTTTGATGGGTCTAGCTCGATACCTCGTCGACTGACTATGAATCCCAGCAATTTTCCAGATGGAACTCCAAATGCGCATTTGGCAGGGTTAAGCTTGAGGTTGTACCTTCGAAGTCTTAAGAAGAACTTCCTCAAATCCCCAACGTGGTCGGCCTGATGCTTTGATTTTATGATCACATCTTCCACGTATACCTCAATCTCCTTGTGTATCATATCATGAAACACTGTGGTCATTGCTCTCATATAGGTTGCTCCGGCGTTCTTTAAATCGAATGGCATTACCCGGTAGCAATAAGTTCCCCATGGTGTGATGAATGCCGTCTTTTCTGCATCTTCTTCATCCATTAGAATTTGATGATACCCGGCATAACAATCCACGAAAGATCCTATATCATGCTTGGCACAATTGTCGATCAAAATATGGATATTGGGTAATGGGAAATTATCCTTTGGACTTGCTTTGTTGAGATTGCGGTAGTCGACGCATACCCTAATTTTGCCATCTTTCTTTGGTACAGGAACGATATTAGCCAACCAAACAGGATATCGAGGGACTTGAATGACCTTTGCTTCCAATTGTTTGGTGATTTCTTCCTTAATTCTCACACTCATATCAGGCTTGAATTTTCTCAACCTCTGCTTGACAGGAGGCACCGTTGGATCGGTGGGCAATTTGTGAACTACTAAATCAGTGCTCAGGCCCGGCATGTCGTCATATGACCATGCAAAAACATCTTTGAATTCTATGAGTGCTTTAATTAACTCTTCTCGGATCTTTGGTTCGAGATGGACACTTATTTTGGTCTTCCGGACATTACTCGTGTCCCCTATATTGATGTCTTCGTTATCACTCAAGTTAGGTTTGATTTTTTCCTCAAAGTGAATTAACTCTTTACTAATCTCTTCAAAAACCTCATCTTCATCATATTCTGATTCATAATCACAATATATTTCTTGAATTATTACTTCGGAACCAGATTGATTTTTAAGACTGGGCTGAGGATTCCTCATGCATGCCATATCACTAGAGCCAGCATAAAAAGAACTGTACAGAAAAAGAAAAGAAAACTATCAGGAATGATAATAAAAAGGAAACTGCTTTTTATTGGATGATGAAAGATAACAAGGTTTGCACACTTCAAACAAACTGTAAGATAAGCATTGGGATTACAACCCTGAAGTAACCCAAACAAACTTGAAAGAAAATCAAAATAAACTACCAAGACTCCTTTCGAATGGGGAGAGGAGTGGCTTTCCAATTATTAAGCTTTGTTTCTGGCCCAACGAATTGAACTTCTGCGTTGCTACACCCTTCTCCGCTTTCAAACATATTCACATCATTAAACAATTTCTCGAATCTTTCAATTAATTCCTCCTCAGGATTGACCCATGATTTAGGAATTGTTGTTATCGGGCGGTTTTTTATGCCGATCTTGACAAAAGATTTTGACAGACGTGGGACTGGTTTTGGAAGAACCCATGCTTGGTGTTTCAACTTCCTGGCTTTTATTACGTCATTTATAGTGGGTGTGAACCCCAAACCGAATGTTCCCCAGTTCTCGGGGAGAGATACTGGTTGAATAATTCCTTGCAAAGATAAGCCCAGACCATTGCCGGGTATAAAACCATTCTTTAACATTTCATAAGCTACTATGACTGATGCAGAGGATATCTTTGGATTCAGAAGGTATTTCCCCTCTGGAATTTTCTCCACCGACACTGTGTCGGACACTTGGTATACCCATGGTCCCTGGTCATTTTTTGTTCCCTCGACTGGTACAATGGTACTGCTGCGAGCATTTAAACTTTCTTCCCCATGCACAACTATTTCTTTATGATTCCATTCAAACTTGACAACCTGATGTAGTGTTGACGGGACTGCTTTAGCAGCATGGATCCATGGTCGGCCCAACAACAAGTTGTAAGAGATAGTTATGTCCAACACTTGAAATTCCATTGTGAATTCAACTGGCCCTATTGTTAGTTCCAACACTATGTCGCCAAATGAATCTCTGCTTCCACCGTCAAACCCCCGTACGCAGATACTATTCTTCTGGATCCTCTCCTCTTTAATTTTTAATTTGCTTAAAGTGGAGAGAGGGCAGATATTTGCACTTGACCCATTGTCAACCAATACCCGGGTTACTACGGAGTTTTCACATTTCACGGTGAGGTAAAGAGCTCTGTTGTGCCCAGTACCTTCCACAGGTAATTCGTCATCAGCAAATGTAATTCTGTTTGTCTCAAAGATTCTGTTGGCTATTCTTCCTAAATGATTTACGGAGATCTTTTCAGGAACATGAGCCTCATTCAGGATTTTCATCAAAGCCAGACGGTGCTCCTCTGAATGAATCAGTAATGACAACAATGAAATTTGAGCGGGCGTCTTCTTTAATTGATCCACAACAGAATAATCATGGAGTTTCATTTTTCTTAAAAACTCTTCCGCCTCTTCTTCTGTCACAGCTCTCTTTATTGGTATTGGATTGTTTTTAGTTTTTCTTAACTCTTCGGGCGTAAAACATCTTCCCGAACGAGTCAAGCCTTGCAGCTCACACACTTCTTCCTTGACTTCTTTTCCTTTGTACATTACAGTCACCCGTTCGTAGTTCCATGGGATGGTTTTGTTGTTGATAACCGGCAGCTGGATTACAGGTGCGATAATAACCTGATCTGTACGGGCTCCTTCCACGAATACAATGGGTTTGTTAGCAACCCCTGGTACTATCACTTTCGGCCTTTCTTGTTTTGCGGCAACTTTGCTCGATGATCCCTCATCGATTATCATAGATGGTCCATCACCATTTCTGTTCTGCTTAGGTACCGGCTTCTCCTCTGTTAATTGTTTATCTGATTTGGCTTCATGAGACTTGATCATCATGACAGTTTGTGACGGCTTCTTTGTCTCCCTATCAGCTTGTATGATTTCTATCATATTAGCCTCTTGATGGGCTGGCATTGGATTCCTATTTATATTTGGGGCTTCGGGGTTTTGAACCTCGATTTTATTAGTATCAATCAGCTCTTGTATTGCATTTTTAAATGACAGCATTTCTCCGTATCATGGCCTGACGCACCGGAGCAATATTCACAGCTAATGGTGTAATCCAGATTCTTTGGAGGAGGATTGGGTAGCTTGGATTGTATTGGTCTTAGCATGTCCAGCTGTCTCAGCCTGTGGAACAGACTAGTGTAAGACTCTCCCAATGGAGTGTAAGTTTTCTTTTTCTGTTCTCTTTCCCCCTGAACGCTGGCCTCGGCCTGAAACCTGGTCCGGGATAGGCTCGTGGGTAAGTACTTGGTGTGGCAGGAGCACGCCAATTGGTGTGACCAGGTGGCTGATTGTATGCTTGAGCATGGTTAATGGAGAAATGAGGCTCCGAAGGGTGATAGTAGTGTTGGGATGAATCATGGTGGTAAGCTGATTGGCGAGGTCGTTGTTGATTATAGTAAAGCGGTGAACCTCTAGGTCCCGACCAAATTCCTGAATCAACTACCGCTGCTTCCTCCCTCTTCTTTCTTCCGATTCCTCCTACCCCGCCTTGAATAGCTTGAGTAGTTGCCTTAATTGCTGAATAGCTCATAATTTTATTTGTTTTGAGGCCTTCTTCCACCATACCTCCCATCTTCACCACTTCGTTGAATGATTTCCCAACCGCTGAAACTAGATGGGCATAGTAAGTTGGTTCCAAGGCTTGGAGGAAGTAGTCTACCATTTCACTCTCCTTCATAGGAGGATCCACTCGTGCTGCCTGTTCTCTCCACCGAAAACCATACTCTCTGAAACTTTCATTGTGTTTCTTCTCAAATTTTGTCAAAGATAATCGATCTGGGATGATTTCCAGATTGTATTGGAAATGGTATGCGAATGCCTGTGCCAGGTCATCCCAGGTGTACCATCTCCCATGGTCCTGGCGTGTATACCACTCCAAAGCTGATCCGCTTAAACTTTGACTGAAGTAAGCCATTAATAATTCATCCTTTCCCCCAGCTCCTCGCATCTTGCTACAGAAACCCCTTAAGTGGGCTACTGGGTCGCCGTGCCCGTTGTATAGGTCAAATTTGGGCATCTTGAAGCCAACTGGTAATTGTACATTGGGGAATAAGCACAAATCTTTGTATGCTACACTGACTTGCCCACCTAATCCTCGCATGTCTCTGAATGATTGTTCTAAACTCTTGACCTTCCTGAACATCTCTTCTTGTTCAGCATTTTTGGCTGGCTTGTCAATTTCGGTTGGGAGATCAAAACGAGGAGCAGTTGAATGGATTTTGGAGGCTTTGAGGGTGGGCTCCGGGGGTAATATTGGTTGTCCTGGGCCTGGAATGTAGGCTCACTAGGATATTTGTGGAATGTAGTCGGGGGGGGGGGTGCTACGAAAACAGGAGTCATAGGTGGAGGAAAGTATGGAACTGGTTTCGGAGGTGGAGACTGTGGTGTCTGAGAGGTGGTGCCTCGGTAGTGCTGGTAAATGGGGAAATTTGGGGATAATTCAGTGGTAATATTATCCTGAGTTTGGGTCATTGATGGAGCAGGGTTATTTGGGTAAGATGGGGGTAACTGTCCTGTAGACCAGGCTTGGTACATCTCAGCCATTTGCTGCTTGAGTTTAAACATCTCTTCTTTCATTTTCCCGACATCCATCTCCTCTAGCTCCATACCTGTGTCAACATCTGGGATAGACATACTTTCGGGTATTGGTCCTTTTGATCTTGTGTGATAGTGATAATATGCCAGTATACTCTTTAGAGAAACTAACTGCTTGAATTCTGGAAATGAACAAACTTGTTAGTTTTGAGAGTTTAACACATATATAATCACACGTTGAGATGCAATGCTCCTAAACAAATAATCCCTTTCTATTATGCATTTACTCGGCTGCTTGTGTCGTCCCAGCTTTCTTGAAATTTTTATTGTTATTCACTTCTATTTATTATATATATCTTTTATCGTGGTAGTCGAATCTTATAGAGATTGCCTACGTATCATGCCCTTACATGAATCAGACCTTGCGTAGTTCGGACTAAAGGCAATCACTTTTATTCATTATACAAAGATCGAATTACATTTGAAAACTTTAAGAAGAAGGCTTGAAACACACACACTTAAATCAAAATAAAAGATACAATTCTTAACATCTCACAACGTGCCCCACTTTCCACTTGTGTTGTATATTATTAGACTATTTGCTCAATGTGGAGCTTGACCTGGATGACCTCCCAGCGTACGATACATCCTTTCCAACTCCATTGCTAGATGACGAGCAAAAGTGGGCGCATGCTCTGTAAACCTTTCATAATCCATTCCTTGGCAGTTTACATAACTTTGAGATGTGAAGACTGCTAGGTCGTGGATTTGTGCCCTGAAATCTTGGAGACGTTGGTCTTGGTCTTGCAATTGCTGCTGACGAGTGGTGGCTATATCTCTGACACGGTTTTCACGATCTAGAGCTGCTTCTAATAGAGCTCGGAGTCTGGCCTGCTCTAATCTTGCTTGCGCTCTTTCCCTGTCGAGGTCTGCTTGTTGATGTTCTCTGTTGCATCTTCTTGCCTCTTCTAGTTGCGCACAAAGCTGGTCTTCTGATCGCATCCAATGGTCTTTTTCCTTCTTGAATTGTGCCCTGTCTTTTTCGGATTGCCTATCTTGGCGTTCCTTATTAGATCTGGCTTCTTCGTTTAATTGCTGGATCCTTTCTTTTGCTTTGCTCAATGCCCTTTCGTTTTCCGCAAGAATGGAATCATAATCTTGCATTCTGTCAAAGAGATTGGCGATGGTTTTTTGATCCTTCCAGCTCCTCTTTGGTGTTTCAGAAACTCTTTTCATTTTTTGGAATCGAGCATGAAGATTTTCATTCTCACAAGCAAGACTTTTCTTCTCGCCTTTGGCTTCTTGTGCTTGCAAATCTTTCTCCAAACTGAGACTTCTTAGATTTTCTTTTAGGGCATGGATAGTTGCTTTGTACCCTTTTTCCTTTTCTCCCCAGATCAACCGCTCTTGGATTTTATCATTGAAGTTTTGAACATGGGGTCTTTTTGTTGGCCTTCTTAGCTCAGGCTCTGGTACATCATCCATGCGAGACCGTTTTTCAAACCACCTTGCATATCCAGGATTTATCTCACCCTTTGTAGTGTCTGGGACTTGAGTATCACTTTTCAAGTATCGACATCCATTCCACATCTGCTGAAGTAGAGCCTCAGGAATAGTGGCTTCTGGGTGTAATTCGATTACTTGCATACTCAAATCTTCATCATCAGGAACTACTTGATATCTCCCTAGTTGCCTTAGGACTCTTAGTGGCGCATACGGCTGAATGCTTCTCAATCCCAATAGTAGTAGATAACTATTTGAGGTTGACATGTGTATTACTTCCCTCATCGGGAGCCATCCCAAAGTCCATTCAATCTGATTTGCCGTTAAAGCCTTTAGATGAGATACCCATGCTTCTATCCCTTCTGGAGCCTGATAATTTTTTGTTCTTTCCTCATAGCTTTCGATGCAATTATCATTGTTTGACCCATACTGTATGATCTTGGGCTGTTGTTGGAGATGTTCCATCACCCACATTTGCAACAAAATTTTGCATCCTTCGAAGACTTTTGCTCCTGATTTACATAAAGTCAAAGCCCGATAAATATCTGATAGAATGATGGGGATAAGGGTGTGATTTTCTTTGGTGGTGAGGATTTGCACAACTTTCGCGGTGCGAATATCAATTGTTCGCTCTTTGTTTGGGAAGACCATGACTCCTAGAAAAGCCACCATGAAGGCAAAGCGACAGTGAATCTGCCAAGTGTCTTTGTTTTGCTTGTTAGTAAGGCCTTTCTCATGAATTTCGAACCCATCTGACTTTCCGAACCTTGAATACAAAAAGTTGAAGGAACAACATCCATTGATGACATTGCTTTTCCTGATTTGACTGCTGATGTTCAGAAGACCGAAGAATCGAAGTACCGAAGGAGCCTTTGTGAATATCAGGCTTTGATTTTTTAGACTTCCGTCAAAACCAGCATATCCAGCTATTTCCTCCAATGTAGGAGTAAGCTCGAAGTCAGAGAAACGAAAGACATTGTGAGCAGGGTCCCAAAAAGTTACTAATGCCGTAATCAGATCATCACGGGGTTTAACCTTCATAATATCCGTGAGGTTTCCCAAATGCTTGACGACCCATTTTTGACTGTCTTTGCCTAAATCATACCACCATATTTGAAGCTGAAAGAGAAATTCTTCTGTACTCGTGGATGAGGGGCTTTCTGTGGTGCTCATTTTGTATCTGAAGTTTAATTTAATAGAGTTAAGACTCATTTTGAAAATAAAAAAAAACTATTTTCAAAATTTTATATTTTTGAAAATTTACAATAAAAAAAATCATTTTATTTATTAAATATCTTTATTTCAAGATTTAAAAAAAAACAACCCATTTTATTCCTCTCTTCTCACCATGATTTCGTTTAAGCTGGTCAACAAGCATGTTCGAGGCAAATGAATGCACAAGTAGCAAGTAGGATGCATCAGGATGGTCTTTTTGTTTCGGGTTCACCTGTCCTAGACAGACCCAACCCCTTTGTTGAGTCTCCAAGGCCAAATGTATATGATGCAAATAGACGTTCCTACTAGGGATCCGGTACATGGCTGAGTTATTCTAAGTGTAAAACCTGAGGTTGATTGTTCTAAACCTGGCTTACCCAAACGGACAGTTTGAGCCGAAGCGGGGGCAATGTACCGGGAGCACGAAAGTCTACCCGGCCTAGTTACTTGTCCCAACTCCGTCTTATTTGGTATGACTTTAACAGAAAGGTAGGTCACGCGCACGTGTACACCATAAATTCAGAAGACTCAGAAAGAAGGGGGTTTCGTAGCAGTTGTATATATTCACAATTCAAATAATATTAAAGCGGTAAAAAGCAACATTTAGCATATTAGCATATAAACAGTTGAAAATCAGATAGTAAATAAAGCCAATTAACACAGATATTTTAAGCTCGAATTCTTTAAACCCTGAACCAATGGTTCTGGGTTACAGTTTACACTTTTGTCCCCAGCAGAGTCGCCAGAGCTGTCGCACCTCCTTTTTACCGCGCTTGCGGGGCGCGTGGAGAGTTTTCTCCAATTGAAGGACAGTCGAAACGGGATTTATTTAATTATTTCAGAGTCGCCACCTGGGAATTTTAAGGCGTCCCAAGTCACCAATTTTTAAATCCCTGAATCGAGGAGAATATGACTCTGTTTGTTATTCTGCGAACCAGAAATCCTGAGTAAGGAATTCTGTTAATCCGAAAGAAGGTGTTAGGCATTTCCGAATTCCGTGGTTCTAGCACGGTCGCTTAACTGTTTTTATTATTGGCTTAATTATCTTGATTTTTACTAAATACGTTTTTATTGCATGATTTTACTATCGCTTTTACTTATTGTTTACAAATATATAAATGAATTACGCGTACGTATATTCGTATTATATACCTTTTATAATTACCGGGAATCGTGCCACGCGTACGTGTACACAATAAAATTTGACCATATTATTTTCTTTATTACAAATTCATATGTGCGTGATTTAAAATAAAATTATGAACGTCATCACCCTTATATTTAGACAATGAACTGCACGTCTCGGTTTATATGAAACTATTTTGACATCCTCGAAGAAATCCCTTATATTAAATATTCGCTCGAAATTGCGCGTACGCATAATTCGAATTGCTTTTATCAGTATAATCAGGTTACGCGAACGTATCCCTAATTACTCCAAATATTCTTAACGGTATTATGAGTTTTCACAAATTGTTTGTTATATTCCACACATTTTATATGAGAATACTGAGAAATTCATATTTAACGGATGTTTTTGAATTCTTTTAAAAGAAATTCACAATTTATTAAATGTTGTCCGTCAATTATAATTTCCGGATATAAATTATATTCAACCCAACTATTCAAATTCAAAGAAAGAATAAAAATATGATTTTAGCAAATACAAGATATATATGCCAAAGAATGAATTGTATATGAAACTGACAAAAATGATTTATGAAGGGAAGAAGTATTTTTGAACAATTTTTCATTATTTATTTAGTGCCAATTCTATTTCTAATTGTCATGGATATAAAGTATTGCAATTTGTATATCTCATCTTATTCTCATATACTTGCTTTTAATCTAATAGGCCTAATTATTTTGTTAATTCTGCTTATGGTTAAACGTAAGATGTATATAATCGTCGAACCGATTGGATTCTTAATTTATGTGAACCATTGTTACTAACTTTCACATTATAACATTCCTAGGCCATTTGTTATTTTTTTTTTTTTAAAAGGAACAAATCTACCTAATTGACTTAATAAAGTGATATAGCATACAACATTATTCGCCATATTTTGACGTTTGCGAACATAGTGGAGGATACTAATGCAACTTCCGACTATTGATATTAACCATAATCACTATTACACCATATATGAATAAAATGCAACCAATCATTATCTAGCCTTAAACAACAATTAACTAACAAAATAAACTAATAGCATATTTTCCTTGATATTTCCATATTATGCTATACTTAGCTAACAATACCATAAAGTTTAAATAATGGCCAACTTTACGCCAAGTTTCCTACCTTGACAGTTCAAATATAACTAAACTAATGAGATTTCAGAACGACTAACATTATTACAAAGCTTTATATGAATTTCAAAATAAGACGATGAACTCATAGCTACCAAATTGAATTCACTACTAGTTAACTAACATGAAATAAAAAAATGAAATTTAAACTAATGAACTTGGACAAATGGAAAACAGAATTGCAATTCAAGCTTCATTGATTTGTCATGCTGGATCTTTTTCCAACATAGAACTTTAAGAGATAAATACCTGGAAATGAAGGTAGAAGAAGTAAATTTTCAGCAGTTGCAGCAGTAACAAAACCAGCAGAATATACCAATAACACAGCAAGTCTGAACAAGACCCGTTAACCCAGATGAACAGTGACAGAAACTTGAGGGAAAGATTTCAAATTCAGACTGAATAATATCCACAAAAACAAACAACGGACAGTTTCTAGAAGGATAACATTTTTTTTTCAGCTTCTTCCTGTTTCGGATTCCTATTTCTGATTTTTTTCTGTTTCTGTTTTCTTTTCAAATTTCTGTTTCTGATTCTATTTCTCTCTTTCTTTCTTTCTGTTTTTCTCAAATGTATCTCTCTGAAAACTGATCTTCAAATCTGATTTTTCTCTCAATCTCACACTCTCTTTTTCTTCCTGAAAGGCTACTGTTAAAATCTGATTTCTTTTTCCTTTCAAATCAGTTTTTTCTCTTCTTATTTTTCTTCTTCCTATTTTTATTCTTCCTATTTTTTCTTCTGAAAGACTCTCCTCTTCAAATCTGATTTTTTTCTCTCTTCAAATCTCTTAAAGTCTGCCCCTTAAATCAGTCCAGCTCCCTGTATTTATACAGGGCTGGTCCTATACTCTTTTATTGCTGGATGGACCCTTTTCTCCTTTAAAAACTAAGAAAGTTCCATTACCACTACTTTTGAATACTTTAAATCCTATTGAGTGCTATTATCCTGTTTTTCAGCAGCCCATTACCCTTTGTTTCCCACTATCCTATTAAATTAAAAACCATTAACAAACCACTTTCAGCCCACTATTATGTCACATTACCCTTACTGTTCTATCCCAGAAAATGTCCCAGATTTCCTACTATAATTACTATTATTACTGCCTTAAATTTAGAATCTAACAATACAGATTTTAAAATCTGTTTAAGCAGCTATAACCAATCCTAAAGTTTTGGACTGAATCCTAACTAAGAATGTAACCTTCTAACACAATTACATCTAATCAACATTTGTAAAATCACACTGAATTCGGAACTAACATCATAACAACATATCAATGAAATCATTATAACAATTCAGACTGGACTTAAACATTGAATCAAGATCAAACATACACAGGAGCATTGTCAATATACTGACAATGCCCTGTTCAGAAAACAATATATACACATCATACATTTGAATTTACTGATTTGCAAACAAATATGATTTAATTGACAAGTATTAATCAGTAGACTATTTACAACATTTGTCCATAATCAGTCTAAAACAATAGAAGCAGACTGTTTCCATTAGCATTATCATAAATGAGAATTCACAATATAACTAATCGACGAACTTAATCGAGTCGATTACTCACATTGTAAATAATCACGAACAACAGAAACAATTTCATATTTTGAGCATATAGACGGGCATGAGACAAAAAATGACAGAATTAATCAAAACAAAATGTGAAAAATTAACAAGTTATTAAAACAAACGAAAATACATACAGAATACACAAACAGAAATAGAACAGTACCTCTGAATTTTAATCAAACTCGAATTCAACTTGGCTTCGGATTTTGTTTGAAATCAAACAGACCTTAGTCGAAGTATTTTCCACTGAAAATACTTCGACTAAGGTCGATTAAACCTCAATCTTTTGTCTGAAGTGAACAGAATCCAAAATTCTGGTATTTATAGGGTTTTTGAAGGTTCGATTTGGGACTTAACCATTTCTGGTCAGATTCGAGGGTTACGAAATACGACATAAGGGTGAGGGTAGCCTAGGGGTCATTTGGTGTCAGTTTAGAACGGATCTGAGTTTGTTCTTGTTTGGTCCGAATCTTCAAAAGAAGATTCGAGAAGCTCGGAACTGATTCGAGCCAAACAAACTTCAGATCCATAACGAGGCATGCTAGGGGGTACTATGGTGTTATTTTGGAAGCCATTGGAAAGGTTTGAGTTTTTAGACCCACCTTCGATTTAGTATTCGAAGAGTTGGGGTCTGATTCGAAGGAAACTAAGGTCAGATTTGTGTAGAGGATGTTCAGGGGGTTCTAGGGTGTTATTTTGGTGACCGGCGGCGTTGATGCCGCCGGGTTTCAGGCGGTGGGATTCTAGGGCGGTTAGGGTTAGGGGTGGGTCTGAGGAAGATGATGATGAACAATGGAGAGGGGGGGGTTTAGTTAGGGGGGCCGGGGCAAGGATTATGGGCTTATATAGGGACGGGGTGGGTTGATGCTGACCATTAGATCTAGTAGGATGAGAGGTCAGGATTTATTCACTTAACCAAACGATGTCGTTTGGTTTAAGCTGGGGGGGACGGGTTGAACCGGGTATCTGATCGGGTACGGGCTATGGTTTACGGTTCGTGGGATCTCAGCCGTTGGTTGGCTTTGATCCAACGGTCTTGATAAAGTGTGACCAAACGTTGTCGTTTGGTCTTGGCTTTGAATTGGACCGGACAGGCTGTTTGGATTGGGCTGTGGGGGGGGGGGGTAATTTGATTTGGGCCTGGATTTTAATCCAGGTCTAATTTTTATTTTACAACTTGTATATTTTTTTATTTTCTAATTTTATTATTAATTAATAAAATCCTAATCAAAAATTATAAAAACAAAATTATCATTACAATAATATTAATTATCTTTTAATAACCATTAACGCGTAGATAAAACATTAATCACATAGTGGAATATAAAAAATAGAACGAAATGCATATTTTGGTGATTTTATTTAAATTATCTTTCAAATACATAATTAAATCCTATATGCATGCAACATGTATTTTATTTTAATTTTCATTTTATTATGATAAAGTAAACATTTACGGACATAACACAAATATTTAACACCACACACATTCAAGAATTACACAGTAAAAGAAATTTATTTTATTTTTTGATTTATTTTGGAGTAGTTTTCCTAAGGCAAAAATCACGTGCTCACAGGGGGGAAATGAAAATTTTATTGAATTGTGACCGAATCCATAGGGCTGCCTACATATCCCCTCTTAAATGGGAATCAGGTCAGGCATAGTTCAAATTACATCATATAAGGAAAGTATAAAGATTACACATAGTATCACTTGACTACGTCTGAATTGATCGGCTTTGGCCAAACTTCTCCGTCCATTTCTGCAAGTATGAGGGCTCCTCCTTTTAGAACCCGGTGAACCATGTACAGACCCTGCCAGTTGGGAGAGAATTTCCCTTTGGCTTTTATCTTAATACGGAAAAATTTTATTTAACACCAGCTGCCCCGGTGTGAACTGTCTCGGCTTGACTCTTTTGTTGTAGGCTCTGGACATTCTGTTCTGATAGAGCTGACCGCGGAAAACTGCATTCATTCTCTTTCCGTTTATAAGAGCTAATTGCTCGTAACGACTCTTCACCCATTCTGCGTCGTCGAGCTCTGATTCTTGTATGATCCTTAAGGAAGGAATTTCTACCTCAGTGGGAATGACTGCCTCTGTACCGTAGACCAGCATATAGGTGTTGCTCTTGTCGATGTGCGGACTATGGTGTGGTATCCCAATAAAGAAAACAACAGCTTCTCATGCCACTACTTATGCTTCTCTATCATTTCTTTAGTATCTTCTTGATATTCTTGTTGGCAGCCTCTACGACTCCGTTCAACTGAGGTCTGTAAGCTGTAAAGTTCTTGTGTTTGATCTTGAAGGTTTCACACATGGATTTCATCAGATCACTATTGAGGTTGGAGCCATTATCAGTAATGATTGACTCTGGAATCCCGAACCAACACATGATACGGTCGCAGACGAAATCCGCCACGACTTTCTTAGTCACTGCCCTATAAGATGCTGCTTCAACCCATTTGGTGAAATAAGCAATTGCTACTAGGATAAACCTGTGTCCGTTTGATGTGGCGGGTTTGATTGGTCCGATAACATCCATTCCCCAGGCGGTAAACGGGTGCAGCGAGCTTGTTGCACTAAGCTCATTTGGAGGCACCTTTATCATGTCTGCATATATCTGGCAGCGGTGGCACTTTCGAACATACTGGATGCAGTGTGTTTCCATAGTTATCCAAAATTAACCAGCTCGAAGTAGTTTCTTTGCTAAAACAAAGTCATTCATATGTGGACCGCAGGCCCCTGCATGAATTTCCTCTAATAGTCTGGATGCTTCCTTTGCGTTGACACACCTTAGCAATCTTAAATTATGAGTCCTCCTATACAGGATTCCTCCGTTGTGAAAGAAATTGTTGGACAACCTCCGAAGTGTGCATTTCTGAGTAGGATTTGCAAGTTTTGGGTATTCTCCTTTCGTCAAATATTCCTTGATATTATGAAACCAAGGCTTTCCGTCTACTTTTTCCTCAACATGAGCACAATAAGCGGGATGATCATAGATCTTTACCGGAATACGATCAATGAAATTCTTGTCTGGATGTTGTATCATGGATAATAGGGTAGCCAGTGCATCGGCGAATTCATTCTCGACTCTGGGAACATGCTGGAATTCTGTCTTTGTGAACCTCTTTCTCAACTCCTGCACATGATGTAGATAAGGGAGTATCTTGGAGTTTTTGGTTGCCCATTCTTCTCGGACCTGATGTACAAGCAAGTCTGAATCCCCAGTTACTAGCAACTCTTGGATGTTCATGTCAATGGCCATCTTGAGCCCTAAGATGCAGGCTTCGTACTCGGCCATATTGTTGGTGCACGGGAACCTGAGCTTGGCAGATACTGTATAATGCTAACTAGTTTCTGATACTAGGACTGCTCCTATGCCAACTCCTTTGAAATTTGCTGCTCCATCGAAAAACATTCTCCAATCGTCATAGGATTCTACAATGTCTTCTCCTATGAATGATACCTTTTCATCAGGAAAATATGTTTTTAATGGTTCGTATTCTCCGTCCACGGGACTTTCAGCAAGGTGATCTGCTAGTGCCTGTCCTTTGATTTCTTTCTAAGTCACGTAGACAATGCCAAATTCACTCAATAGGATTTGCCACTTGGCCAGCTTGCCAGTGGTCATGGGCTTCTGAAAGATGTACTTTAAGGGATCCATTTTTGATATGAGATATGTAGTATAGGCACAGAAGTAGTGCCTCAACTTCTAAGCTACCCAAGTCAAAGCACAACAGGTGCACTCTAATAGAGAATATCGAGCCTTGTATAGGGTGAACTTCTTAATGAGGTAATAGATGTCCTGCTCCTTCCTCTCTGTTTCATCATGCTGCCCCAGAACACAACCGAACACTCCATCCAATACTGCAAGGTAGAGTAATAGAGGTCTACCCGGCTCAAGTGGAACTAAGACCAGTGGTGTTGATAGGTATTCCTTGATTCTGTCGAAAGCTTTTTGTCAATCATCAGTCCATGTGGTAGCAGCGTCCTTCTTCAACATCTTAAAGATCGATTCAGAGATGACCGTAGATTGTGCTATGAACCGGCTGATGTAGTTAAGTCTTCTCAGGAAGCTCATTACATCCTTCTTGTTCTTTGGTGGTGGCAGTTCTTGAATAGCTTTGACTTTAGATGGATCCAGTTCTATCCCTCAGCAACTCGTAATGAACCGAAGTAGTTTTCCAGCAGGAACCCCAAATGCACATTTCACGGGGTTCAGTTTCAGGTTGTATCTTCTTAGTCTGTTGAAGAACTTCCGCAAATCTTCCATGCAGTCAGTGGCTTTCTTGGATTTTATGATGACATCATCTACATACACCTCAATCTCCTTGTGTATCATATCATGGAAGATAGTAGTCATGGCCCTTATGTAGGTGGCCCCTGCATTCTTTAACCCGAATGGCATCATCTTGTAGCAATACATACCCCACGGTGTAATGAAAGCCGTTTTCTCAGCTCTTCTTCGTCCATCCAGATCTGATGATATCCAGCGAAGCAATCTACAAATGATTGCAACTCATGCTTGGTGCAATTGTCGATCAGGATATGTATGTTCGGCAAGGGGAAGTCATCCTTTGGACTGGCCCAATTGAGATCCCGGTAGTCGACACAGACTCTGACATTCCCATCCTTCTTCGGCACCAGCACAATATTGGCTAACCACGTTGGATATTCTACTACCCTAGCTTTGACCTGCTTAGTGACTTCTTTCTTGATTTTCAGACTCATGTCAGGTTTAAACTTTCTGAGCTTCTGTTTTACTAGTGGACATGTCAGATCAGTTGGTAGTTTGTAGGCCACAATAGATGTACTCAAACTAGTCATGTCATCATATGACCAGGCGAATATGTCCTCATAGTCCTTCAAAAATTCTGTGTATTCTTCCTTTTCTGACGGTGACAAATGAACGTTGATCCGAGTTTCTTTGATATTTTCTGCATCTCATAGGTTAACAATCTCGGTCTTGTCCAGGTTGGACTTAGGTATGTTCTCAAAATTTTCAACCTCTTTAACAACCTCTTCCGGTATATTATCTTCCTCTGAATCTATGTACGTTTGTTGTGTTGTCTCGTTGCATGTCACAGCCATTGGTTCATCAAGATAGGTAATAGTAATGCCCGAGGCTTTCTGAGCTTTGGTTGTTCTGATGGTCTAATTGTTGAGGCGTGCTCCTCATATTACGGCTTGTATGGAAGGGCCTTCCTCCAACTCCTCCTCGAAAATGACACAACAATCCATGTCATCTTCTTCTAGGAACAAATTCCTCACTGCTGCTAGTGCTTCCTCTTCTTTCGACCCATAGATAACATCGGCCGGCTGGAAAGTCTGCTCTAAATGTGGTATTGGCTGCTCCAGCGGGTAGTATGGGCCGCGCCATGGTGGCGACCAGTTTTTGAATTCCTTCCAAGTATACTCGTATCCCAAACCAAAAGTGGTGCCATGTTTCTTCAGTTTGATCAGCTTGGCAATTCCTTGGAGGTTCTTGCCAAGTCCCTTTCCAGGCTCATATCCTCTCCAGTTCAATATGCTTTCAATTTTGTTGTCCCACCATTTGTCTTTGTCAACGGCGTTGACTCGCTCGATGTGGTGATAGGTTTCCCCGCCTATCTTTATCCTTCCTCCAATCGCTGGGATGGTTTGGCGACTATATATGGGATTGCTACCGTCGCCGTGAATAATCTCTTCTTGGTGGTTCCACTCAAATTTCACCACCTGATGCTGACGCTATGGCCCCAGCAGCATGAATCCACGGCCGTCCCAACAGCAAGTTGTAAGATGCCGGAACATCTATAACCTGAAAATCAACGTCAAACCAAGTAGGCCCCATTTGCAAACACAAGCTAATTTCCCCAATGGTGGATCTTTGGGAACCATCGAAAGCTTTGACTTTGATGGCCCCATCCTTGATATCATGCATACCCCTTCCCATTGTTCTGAGTGTTACCAACAGACAAATATTGAGATTGGACCCTCCATCAATCAGGACCCTAGTGATAAAATGATCTTCGTATTGCACGGTGATGTGCAACGCTTTGTTGTGACTCAACCCTTCTGGTGGAAGCTTATCTTCATGAAAAGTGATATTGTGACTTTCCAATACCTGCCCTACCATGTTTTCCATTTCTCCTCTGGTGATGTTGCTTGGTACATATACCTCACTCAGCACCTTCAACAAGGCATTCTTATGTACGTCGGAACTTTGCAGCAAAGCTAGGATAAAAATTTGTGCCGGTGTTTTGTTCAGCTGATCAATGAATGAGTATTCCTTGGCTTGTATCTTTCTCTAAAGATCATAAGGCCCGGTTTCAGTGATGGTCTGCCGACCAGAGGCCTGCTTACTCGACTCAACTAAATGCTCCGGAGTATAAACCCTGTCGGTTCTTGTCATACCCTATGCTGCAACTGTTTCCCCGAACTTAGCTTTCCCTTTCCTTCTCGCCTCGGTTGTGTAATCCCAAGGTATGGCATTTGTATGGAACGGTGTTACGACTGACATTGTTACTGGGATGGGCACCTTTACTCCGAACGGAGCATGTATTTTGGAGGGTAAAACCGCAACTTCAAACGATGTGAGTGCGTTTGCTGGAGAACCAAACTCGACCTCAATTGGTGTTGGCGTCTTTGTGGGGGTGGTGCTTCAAACTCAAATGGTACAGACATGTTTACCTCGATATCCCCAGAAGGCTAAGTCTGGACTACAATGGGATTGAGGGTAACTATTGGCTTCTTTGGTTCGTCACCTTCTATGATTAAACCGATCGATCCTTTGGGATCCTAATCATCCTCTATTTCAATCGTGTGAACACCTCCACCCTTATGGTCTGGCAGAGGGTTGTTGCGGATGTTCGGAATAGGCTCCTTTTCTACAATGATCTTGTTATCTATCAAAGTCTGGATCTTGTCTTTTAAAGGGTGGCATTCATCAATGGTATGCCCTTTCATGCCGGAATGGTATGCACATGATTTATTTGGATTGACCCATTGAGAAGGGTTTTCAGGGGTTATAGTAGGGATAGGGGTGACATAACCAGCGTCTTTGAGCCTTTCGTATGACTGGTCAATAGGTTCAGCAATGGTGGTGTACTGTTTGGGGGTCTGCAGTCAAAAATTGGTCGAGGTCTAGGAAAGTTTTGGTGTGTGGGAGGTGATTGATAGTGGGATAGCTGAGCATTGTAGGCTTGGTAGACATGTGCGGGTTGGGAATATCTGGGTGAAGTAGGTTGATATGTGGGAGGTGGGGGTGATTGGTAAGTAGGTGGTGGAGTTTGGTAAAAGGGTGAGAGTGCTTGGTAATTCGGGGTAGGCTGATATATGAGTGGAGGTATCAGATAGGCTTGGTATTTGATAAGGGATTTGTCTCTTTGTGAAACCATCACGGCACCTACGTCCTTTTCTTGGACGTACCACCAGATTGTAAAGCCTTATTGGTAGCTTGCAAAGCTTCAAAGTTTGTAAACATACCACTTTGATGACTTCCTCGATCCTTTCCCCTAGCTTTATGATGTCGGAAAATTGTTGGTCCTCAATCAACATCAGCTTTTCATAGTACTACGGATCTTGAGCCCGGACGAAAAACTTGTTCATTTGTTCTTCTTCTAAAGCAGGTCTGACCTTAGCAGCTTCTGATCTTCAGCGAGTGGCATACTCGCAAATGTTTCCGTGGGCTTCTTCTTTAAGTTCTGAATATAGAACACATCTGGTGCATTTTCTGTGTTGAACCTGAACCTGTCCATAAAGTCGGACGCCATACTCACGCAGTTCGACCATTTCTTCGGGTCTTGGCTAATGTACCAAGATAGAGCATCTCCCTTCAGACTTCTCATGACAAGCTTCATGCGAATCCTTTCGTCCTTCCCTGCTCCGACCAGCTTGTCGCAGTATGTTCTCAAGTGGACTCTCGAATCCCCTGTACCATCAAACATCTTGAACTTAGGAGGTTTGTACCCCTCAGGCAGTTCGACATCCTGTTGTATGCAAAGATCTTCGTAGTTCAACCCTTCAATCCCCTTACTTCCTTTGACACCCTGAATTCGACTAGTCAATTTCTTGAGTTCTGCAGCCAGGTTCCTGATGAGTGAGTCTTTATCATCAGACTCAGGTTTGCTTGAGATAGGTTGGGTGGAGTGTGGCATGGTTTCCACATAGATGGGGGTGTTATGGTGGAAATGGTCATTTGTGGAATTCAGAGGTTCTGGATGTGTGGCATGTATTGTAGTGGTGGTAAGGAGTGAGTGGTTTTGTGGTTTTGGGATATTTTGTGGAGGTGTGGGGTTCTGAGCATTTGGAAAATTGATATCCGGAGTGGAAAGGGAAAATGACAAGTTTGCCAGATTCCGGACCTGATCAAGTTCCTCCTGAAATTTCAACAGTTTCTGCTCGAGTTGGGACACACTTTCTTTGGAGACCTGAGCACCATGAGTAACCTCTACCCGTTTAGTTGAATTTTCCTTTCTGGTGTTGTTCAAATCTTCCATCTTTCCTTTGTTCCTGCTTTTGATAGGACTAGGAGGAGGAGTGGGTGGAGGGCCCTTTGATCTTGTGGAATATGATGGCGATGCCAGAGTGCACGAACTAACCTTTGGGGAGGGGAGTAAAAACAAAGTAAAAACAAAAAAGTAACAAGTAAGTGAGGATTATAAGAAAGTGTTGCGATATTTAAACACATAGTGCAAGAATGTAAATCGCATCCTAATTTGGGAGCCTCATTGTGCCCGAGGTAGGCCTAGAAACAAATTGATTTGGAGAACTTAGAATGCTAAATGCCTCATTTTATTGATAAAAAGTAGACGAATCCCAAAACGACACTAAATAACAAGGAATAAAATGTCACTAGTGGCCATTGGCCTTATTACATTTCATAAAGTAAAAGAAAACTCCTATCTATTTGGTCCCAGAAGGATCTTCCTCAGGTTGAATGCTCTCGTTGATCATATCCTCCAGTTCGTGTAGGTTCACCAATAGAAATGCCTTTGCCATATGTTCTCCTTCGTTTCCTTCAGCGTTCTGGCAGTCAGTGACTCTCTTCCTCACTTTCCCTTCCAATTCCAGTAGACTGTACTCCTTATATTCCAACTTTTCGCTAGCTTTGGCGGCCCTCTCTTTCCACTGGTTGATTTGGTCATTTGATGGAAGACTCCTCTACCAGTCTAGCAAGAGGTGAGGGAATGGTAACCGTACCGAAGTTGGGGACCTCATTCTTCATTTTATGCAAAACAAAAGGGTTAAGACCCTACCCCCATCAGACTTGACTATTTAAATATCAATAATTGGCATAAATGCATTTAGTTCTCCAAATAAATGCACAAAACATGATAATGTCCGTTTGGGTTTTTTGGAAACCCAGTGGACTTTGGATAAGGCTATCTTAAAGAGTCATTATGCGGACAACATAACTGACTCGACTAGGTTTGACCATGATGCATGCACAATTAAACAGAGTAAGGTTTCTATGGGGGTTTTAGACTGGTACCCTTGAGCGGACAACTCAATAGGGAAAGGCACGGAACCGCCGACTACACCGTTGATTGACTGGTTTTATCGCAAATACGCCTTTGCCGGATTTAAAAGGTGATAATATCGGAAGAGCGCAACCACTCATTATAAGCATTGCTATGGTATTTGTTTGGCACATGTGGAATATGATGTTGAAAATATGCTTATGCAATTATTAAAACAAGTTGTCACATATTTGTACGTTCATAAAGTAATAATTACAATAATTTAAAACGGTAATAAAGGAGTGTAGTAAAGAAAAGCAGTAAAGAAATAAGGGAAAGAAACAATAGACACATCAGTTTTTGTAGTAGGAGAGGAAATTAAATGCATAAAGGTGTCAAACAAATAAAGGCATATAAGAAATGTAAAGTCACAGTGATAGCTTGAAATGGTAAAAGCCTAAAAGAAGTCCCCAGCAGAGTCGCCACGTTGTCGCGCCCCTTTTTTCTCGTGAAAATCGGGTTTGTGACATATGGGAGGACAACTCGTTCCCTTTCGGGAATTGGGTTTGAATTGAAGAGTCGCCACCTAATGATTAAAGTGCATTTGGACACTAGGAGAGGTTTGTTTTGAGTAACCAGAGATTGGGTAAGGGCATGAAATTATCCCAAGGGGAAGGTGTTAGGCACCCCTCAGGATCTACTAGTGTGGTTCCCGGCCAAACTATTGTTGTGACTTAAGTGCAAATAACATATAGGAAAATAAATGCTTCAAATAAGACGGGATTTTCACGTAATGGTTACAAATGAACAAAAGTAAGAAAAAGGAACTAAAAGAGTTGATTTTCTTAAAAGAAATGGTTAAAAAAAGGTTTAAAAAGAAACAAAGAAAACAGAGGAAAGGGGGGGTCCTAGGTTTATTAATAATATGGATCACCCCACACAACATTCGGTAATCACTCCTCAGTGAGGGGCTACATATCTATATCTACCCTTCCCACCCCGTTAAGGTATTAAAGCGCAGATCGGTCTCGTTTACTTATTGCATACTATTACCCGCCCCAATCCTATCAGCCCCAGAGGTACTTGGGACTACTATTCCTAAAAGGGAGGAGAAGTCGGGTTTATTTGTGGTTTCAAAGGTAAAAATACTAAGGCGACAAGCAAAAACATATATATAGCAAGTATGGGGAAACACATAAACAAATAAGGCTAAAACAGACCTCCTTGAATAAAAAAAAATCGTATAGTTTAGCATGTCTTACACGTACTGATTGGGGTCTGATTAAACTTAAAAGTTAGGGCAGACTGATTTATTGCATATTTCAGATAAGAAGCCCGAATCAGGCCTGCCTAGTGGTTGTAGTTATAAAATCTGATTCAGTTCATAAACTGTCCTATGGCTTGCCTAAGTGATAGACGGAACCTATAGGCATGATATCTACTGATTTCAGAAAAAGAAGAGGTATACTGATTTTAGAAAAGGTTGTCAGTCATTCAGGAAAGACGAGTTTTGACATAAGATCATAAATTCTGCAGACATTAGACATTGTTGTTACTGGTTTTAGACTTATAAGCGAGTGAAACATTTCAGACTTGGTTGATAGTTCCTATAGGCATGCTTTCTATGCGTTGCTGATTTTTTTAAAACCTTTTGGACATAATAAGAATGCAGAATCTTATAGGCAAGTTATCTACCCCTTTTTACATGCATGGTTACCTCCTTTTCACTAACCATCCCCAAAAGTTATTACAAGTTATTACAGTCCAAATAAAATAAAGAAAAATACATCAGAAATTGAAAACTACAATCAAGGAGAGCCTAATTCAGACTTCCTGTCTGAAATATGAAGTAAACCAACTCTAAAGATCATGTTTCAAAGCCTTTCTCCCATTTGGGTGTGTTAGAGTTCCCTAAGAGTTTCATAAGAACTCCGGGCAGTGCTTACACCCAAATGTATCACCATATTAAGCCAAAGTACAGTGTGGAAGGGCCAACCCTCAGGTGTCCAAGTTTAGAGGGAACTCAAGGTCCTAAGGCAAGGCTCACAAGAGGGGGGAAAAACTTAGGAACTAAGAGAGAGTGTAAGTGCAGAATTGGAAAAGGAAACAACACATATGGGGATATAGGTAATGGGGAGTTTCAAGAGGTAAAAAGCAGGCTAGTGGGCATAACCCAACAATGGGAGATGCTGGCACACCCATAGGCCTACTGGAACACATTGTTTAGAGGTTAGGATCCCCTAAGGGATCAAGTTCAATCCATAGACAATAACTTGTATATTGCCATGTCTTAAACTATAACTCAAAGCACATAAAGGGAAATAGGGAATAGGAATTCATAGCAGAAACAAGCAAAAGGGAATCAACATGCTAGTTGAAGTATTTAACTCTGCAGAAGTAGTAAAGTAGGCATAGATGCAGAAAGTTGTAAGTATACACATTGTGGGGATGCTAAAATTTGAAACTAAGACATACCAGTTTAAAAGAAACAAGTAGAGAAAAATGCAGTAGTCTGGTAAAACCTCAGTGCATATAAGAATAGAGAGTTCTATTATGTGAGTAAGAGTTCGGAAGAGATTGTGAGTTGTGTCGTCTGCCATGTGTTTGTGAAAAGGGTCGTTCCATTTATAGTGTAAAAACAAAGTAGAAATAAGGTAAGAAATAATTGAAGAGCAGATTGTCAATCAATTACACAAGACTCCCTTTAGTTAAGGGATTCAGATTCAAATGGGTATAAACCAATTAAGGAAAGAAATTAATCAAACACTTTGTGCAAAGTAGGCAATTAGGGGTGAGTACATAAAAGTTATTTAATGACAGGGTTTTTGAAATACACGGTTTGTACAAATAAGGTAAGCAAATCAATTAACAAACAGAAAATCAAAAGAGTCTGAGATTTTGCATAAATGAACCGAGTCAGAAGATGGGAAAGGTTTTTAACTTAAGGGAAATCATCAAACAATGGAAAGGGAATCAATTAGACCCATATTCAGAGGGAAGTAGGAAGTAATCACAATTTCAAAAGCTATTTTAAAGGGAAGTCTATCATATATAAGGAGCATACGAACATGTTACGCATGAAGGAAGACTGTAGTGTCATTGTAAAGTCAGTAGAAAATCCAGTATAGAAAAGTCTAGCAAAAGGTCAGCATAATATGAAAGCAAGGAATGGGTCTGAAAGAGTTAGGGGTTTTGAAATAAACCCTAAGTTCAATCAAATCACATAATCAGCTTGGCGGAACCCCCAAATTCTAGGGTTTCCACATTGAATCAAGTACATAGATGAGAAGGCAAGTAGTTGAAACAGGCTCAGAGGTTTCAGAGTTGAAACCTCTTGCATGCTTCTTTCATCAACAGAAACTCATGAGAAAAACATGATAGCAAAGTAACATACGGAACACAGTAGAAGCACTCAAAAGAAAAACACTGATAGGAACAGTAAAAGAAACAGGCTTAAGAGATTTTTCAGAAGAAACTTAAACAGGGCTTAATAGAAGGAAAATAAGGAAAGTTAAGAACTTAGCAGGAAAATACAGTAGGAGAAACATGCTGGAACATAGTAGAAGACAAAAAATATAAGAACACAATAGAAAAGCATATGAGAGCATAGTATGGAAAACATGGTAGAAGAACATACAAGCATGAAATATATAAAAATCAGTAAAAGAACATACAAGAATGGAGTGTAAAAACTCAGTAGAAGAACCTACAAGGTAGAAGTAAACATAAGAACACGGTAGAGGAAAATAAACACAAAAGACAAAGGAGAGAAAGTCAGATAAACACTTAAACATTTTCAGAAAACCCTAGATCGGAAACGAAGCGGTTTTAAAAGTAATTTATAAAAGAACAGTTAGGGAAATTGTTTGAAAACTCAAGGAGAGCACAGATACACAACGGATCTAACGAAATAGGAGAAAACCTCAAAGGGTTAGGGTTTCAAAAGAACCCTAGAAGTGAGATAGCTTTGATAGGTCACTGATCTGAGTCGGAGAGGTCAGAATCAGGCTCAAACCACCATGGTACGTCGGAGTAAAGCCGGAGATGGCCGTGGAACCTTGAATCGACAGAGATCTGGGTGCAAACCTTCGAGGTCAGGCCTCGAATCTTCAGGTATCAGGCGCGTGGGAGCAAGAGAAAGTGAGTATAAGACTCCCAACGCCTGAGAAGCCATGGATTCCGGTGGGTTTCAAGGTGGAGGTAGTGGTAAGAGGCAGTTAGGGTTTGGGAATGTTCGAGAGAGTTTGAGAGAGTTTGAGAGTTCATAGGCAGATGGTAGGTGAGAAATGAGAAAGTTAGGGTGGTTGTTTGGGTTTAAAAAGATAAGAGTGAATAGGGTAGTTGATCTCAAGGATCAACGGCCAGGATGAGAGGGGTCTGGGTCGGGTAGGATTTAATCGGGTCAGGGGTAGGTTTAAATTAAAATTGGTTTGGGGAATTGAGATTGGGAATTGAGTTCATTTGGGGCTCAAATAAAGCTAAAATTGAAATAAACGGGGCTAACATTTAAATAGTCATTTTCCCTTATTTATTTTACAAAAATAGTAAAATAATTTCTGAAAATAAATTAAAGGTACTAAATTAATTAATAATATGTAAATATTAAATTAAAAATACTGGAATCAAGTTTGTAATTATAAACACAATTAAATCTTTAAATAGGCTAAAATTGCAATTATATGCAATTTAACTTTACAATGCTAAATAAATTTGTAAAAAATGTGCAAAAATTACCTTTGCTATATTTTGGTATAAATATGAGAATTCAATAAAGGAGTTACCAAAAATGATAATTTGGGAAGTAATTATTTGTTGTTTCTGATAAAATAAGGCGATAAATTGATTTAAAAATCTTTTAAAAATTGAAAAATTAATAAAACACTTGGACATGGTTATATATGCATACGTATGCTATTTTGAAAGTATTTTGCATATGAAAAATATATAGGGAAAAAATTAGGTATCAACAGCTATACCCTCGCACCTGCGGCCTCGCAGGTGCGATACAACCTCCGCACCTGCGATCAAGCTTTAACTAGCCAAAACCGCATCTGCGTCCTCCCTTTTGCATTTACGATCTCGCACCTACGGTCCTTAATCCGCAGGTCCGGAAATGACAGAAGCAACAAATCTCAGCTGCACCAAGTCAATTCCAACTCTTCCGTCAACCATCCAAATTCACCACGAGCCCTTAGGACCTCAACCAAAAATACCAACAAGTCACATACCATCATTCAAACTTATTCAAACCTTTGAAACACTACAAACAACATCAAAACACTTAATCACCCTCAGATCCAAGCCTAAGAACCTCCTAACTTCCGAATTCTACAAACGATGCCGAAACCTACCAAATCACCTTCGAATGACATGAAATTTTGCACATACGTCACAAATGACACTGCAGACCTATTCCAATTTCCAGAATTTCACTCCGACCCCGATATCAAAATTTTCACTGCCGACCGAGAAACGCCAAATTTCCAATTTCGCTAATTCAAGCCTAAATCTACCACGGACCCCCGAATCAAATTCCGAATGCGCTTCCAAGTCCAAAATCACCTAACGGAGCTAACCGAACCATCAAAATTCACATCCGAGATCTTTTACACTTAAGTCAATATCCGGTTGACTTTTCCAACTTAAACTTCTAAATAGGAGATTAAGTGTCTCATTCCACACCGAAACCTCTCCAAACCCGAACCAACCAACATAATACGATGAAATATAGCCGAACAACACACAAAGAAGCAAAAATGGGGGAAACGAGGCTATAACTCATGAAACGACCGATCGGGTCGTTACAAGTTAAACAAAAAATAAAAATAAATGAAATTCCAATATTAGAGAACTGAATAGTACATATATAGTAAGTTGATAACTGATAGAAAATTCTAATCTAATAATAAAAATTTCATGCTATTTTCAGTCACGAAACATTGAATGCTAGTAACATCAATAACTAGCATGTATATTCACTAATTATTTCCCTCCCCTTTACAAGACTCAATTGACTAATAATTCAAGTTCCACAGCAATTAATTCTTTGAGGCCCAGGGATATTGGAAGACTTGTTTGCCTTGATTATTAAAATACAATCCATCATTTTTTGCATGCCATTCACATATATTATTCACACATCTCTGAGAATCTCTAGAATTATCAAAGAGAATAAATTGGCCATGTAATCCTAATAAAGCAGAACTCAAGCCACAAGTAGCATTTGCAGATTGCTTAGGGTCATTGAACCCTACTGGAATAGAGTCTCTACTTTTTGCTGGAATTGGAAAAACTTCATTATCAAAACCTTCAATTGTACAATGAGTTGCTAAATCAGCCGTCAATTCATTGTAGATAAATATAGTGAATTGTATAGAATGAACCAATGAACATGAATAATATGTAGTCAAAAGAAGGAGAATTATGGGCAGATGTAGTGGTGAAGAATTCATTTTTTCTCGTTTTTCTTGTTTGATATTTTTGCTAGGATATGGTCTATATGAGCGAAGCTTATATATAATAGTAGTATAAAACATAGGGGTGGGGTGGGAGGGTGGGTGGGTAATTCTAGCATTTGCATGCTAATGCGTAAATATAATTATGCTCCTAAATTTCCAATTATGCAAAGATTAGGATGATTCTGTTAGAAGAATCATTATTTTATACTTCATCCTCATGAATCATTTCCCTGAAGTTAAAATTAAAAATGTTTCCAGAAAAGAAGAAGCACAAATTAAGAAAACAAGGGAGAGAATAGAATTAAGTTAAAATAATAGATCCATTCGCAAATATAGCCGAAGTTCGCTTGATTTATCTACCCAAAAAACTACATATCAGAAGATGTTATCCAAAAAAGGCGAAAAAAAGAGTAATACCACAATAAGGTCATTTTTCTATTTTTTGTGTATGACCAAAATTCTGCCAACAAATCGGGCCAATTAGGAGATTTTGTGAACATTCCATAAAATGAGAAAATGATTTTTGCATTTTTCTTGAATAATTGAGAATAGAGCTATTAAGAGATTCACACGTTAAAATGAAAAACTAGGAAAAATCTTAAATAACATTTACTCCATTATTATTTTCCCATAATAAATTAAGATAATTAAATTTACGGATTTGCATAACTGGAAATTTAAGCATAATTATATTTACATATTAGCATGCAAATGCTAAATTTTAGGAGTGTCAATGGATATTTGAAAACCGACTAAACCGATCGAACCGTACCAAACCGATTTTTAAGTTTCTTTTAGTAAAACTGTAGGTTTTATATAAATCTATAACCGTACCGATAATTAGGGTAGATTTTTTATTTTATGAAAATAAACCGAAAAATACCGAACTGTATCGAATAAATTTACAATGTGAAAAATATATTTATATATTAAGTTTAAAAGTAATAAAACATTAAACTTTTTCTGGGGCCTTTTCATTATGAAATAGTTACAAGCCAACAAGTAATTAAACTCAAAATCCTAATTCCCAAACCTATTATGCTACTCCTATTGATATTAAATTATTTCCAGCATATTCACTAGCAAGACACAAGGTATTATAGAGATTATGAGTAATAAATTATAATGTATTCAATATGGTTTCTTTCATATAATTTAGATTTATCTTTTTAAATATTTAATCTTCTATAAACTTTATTTTTGAATCTCAGCTCAATTAATATCTTTCCACTCATGTGATTTATATTTTCTTTGTATTTGCTTAGTTTCTTTTACGCTGATGTAGCATAGTTGATGGATCTATACTCTAGCTATCTTTTATGTTTTCTTAATTCATCACCTTTACTAATCTGTAAAAATATCTAGAGAATTTTGCTAAGTCCTATAAAAGTACGTATGTTATTGCATTCTACTTTCACTAGTGATTTTTACATGATATTTTAAACAATTACCGAATATTTACCGAAACTTACCGATACCGAAGAGAAATCGACGTAATTGGGATGATTTTGAAAAGTCTAATTTTGATTATACATAATAGAATAACCGAAAAATTAATATGGTACAAATTTTATAAAATAACCGGCCGAACCGAACCATTAACACCCCTACTAGATTTTATAACCATTTTTCAAAAAGTTGCTTGGATCTTGCCTCATGTCTATTTTGCGCGTAGGATGGATAGGGAGAATAGTTCCATTTTGCCTTTGCGGCCGAACTCTCGTGTGTGGTAAAAATAAACGGGCTAGCCAATTTTCGAATTTCTAATTGGAACATAGCCACGATTTTATTGGAACACGAAAAGTTCGAGTATAATATGCTGGATTATGGAGCATGCATATAAACTTCCAGCATTTATGTTAGAACTCTAGCACAGAAAGTTCAGCATAATATGCTGGATTAATGGGGCTCTTACATACAAGGGCGTATCTATGTTGAAGAGCATGTGGCACGTGAACTCATGCTCCTTCCTTTGTACTATATATATGTATGTATGTATGTATGTATGTATGTATGTATGTATGCATATTATACTATTATATTTCTTAAAAATTATTAAAATTTACGTGTGTGCACTCAAGCTCTAATAGTCGTATGACCCAATGATTATCAGTTGCACCTTTACAAATGAAGTTCGAGGTTCAAATCTTAGTTTGTTGTATGTCTAGTGTCTCCTCTTGTGTTTTAATATAATATATTTTTTAGTTATTCAAAATTTTCAAATCTAAAATATTGAAATTTTTGGTCTTCCTTTGTTATCGCAAAATTTTATATAATTAAAAATATCTAGATGATATAACATGGTTCAATGATACCGGTATTTTTTACATGGAGTATAGGCATGTGAGTTATAAATCACTGAAATTGCAAGATTGTTTTTTAAATTTAACCTATATTTTTGAACGATATGGATTCATGGTAAGAACCTAAAGCTTGATCCATTAAATATAAATTTTAGATTGACTTCTTTGTAATAGTGCACCCATCTTTTTGAAATCCTGGATCCGCTTCATCCTACATATAAACTTCCAGCATATTATGTTGGAATTCCCGCACACTACGAAATTCTAGCACATTATTCTGGAATCTCATATATCAAAATTTGAACTCCAGTATATTATTCTGGAATTTTTTCGGATTTAAGGGTATTATTATTTAGATTTTATCTTTATATGAAAATGTGGGCTATTCCAAATCTGGCTATTTATGATTTTCCCATGTGTTGTGCGCGCAAGCCCACTAGTTTGGATATTTCCTCTTAAGATACCTTGTACCCACGAAGCCCTTTCTGATAGGAAACAAGAAATTATTTTAGCCGCTTCACTTGCCAAAAAGATGCTTACTTGAACAA
Source organism: Nicotiana tabacum (assembly GCF_000715075.1). NCBI lineage: Eukaryota > Viridiplantae > Streptophyta > Magnoliopsida > Solanales > Solanaceae > Nicotiana > Nicotiana tabacum. The sequence continues at coordinate 23,079,158 of NC_134086.1, read as the reverse complement.
AAAAGCTAGGATATACTAGGATTTAAATTATATATACTGTATAACGATTTTTTCCTTGTGAAGTGTAGACATGTAATTTTTGACCCTCCTCAAAATTTTATACCTTTTTAGTGCTTAGATGTCAGTTTTATGTCTAATTTGCTATTGTCACGACCCGAAATTCCCACCTTCGGGACCATAATGGCGCCTAACATTTCACTCTCCAGGCAAACCAATGTTAGAATAATTCTTTTAAGAATTTTAAACACTTCAAACATTTTAATCAGAAATGAAACCAAATAAAGTACGAAATAACATAATAACCCAATATTTAATACAACCCAGATCTCGAGTCACAAGTACAAGAGCTTCTAGAGGTTCTACAAATAGAGTTTGAAATAAATACAACTACCTTGAATGAAATAAACAGTAAACAAAGAAAGAGTAAGGGGACTTCAAGGTCTGCGGACGCCAACAAATCTACCTCGAGACTCCAAATAAGATAATCCAAGCTGATGCACCTCATGGATAGCTGGGACCAGTACCAAAATCTGCATAAGAAGGACAAAGTATAGTATGAGTATAACCGACCCAATATACTCCATAAGTGTCGAGCTAACCTCCACGAGGTAGTGACGAGGCTATGACATGACACTCATATATTTAAACCTGGACAAACGAGAATATATGTAAGTTTTGAGCATTTTCACTTCGCTCGGTTGTTTAAGGGCATCATGTCACGACCCCGGTTCACCCTCCATGAACCATCGTGATGACACCTAGTCTCTATGACTAGGTAAGCCTAAACTTGCGGAGGATAACCAAAACTTGCGGAAGTAAAACAATTTCAAAAAAGAAATAAGGCAATAATAGTGTTAAATGTGCCGCTCGGCATACACCATATTTATATAGATCTCAAAACCAATATCTAAATCCAAGACCCAGAAACCCACGAATCATAAGCTAAGAAAAAGGAAATACTACATAGCTCTAGCTCCGGAATTTGTCTAATAAGAACAGAAAGTACAGAAGGGCTAAATACTAAAAGGAAGGAATAGAAAAGGGACTCCTCGGTCTGCAGACGCGGAAGATGTACCTCAAAGTCTCTAAGTAGTCGCCTCCCTCAAGGATGGTAGGCCTAATTAGAAGTACCTGGATCTGCACATTAAAAACATGCGCAGAAGAGGCATGAGTACACCACAGCAGTACTTAATAAGTGCCAATTCTAACCTCGGTGGGTAATGACGAGGAAGGCCCAGGCCCTACTGAGGTTAAACAAATATAAAAATCAACAATATAGGACAAAATAATATAAATAAGTATGGCAGTAAAATAACACAAGATATACAAAACATCAACAATTATACAGAATTCGGTAAACATGGAAAAGAAATGTATCTCAACACCAATAGTAACAATTGGGGATCTCCCAGGATACCGTCCTGTAGTCCCATCTTTACATATCAAATGAATCTCCCGGGATACCGTCCCGTAGTCCATCACATATATGTCCGAAGGATCTCCCACAATCCTGTCCCGTAGTCCAACTCATAGTGCACGGGGATCTACCGGAATCCCGTTCCGTAGTCCCAACTATAAATACCCAGTACTGAGGGAATCTACTAGGTGCATTCCCGTAGTTCCATATAACTGTGCAGGGGATCTACCGGGAATCTAATCCGTAGTCCCAAAGTAATGTGCATGGAGAACTACTGGGAATCTAACCCATAGTCCTAAAGTAAACAGACAAGGGGAAACTACCGGAATCCCACATCAGTAGTGCCAAAATAAGTACACAGAAGCAATAGGTAGATATACAAAAATGGCAAAATTTCATATTAAGGCAATAAGTGATTCTAGCCTATCATGCTGCAAAGAATTCAAGTAAGGCAGGTTGAATCAAATAAAGCAAATTAAGTCACTTAGACATGCTTTCCTAAGCTAACAACAAGCTTAATAGTGCAAGAAAAAGAAATATGAAAGGAAACATATTAGTAATTACTCAAGAAAATCGGATTTCCAACAATTAGCACAATTACGCACTCGTCACCTTACGTATAAAGCATTTCAATTACCAAATATACCAATATTAAGGGAAAGGTCCCCCACATAAGGTTAGAAAAGCCACTTACCTTGAACCTGCTCAAAATCAACCCAACACCACGTCTTTGGCACGAGTACTCGACTTCAAATGACCCAAATCTATTCAATTCAATTGCATAATGTAAATAACACTTCAAGTAACTGATTTTACAATTAAATTCTAAGCTAATACACGAAATTATGTAAAGTTACCAAAATTACCCTTGGGCCCACGTCTCGGAATCGGGTAAAATTAACATTTTCAGAATCCTTATACCCTCACGAGTCTAGCCATACCAAATTATCCAATTCCGATACCATTTGGTCCTTCAAATCATCATTTTATATTTTTGAAAGATTTCACAAGTTTTCTTCCCAAATTCTATCCCAAATCATGAATTAAATAATGAATTTAATGATGGATTCATCTACTCTAGCCAAATCTAAGTTAGAATCACTTACCCCGATGAATTTCTTGAAAAACCTTTGAACAATCGCCAAAATCCGAGCTCTCTAGGTCAAAATATGAAATAAAACCCAAAACTTCATATTAATAGAGTACCCCCCGTATTTTCACTACTGCGGGTCGCACAAACACGAGTGCTGTCCCCACAAAACCAGTGCGGTCCGCACAAAAACGAGTGCTGTCCGCACAGGTTTTAACTGTAATGACATACTTTAGTATTTTGGCCATAACTTTCTCTACAAATATCCAAATTACGATTTCGTTACCTTTCTGGAGACTAGACATGAAGGGATACAACTTTCGATTTTGAATCATACAAAAATTCCTTGTAGATCAAAATATATGAGCTTCCGCAATAGGACCAGTGAAATTTTCCTCACCGTGGACCACACTGCATTTTGTGCGGCTGCACAGCACCCAGTGCGGACGCACTGGATTTTGTGTGGACCGCACTAGTGGGTACCGAGGCCAGCAACTCTTCTGGACCTGCAACAACTATGATTTTCGGCCAAAAACATCCCGGAACCTACCCGGAACTCACCCGAGTCCCCGAGACTTCAAACCAATTGTGCCAACACATCCCATGACATCGTTCAAACTTGTTCAAAACTTCGGAATGCTTACAACAACATTAAATCACCAATTTAAAATAGGATTCAATCCTAAGAACTCCAAGAACTCTTATCTTATGCTTTCGATCTAAAAGTCTATCAAATCTCGTCCGAACGACCTGAAAGTTTTCAAGCACGTCACATTCAACACTACGGAGCTACTCTAATTTTCGGAATTCCATTCCGACCCTTAGATCAAAATCTCACTATCGAACCGGAAACTTCAAAAATTCGACTCTCACCATTTCAGGCCTAAATTAGCTAGGACCTCCAAAACACAATCCGATCACGCTCCTAAGCCCAAAATCAGCCAACGGAGCTAACGAAACCGTCCGATTTCCATTCTGAGGCCGTCTTCACACTGTTCTGACTACAGTCAACTTTCCAACACATAAGCTCTCATTCTGGGACTAAGTGTCCCAAAACTCCCCGTAACTCAAAACCAAACATCCCGGCAAATCAATATAGTAGAAATAAACTCGAGAAAGAAATTAATAGGGGATCGGGGCGTTAATTCTTAAGTCGACCGGCTGGGTCGTCACACATCAGTAGCTTCAGTAACTCCGAAATTTGTCTAATAAGAATAGAAAGTACAGAAGGGCTAAATACTAAAAGGCAGGAATAGAAAGGGACTCCTTGATCTACGGACGCGGCAGATGTACCTCAAAGTCTCTAAGTAGTCGCCTCCCTCAAGGATGGTAGGCCTGAGTAGAAGTACCTGGATCTGCACATGAAAAACATGCGCAGAAGAGGCATGAGTATACCATAGCGGTACTCAGTAAGTGCCAAGCCTAACCTCGGTGCGTAATGACGAGGAAGGTCCGGGCCCTACTGAGGTTAAAAAAATATAAAGATCAACAATATAGGATAAAATAGTATAAATAAGTATGGCAGTAAACTAACACAAGATATACAAAACAGCAACAATTATACAGAATACGGTAAACATGAAAAAAAAATACAGCTCAGAACCAATAGTAACAATTGGGGATCTCCCAGGATACCGTCCTGTAGTCCCATCTTTACATATCAAATGAATCTCCCGGGATACCGTCCCGTAGTCCATCACATATATGTCTGAAGGATCTCCCACAATCCCGTCCCGTAGTCCAACTCATAGTGCGCGGTGATCTACCAGAATCCTGTTCTATAGTCCCAACTATAAATACCCAGTACTGGGGAAATCTACCAGGTGCATTCCCGTAGTTCCATATAACTGTGCAAGGGATCTACCGGGAATCTAATCCGTAGTCCCAAAGTAAATGTGCAGGGAGAACTACTAGGAATCTAACCCGTAGTCCCAAAGTAAACAGACAAGGGGGAGCTACCTGAATCCCACATCCGTAGTCCCAAAATAAATACACAGAAGCAATAGGAAGATATACAGAAATGGCAAAATTTCATATTAAGGCAATAAGTGATTCTAGCCTAGCATGCTGCACAGAATTCAAGTAAGGTAGGTTGAATCAAATAAAGCAAATTAAGTCACTTAGACATGCTTTCTTAAGCTAACAACAAGCTTGATAGTGCAAGAAAAAAGAAATATGAAAGGAAACATATTAGTAATTACTTAAGAAAACCGGATTTCCAACAATTAGCACAAGTACGCACTCGTCACCTTACGTATAAGGCATTTCAATTACCAAATATACCAATATTAAGGGAAAGGTCCCCCACACAAGGTTAGACAAGCCACTTACCTTGAAACTGCTCAAAATCAACCCAACACCACATCTCTGGCACGAGTACTCGACTTCAAATGACCCAAATCTATTCAATTCAATTGCATAATGTAAATAACACTTCAAGTAACTGATTTTACAAGTAAATTCTAAGCTAATACGCGAAATTATGTAAAGTGACCAAAATTCCCCTCGGGCCCACGTCTCAGAATCGGGTAAAATTAACATTTTCAGAATCCTCATACCCTCACGAGTCTAACCATACCAAATTATCCAATTCCGATACCATTTGGTCCTTCAAATCATCATTTTACATTTTTGAAAGATTTCACAAGTTTTTTCCCAAATTCTATACCAAATCACAAATTAAATAATGAATTCAATGATGAATTCATGTACTCTAGCCAAATCTATGTTAGAATCACTTACCCCGATGAATTTCTTGAAAAACCTTTGAAAAATTGCCAAAATCCTAGCTCTCTAGGTCAAAATATGAAATAAAACCTAAAACCTCATATTTATAGAGTACCCCCCGTATTTTCACTAATGCGGGTCGCACAAACACGAGTGCTGTCCCCACAAAACCAATGCGGTCCGCACAAAAACGGGTGCTGTCCGCACAGGTTTTGACTGTAGTGATAGACCATAGTATTTTGGCTATAACTTTTTCTACAAATGTCCAAATTACGATTTCGTTACCTTTTTGGAAACTAGACACGAAGGTCTACATCTTTAGTTTTTGAATCATCCCAAAATTCCTTGTAGATCAAAATATATGAGCTTCCGCAATAGGACCAGTGAAATTTTCCTCATCGCGGACCACACTGCATTTTGTGCGGCCGTACAGCCCCCATTGCGGACACACTGGATTTTGTGTGGACTGCACTGGTGGGTACCGAGGCCTGCAACTCTTCTGGACCTACAACAACTATAATTTTCGGCCTAAAACATCCCCAAACCTAACCGGAACTCACCCAAGTCCCCGAGACTTCAAACCAATTGTGCCAACACATCCCATGACATCGTTCAAACTTGTTCAAAACTTCGGAACGCTTATAACAACAGCAAATCACCAATTTATAATAGGATTCAAGCCTAAGAACTCTAAGTACTCTTAACTTATGCTTTCGATCTAAAAGTCTATCAAATCTCGTCCGAACAACCTGAAATTTTTCAAGCATATCACATTCAACACTACGGAGCTACTCCAATTTTCGGAATTCCGTTCCGACCCTTAGATCAAAATCTCGCTATCGAACCGAAAACTTCAAAAATTAGACTCTCACCATTTCAGGCCTAAATTAGCTAGGACCTCCAAAACACAATCCGATCACGCTCCTAAGCCCAAAATCACCCAACGGAGCTAACGGAACCGTTAGCTTTCCATTCTGAGGCCGTCTTCACACTGTTCTGACTACGGTCAACTTTCCAACACATAAGCTCTCATTTTGGGACTAAGTATCCCAAAACTCCCCGTAACTCAAAACCAAACATCCCGGCAAATCAATATTGCAGAAATAAACTCGAGAAAGTAATTAATAGGGGATCGGGGCATTAATTCTTAAGTCGACCGCCCGGGTCGTCATACATCAGTAGCTTCGTATGATATTTATGACCTATGTGAATAATCGGTTTTGGTTTTCAGGTTATTCAGAATTGGTTTAGAAGAATGATTCTCAACTAGAAGCTTCGAATAAGAAAGGTTTGACCAAGTTTGACTTTTTAGTATTTGACCTCAGATTAGATTTATGATGGTTTCGTTAGCTCCATTCTGTTATTTTGGACTTAAGAGCGCGTCTAGATTGTGATTTGGAGGTCCGTTGTGGAATTTGGCTTGAAATGGCAAAAATTGGATTTTTGGAAAGTATGACCGGGAGTGGACTTTTTGATATCGGGGTCGGTTTCTATTTTCAAAATTTAGAGTAGGTCCGTAATATCAAATATGACTTGTTTGCAAAAATTGAGGTTAACCGGACGTGATTTGATAGGTTTCGACATCAGTTGTAGAAGTTGAAGTTTCAAAGTCCACTAATTTAGAATTGAGGTGGGATTCGTCGTTTTGATGTTGTTATGTGTGTTTTGAGGACTCAAGTAGGTTCATGTTATGTTATTGGACTTGTTGGTATGTTTGTATGGGGTCCGGATGAGGGGGAAGGGGGTCTCGGATTGATTTCGGAGAAATTTTGAAATTTTTGCTAAAGTGTATTATTGCTGGTCCTGGTGTTTCCGCATTTGCGAAAGTATGGGCATAGATGAGGGTTCGCAGATGTGGATAATTGGTCGCAGAAGCGCAAGAAGTCTTAGCTGAAGGTCATCACAGATGCAGAGGAAAGTCGCACCTGTGAGTGCTTAGGAGCGAAAATTGTTCCGCATGTGCGAGGGGTCGGCTGGTGAGTGTGGTCGCAGAAGCAAAGCTTTGACCGCAGATGTGGTGGTCGCAAATGCGATAATTTGACCGCAAATGCGAAAGTGCTAGGTAGAATGATAAATACATGGGTTCACGATTTTGGCTTCATTTTAACATTTCCAAGATCAGATTGAGGCGATTTGTGGAGAAAAGTTCATCACAAGGATTGGGGTAAGTGTTCTCTACTCAGTTTTAATTATATTTCATGAATCTATCTTCATTTTTGGCAATTGGTTGGTGATTTCTAAAGAGGAAATTGGGGGTTTTGCCCTAAAGTTTTGTCACGACCCAAACTGATGGGTCGTGGCAGGCACTCGGTGCCTTACTCAACAAAGTACCAACGTTACATATCTTTCTTGTCGTACTTTCATTGGCAATGGACCAATAAAAACTTATACATGTGACATACGGGCCTATAAGGCCAAAATGATCACTCGTATACTAAACATAAGGCGACAAGACCATACAATCTTTCATATACACAACATATGTCTACAAGCCTCTAAGAGTACATAAATATCATAAAGGTCGGGACAGAGCGCCGCCATACCAATCAATGCATGTACTAATTATACTGACCAAATAAGCAACTCCGGAGCAAATGGAGTGCACCAACACCTTCTGCTGAGCCGATAGACTACTTGGAGGACTCTCATCCTGTCTATCGGGACCTGCCGGCATGAAACACAGCATCCCCAGGCAAAAGGGACGTCAGTAAAAATAATGTACCGAGTATGTAAGGAATGAAAATCAGTAAATAATAAACATGAGAGAAACATGGAGTAAAAGACTCGACTTGTAAGTTAGAATAGCTCTGTTATTTAAAATGTCATGCATATGCGTATAAATATCATACCATGCATAGGTATATGTGCACATAACATCATCAAGCCTCTGAGGGTATCCCATCATATCATCTCAGCCACTATGGGCAAATCATCAATGTATACTAGCTGATCAGGTGGTGGTGCATATATAACGCCGTAACCTTTCCCATATCCCATATACATATATATACATATATAAACGTATATAACGCCATCTGGTCATGGGTCAATGTACATGAATAAATGAATGCAATGCATGAGAAGTACGTCAATAAAATCTCTCGGAATGTCATAAGACCATTATGCCTTTGATTAATATCATGAAATAAACTTTATCAACTTATGTATTTTTTGAGACCCATGAACAGATGATAGAATAATAAGACATATGTAAAAATCAAGAACATAGGAAACTCTAGTATTTCTATGAATAGAGTCATTTATGGAAGTTGTGCATTTGCTCGTTTCGTTTGTTTCGTATGGATAACGCCAAAAAGAAAGAAGGGATAGCCTTAACATACCTGGACCGATTCTCTTGATAATTCCTCTACGACACATCTTTTGCGACTAAACACATAACGGCGGATCGAAATAGGAAAAATTGGTATGATGTTCTTAAGAAAGATTGTACCGTACTCTCTTAGAATTGCATATGCCGTTGCAATTATATTATATGGTCTTGTATGAATTTTCAATTCCCCTCCTTTTTCTTTCTTGTAAACCCTTTATATAACTCCCCCAAATGAATTATGATATGAATTGAAGTAAAGTTACAGATGACTAATATAAACTTCACTTTCTACATGTTTTCCATGTGCATATATGAATTGTCACCAAAGGATGACTAAGAAATTTTGTCCATGTGTCATCTAATTTAGTTGCCTAAAATCAAGAGTCACCATTAGATATTTTTCCACTTATTGCCATGTGTGGGGTGATGTGCCCACCTAATAATTATTTACAATTTCTTAATTACATTGTTAATGCCCCACTAATCCAATATTACTCAATTATTCACATAATTAAGAATTATCACAAATTAATTGAAATACTACTCATTTTTAACATACCTTATACACTTTACTATCATGGTCATGTGGTACCTAGTATGGCACTAGTCCATAAATATCAGGTATTATAGTTTGGACCAAATTTTATCCCCAAATTGTCAAACTTCGACGAAATTCATTTTCTTCGAATTGCTTACCCTCCCATCTTCACGAATTTACTTATAACTTATTTGAAATAGCATAATACTTATAATCCCAAATAATCTCATTCATGAGCTTACATCTATTAGCTTACGCCGAAACTTTAACGTATGAAAATACAAGATGTAACATCTCATTTTTGAGCTTATATCAATTTACTTATGACGTACTTTCACGTACGAAAACATAGGGTGTAACATGTTTCATAATATGAATTTTTGAGTTTTGAACATCGAATTTGAGTCGGAATTGAGTGAAACTAGTATGGTTAGACTCGTAATTGAATGAGTTGTCGAATTTTGTGAGTTTTGTCGGATTCCGAGGGTGTGGGCTCGGGTGTGATTTTTGGCTGGATTTGGGATTTGACTTAGAATTCGATCTTTATCACTTGTAATTGTTTCCTTGGGTTTTATCTGATGTATTTAAGTTGATTTTGGCTAGTTTTTAGCTGTTCGGAGGTCGCTACGCATGTGATGGCATTCTTGGAGTATCGCTTGGCCTGCTCGGACTTGGAATTGGCTTGTTTAAGATAAGTAACTCTTCTAAACTCAGTGATGATGGTATGAAACCCCGAATTACGTGCTATGTGATTGATATTGAGGTGACGCACATGCTAGGTGACGGGCGTGTGGGCGTGCACTCTGTGAATTGTGACTTTGTTGTTTCTAGGGCAATGAATAGTGTCCCTATTTTGTTGATATCTGTGTTTTCACCATATGATAAAGTAAATAAGATGTACATCATGTTAGATATCATGTTTAGGCTTCATACTAATATTGTTGGGACCCATAGTGGTCGTTTCTTGCTGTCGCCTTCTTGATTTCATTGATATTTTGTACTCAGTCGCATTTATGCATTCATATCATATCTCAGTCTCAAATTTTACTTATTGATACATCATATCATTATTCTGGGTCAGTTTTTATGACATTGTGAGCCCGTGGGTGATACTGGAGAGATTGATGACTGAGTGAGGCTGAGAGCGTGATTATGAGTGACAGTTGTAGGATAAGGCTGCATGCTACATCAGTTATATTGATTTATGATAGCGCTTGGGCAGAAAGAGCCCGTCCAGATTCTGTAACACATCTTAGTGAGCGCAATTGATTATATTCAGGGATGGATCATCCCTGGGCAAAGAGATGGATCTTCTCCATAGGGCTGGATTGGCCTTTTTCCTCGGTTGTGATGATTGATGGTTAGTGATGTCTGTGTGTGTGTGTATATATATATATATATATATATATATATATATATATATATATATATATATATATTTCAGGATGGATCTTCCCTGGGCCGTATGAGCCATATACAGTACCGAGTGGTTGAGCATTCGAGAGTATACCTGGAGATGGATCTTCTCCATGGAGCTGGAATGGCCTTTCCTTGGTACTGGGTAACTGATGATCAGTGATGTATATATTCAGGGATGGATCTTCCTTAGGCCATATGAGACACATACAGTACCGAGTGGTTGAGCATTTTAAGTGGAGAGTGTGAGTCCATGTTTCATCTCTGGGATAAATGGCATTGGCATGCATACTTGACATATATGCATAGAGATGCATTCGTCCCCATACTGTACGGTATCATGTCATTCATGATTTCTTTTACACACTTTGATATGTGGCATTAAGAGGTATTTCACACTTGTTATTTGAAAAGAGAATGAAACATCTTATTTATTGTGGAAAAGATTTTTGGGATAAATTACAGTTTTAAACTATCTCGTATATTTCAACGATTTCAGTAAAGGATTTGAGTTTTCACTGATGTTCTTGAAAAGTGGAACCATTTTCGGAAAAACTGTGCAAAAGCTAACATTTTTATCTCGGAGATTATTTCCTTGTTTATATGCCCTACGTTGTTATGAACTGCTGTTGGTTATTGGTGTTGGACCCGCCTTATGATCCAGCTCGTCACTACTTTGAACCTGAGGTTAGGTTTATTACTTTTTGAGTACATGGGGTCGGTTGTACTCATACTACACATCCTGCACATTGCGTGCAGATTCTCGATGTCGATGTTGTTCTTTTTGATAGTTGCTGGATTTGAAGGCGTAACTACGTTCCTGCTGTAGCTGCCTCTTGTTCACGGTATCCTTCGATTATAAAACTCTATTTATGTACTTTTCAAACACAAGATGTATTTTCTTCATATTAGCTTTTATAAATTCTACTCTTAGAAACTCATGATTTGTACTACCAGTCCTCGGGAAAATGTAATAGATCCAGATATTTTCTTTTGTTTAATTGTGTTATTAATGTTATTGGAATTGGATAGTTATTAGTTATCTTATCTAGCAGGTTGGGTTAGGTGCCATTATGACTAGTGGATTTTGAACTGTGACAGAATGGTATCAGAGCTCTAGGTTCATAGGTTCTACAAGTCATGAGCAAGTGTCTAGTAGAGTCTTGCAGATCGGTATGATGACATCCATACCTATCTTCGAGAGGCTACATGGAATTTAGGATATACTTCCCATCTTTATTTACTTATCGTGTGACATTGATTCAGCTTGAAGCCTAATCATTTGAATCCCTTCCACGCATTAGTGTGTGCACTTGAGCACTCGGTATCAGCTGTGCATTGACGGCTTGTGATTCCCTAGCTGAGGTGCGAGATGTGATTTCTGTATGTTGATGATGGGCCAGTCTGGAGGACTTGAGGCTGGATTTTGACTATAGCTTGAGCACTGAGGTATTGATTGCGTAAGCATGTGCTTTTGGATTTATATGTCCGGTAGTGTCCCTATTAGTGGAATTTGTGGCTGGATGTCTACGTGATGAGTATGATGTGACTACGAGATGTGTTCATATGGTTTGAATGTGACAGGAAAGATTTGCTTGAGGGGTAGAAAAAACTATTGGGTTCTTGATTTCCATCTTTATTTGCGTATAGTCTCAAGTTATGGGTGTGTTGACGGATCTTTTCATGTTTTTTAGTTGAGGATTGAAGTAGATTTTCATATCGCAATATGCATTCAGACTCAGGAAGATTAAGTGATTGCGTAATGGTTATGACTGTGGAAGTGTATAAAGAGATCTTAGTTTGAGGCGAAGCAGGTGGGTTATCTCCTACGGGGTATCATGAGGGTTGTGTGATCCCTATGTTGTTTTGTTGCGAGTCCTCTTTTACCAGCAAATTATATGTGTTGCAATTTGAGTTTGGATCCTTATGAGAGTTGGATTGACTGTTACAAGGGTGAATGCGAGAATTGTAGATGATTTGAGATATTAGACGGTTTGGTTGAATATCACTATGGTATTATGGCAGTAATAGAGTATGGGCATTGTGAGCTATTATGTGTTTGATCTATGGCTTTGAGCCAAATGGGGGAGTCTTCTATTAATAAGTCGATTGCACGATTATGTGTTGTATTGGTTTCAATATGAGGTATACTGGTGGATCAGTTATGGCTTACAGAGGTTGAGATCGAGGATGATGCGAGAAAAGAAAATTTTGGATAAGGTTTGTGTTATGCTTTATGGGTATATGACAAAACATTTGATGATTTAGTTGTTACTTGTAAAGGATATATCATGCATGGAGTAGGGAATCACTCGGCTGCTTAGAAGAATGGATTACTTCCTTGGGTGTTGCGGTGCTAATGGGGCACATGTCGTTCGGTCCGTTTGGGCAGTGCTATTGAGATTTGAGTAGAGTGGATGACTCTCGAGGATGGTTCTAACGAATTCAAGATTTATGCATGGCAATTGAGAGTGTTGCAGATTTGTATATGGCTAGAGGCTGAGAGTTACATTGGATGGTGTCGAGACTCATATTATTTCTATATTATTATGGATTCTACATTTAGTATTAGGAAGGTAAGATGAACCACTTTAAATTCACAGAAGGTCTCTTCAGAGTGGGTATCTCGGCTATGGTAATTTTGGGGTGCTTAAGAGAGTATTCAACAGCTTATGAGACTTAGGGCAGTGTGGTTTTATGCTAGGGTCTCGTGTAGTGAGTCTTGGTTGAGGATTGTGGTATAATGGCAAGGAGAAGTATCAATTTGAAGATAATTTAGAAGGAACTCGGAGAAATATGACAACTTGGTAGTAGGTTGGATCAGCATGGTAATGGATATGATCGGTTCTTCGGGTGTTTAAGATGTGGAGGGTTTCTACAGGTGTTTCGTGGCAATGCTCTTGGATTTTTCGTGATCGGTGTGGCTTGGTCAAGTTAGAGAGGTTTAGTTTTGATGGATTAATCATGTGCAAATGGGTTTCAAAGAGATCTCAATAGTTTCTACCACGGTTAGAGATGTATATTCCTACTAAAGAGCATGTGATGTATAGTGATTTTCTCCTGGATAGGATCAAATGGAAAGTTCTTGGCTAATTAAGTATGCAGTTGCTTGTGACTCGGAGTGGATTACGAAGCTATCATATTTTTTGTTTGATGGCATGGTATGTGCGGCGTGTTATGTCGGATTGAGATTTGCATGTGTAAGGTCGCAATTCAATTTTAAAGGGAATGTAATGAGTCATTTCGTATCATGGACCATTTTAGATGACTAGGTAATTTATATTACTATCTGGTATGGCTTGATAAGAGTATACATTTGTGAAGGGGAAATGTGTTTTGATTAATGGGTACTTTATTGGTATTGCGACACTCTCTTGTTTGATCTACCGCTGATGTTCAAATTTTTCTCTATGGCACATAAGAATTATGGAAGTATTCCTCGTGGTATGATCGTGTATTGGAGAAGTGTTTGACATTCAGGTGGTGGAGTTGAGATCAGATTGGGTGATTCGTGTGTTCTATGGATTTGGAGACTAGGAGTTCTCATGAGTAGATTGTTTTGTGGTTGTGTACTGTAAAACGTAGCCAAGGCTAGTCAGAAGATAGTATGTGCTCTGATCTAGTTATTGTGGACTTTCGGAGGGTTATTTATCTATTGTTGGTGATGAGAGTTGATTTGGGGTTCATTGGTAGGACCGATATGGATGTGTGTTCTGCACCGAGTCGGTTGAGGGACGTGGCATTCAGTTGTTGTTGAGATTATTCGTGTTCTGAAACGATCTGTGAGTTACTCTTCTATGCTACGATAAGTTGTGATTCGTTGGTTATATGCACATATGTGCGGTTCTATTTGAGCTTTATATCGGGATTTGAGCTGGATGAGTATTTGCGTATTGCATGATTGATTGCGCGTTGGCTATGTTCTTTCCGGATCATGGTATTGTGTTATTTTCTCTCCATGGTTATGGTAATGTACTTTGGATACTTAATATCGAATTCCGCGTGGTTATTGAATTTGAGCAAGGTAGCTCGAGGTATATAATATGGACCAATGTTTGGATGGGGTCACGCATTGCACTGAAGTTATATTAAGATATGATCCTTTGTGTTGTATTCGTGTGTTTTGGATATACAGTGTGTGCTAGGCTCTTAGCATGGTGTTGTGGTGGTACTTGTTAATCTGGCGGGACAGTCCTCTCGTTTGAGGCATTTTCAGGATTGAGTATAGTTGGAATGTTGCTATTTGGTGCACGAGTTGTGGCTTTAAGCTATATTGATATGTCATGTCACTAGAGTGATTATGTATACGGCGAATCCGGGGGCCTGATTCCCCCATCATAGAATCATCTCGCGGTCGTACCCCTCGAAGCTCGGAGCCGAGGTCAAGATTCATCCTCGAGGCTCGACATATATGTATATATTGGTCCAAAGGATATCATGTTTTGACAGGTACAACAAGCTATGGCAGGAGAGAGGGAAGTTTCCCCAAGGCACGCGGCTTAACCTGACATGGTTGGTCTATCCGGGGCCTATTTTTCAAGATGTCATGTCTAGCTATCTTGTCTCCGTACCTTTACAATTAACACGCTCTATACCATAATGGACTCCCCTCTTATATAAAAGGGATCCCCATCACTTTGTAGACTCGACTGATGTTGCTCCATTTCTCCACAAGTGTAATAATATATCTCTCTCTCTTTCTTTCTAACCTGTTCGTTCTCACTGCCCTGAGGTCGCCTCGATATTCATCGCTTTCTTAATTGTTGTTCATCATATAACATAGTATTGGCCATAAAGAGCCGTGTTTAATTATATCTTCAACTGTTATCCCATCCCTGACCGTCCCCGATAGCTCGAGCTCGACCCCGACGTCGACCCCGAGGTCCTTCATCGATCAGACCTACACCCGGGCAGTACGCCCTACGGTTCAATTACTATCTCGTTTTAGTTAGCTTTCCATCATTAGATTCCATATTATTAGCATCAACTGCTCTAACAACTAGCTCGGGAATAGATCACGTATTTTTAGAATCCCATTTACAAATTTAATTATTGTTACCATTTTCACGATAAATAGTTTGGCGCCCATCGTGGGGCTAAAAATAATTGTGATTATTTTCTTGCTAGATCCATTGCACAAATGCACGTTATTTTTCATGCTTTTTCTCCCCAAAAGACCTCTTTTTTCAGGATAAAGTGCCTAGTTCGACTAGTGAAATGGGAAGTCAAAACCTCTAAGGCGACGGAGAAAAGGGAACAACCGACTTAGAGGCCGGTGTCCACATGATTATTGGGGGAGCCAACATTCCCCGAGGACCTGTGTTCAAATCCACGAGAATGTCCACTACAAAAGAGGGGTTGGCCCGAGAGCGCTTACCTGGAGAAACCCTCATATTCAGCGAGGAGGATCTCGAAGCTATGATGGAACCACACAACGACGCGCTAGTAATCTTGTTTCTCTCAAACAACACCAGAATAAAGCACGTACTCGTGGATCCAGGCAGCTCGGTCAACGTAATCAGGTCAGATGTAGTAGAACAACTAGGACTACTCAATCAAGTTGTTCCCACCCCCTGGGTCCTCCACAGTTTCAACATGATCAGAGAAGAAATGAAGGGAGAGATCATTCTCCCGATCGACACATCTAGCACGACCCAGAACACCGAGTTTCAGATCATCGACAACGATATGAGATACAACGCCCTACTTGGCAGACCTTGGATACACAACATAAGGGAAGTGCCCTCGATCTTGCACCAGGTGATAAGGTTTCCCACCAGGGACGACATCGTGACCATATATGGGGAACAACGGGTAGCAAGGGAAATGTTCGTGGTCCACCCCGAACCTTTGTTTCCCCTGAGGAATCCGACGTGACCAAGTCAATAGTCGAAGAGCTGGAGCAAACTATTTTGATCAAACACCTCCCGAATCGCAAGGTATACCTGGGAATGAGGCTGACCCCCGAACTCAGGGCAGAGTTTATTCAATTCCTTAGTAATAATATCGACTATTTTGCTTGGTCCCATTTAGATATGAAAGTTATTCCACCGGAGATAACCTCCACAGACTCAGCGTTGACCCCAAATTCAAACCCATGAAACAAAAAAGAAGGTCACAGTCTGAGGTAAAGCATGCCTTCATCAAAGAGGAAGTGGCGAAGCTCCTTAAAATCGGATCCATCAGGGAGGTAAAGTATCCCGAATGGCTAGCTAACATAGTGGTAGTACCAAAAAAGGGGAATAAGCTAAGGATGTGCGTAGACTATAAAGACTTTAACAAAGCGTGCCCAAAAGATTCCTTCCCGTTTCCTAATATCGATTGCCTGATCGATGCTACGGCCGGCCACGAGACCCTCACTTTCCTCGATACCTACTCAGGTACAATCAAATCCAGATGAACCCTGAGGATAGGAAAAAGACCTCATTTATCACAAAATACGATACATATTATTATGACGTAATGCCCTTCGGTCTAAAAAATGCCAGAGCAACATACCAACGGCTAGTTAACAAAATGTTCGAACACTAAGTAGGAAAATCAATGGAAGTATATATTAATGATATGCTAGTCAAATCCCTGTGTGCAGAGGACCATTTGACCCATTTGCAGGAAACCTTCGACATCCTCAGAAGCTACAACATGAAGCCCAATCCTAAGAAGTGCGCCTTCGGAGTAGGTTCGGACAAATTCATAGGCTTCATGGTCTTAAACAGGGGGATCGAAATCAACCTCGACAAAATAAAAGCCATTGAAGAGATTACAGTGATAAACAACGTAAAAGCCGTTCAACGGCTGACGGGGCGGATAGCGGCCCTGGGTAGATTCATATCAAGATCGTCGGATAAAAGCCACCATTTCTTCACTCTGCTCAAAAGAAAGAACAACTTCGAATGGACTCCAGAATGCCAACACGCCCTAGAAGAACTGAAACGGTACCTGTCTAGCCCGCCTTTGCTGCACACGCCCAAGGAGGATAAAATGATATACCTATACCTGGTTGTATCTGAGATAGCGGTAAGTGGGGTACTGGTCCAAGAAGAGCAAAGTACACAATTTCTTGTTAATTATGTGAGCCGAACCTTAGGGGACGCCAAAACCCTATATCCCCATCTGCAAAAATTTGCTCTCGCACTGATAAGCGCCCTGCGCAAACTAAAGCCTTACTTTCAGTGCCACCGTATTTGCGTCCTGTCAACTTATCCCCTCTGGAGTATACTACATAAACCTGAGTTATCGGGTCTGTTGGCCAAGTGGGCCGTTGAACTCGGAGGGTATGACATCGAGTATCAACCTCAGACGACTATCAAGTCACAAATCCTGGCGGATTTCGTGTCCGACTTCTCGTTGACCCTCGTGCCCGAGGTAGAAAAGGACCTTTTACTGAAATCAGGCACATCTTCCGGGGTATGGACCGTGTTCAGAGATGGTGCCACAAACGTAAGGGGATCCGGGCTCGGTATAGTCCTAAAGCCTCCAGTCGGTGGCATAATCAGACAATCCATAAAACCATAAAATTGGCTAACAATGAGGCTGAGTATGAGGCTATAATTGCAGGTTTAGAATTGGCCAAAAGTTTGGGAGCCGAGACTGTCGAGGCAAAATGCGATTCTCTCCTCATGGTAAGCCAAGTGAATGGAAGCTACGAAGCCCGAGAAGATATGATGCAAAGGTATTTGGACAAAATCCAAATCGCATTACGTCACTTCTTAGAATGGACCTTAGTCCATGTACCTCGAGAGCAAAATTGCGAGGCCGATGCACTCACGAACCTAGGATCTTTCGCTAAAGAAGAAGACCTGCTCCCCGGGACCGTCGTTTAACTGGTCAAATCTGTGGTCGAGGAAGGTCACGCAGAAATTAATGCCACCAGCCTGACATGGGACTGGAGAAACAAATACATCATTTATTTGAAGGATGGAAAGCTATCTACGGATCCAAAAGAATCGAGGGTCCTGCGAACCAAAGCAGCCAAGTTCTCACTCCATGAAAATGGGGCTCTTTATAGGAGAACTTTTGATGGACCCCTGGTGAT
The DNA here is from genome assembly GCF_000715075.1 of Nicotiana tabacum. Taxonomy (NCBI): domain Eukaryota; kingdom Viridiplantae; phylum Streptophyta; class Magnoliopsida; order Solanales; family Solanaceae; genus Nicotiana; species Nicotiana tabacum. The sequence continues at coordinate 23,060,604 of NC_134086.1, read as the reverse complement.
ATGCTTGGGGCCGAGCGACACGGATTATGTACTCCGGGAGATCCACAAGGACACCTACGGAAATCACTCTGGGGCCGATTCCTTAGTCCGAAAAGTGATAAGAGTGGGCTACTATTGGTACAACATGGAAAAGGATGCCAGGGAATTCGTTCGAAAATGCGACAAGTGTCAGAGGTTCGCTCCCATGATCCACCATCTCAGAGAACAACTGCATTCCATTTTATCACCATGGCCATTCATTAAATGGGGGCTGGACATGGTCGGTCCTTTGCTGACGGCGCCAGGCAAGGCCAGATTCATTTTATTAATGATTGATTATTTCTCAAAATGGGCGGAAGCGCAGGCCGTCGAGAAAATAAGAGAGAAGGAATTCATCAATTTTATATAGGAACACATCGTATGCCAGTTTAGAATCCCGTCCTAAATAACATGCGACAACTAGACGCAATTCATCGGGAGCAAGGTAACACAGTTCCTTAAAGAAAACAAAATCAAGAGAATCCTGTCGATGCCATACCACCCATGTGCAAACGTCCAAGCCATATCTACAAATAAACTATCATTCATAACTTAAAAAAGAAGTTGGAAAGCGCCAAGGGAAAATGGAGAGAAACGCTACCCGAGGTGCTGTGGGCATATCAGACAACTCCAAAATCGAGCACCAGAGAAATGCCTTTCTCTCTATGTATGGCACCGAGGCACTGATACCGGTGGAGGCCAGAGAACCAAGCGCCAGATTCTGACACACTAGTGAGGGGTCAAACAATGAAGCCATGAAAACGGTCCTCGAGCTGCTCGACGAAAGACGGGAAGCCTCGCTGGTTCGGATGGCTGCCTAGAAACAAAAAAATAGAAAGATACTACAACAGAAGAATGAATCTCTGATACTTCGGAATCGGAGAGTTGGTCCTAAGAAAGGTTACCCTCAACACCGAAAACCCTAACGAGGGAAAGCTAGGCCAAAATTGGGAGGGACCATATCGTGTCCTTGGGATAGTCGGCACAGGATCCTATAAGTTTGGTACCATGGAGGGCAAGTAGCTTCCGAGTAATTGGAATATATCGATGCTTAAGCGGTATTACTGCTAACGCGGCCGGATGTGGAACCCCACAAATGTCCTCGAGCAGACATCACACTATTTTCCTTTGACCAGGTTTTTTTTACCCCGGAATGGGTTGTTTCCAGGAAGGTTTTTAATGAGACGACGTATATAAATTTCCCCAGAAGGATTCAAGGAACCTACAGGATTTCTTTTGCAGTCGACCCCGCCCCAGGAAAAAGACGCACAAGGCTGCGATAGGGAACAACGTATTGGTCCAAGCTCGCGAAAACAAAATGGCATGTATTCACAACTTATATCTACGCCAAGCAATAAAAAATATATTTTTAGTGTCTCATTCTCCAAACAAGGAAATCTCAAGTATACCCCCGACAGGGGCCTCTCCACCAAACGCGTCCCGAGATACTCGGAGACTTGGCGTCAGCAATTCAACATTCGCACAAACCCAGGTTTGGGACTCCGGGCTCATAAAGCCCCTACAAGGAAACTCCGAGCTCATGAAATACGGTCTTCACGCTTAAACAAATTTGATGACTCGGAGACTGTCGTTCATCACTAATCGCCTTGCACTGGACAACCTGAAACTGTAAGACTCCTAGCGGGCAGACTCGGCGTAACCAGATCTACTCTACAAAAACTGTAAGACCTCAACAGGAATGACAAACTGTAAGACCTCAATAGGCATGAAAATTCCGAAGTTCAGGCTATACGTCGCATTTGTAAGAATCCCGAAAGGGCATACCCTCGGTGTAGACACCTGAATTGTCACTCGGAATAAAAAATGGCTCTAGCTAAATATATATGACTATGGTCAAAACGATTGATACAACCAAACTAACACGACTCAGGGACGCCTGACCATCGCTAAAAAAAATTGCAGGCCACTAATTCGAATATACTTCGGAAAGAACCGGTTAAAATAGGCTTCCCTCAACAGGCAAAAACGAGCTTCGACCATGTCAGCTCCAAATCACAAAGCCTTTGACCTACTCAGCCTCCGAGCTATGAACCTTCCGAGGTGCTCAAAACATCACCAATAATGACTTGAAACCGAGGTTCTTCCAAAACTAATGACGGGTCAGGCAAAAATCTTTCAAAAGACCTTAACGAGTGGAAAACAAAGCGTACAAAAAGCCCACGGGCAAAAACAGCATAGGAGCCCTTGTCGCCAGCTAAGCAAGCCTCCGGGCCACATATTAAAATGTCTCTACGACCAAACAGCGTAAGAGCCATCATCGCCAGCTAAAAAATTGACAACTTAAACATTAAATTGAGCTCGAATCATAACTCAATTCAGAGACCAGATCCAAAATAGTTAACTATGTAAGTCTTCGGGCCACATATTGAAAGGTCTCAACGACCACGGGTTAATATAAAGTACTTAAGGGTTATATAAAGCTCGAGTCATAACGCGGCTCGGAGACTGGACCCAAAATAGCTAAACTACAATATGCCTAAGGGAACAGCATAAATGCCACCATCATTGAGCCTCCAGGCCACCCACCTGTAAGGTCACTTCGACCCGAAGCATAAGAGGCCATCACCGTCCGCCCATGCAGGTAGGAAGGATCTTGAGGGTCAATCGAAGCTCGAGCCACAACGCGACTCGGAGACTGGACTCAAAATAGCTAAACTACAATATGCCTAAGGGCACGACATAAATGCCACCATTAGTGAGCCCCCGAGGCACCCACCTGTAAGGTCACTTGGACCCGAAACATAAGAGGCCATCGCTGTCCGCCCATGCAGGCAGGAAGGAACTTGAGGGCCAATCGAAGCTCGAATCACAACGCGACTCAGAGAATGGACACAAAATAGTTTAAACAGCAAAATGCCCAAGGGCAAAAGATAAGAGCCATCATCACCCGATCATACGGGCACGGTAAAGCAGAAATCAACAAAGGTCGGGACAAACCTAACCTGGAAACCCAACGCAAAATGGCGGGGCAAAAAGCATGAGATCCCACACGGCGGTTTACATTGGAGGCCGCACCTACCAATCGCACGAAAAACTCCTGAGCCGGCCCAAAAGGGCATCAAGGCTATATCGCAGGTCCAAGGTTATTTTGCCAAATATTGGTGAATCCAAAATAGAAAGAGAAACAGAATCGCAGAATGCTCCGCATACAAATGAAAATGCACTAAACAACAAACAGGGAGATTGATAGGGAAAAACAACAGATCCTAATCTATTTCCAAAACCAACGGCCTTAAAGGTCGCGTCTGGGCAATTACAAATCCCCTGATGGCTTTTTCTCAACAACATCCTCCCTCTCCGGGGATCCACCCCAAATTTTAACCTCGTTTGAGCTGCCTTCCAACACGCCCTCGATGGCCATCCCTCGGGAAGACGGCCAAGCATAACTTACGGTTAGAGGCAAATTCGGCCCATCCCCCTCAAACGCCCTCTCAACGTAGGAATCTGCAACAACCGCTCCTCCCCCATGCCAAGATACAAACGCCTCAGCCTCAACTTTGATGCGGAGCAATGCAACCACTAGCTCAGAATGAAGGCTCTTATACTTGCCGCTATCCTCCCTCGCGCCCTGAAACTGGCACTCAATTAAGAACTCTTTCCATGAGGTTGTCCCTTTCAGAAGACACCTCGCTCACACGCCGACTAAGCGTGGAGATTTCAGTATCCCTGGCCCGAGGCTCTCCTCTCAGCAGGGCGTTTTCCTTCTCAAACTACATAGATCAAGGCATGAAGAGTTTAAAGTGACGAGATTTTACAAGGGCTCAAATGATAGCAAAATCAAAGGGTAGATAACCTGTTCGATGAAAAAAGCTTTCTCGCGCTCAGGATGACTCACCTCATACTGACACTAGGCGAGGGCTTGGTCATAAAGCGCCTCGGCCTGAAACCACATAAGAAAGTTAAGTAGATAAAGGACAGAGCGTCCTGAATCAACAAACAAGGCTAGATGAAGTTACCCTATCACAAAGCCTGCCCATCTCGCCAAAAATAGATGAGGCGTCGACCTTGGAACTACCCTTAAGGATTATCGCCGGCCTCCGGAGTGCGTATCCGCCCTTGACCAGTGCTCCTGCCACGAAAAGCTCCTTGCAAGAATCCTCTTGCATTTCGGAAGATGGAGGAATATCCCCCTTTGGAGACTCAACAATATCCAACGGGCTAACAAGGTTAACCTGGATCTCCGTCATCTGTTCATCCTGAGGCCCGACTCGAGGTCCCTCCAAATTTCCTGTCAAGGGCGTTCCAGTTCGGGGAGAACTCTTACCACCAGTCAGTCCAGGGTCAGTACTCGATACACCATCCATTGCCTCACCACCATGAATCTAAGTCGTGCCAGCACTAGACTCCTGTCCAGAAGCATCTATTCCCATGACTCGAGGATCAATCGGCCCCAAACGCTCTTCATAGCGTATCAAAAAGCTTATTTCTCCCTCACCCTCAGCACGAGGAGTTCTCATCGCCCCGGATACTGAGGATAATGGGTCGACCTTGGAATCCTCCATTCTGATCCTCTTGGGCTCCGGCGGCTCAACCGGTAGGCTCTCTTACCTCTTCCTCTCCTCGTCATGCATCTGAGTGTTCCCTCGAACGGACGACACCTCCCTCACCAGTAGGGTTCCTCCCAGACCTGCATAAATGCAGATGTTAAAATGCACGATACAGAGAAAGCTACTGATATCAAGCTACATTAAAATGCACGGGTGCATCAAGACTCAACACATACCAGGGCCCCCGGCCTCCCACCGGGCTCGGTATAAATCCCGCCATGCTTGATCGATATACGGGCAAATTGAGTGCAAACGACCAACCCAATCCCGAAGGTCCGACACTATGCCGGGGTAGATTTCTTCGGCTAAAAAGACAAGAAAGACAGAGTCAAATATATGAAAAAAAGTTACCAAGCAAGGGTAATGGCACCACGTTTACTTACGCCCAGCGTTCCATTTCTCAGGGAACGACATCTTTTCCGCTGGAATCAGATCAGACGTCCTCACTCGGACAAATCGGCTTAACCACACATCATCCTTGAATTCCTCGGTGGTAGCAAAAAGGGACCTTGAAGCTCAACAGCTAAGCTTGACTAAGCCTCCGCAAAGCAGATGAGGGCTATGCATCCGAATCAAGTGGTTCAGGGTGAAGGGAATTCCTTCTATCATGCTCGAATAATGCCTGATCATATAAACCACATGCCAGAACGAAGGGTAGACTTGACCTAGAGTCACCTGATAACTTCGGCAGAAGTCGAGAATCACGGGGTCAATCAAGAGCGAGGACGGACCCACCGGCCCCAAAGAGAATGGGTATGTATACACACTCAAAAAGCCGGCTTTATGAGCCGTAATATCTTCATCCCAAGAGGGGATCTCCAAGAGCATGGTATATCCTCAGCAACAGTCTGCCTTCACTCTTTTGATGTCCACTATCGAACTAATGTACCGAGTTACAGGCTCGCAGCGCCCTGACTTCAATGAGGGTCTTTCAACCCTTAAATCGGAGGTCATCGCAAAGGGTCCCGAAACACACTCCTCAGCACAAGGTGGGGGGGAGTGGCCACTTCACCTCGAGAGAAAAGCGAAGAGGATGAGCCAGCAGTCTCCTAGGAAGCAGAAGTGGTAATATTTGTCATCCTTGTAAAAATCTGAGGAAAGAAGAAAAAGGGGATTGCGTCCCCGAGAAAGGATGAGAACAAGGAGAAACAGACCTTACTAAGGGTTTTGAGTGCAATATGGAACCCAAAAAGGTAAGAAAAAAGTATTTATAAAAGCATCCTAGGCATATTGAAGGAAGCCATCGTCGCAGTCAATGCCGAAATCTACAGGAACGGTGCATGTAATGCGCCTTAATACCTTGTATCCAGTCGTAAGAGCACCAGAGGAAGCAAGTGTCAAAACCGTTTCTCGTCGCCATCACTCTAAGAAACGCGAAGACTATCTATATACGGTGAATCTGGGGGCCTGATTCCCCCTGCCATAAAACCATCTCGCGGTCGTACCCCTCGAAGCATAGAGCCAAGATCGAGACTCATCCTTGAGGCTCGACATATATGTATAGATCGGTACGCAGGATATCGTGTTCTGACAGGTACAACAAGCTATGACAGGCGAGAGGGAAGTCCCCAAGGCACACAACTTAACCTAATATGGTTGGTCTATCCGGGGGCCTATTTTGCAAGATGTCATGTCTAGCCATCTTGTCTCCATACCTTTACGATTTACACGCTATGTACCATAATGGATTCCCCTCTTATATAAAGGGGATCCCTATTACTTTATAGACTCAACTAACGTTGCCCCATTTCTCCACAAGTGTAATAATATCTCTCTCTCTCTTTCTTTCTAACCTGTTCGTTCTCACTGCCCCGAGGTCGCCTCAATATTCATCGCTTTCTTAATTGTTATTCATCATATAACTTAGTATTGGCCATAAAGAGCCTTGTTTAATTATATCTTCAACTATTATCCCATCCCCGACCGTCCCCGATAGCTTGAGCGCGACCCCGACGTCGACCCCGAGGTCCTTCATCGATCAGACCTACACCCGGGCAGCAGACCCTATGGTTCAGTTACTATCTCGTTTCAGTTAACTTTTCATCATTAGATTTCATATTATTAGCATTAACTGCTCTAACAACTAGCTCGGGAATAGATCACATATTTTTAGAATCCCATTTACAAATTTAATTGTTGTTACCATTTTTACGGTAAATAATTATGTTAGATAGTATGAGGTCATCGTATCTAGAATGGATGCTACTGGATTTGATTGCGGTATATTTGGAAGGATATTGATGCTGATCGGCTTAGAAATTTGTTATAGTTTCTATCGAAGGAGAGGGAGTTCCACAACTTGTTGATCTGGCAAATGATTTTGAGTTTTTGCATGTTTCTTTCATCATTTGGTAGTATATGAAGGCATTAGAACGAGGCTTTGTTTGATAAGAGGTTTATTACTGGTGTTGGGTTGTTCTGAACAGCTAGTGTGATTAGAAATTATTACTATAAGTATTTGAGTTATGTAGTATATTATGTGATTTCATCTTGGGTTATAGCTATGGCTTGATACAACTTGTTCAGACTTATGCAATGTGTAGATGCGGGATTCTGATTTTATAAAAAATTTGTGATATGAAAAATTTTGGTTCTAAAGTTTATGGGCTAGGTTGAATTATGAAATTTTAGTTATGCTATGTTATCAGACCTATATAGGATAGGGTGACGTGGCATCACCCGCGGATATGTGCATGGTAAGGTTACACTACGGTTTTGATGGCTTTTGGAACAACTTTGGGCACGTTTGAGGATGAACGTATGTTTAAGTGGGGGAGAATGTAACGACCCGACCGGTCGTTTTGAGCATTTGCACTTCGCTCAGTTTTTTAACAATATTAGTATCTCCGTATGATTTATTATGACTTATGTATATCGTCGGTTTGGTTTTTAGGTTATTGGAATTGATTTAGAAGAATGATTCTCAGCTAGAAGCTTCAAATTGGAAAGGTTTGACCAAGTTTGACTTTTTAGTATTTCACATCAGATTGGATTTCTGATGGTTCCGTTAACTCCATTGGGTGATTTTGGACTTAGGAGCGCATCCGGGTTGTGATTTAGAAGTCCATAGTGGAATTTTACTTGAAATGGCGAAAGTTGGAATTTTGAAAAGTTTGACCGGGAGTGACTTTTTGATATCGGGATCGGATTCTGATTCCAGAAGTTGAAGCTGGTCCAAAATGTCAAATGTGACTTGTGTGCAAAATTTGAGGTAATCGGACGTGATTTGATGGGTTTCGACATCAGTTGTGAAAGTTGAAGTTTCAAAGTCCAATAATTTTAAATTGAAGTGTGATTCATCGTTTCGATGTATTTATGAGTATTTTGAGGCCTCAAGTAGGTCAGTGTTATGTTATTGGACTTGTTGGTATGTTTGGACGGGGTCCCAGGGGGAGGGAGGGAGGGCGTGTATCGGTTTGATTTTGGAGCATTTTGGAAATTTTGGCTAAAGTGTATTATTGTTGGTTCTGGTGTTTCCGCATTTGCGGAAGTATGGGCGCAGATGCGGATAATTGCTCACAGAAGCTCAAGATGTCTTGGCTGGAGGTCATCGCAGATGTGGAGGAAAGTCGCACCTGCGAGTGCGCATGAGCGGAAATTTTTCCGCAGGTGCGAGGGGTCGGGTGGTGATTGTGGTCGCAGAAGCGAAGTTTTGACCGCAGATGCAACAATTTGACCGCAAATGCGGAAGTGGTGGGCAGAAGTTTGGTTACTTACTGATACGTCATATAATTGTTCCGGGTTAGTTTTATTGACATTGTGATCCCATGGGTGAGACTGGAGAGATTGATGACAGAGTGAGGCTGAGAGCCTAATTATGAGTGACAGTTATGGGATCGGGCTTCATGCCACAGTAATATATTTATTTATGATAGGTCTTGGGCTCAAGGAGCCCTTCCGGATTCTGTAACATACCCCCAGTGAGCGTGGTTGATTATATTCAGGGATGGATCTTCCCTGGGCTTGGAGATGGATCTTCTCCATGGGGCTGGATTAGCCTTTTTCCTCGGTACTGATGACTTATGGTCAGTGACGTGTGTGTGTGTGTGTGTATATATATATATATATATATATATATATATATATATATATATATATATATATATATTGGGGGATCGGGTTGCACGCCGCAACAGACTTGATACAGTACCGAGTGGTTGAGCATTCATGATACTAGGAGATGGATCTTCTCCATGGAGCCGGAATGGCCTTTTCTCGGTACCGGGTGACTGATGATCAGTGATGTATATACTTCGGGATGGATCTTCCCTGGGTCGTATGAGCCATATACAGTACCAAATGGTTGAGCATTTTGAGTGGAGAGTGTGAGTCCATGTTTCATCTCTGGGGTACATGGCATTGGCATGCATAGAGATGCATTTGTCCCCATACTATACGGTACCATGTCATTCATGATTTCGTTTACACACATTGATATATGGCATTGAGATGTATTTCACACTTGTTATTTGGAAAGAGAATGAAACATCTTATTTATTGTGGAAAGGATTTTTGGGATAAATTGCAGTTTTCAAACTATCTCGTATATTTCGATGATTTCGGTAAAGGATTTGAGTTTGCACTGATGTTCTTGAAAAACGAAACCATTTTCGGAAAAAACTGTGCAAAAGATGAACATTTTTATCTTTGAGATTATTGCCTTGTTTATATGCTCTATATTGTTATGAACTGTTGTTGGTTATTGGTGTTGGACTCGGCTTATGATCCAACTCGTCACTACTTTCAACCTGAGGTTATGTTTGTTACTTTTTGAATACATGGGGTCGGTTGTACTCATACTACACTTTCTGCACATTGCGTGCAGATTCCGGATGCCAATGTTTCTGTGTTCGATGGTTGCTGGATTCGAAGGAGTACCTGCGTTCCTACTGTAGTTGCCTCTTGTTCACAGTAGCCTTAGATTATAAAACTCTTTATGTTCTTTTCAAACAGAAGATGTATTTTTTTCATATCAGCTTTTGTAAATTCTACTCTTAGAAGCTCATGATTTGTGCTACCAATCCTTGGAAAAATGTAATAGATCCAAATATTTTCTTTTATTTAATTGTCTTATTAATGTTATTGGAATTGGATAGTTATCGGTGGGCTTATCTAGCGGATTGAGTTAGGTGCCATCACGACTAGTGGATTTTGGGTCGTGACAATATATATACAACATAACAACTAATAAAGATTAAACACATATTAGTGGGAGGTGACATGCTAAAGGGGGTACAAGATACGGTAATTACAACAGGAAAATGACAACATGAAACAGTCCATAAACCTTCAACCAATGAAAATAGATAGACAAAATGAATAAAGACTGCATGACATCACCCTTCGTGCTTTTACTCTCAACCTCACCATGAAACAATAATAATGGCACGACATCACACTTTGTGCTTTTACTCTCAATCTTTCCATAAATTGATGAAAACGGCATGGCACCACCTTTCGTGCTTTTACTCTCAATTTCATCATGAAACGATAAATATGACACGATATCGCTAGTCGTGCTTTAACATTCTCCCTTACTGTAGCAATGAATATATATTTGGGAGATGGAATAAGCAAGAATAAACCTTACGTCAACAACGGTTTCACATTAGTGAACCTCAACTTCCAAAAAAATACTCAATTATCACCAATAGTTCATTAATACGGAAACAACGATCAATTAAGTAATAAACTAGTCTAGATGGATATCGTAATCAAAGAAGGAAATAAATTATAATAAACAAGTCTCACCCGCATGCTTTAACCCAATAACAACGCATAAGTACTCGTCAACTTACATATACGTTGTACCCAACATTTAAACAGGTAGCAAATAGGCAAACAAGTCCTAATCCCTCAAGTTAAGGTTAACCATGACACTTACCTCACTCCGCAATCGACTCAAAATTCAACCACGACTTTGCCTTTCGAACAAGCCTTCGAACCAACCAAATCTCGCAAATTATTAACCAAACGATTCAAAATACGCCTTTGGAACTACCCACAAATGAAAGAGGTTCAATTTAGGTCATTATTGAAAAAGTCAACTCCCGAGTGCGCTTGGTCCAAACCCAAAATTCAGACCAAAACCCGATTACCCATTCACTCCCGAGCCCAGTTAAGTAATTTATTTTGAAATCTGATCTCAACTTGAGGTCTAAATTTTAATTTTTCAAAACTTCCTAATTCTAACCAAATTCCCAATTTGTACTATCAAAATTATCACAACCTTAACTGATGGTCCGTGACGGGCACCTGGTACCTTACTCAACTGAGTATCAGCATAACATATCTTTTCGTATCATGCTATCACAGGTAAATGAGGTGGAAGGGTTGCCGTAGGAAAGCTAGAACAAAACATGTAATACCAACTTATACATAAGACATACAGGCCTATAAGACAAAAATGATCACTCTACACTAAACATAGGCCGATGATGATAGGCTATAATTACGTATTTTAGTCTCTTATTACACTTAAATTTAATACACTTTAATTGAGTTTGAGCTTTAATTGCTAGTGTCTTGCACTAATTGTGTGTTTTATGCCTTGTAGGCGTGATTCCGAGCTATATAGATGTTATGGAATGAATTCAAGTGATTTGGAGCTTTCAAGTCTGAGTAAAAGCCCAAGTAATTAAGCCGGGATCGTATTCGGGGATCAATGGATGATAGAGCAACAAAACAAAGAATCGAGTAGGCATATTGCGCACTGTCTAGTAAAATGCACATAACTTTTTGCTCAGAACTCCATTTGAGCTCCACAATATATGGTTGGAAATATAATTCAAAGGGCTACAACTTTCAAGTTTACATATTTCCAAATTCCAAACAGAACAGGGTGAAAAATGCGGTCGAAACCCCGACCGCGGACCTGAGGCGGGTTGAGGCAGTATACCTGCATATACCGCGTTCGTACCACGGTCGGACCGCGACCGCAGCGTACATACCTGAAACAATTGTCCTTTTTGCGTAGGAGAAGGTATAATTATTTGGGGCCGACCCTACTTGGTATATATACATGGAAAAACGGTATTTTTAAGGGGTTGGACATAATTTAGACCTAGGGAAGCTGAGGTTGGACATAATATAGACCTAGGGAGGCTGAGGTTGGACATAATTTAGACTTAGGGAGGCTGAGGTTGGATAGATTGGAGACACATATTTGACCTAAGGAGGTAGAGACACAATAGGAGCATACGAGTTTTTCCTTCCTCTTCCTATTTTTCACTGTTGGTTATGATTTTTAGTATTGTAGTTTTACATACTATTATGAATAGCTAATTTGTTATCTAGGGTTTTGATGGAATCTTTTGTAGAATAAATTCTTGTTATGTTTTTATATATTTGAGCCGTAGTATTTTTTCTATTTGTTCAACTATATTATTCCTGTGGTTGATTGAAGGGCCCTCAATGAGCTGTGCCTATTTAGTATGTATTACTCGGGAGAGAGTGCATATTTAGGTAGTTATTGAACAACATCACCCCTGATGTATGTGAGGAATCAATAACCATGAGTTTAAAGGTGGGATTACGGATGATGAAACCTTGGGTGAGATCTAAGTGTGCTATAATTATAGCCAGCTAGTGTTACTGGGGAGAGTATGTCTAGTAGATTGTTGTAATTAATTGGGAGAGAATTACAACACGTAGAGAGCTCATGATCGGTAGAGAATACTTAGGCGAAATTATAGAAGACATAGCAGGAAGGATTCCGACAATTGGGAAAATCATAACTCTAGACCTCCTTAATCTTGTCTCTAACCCTTAGTATGTATAGTTGTTAATTTACTATTTTAATTTGTTATTTAATTAGTTAAACACAAGAATATTAATATCTATAAGTTAGGAACTGTTCAAGCTTGTCTTCTTGGTGATAATGAACAGTTGTAGTTAGGCCTTAGTTCTCTGTGGGATTCGACTCCGGACTTGTAAATCAGATTATATTTGCAAGGACCGATTAGTCCTTTTTATAAGGCATAGTTGGGCGTGATCAAATTTTGGCGCCGTTGCTGGGGAAATAACGGTGTAGTTGTAGCTGTATATATTGCTAGGGTTCAAGTTTGAACTTCTATTGTGTTTTTTCTTTTTCTTTTTGTATTTTTCTTATAACTGTTGATTTGAGAAACATGACATCTTAGAATTATGGGAATTTAGGTGTAGATAATTATACTATTGATCTCCATACATATTGTGAAGGAAACCACCCGTGGAAAAATTTTCAAAACGTTCCTGAGAGCGAGTTATGTGCACCAACTCAATCTTATTTGTGTAATGTGTGTGATGTGTGTGGTGGTAAAAATGGTCACTTTTATGGTTGCTCTTATATTTCTTATCCTTCCCCAACCCCTTACTATGATGGTTCTACCTTTTCTTGTGAAGTTAACAGGAATAAAGAACCTGAGGATGCAGACCTAAAGGAGATCAATGATATGTTAAAGTACCTTCTGAAACAAAATAATGAAAAATAATTGCAGATAGAAAGGCAAGAGGCAACTATTCGGAAGTTGGAGGCTTAATTGAATCAAGTGGTTGGAGCTTTTAATGCTCAACAAGCCAATATTAAGGATAGTAGCCAAGAAGAGGATAAATTTGAGGTGTTAATTGGGGAGGTCAGAGTAAAGCATCAACAACCTATCCAACTACAATTTGAGGATGTAAATGTTGAAGAAGTTAGACTAGAGTCAGCAAAAGACATTGAGGATACAAATTTTGTTGACTCTAGTATCATTGATGTTGAGGATGCTGAAAGTCTTGAAGTTCATGTGTGTAAGCGCATTGGTCCTCACTCCAAACATTTTTCTACATTGTTCTTGCATGACAATATGGAAATAGAGTCATCCGAGCCGATTGAGAAGTCAAGGAATGAGGAAAAAGGAACCTACATTCTGGAATTTGTCTTGCCAGAAAGACAGGACTACGTACCTCATCTAAAAGCCAAAAAGTGTAGAATAGTACAATGGTTGCTTGGGCTAATAAGATTTGTTCCTCCACCCTTGGAGTATAGATGAAAACTTGATGCCAAATTGGTGGTTCAATTCATAAGCTCGAGGTGGAGGCAAAAACTGATTCGCGTCGTGCCGCGACGTTAAATTAATCCCTTGTTGGGAGGCAACCCAGCTTTATTGCTTTTATTTATTTATTTATTTATTTATTTTTAACTATATTACTTTTGGAGTGTCAATTTTTTATATTCTAGGAGCATGGAAATCAAAGGTATTGGAAGGATGCAACAGCAAACCAAATGATTGGAACTAAGTGTGAGGTACCCGCACGAAGGACCAAGCTTGGGAGAAGTCTGAGTACCCCGTGAGCTTTTAGTGCTTCGGCTTTTGGCCTACTAGGGAATCTCTTTTACCCTTTTATTAGTTATGGTGTGCATTGGGGACAATGCACAATTTTAAGTGTGGGGTGAAGAGATTGTCTGGGTGACTTTCTATGCTATTTTAGTTGTGTTAGTTTAATTGAATAATTTTTTTTAAAATAGAAAAGATTGGACTTTTCCCGGCGATGGATCTATTAGACAATATTCTTGAGGGATTTAAGTATAAAGAAAAAAATAAAATAAAAAGATTTTCTTTTGTTAGTTAGTGTAGCAATTCCCCCTTGATTTTTCTTTGTGTCGCGGTTCTTTTTTAAGGGTTTTGTTTGAACCGGGTGTAGTTAGTGTTTTGGGGAGTAGGAGCCACTGTGTTGTGTTTTAAATTGAAGCAATATCTCTTAACTTTGTTATGCCTTGAGAATAGTGAGTACTTTGGTTGTGACGCTTAGGCTCAGTTTTTGACTCTTGTATAAGTACCTTAAATTTGCTTAAATGCTTTGACTAGAGTGTCTTGATGTGTGCAATCCTGAGTGAGTTATGTGCCATGTGTGTGTAAGGATTTGTTATATTTTGTGCATTGCATTTGATACCTAGAACTTGCCCTGTGTGTTTGCAAAGCGAAATAGTAGTTTTTTTCAGTCTTGGAAGTGATATAGGCATTTCTTTGTTGAGCCAGATATGTATATTTTACTCACCTAATTGTTATGTATCGTAGTTAACCCCTTTGATCCTGTCATCTTGCTTCTTTGGCAACCACATTACAAGCCTTACCCATTTGTTTGAATTAATCATCTATTTGAACCTTGTAACCTCTCATGAGCACTTGAATTGTTTATGAACTTTGTAAAAGTTATAGTGTGGGGTGGTTGGTTTAGCTTTTGAGTGGAACTAATTAAATAAGGAGAAAGGTGCACTGTTTTGAAAAAGTAAGAGCCACTTGAATTGAAAAAAAACAAAAATAGTTGGATTGTTGTAAAAAAAATTCCTTGATACGTGGTGGCTCTTGATGTAAGTGTGCTTAAAGAAGAATGGGGTAATATACGTTGATGTGAAGGTGGAGTTTTGGTTTGACATAAGTGTTGAGTTTGAATGTTAAAGTATATGTATTAAAGTGCTTAGGGAGGTGTAGTCACTCTTATATCTAAATGTATCCTACCCGTCCCGTAGCCTACATTACAACCAAATAAATTCCTAATAGATCCTAAATTGAATGAGCTCGATTAGTGGAGTAGTACACTATGGGCAAGCTTATGGTGCATCTTTTGTTGCATATGAATGTTATTTCTGAGAGTGAGTGAATTCTTTCTATCTTGAGTTCTTAAGTGTTCTTAAATTTTATTGTGTGGAACTACTCTCTTTTGTTGTGTGCGGGCACATGATTCATGAAGGAAAGGTAATGTCAGTGACCTCTATGTTAGAGTAAGTGGGTAAGTTGTGAATAATGCGTGGTACTTGTGAGTCAAATCTTGAGGTGAATATATTACACTTTTGTGCTTAGTCTATTTTAAATACTCTTGGTGTGATGAGTTAGGAAAATTATTTAAAAAGGCCGTGTCTATAAAAAATTGTAGTTTGATTGCTCGAGGACGAGCAATGGTTTAAGTGTGGGGTGTTGATGATAGGCTATAATTATGTATTTTAGTCTCTTATTACACTAAAATTTACTGCACGTTAATTGAGTTTGAGCTTTAATCGCTAGTGTCTTACACTAATTGTGTGTTTTATGCCTTGTAGAAGTGATTCCGAGCTATATAGATATTATGGAATGAATTCAAGTGATTTGGAGATTTGAAGTCTGAGTAAGAGCCCAAGTAATTAAGCCAGGATCGTATTCAGGGATCAATGGATGATAGATCAACAAAACAAAGAATCGAGTAGGAATATTAAGCACTATCTACTAAAATGAACAAAACGTTTTACTCAGAACTCCATTCGGGCTCCACAATATAAGGTTGGAAATATAATTCAAAGGGCTACAACTTTCATGTTTTACGTTTTTCCAAATTCTAAACGGAACAGGGTGAGAAATGCGGTCAAAATCGCAACTGTGGACCTGAGGCGAGTTTAGGCAGTATACCTGCCATATATCCCTTTTTCGTGTAGGAGAAGGTATAATTGTTTGGGCCCGACCCTACTTGGTATATATACATGAAAAATGGTATTTTTAAGGGGTTGGACATAATTTAGACCTAGGGAGGCTGAGGTTAGACATAATTTAGACCTAGGGAGGCTGAGGTGGTACATAATTTAGACCTAGGGAGGCTGAGGTTGGACAGATTTGAGACACAGATTTGACCTAAGGAAGGCAGAGACACAATAGGAGCAAGGCGGGGAATTCTTCTACGAGTTTTTCCTTCCTCTTCCTATTTTTCATTGTTGGTTATAACTTTTAGTATTGTAGTTTTACATACTATTATGAATAACTAACTTGTTATCTAGGGTTTTGATGAAACCTTTTGTAGAATAATTTCTTGTTATGTTTTTATATAATTGAGCCGTAGTATTTTCTCTATTTGTTCAACTATATTATTCTTATGGTTGATTGAAGAACCCTCAATTAGCTATGCCTATTTAGTATGTATTACTCAGGAGAGAGTGCATATTTAGGTAGTTGTTGAACAACATCACTCCCGACGTATGTAAGGAATCAATAACCAAGGGTTTAAAGGTGGGATTAGGGATAACAAAACCTTGAGTGCTATCTAAGTGAGCTGTAATTATAGCCAGCTAGCGTAACTCAGGAGAGTATGTCTAGTAAATTGTCGTAATTACTCGGGAGAAAATTACAACATGCAGGGAGCTCATGATCGGTAGAGAATATTTAGGCGAAATTATAGAAGACATAGCAGGAAGGATTCCGAAAATTGGAGAAATCATAACTCTAGACCTCCTTAATCCTGTCTCTAACCCTTAGTATCTGTAGTTGTTAATTTACTATTTTAATTTGTTAGTTAATTAGTTAAACACAAGAATCTTAATATCTATAAGTTAGGAACTGTTGAAGCTTGTTTTCTTGGTTATAGTGAACAGCTGTAGCTAGGCCTTAGTTCTCTGTGGGATTAAACCGGATTATATTTGCAACGACCGCTTAGTCCTTTTTATAAGGCATAGTTGGGCGTGATCATCTGACAAGTCCATACAATCTTTTACGTACATGACATATGTCTATAAGCCTCTAAGAGTAGATAAATAACATAAAGGTCTAGACATGGCTTCGCCATACTAAACAATACACGTCCAAATCATACTGACCAAATAAGCAGCTCTGGAGAAAATGGAGCGCACCAACATCTTTCGCTGAGCTAATAGCCTACTTGGAGGACTCTCGATCTGTCTATCGAGACCTGTGGGAATGAAACACAGCATCCCAGGCAAAAGGAACGTCAGTACAAATAATGTACCGAGTATATAAGAAATGAAAATAAGTAAATAATAGACATGAGAGAAACATGGAGTAAAAGACTCGACATGTAAGTCTGAATAGCTCTGTGAATCCTTTAATACTTTAATGTTATGCATATGCATATAAATGCCATACCATGCATGGGTATATGCGTTCATAACGTCATCAAGCCTCTGAGGGCATCTCATCATATGATCTCGGCTACTGTGGGCTAATCATCAACGTGTATATATATATATACACATATATACGCGTATATAACGTCATCTGGTCATGGGTCAATGTAAATGAATGCAATGCATGAGAAGTACGTCAATAAAATGTTTCGGAGTGTCGTAAGATCATTATGCCTCTGAGTAATATCATGAAATAGACTTTATCATCTTACGTATTTTCTAAGACCCATTAACAGACACAAGAATAATAAGACTTATGGGGAATCAAGAATATAAGCATCTGTAGCATTTCTACGAATAGAGTCATTTATGGAAGTTGTGTATTTGTGTCACGACCCTAAAATAGACCCGGCCGTGATGGTGCCTATCGTGAAACTAGGACAGCCTACACAAACCCCCAAACTAACTAAACAGTTATAATAAGTCATTTAAAGTCATTAGTAAGCTAAAAATCCCAAAATATAGGGTAGAATAGAATAGTGCGGAAACAAGCATAGCCCGACATCGGGTGTCACCAGTCATGAGCATCTACGACTCATCTAAGAATAACAAAAGAGAACATAGTCTGATACAAATCTAGTACAAAGTGAAATAAAGATAGGAAGGAGAAGCATTGGGTTATGAACGCTGAGCAGCTACCTAGTCAACTCCGAACAAGCCTGTTGGAAGGCAAATCAGCACTCGCTAGTATGACCCGAGATGCTTGGATATGCACACAGGGTGCAAGGAGTAATGTGAGTACGCTAACTCAGTAAGTAATAAAAGTAAAGGTAGCTGAGCGATAAGAAAACACGTAAAACACAACATAATGCTACAACAAAACAGTATAAATCCAGAACAATGCAGTAGTACAGTAAAAGCTCGTAAAAACACTTTAGATTAGTAAAACCTCTTTAAAAATCTTCCAGTAGTTCAAACGAGTGATGAAAACAGGGAGAAAAGGGATAGAAATATTAATCAGCCCCTCGGGCAAAATAACAATAGAACCAGCCCCTCAGGCTACCTCACAATCACTTGTATCAGCCCCTCGGGCAATATTATGAAACAACAACAGCCCCTCGGGCAATATCACATCTCACACTGGGTACCCACACTCACTGGGGGTGTGCAGACTCCGGAGGGGCTCCTACAACCTAAGCGCTATATCAAGCCATCTCGTGGCATAATCAAACTGGCCCTCGGCCTCATAACAAGCCACTTCGTGGCATAACAAATCAGGCCCTCAGCCTCTAAATCATGAATCAGTAAAACACTATTGCGTAAAATCATGAATTAGTACAACATTGCTGCGTCGCACAGTCCGATCCCATAGTATCCTCACAACACAGGCCCTCAGCCTCACTCAGTCAGAAATCTCTCAAGCCACTCGGGCAATAGTAAAACATGATGCTTAGTCCAAAATATCATTTAAAATATCAAAAACGATTAAATATGGCTGAGTTATGAAAACAGTAGAATACAACATGACTGAGTACAAATATGACGTCAAAACAGTAAAGAATAGTAGTAAAAATGACCTAAGGGTCCAAAACTGTTAGCACGAGGCCCAAATATGGCATTCAACCAATAACATGATAATACTTTCCAAAACACAATGATAGCCAACAGTTTTCAATCAAATACGCGGTTAAACAGTTACACGGGGCAAACTAAGTCACAATCCACAACGGTGCATGATCCCACGCTCGTCATCTAGCGTGTGCGTCACATCAAAGTAGCACAACAATGTGAAATCCGGGGTTTCATACCCTCAGGACATCATTTACAATCATTACTTACCTCTATCCGATCCAAACTCTAGCCCGCGGTGCCTTTGCCCCTCGAATCAGCCTCCAGATGCTCCAAATCTATCAAAAAATAGATTTATACAATCAAAATATGCTGAGGGAACAAAGCTCACTCGAAAAATAACCAATTTACATCAAAAATCCTGAAACTGGCCAAACCCGACCCCCGAGCCCACGTCTCAGATTCTGACAAAAATCACAAAACTAAAATCCTCATACTCTCATGAGTTCATACATATCAAATGCATAAACATCCAACTACAAATGATCCCTCAAATTCTCAAATCTAACTCTCCAATTTTAGGCTTTAGATTCCACAAATTTCATGTTTAATTAGGTAGAAATCACAATAGGATCGAGTATTAAGTCCATAAATCTTACCTCCAAGTGTTTCCCTTTGATTCCCTCTTCAATCCTTCTAAAAAAACTATCGCGAACGCGATGAACACGGACCCCAGACCTTCGCGAACACGGGACCCCCATACGAACGTGAAGGCCATCCTTCCTGACTCACACCACATCCCTTCGCGAACGCGATAGCCCACTCGCGAATGCGAAGGCCAAATGTCTGCAACACCAATAGTAGATTTTCTGCAACTTTTTCAACTTGAATTTGATCTGTACAACCACCCGAAACTCACCCGAGACCCTCAGGACCTCAACCAAACATGACAACATTTCCCATAATCTTATTCAAACTTGTTCCAACCTTCGGAACGCTCAAAAAAATATCAAAACACCAAATTGACATCGGATTCAAACCTAAGAATTCCAAAAACTTCCAAATTCCGCTTTCGATCAAAAAATCTATCAAACCTCGTCCTAATGACCTAAAATTTTTCACACACATCACAAATGACACAACAGACCTACTCCAACTTTCAGAATTCCATTCCGACCCCTATATCAAAATCTCACCTTTCAACCGGAGAACGCCAAAATTCCAATTTCGCCAATTCAAGCCTAAATCTACTTCGGACCTCCAAAACCCATTATGATCATGCTCCTAAATCCTAAATCACCTCCCAAAGCTATCTGAATCATTGAAATTCACATCCGAGCCCTTTTTCACACAAGTCAACATCCAGTTGACTTTTCCAACCTAAGCTTACTCAAAAGAGACTAAGTGTCTCATTCCTTTCCAAAACCTCTTCGAACCTGAACCAACCAACCCAATAACACATAATACAGCTTAACAAGACAATAAGAAGTAGTAATGGGGGAAACAAAACAATAATTCATGAAACGACCGGCTGGGTCGTTATAATTTGCTTGTTTCGTTTATATCGTATGGATCATGCCAAAAGAAAGAAGGGATAGACTTAATATACCTAAGACGATTCTCTTGAGAATCCCTCTAACACACGTCAATTGCGATAACACATAGTGGCAGATTGAAGTAGGAGAAATCCATATGATATCCTTGAGAAAGATTGCAACGTATTCTGTTAAAATTGCAAAATCTCACATTACTATCGCATTAAGGAGTTTCATGTGAATTCTTGTTTGAGACATCACCTATTGCTTAGCAACATAAGACCATTATCAAAATATTACTTAAAAGATGTATGGAAATCTTCTTATCTATGAGGCTTTGTGGGCACCCACTTGGTATGATGATATTGCCAACAAAATCCTCTAAATAAGCCACCTAATCACATAAAATCAAGAGTCACCATTTGATTTTAAGTCTTTTTCTCTTGCTTCAATGTGGGGGTGACGTCCCCACCTAATAATTATCCAACAAATTTTTAATTATCTTACTAATCTCCCATTAAACTGATAATTACCTAATTATCCACATAATTAAGAATTATCTCAAATTATCCAAAATACTACTCACTTTTAACAAACTTTATACACCTTATTATCATGGTCACGTGGTACATTTTATGGTACTAGTCTATAAATACGGGTATTATAGTTTGGACCGAATTTTATCCCCAAATTATCAAATTTTGATGAAACTCATTTTCGTCGATTCGCTTACCCTCTCACCTTCACGAATTCACTTATTACTTATTTGAAATATCATAATACTTATAATATCAAGATAATCTCATTCTTGAGCTTACGTCTATTAATTTACGACGAAATTTTAACGTACAAAAATGCGGGATGTAACATCTCATTTTCGAACTTATATCAATTTACTTTTTGGCATACTTCCATGTACGAAAACATGGGGTGTAACAATAATCTTAGATTTTAGGTTGAAATCATATGAAATGTAATGGGTAATTCAAAAAAATAGGTTAGAATCACTTACCAATGAATTGGGAAAGAAGATTTCTAGAGAAAATCGCGTCTAAGGCTTTTAGGGTTGAAAACTGGGAAGAATGAGAAAAATCTCGTCTAACTCAACTTGTAACCAGGCACATATGTCGCAATTGTGACATGGGGTTCACAATTGTGTACCCTGCAAATGCGAGAAATCCTTCGCAAATGCGACGTCTTCACATTTCTGTTGCCTTTGCAAATGCGAATAATATGTTCACAAAACCAAAGCTAAGGAGATCGCAAATGCGACCCCAG
This sequence comes from Nicotiana tabacum, assembly GCF_000715075.1. Taxonomy (NCBI): domain Eukaryota; kingdom Viridiplantae; phylum Streptophyta; class Magnoliopsida; order Solanales; family Solanaceae; genus Nicotiana; species Nicotiana tabacum. The sequence goes on along the minus strand of NC_134086.1, from coordinate 23,038,795 downwards.
ATCTAGCAAATGCGAAAACCAACTCAGAAAACACCAGCTATGTTCCTAAGTCCAAATTCACTCTGTAGCCTATTCGGAACACATTCCAGCCATCTGGGTTCCAAATCAAACATGCACACAAGTCCAAAAAGCTCATACGAACATGCTTGCACGATCAAAAGACCAAAATAATACCTAGAACCACGAATCGGATACCAAATCAAATTAAACTTTCAATGAAACTTAAGAATTTCTATTTTAACAACTGGACGTCCGAATCACGTCAAACCAACTCCGTTTTTACCAAATTTTGTAGACAAGTCATAAATATAGCAGTGAACATATGCCAAGCTCCAGAGAAAAAATTTCGATCCGGTTGCAATATAGTCAAACATTGATCAAATCTTTAAACTCTTTCAACCTTTAAACTTCAAATTTCTAACAAAATGCGATAACTCGAGTTAGGGACCTCCGAATTTGATTTTGGGCATATGCTCAAGTCCCAAATCATGATATATACCCACTGAGATCGTTAAAATACAGATCTAGGTTCGTTTGCTCATAACATTGACCGAAGTCAGCTCAAATAGATTTTTAAGGCACAAATTCACATTTTGATAAATTTTTCACATAAAAGTTGGGTGAGGCTCAATTATAACATGTAAAATTTGTATTTCTAATTATTGAAAAGATTCTCAGTAGAAAACACTCCAAAACAGATCAATCTTTAGAAATTCTATCCATCCTTTCTTTTTTGGTATCGTTAGTGGAATTTCTGGCATGTTGATATTGTCCGAATTCATACAAGTTTATTCAGAAATAGACTGAAATTCGATTTTACAGATGGCAAGTTTAACTGTGCTACTGCATCATTCTGGCAACTAGAACAATGAGAATAACTATGTTGATTATTCGATTGAGGGGATACTGATAAAGGAGTATGCGTCGTACAATATTTTGGTTGCTTCAATTTCGAAGCAACTTGCCATAGATTTGAGCTCAAAGTCAATTAAATACAAAGTGGAAGGAAATTACATGCCAATGGAAATACACAATGACATAAGTTACAAGGCATATGTGGAGTTGCAAAAGAAGAATAGAGAATTCAGGATGTATTCTTTGTGTATAACAACAATGGATAAAGAAGTTGTAGCTGAAGGTAGTTTAATTCAAGGTGACCTAATGCAAATACACGAAGCAGATGGGGTCAGTAAATTTGATATAATTGATACACTTGCTCTTGAGTCAGTCATTTCAGGTGAACCAATTGAGGTGTTCGAACCGGAAAGGGATTTGATTATTTTAAAAACTAATCAAAGAGGTCATGTCTGGACAAGTATATAAGGATAGGGACACATTGAAAGTAGTGATGGAGCAATATGCAATTGCTGAAAGGTTTCAATTCTAAGTTGATAGGTCTAATGCTATCAAGTTTGAGTGTTCTTACTTACAACCTATTGAACAATATGTTGTATTCAATTTTATAGATATGTATTCTGATTTTTTGTATAATGTATTCATGGTAGAATTCTAAAAAATATAGCATGTATAATGTTGTATTCATAATATATGCTTTCCTTCGTTCTATTTTTCATGTATAAGTATTTTTGTACTTGAGTGTTCTGAAACAATTATATCATGAATACTTATGTAAAATTGTATTCACATGCATATAATTGTATTCTTTAATCATGTATACATATGTAATACTGTATTCACATGTATACAAGTGTATTCTGTAATCATTTATACATATGTAACATTGTATTCACATGTATTCAAAAAAAAATTAAAGTATATTAAAAAAACAAGCATGGTATTTCGTTGTATATTTTCATATAGACAACTTTGTTGGCAAAATGAAAATACTGGGTGTATGTAGCCAAATCAGTTGTAGTTTCTGTTTATATCTTATATCAATACATAACCAATCGTATATAATACAAAAATATATTTGCAGCTATACATTGTTATGTATTTCAAATGATTGTGAATAGAGATTTAAGGCTTCTAGCATTAAAAAATCATAAATGTTCAAAGTGAGAGTTCAATGATAAGCATACATGTCTGTTGAAGGATAACGTGCATGAGCAGCGTCAAGCAAAAAGTAGATTTAGTGGTGGTATTAATAGGTCCAAGTTTACTAATCATAAGAAGAAATACACGCCAAAGAATATAATTGATGATGTGAAATAGGACTTTAGTATATTATTTGTATATTACAGTGTGTAACATAATAATAATAATAATAATAATAATAATAATAATAATAATAATAAAATTTTTTAAGTTTATTGATTAGTACAGATTGAATGATATTTTTTTTATATGTATACAATTGTGTTTACAGAACATATTGCCACTAGCATATGCTGTTGTTGATTGAGAGAACGATACTTCTTAATTGTGGTTCATTGAGCAATTCTAGGAAGCATATGATGAGTGAAAAAATATGTGCATCATTTTAGATAGGAATGAGGGCATCATTAAATCTGTATCGAGAGTGTATTCTACGACACCCTATTTTGCTTGTATATGCCACCTATAGAACAATGTATATAAGAAATTCAAAAAGAGTCATTCACAATTGAGCGAGTATATTTTTCGCTGGGAAAAGCATACACTTAGGATGACTTTGATAGTCTAATGGAAAAGGTGGAGAAGGTAGATATTCAGGTGAAAGAATACTTAGAATTAGCTGGATACGAAAATGGGCTAGGTTGTATGCAGCTGTTAACCGGAAATGGACTATGACTTCAAATATTGTTGAATTAATTAATGCCGCACTTGTATCAGTAAGAGATTTGTCAATATATGGCTTCCTAGAAGAAGTTAAGAAGATGTTTGGATGTTGGAATTGCAACAATCGGAAAGAAGCTTCACACACGTACACAACGCTTGGGAAACAAATACCAGGAGATGCTTACTTTGAATGAGGAAGTGTTTACACGTATGACTGTAAGTTTCTTTTGGCTATAAGTCCTTGCATCATGTATTTATTCCTGGTATAGCATGTATTTATTTTTGATACAATTTATACTATTAATATATTGCATGCTCGTTGTATTATAGCACTTGTGCATGTATTCTGTTTTATGAAACACTTTTAAAAATTGGTTATTATATGTATACATTACTTGTTAATACATTTGTATTTAATTGGTTGTATTCAATGGCTTTTTCTCTGAATTGACTGTATTTTAATGTGTTTCGATGTATTCCTCAGTTAAATGTATTCACCTTTAATAAATATTGTTTGTAGTTGGTGTGTTTTAAATATATTTTCACTTTATATATGTATATTGTATGTCATTGTATTTCATACATATATGTATTATATTTAATATTCTGACATATTAATATTTGTTTGCATGCTGCATATTCAAATTGTTATTTATTGTATACAGTTATACTGTATTTAATATGTTTATTCTTTGAGAGATACATGACTTTTACAAATATCCACAACTTATATTTCTCTATTTAATGCAGGTTGTACCATCGACTGAACACTTACATATGGTGAATGATGAAGGAAGCCATTACACCATTTGTCTCATAGAGAAAAAGTACAGTTGTGGACAGTTTCAAGTTGACGAATTACCATGCCCACATGCTTGGGATGTCTTGAAAAGCAAGTTTCTAATGCCAGAAGATTATTGCTCGGACTGTTACAAACCAAACTCTGTTTTAATGACATACGAGGTGCCCGTGTATCCGTTTCCTGACTGAAATGAATGGAATGTACCATCAGATATATCATAGGAAGTTCTCTTGCCACCCAAATGGAAAAGACCTCCTAGAAGGACAAAGAAGAAGCACGATAAGCAGTTCAGTGAATTGTTGCAGAAGAAAAATCAACATACGTGTAGTATATATGGACAAGGAGGACATAATAAGCGTACTTGTAGAAATGGTCCATGTAGGAATTAGTTAATGTTCAACGATATGTCATAGATAATTTAATAGATGCATCTAATGTGTCTCCGGTAAAATTAGCATGTGGGTGTTCATCGACATGAATAATGTGATGACCCAAAAGGTCATCTTATATTTTAAAACTCGATTCTGCGCTCTTAAACCTTAAAAATTACATTTTTACCCTCCTCGATTTACATGCATAGTACGCATGTGTTTCCGGAAAAGCTTTTATGTTGAAAATTAATAAAAATAAGAATTTTTGCCTTGAAAGTTGATTTTAGTTGACTTTAGTCAACGTTTTGACTAAGCGGACCCGGACCTGTATTTTGACGGTCCCGGTGGGCCCATAATAAAATATGGGACCTGGGCATATGCCCAAAATCAAATTCCGAGATCCCTAGCTCAAGTTATATTGAAAATTAAAAATCTGAAAATCTAATAGTTTTAAAGAATTGATTGATGTTTGGCCTTGTTGATACCGGGTTTGTATTTTTGTTCCGGATCCCGGAACAAGTCTAATATAATATTTATAACTTATCTATGAAATTTGGTGAGAAATGGAGTTGGTTTGACGTGACTCGGACGTCCGGTTGAGAAAATAAAATTTTTAAAGTGTTCTTAATAATTTCATTTGATTTGGTGCTAAATTCATAGTTCTAGGTAGGGGTGTACATGGATCGGGTTGGTTCGGTTTTTATCAAATAAACCAAACCAACTATATCGGTTTGGATTGGTTCGGTTTTGTCGGGTTTTTCGGGTTTTCGGGTTTTTTTGTTACATGAATATTATTTCAATCTTACTTTGTTAAAATTATAGATAAAGCTTTGATAAGTGAATATATGTTTAGTAAATATAGAAAAAAATTGACAAACATATGATCTATTAAAATATTCTAATGGGAGAATTTTTTAGTAACACATGATAGTTATTTTCTTAGTCGTCTAACAATAATTTTTCGTTAATTTACGCTTTCAAGGTTAATACATGAGAGGATCCCAAATATTTCTACATTTTCAAAAGAAAATTCACAATAATTCTTAAAAGTATAAATAAAATTTATGTATTTATATGTCGGTTTGGTTCGATTTTTTTTACTCAATACCAAACCAAGTCAAACCAAACCTAGTCGGGTTTTTTAATCGGTTTGGTTTGGTTTTTAGGTTTGGTGCGGTTTTCCGCTTCGGTTTGAACACCCCTAGTTCTAGATGTTATTTTGGCGATTTGATTGTGCAAGCAAGTTCGTATGATATTTTTAGACTTGTGTGCATGTTTGGTTTGGAGCCCGAGGGCACGGGTGAGTTTCAGATAGGCTACGAAGTGATTTGAACTTGGAAAAATTTTGCTAGTGTTGTTGATCTTGTTGCAGGCCTCTGATCTCGCATTTGCGAGATCAGGCATCGCAATTTCGATATCTCAGAGATTCACATTTGCGAGCTTCTCATTTCAAATGCAAAGAGGAGTTGGGCCACACAAGTTTCGCAAATGGGAAACAAACTTCGCAATTGTGAAGTTGGTCTGAGGAGGGTAGCCTTCGCATTTGCGACGATTCTGTCGCATTTGCGGTAGTCCAGTGTTCGCACTTGAGAACATTTCCTCGCATTTGCAAACTATGCAGAAATGCGAAGGAGTTCGCATTTGCGATGCTTCCTTCGTATTTGCGAAGCCAAGGTCGCAAATGCGACATCTGCAGCTGATGAAAAGAGACTTATACGAGATTTTTCTCCCATTCTTCAAATTTTCAAAACCTAAAACATAAGAGGCGATTTTCCAAAGAGCTTTTCTTCCCCAAATCATAGGTATGTGATTCTAAACTATTTTCTTTCAATCATTCACTTTATTTTACAAGATTTAAACCTAGAATCTAAGGTTTTCATGGTGGAATTGGGGATTTGTTTAGTAGAAACTAGGGATTTCGAAATTTGGGGATTTAGACCTCAAATTGAGGTCAGATTCCAAAATAAAATTCATATCCATGCTTGGGTGTGAATGGATAATCGGGTTTTGGTCCAAATTTCGAGTTTGGTCCAAGCAGGCGCGGGCATTGATTTTTTTGACTTTTTAAAAAATGGCCTAAATTGAATCCTTTGCTATCATGGGTAGTTTCTAAGGCTTAAATTGAATCATTTGGTTGGTAATTTGCTAGATTTTATTGGTCTGGAGGCTTGTGTGAAGGGAAAAGCGGTGGTTGAGCTTTGAGTTGGCCATTCGAGCGAGCTAGGTACGTGTCGTGGTTAACCTTAGCTTGAGGTTAAGGCATATTGATTGATTAAGTCTTTATCACTGCTTGGTTTCTTTACCTTGTGATCCCCTCAGCATGTCCCCCTCCAAATATTGCTTGTCTTGTTCTTCCTTTACTGCTGTTATTGGTATATGTATTGTTATACTGCACAGGTTGTTTGTGGGTGTCTTGTCTAAGCCTCGTCACTACTTTGCCGAGGTTAGACTCGACACTTACCAGTACATGGGGTCGGTTGTACTGATACTGCACTCTGCACTTCTTATGTGGATTTTGGTGTTACACCCTTTTTTCCTACTCCCCTGAGAGGGTATATAAGGGAGTTTTTTCCAATTTAAGTGACAATTGAAACATAATTATTTTATTTAAAACTCAGAGTCGCCACTTGGGATAATTTTATGGTGTCCCAAGTCACCGGTTCAAATTCCGAATCGAGGAAAAGATTGACTCTGTATTACAGTCTGCCAACACAGAAATCTGGGTAAGGAATTTTGTTAACCCGGGAGAAGGTATTAGGCATTCCCGAGTTCCGTGGTTCTAGCACGGTCTGTCAACTATTATAATTGGCCTATTTACTTGATTTTAGTACATATTTTAACCTATGGTGCAATTTTAAACTTTATAACCGCTTTTATTCAATTTTAAGGAAGATTGCAATGCCATTTAAAATACATCTTGAAATCCGTCACATAAATGCACTCATAGTCCGCAACACATTTTATCTAACGTTGTTGAGATTTGGATTTGGGTCACATAAATGCGCACCCGAGTTTAGCAAGGTAAATTATTAAATAGTGCACTTAAAGCAACTACGCATTTTTAATTTGCGAGGGCCATGGAGATTCAACTAAATGGCACGTCTCGAATTCTAAGGATAAGAATATTAATTAAGCGAGGGCTATGCATTTTGAGATTTTATTTGGCACGGAACACCTCGATTCTACTTTAAGAATCTGATTAATTAAACACTAAAGGGATTGAGATTTTGTTCAAATTAGATAAATGGCTTGGGGTCAACATAAACGATTAATGAGAACGGGGTGACAGAGACGAAGAAGGGCCAAGTCCCTTTCGCGAGTACCTTCACGTTTGGGCCCAAGGTGAGCCCAATTTCAGAACCCTGGGATTACCAGATACAGGTCTCAACATCGAACCTCCACAGCACACAAGCAATAATTGAAACGGCAAGAGCTCAAAGCAAATCCAAAGTGCTAGTAACGGAGCTACTATATACACAACAATTTTTAAATCATCATTTAATTAACCAATGGACAACTATACGATATGATTTTGAAAACAATTGGAGGTCCAACTTTCGAGAACTACACATTACTCTAACATTCAAAGCCCCAAATTAACTTGAAGTACTGATATGGGAGTTTAAACCTCAATTGGACCTCGCATTAACAGATCTTGAGGAGCAGCTAGCCATGATCTAAAAACAATCGAATCTAGTCACTTAACAATCAAACAACAATAGACAACCAACAAATTCTTTCAACATAATTAAGCTCAATTGAATTCCTCCTTATACTGACAGTCATCAAACCAGTAAATTAGAATACAGTTTTCCCTGAATCCCAAAAATCATACTAAAGCTTTCAACATAATTTTTGGACATTTTACACTCATTCAAGAGCAAATGTAAAATACAGAACATGCTTGCAAAATACTTTGAACCAAATTGATCTCAAATAAGAATTCCTCATCTAATCATACATACATGTCCGATTACTCATCCACAAGACTTGCACATACGACTTCTGAACATGCTATTCCTATTGAAACTGAACATTTAACTTCAATCTCAAACACAGCTTTTAATGTGAAGGTGATAGCTTATATAACATCTACAATTACAGATCTACTACAGAATATTAAAGTAGTAAGGGAAACAGGGGAAACTAAGTTCAAATGCAGTCTGTATTCGATCAGAATTTCAGTTGATTTACATGTTCAACAGTCACTCGTTGTTCATGGGCTAAAGAAATACCTGGAAAGCAAAAGAAATAGGAAATCGAGAGATCAGTAGCAGCAGAATAGTGTTAGCAAAGAAAAAGCCAATAGTAGAAGCAGTTCAGAATTTTTTAATGGAACATTGACCCTGCAATCCTTAAACCAGTTTTCATTTCCAAAATAGGCTAGGAAAATCCTTTGGGTTTTAGGATGAGAAGATTAATTATTGACTAATCCAATCGCTCATTCAAAATACCAGCATTTTGAAGTTCCTTCTTATTGCATTCAATATTATTTCAGATTTTTTCCACAACTCACAGTCGTTTCAGTTTTTAGTCTTTTTTCAAAATGTAAAAATCCCCTTTGATTATCAAGTAATAGTGACTTTATAGGCAAGGCATTAGGGCAACCTGATGGGATTCGGTTTTGCATTTAAAACCTTTTACAATTTTAGTTTTTGCTCACATACCCCCAATGTAAAATTCAGAATTTCAGAATAGTCCCAAACCCCTCTTCCTAGAAGCTTCCTCATCCGTTATTGAGATTTCCTACCCCTAGAATTCCCAAATTATCCCCTAATCAGCAACTAATTACCTTCAAAAACCAAAACAGATATGGGTCAAAGCCCCAAGGTCGAATTAACCTAAGACCCATCCCATTACATGAATTTGTATACTAACAGCCCAAACCTACAATTTAAAATGAACGAGGGAGAAGGAAGGCTGGTTCATCAGGACTTTAATAAAATTAAAGTCTGAACTTAAATAATTTCGGCCCAAATAAAACTCAAACAAAAACAAACTCAAAGAGATATTAATCCCAATCACGCAAATGAATAGCTAGAACTACTGATTTTAATCAAACTGAAATTGATCCAAACATACAAAAGTACAAAATTCAGAAAGAGAGAAAACAAGAAACAGATGCGAAGAATGGAAGAGAGAAAGGAGTGGTACTGGTCTTAGCCGGAATAAATCGACGCAGGCGCCGAGCTTGGCCATGCGTCCTTGGTCAGGTCTGGAACTAGCAAATCTTGAAATGAGCCAAAACTATAATTAATCGATTATTCTAAGTAAGAACAATCGCTTAACGGAAGTCCTGAGTCAAATCGAGTCTTGAAAGCGTAGGAATCAGAACATTGTTTTTTTTAAGATATGGGGATTTCGGGGAGATTGACAACCGTTTAATGCTTGAGGCATTATGGGGAGTGGCCGATGAAAATTTGGTGTGATTCGGAGCTCCCCTGCCGGTAAAAATGGCGGAAATTCCTTAAGGCTGCGCTAGGGTTGTGAATGAGAGAGGTGAACGAAGGGAGGGTCTGTTTGGACTAACCTGGTCTCTACAGCTTTAGGACCGATTTAAGTGAAATGAAGGAAGTGTTCTGGGTCATTGGATGAAACAAGATGAAGGGCCATGATTTAATTATTTAAACAACTCAAAACGGCGTAGTATTGGCCTTATACTACGTCGTTTGGATGGTCTGGGAGACTAGTTGATTGGGACCGGGTGGAGATCAATTTTGGGATTGGGTCAGCCGGGTTTCAAAAGGGAAAATTAATTTTGTCTAGGGGAATTTCGAATTAATTTGGCCCAAAAACTTTGATCCACTCAATTCTTTCTCTTTCTTTTACAAATTCTCTTTTTAATTCCTTTTCTTCTTTGTTTTTCAAAATTAAAAATAAAAACCTAAATTAAATTTAAAACCAAATTAGCCTATCAATAATACTAATTAATTCTAAATAATAATTAACACAATTAATTAAAACCAAATGTAAGGAAAAACTACAAAAATTCAAAACTAACATTAAAAAAAATGCAAAAATAAGTTTTATTTTTGTGATTTTCTACCCTTTTTTATAAAACTACTAATTTGCTAATTAATCTAAATGTAAAACTAAATCCTAAATGCAAATGCAACATATTTTGTATTTTTCATGAATTAAACAAAATTAACACGCGCACACAAATGTAAGCAAATAACTAAAAATACTACAAAAATCTACGAAATTGCAAATAATGGAAAAAATTTATTTTTCTTGAATTTATGGGAGTAATTCACATAGAGCAAAAATCACGTGCTCACAACTGCCCCTCTTTGCCCGGAAACATGAAGAGTTTTCATGCAAAAATAAAGTGAGCGGATACGAGCGATTTTTGCCCGTTTGGATACACCGTGAAAAGCATTTTGAAAATATTTGACCGCACCCTGTTTCCGAGGTTGCCTACATATCTTTGGCTATAAAAGAATCAGGTCAGTATAGTTCGAAAAGTTTTCGGTAGCTGGGACTACCATGAAGCTGTGATTTCACTGTTGTTGCTGCTACTGCTAGTGCTTACTGAACTCCTTATTACACCGTGACAAAATAAAAGAAGCTAGACTAAACAATGATCTATGAATTACAAGAATCCTATCTATATCTTCAAACTTGATCTTGCGATTCCTGTTGCCTTGTTGACTTGTACTCTCCAGGTGAAGTTCCTTTGTTGCCGACTCGAATTGTAATCTGAGATGCTTTCCCTTTTCTCTAGGTGGGTGCCTGATTGATGAACTTGAACCATCTTCCTTCGACTATTGTTGCTTTCCCTTCATTCTCTAGGTGGACTCCTGATTACCAATACTTTGAGTTACTTTGTTCTCTAGGTGGGCTCCTTATTACCGACACTTAACTTGTTTCCCTTCCTTAAAACTGGTGTTGTTCTCCCTTGCTCTCCAGGTGCGCGCCTGATTGCCAAAACTTTAATTGTATTCCCTTGCTTTCCAAGTGGGCACCTGATTACAAAAATCTTAGGTGTACTCCCTTGCTCTCCAGATGGGCGCCTGATTACAACGCTTGAACTATATTCCCTTGCTCTCCAGGTGGGCGCCAGATTGCTAAAACTTGAACTGTATTACCTTGCTCTCCAGGTGAGCGCCTGATTGCCAAAACATTAATTGTATTCCCTTGATCCATAGGTGGGCGCCTGATTGCCAAAACTTCAACTGTATTCCCTTACTCTCCAGGTGGGTTCCTGATTGCAGAAACTTGAATTGTATTCCCTTGCTCTCCAGGTGGGCGCCTGATTGCTAGAACTTCGACTGTATTCTCTTACTCTCCAGGTGGGCGCCTGATCGCCGAAACTTGAATTGTATTCCATTTCTCTCCAGGTGGGCGCCTGATTACCAAAACTTGAACTATATTTCCTTGCTCTCCAGGTGGGCGCCTGATTGCCAAAACTTGAACTGTATTCCCTCGCTCTCTAGGTGGGCGCCGGATTGCCAAAACTTGAACTGTATTCCTTGCTCTCCAGGTGGGCGCCTGATTTCCAAAACTTGAAATGTATTCTATTACACTCCAGGTGGGCACCTGATTGCCAAGACTTGAACTGTATTCCCTTGCTCTCTAGGTGGGTGCCTGATTTCCAAAACTTGATCTGTATTCCCTTGCTCTCCAGGTGGGCGCCTGATTGCCAAAACATTAATTGTATTCCCTTGCTCTCCAGGTGGGCACCTTATTGCCAAAACTTCAACTGTATTCCCTTACTCTCCAGGTGGGCGCCTGATTGTCGAAACTTGAACTGTATTCCCTTGCTCTCCAGGTGGGTGCCTGATTGATAGAACTTCGACTGTATTCCCTTACTCTACAGGTGGGTGCCTGATTATCGAAACTTAAACTGTGTTCCCATGCTCTCCAGGTGGGCGCCTGATTGCCAAAACTTGAACTGTATTCCCTTGCTCTCCAGATGGTCGCCTGATTGCCAAAACATGAACTGTATTCCCTAGCTCTCCAGGTGGGTGCCTGATTGACAAAACATGAGCTGTATTCTCTTTCCCTCCAGGTGGGTGCCTGATTGCCAAAACTGGAACTGTATTCCCTTGCTCTCTAGGTGGGCACCTAATTGCCAAAACTTTAATTATATTCCCTTGCTCTCCAGGTGGGCGCTTGATTACAACGCTTGAACTGTATTCCCTTGCTTTCCAGGTGGGCGCCTGATTACCAAAACCTTAGCTGTATTCCCTTGCTCTCCAGGTGGACGCCTGATTTCCGAAACTTGAAATGTATTCCCTTGCTCTCCAGGTGGGCACCTTACTGCCGAAACTTGAACTGCTCATCTGAAACTGCTCCCTTTAAACCTGATTACAACCAAAGAAAAGAAATTTTCCTGCCCTAGTTTGGTGCTGGGCGCATTTATGAGTGTTAATTGAATCATGTCACCAAATATCTCTATGAATTTGAAAGCTAAATCCCATTATCGAGGAGGGTCCTGAAAACTCCTAATTAAATGACAACTTTACATCAAAATTATATCTTCTAAAGGTATGACTCCCACTAAATCTTATAATCTAAGAGGGTCTTAAAACTACATCCCATTATCCAGGAAGGTCCTTAAAATCAAAAATCAAGTCTTATCTTAAGAGTGAAAACTTTTATGGTTGAATTATACTACCCTACAAAAAAACTTACGCTAAATCTTGTTATCTAATGGAAATCTTAAAGCTAAGTCCCATTATTCAGGAGGGTCCTGAAAGCTCTTAATTGAATCATATCTCAAGCATGAAAACTTTGAAGACAATTTATATTCTTTTGGGCTATATTTATTCTAGATTTTGGTACTCATGATTGTTTTGGATTTTAAACTAGGTCCCGTTTTTCAGGAGGGTCCTGAGAATTTATGATCAAACCTGTCTGGTGCTTATTTTCCCTTACTGAGGATTTTTCCGAAACAAACGAAATTTCCTTCCCCTATTTCAATCAAAGAAAAATCTTGTCAGTTTAAAATGTGGTGGTTAGTTTGTGGCATTCATGTCGAAGGTGACCTCTCCGCTGTCGTGCTTTGTTTCGACTGGCTTCCCCGGACTGGCCAAAAACTGTTTGACTTTCTGACTGACTTTCACCCACATGACCTTGGATAACCGAGTGTTCTATACCCAACTGTTGTGTTATATCTCTGACCCATCTATCTGCACCTCTGCATCTTCCACGAAATTACTAAACCATTTCACCGATGGAACTTTTGCTGACCCTTTATATCCTATTTCACATCATACTATCTCTAACAATGCTTTGGCAGCGCTGTGCTTTTGTGCAATTTTGGAAGTTGGTAGAGAGCTTTGAAATCCTTTCTTATTCACTTAAATAGAACTGACATTAGAAACATCTTAGAGAAATAAACCCAGAAGAAATGAAATGCAATGACTTTGAGAGTTAGGGATAAGAAAAATCCAAAACTGGAAGACCGTCTGAAAGGGAAAAAGAAAAAGAGACTTATCTGAGTGGAGAGGCCGACACCAATGATCATGACATGCATTTTGGATTAGTTGGCCCAGTCTGTCCAACCAATCAACTTTCAGTTGTCGTACTTTACGCCCCAAGATCTTCAAAACCCAATTTCTTTACCAAAACCTTGTCCTTGTTCGGCCTTTGGTGCCCCGAAGGATTTTTACCAACAAACCTCTCTCATTTGTTCATCTCTGAACTCACTTTCACCTCAAGGTACCCGTGAAGGTTTTCACCAATAAGACTCTCTTATTTTGATTTCTCTCAGCTTTCGTCGCCTTATGGTACCCGCGAGGGTTTTCACCAATAAGACTTTCTCATTTTTATTTTCTTTGTTTGGACCGGAGTATTTCCCCTGATATGAATCGCCTCCACTTGCTCGACTTGGCATCTCTCGAAGACTGATCGGAAGGTCTTTCTTTGGACCGTAATGTGGGTTTGGATGGGGTTAGAAAGAAAAGGTATCAAAAGGCTCAAAACAATTCAAATGGGTTCAAGATTACAACTTTCGAAATCAGATTCCTTACAACAACCACAACTTCTGCCCCACTTTCTTTGCTTGGGGGACTTTTGAATTTTTACTTTGATGGGACCGAACTGTGAGGCTGCCTACATATCCTTAAAAGGAATTAGGTCAAACGCAGTTCATGACATAGAAATGACTTTGTTGTTGTGATTTTCTCTTTTCTCTTTCTTTTCTTTCCCTTTTTTCTTTCTCCCTTTTTCTCTTTTTGTTGTTTTGTTGTTCTCTCTTTTTCTTTTCTTTACTTCTTTTTTTTCTTTTTTTCCTTCTCTTTTCTTTTCTCTCTTTTCCTTTACTTATCTTTTGCGACTGTGTTTTTGAACTTTGCTGCTGATTCCAAAAGAGGGGTATTGATAATAGGCGAAATCTAGGTGATTTAGCTATTGTTTATGCTTCTACTTGATTATATTCCAATGACATATTATGGTTAATGGATGAAAATAGGCTTTAATTGTGATATGTATACATTGCAGGATGAGGAGCCTATATGATGTTTTCCAGAGGATATTGGAATGATTTATGAGCAAGAACAACCCCTCGGAGTTGAGTGCGCGCAAGGACGAGATGAAAAAGTCCTAATTGATTTTGGATGGAGCTAGCCTACATTAGTAGAGATTTACATTAAGGGCAAGCTTATGGTACCAATTGCATGCATGTGACCTCTTTTGTGAGAGTGAGTGATTTCCTGGATATATGTGAGTATATGAATTGAATGTGGTGAATTGAACTCAGTTTGTGTTGATGTAATTGTGAGGGCATATGATTCGTGACGGAAAAGCAAGTCTTGACTTCTGTGTAGAGTACTTAGAGGAAGTGTAAATAGTGCATGGCACTTGAGAGTTGACTTTGGGGCTAGGATTGTTCACTGCTAGGCGGAATACATATACATTGTTCTCGGTGTAATGCGTTAAGGGAAATGGTGAAATGAAGGATTCTCTAGAGAGTATAGTTGATTACTCAAGGGCTAGCAATGAATTAAGTGTGGGGTGTTGATAATAGGCGAAATCTAGGTGATTTAGCTATTGTTTATGCTTTCGCTTGATTATATTCCAATGACATATTATGGTTAATTGATGAAAAATAGGCTTTAATTGTGATATGTATACATTGCAGGATAAGGAGCCAATATGATGCTTTCAAAAGGATATTGGAATGATTTATGAGCAAGAACAACTCCTCGGAGTTGAGTGCGCGCAAGGACGAGATGAAAAAATGGACAAAATCAAGCTCCAGGTGCACGAAGAAACGCGCGAAGTTATGCGCGAACTCGCGCGTGTCCGGTCCGGAAAAATGTTATTTAGGGGTAAAATTGGAAATCTGGAGAGAAACCCACTTAACCTATATAAAGTCAAGCTTGCCCAAGGTTAAGGAGGGAAGGTTTTCATAGTTGAATGGAAGAAATAGAGAGGAAAGAGGCAAGGAGGAGTTTTGACCATTAAGTTCTTCTTTTCTTCTCTTGTTTTTGCTATTTTGTGATAAAATTGAACTTATTTGTGATGAACACTAGTATGAGTAGCTAAAACCCATTGTTCTAGGGTCATGGGTAAAACATGAATGTTGTTGTTTGGAGTTTAATTTGACAAATTTGGTTTATCATATTGGGTTGTTTATTTAATTCTGCGTTCAATTATTTTGCTGAGTAGCTAACAGTAAAATACTATCTACGAATCTTTAGTTGAACTCGAAAGTGGGAACTCTAGATTGCATATAGAATTAAATAGAGCAAGTTCTTGAACCCGGAACTCGGGAACGGATTAGCAATAGGGATAGACATATACCTAATTGCCTTGCTTGGTTGAAATACATGAATTGTAAATGCATTCTTGTTAATCTTAATTCCATAGACATATAGGCATTGAGTTGACCTGAATAGGCGAGTAAGAACTCGACAGATTCTTATGAGTAATATCAACCCTATCAATTAATAAACCAGATAAATTGATTAATCATTTTAAGACAAGAACACAACATTATTGTTAACTATGCTCGTGACCCTGGAATATCCTCTCATATTGTTTGTTACTTGAAATTGCTATTCGTTTGGTTACTTGCTTTAGTTAGATTAATTCTTTATAGTTTAAGTAGTAAAACAATTACATTTCTCTTTTGTGAACAATCTTTTGGTTAGATAAAGAAATTGGGTTTGAATCAGTCAATAGTTAATTATAAGTTTTCGTGGGAACGATACTCTACTCACTACTCTATTACTTGACGATCACGTGCACTTGCATGAGTGTTTTTGGGTCGCAACAAGTTTTTGGCGTCGTTGCCGGGGACTTAGAAATTAGCTACTTGACTGAATTGAGCTTTTATTATTTATTTATTCGAGTTTTAACTCTCAGTTCACTTTGTTTGTGCTAATACAGGAGTTTCTATTGAATGCGAAGAAGTAGAAGCGCAAACAATCTCCTTCCTCTCGATCCTGAAATTGAACGAACACTTCACAGATTGAGGAGGGAGGTGGATGCTAGAACCAGAATTGAAAGAGAGTTGGACATCATAGTTCAACCACAGCCAATTGAGATGGTAGGTAATGAAGAACGCGCGGTGATTGAAGCCGCAAGACCCAGTCTGGCTAATATGACTCAGGCTATTGTGAAGCTTGATATCACTGGGCACTTTGAGCTGAAACAATACATGGTGTAGTTGATCCAATCCACAGGGTTGTTTGTGGGTTTACCACATGAATACCCGCAGAGGCACATTCAGAATTTCTTGGAAATTACGGATACCTACAACTATCCGAACATTTCCAAGGACTATGTTAGGATGACACTTTTCCCCTTTTCACTGATTGGGGAAGCTAAGGAGTGGTTGAATAAAGAGCCAGCAAATTCAATCCGCACTTGGGATGATCTGGCGAGGAAATTCTTAATCAAGTTTTTCCCCACTAAGAAAACAAAGGTATTGAGGAGTCAAATTCTTGGGTTTGAACAACGAGCTGGCAAGACATTGCGTCAAGTATGGGAAAGGTACAAGAAGATGCTCAGAGACTATCCTCATCATTGCCAGACAGATGAGGTATTGGGTCACACTTTTGTAGATGGGTTAGATGATGCTTCAAAAATGAATCTTGATTCAGCTTGTGGGGGTAGTTGCATGGCCAGACCGTATAGTGAAATCCAAATCTTGTTGAATAACTTCACTGCTAATGATAATAACTAGCAAGGTGAGGGTGATTCACGAAAGGCAGTTAAGCAAAAATCAGATGGGTTACTTGAGTTATACGAAGTGTCAGCCATGAGAGCCGATATTGCAAAGCTGGCCAATCAGATGACTAGGATGACAATGCAGCAACCATAGACAATGCAACACATACAACAAATGACTATTTGCTGCGAACTCTATGGTGACAGTCATATGAGTGATATGTGCCCCACGAATCCAGAATCCATCTATTATGTGGGGTAACAGAACAGAGGTCCACCGAATCAGCATGCAGAATACGGGAATTCTTACAATCCAAATTGGAGAAATCATCCCAACTTCTCATGGGGTGGAAATCAGCATAGACCCCAAGGGAATTTCAATCAGCCTCAGAGACCACCCCAACAAATGGAAGAAAGTACCAATGGTCTGCTAAAGAAGTTGTTGATTGACAATCAGCAACTCAGGACCGACTTGAGAAATCTTGAAAGGCAAATGGGGCAGTTAGCAACAAATCAAAACACTAGACCTGCAGGCGCTCACCCCAGTGATACAGAAAAGAACCCTTAAGTGAATGCAGTTACACTTAGAAACGGGAGGGAGCTAGAGGAAGTGCCAAAGAAAAAGAAAGACAAGCCCATACCTGAGGGAGAGTTGATCCCTAAAGTGACTCAAGAGCCAAAGAATGCTGCTGAAATTTCAGAGCCAATGGAGGCTCCAAGACCACCACCACCTTTTCCCCAGAGATTGCTTAAAAAGAATGATGATCGCATGTTCACAAAATTCCTCTCTATGTTGAGTCAGGTTCAATTGAATATCCCACTTGTTGATGTGCTTCGTGAAATTCCAAAGTATGCTAAATGCATAAAAGATATAGTTGCTCACAAGAGAAGATTAACTGAATTTGAGACAGTGGCACTTACTGAGGAGTGCACTTCAAGGGTCCAAAATAAGCTCCCTCAAAAGCTTAAGGATCCTGGCAGCTTCACGATTAATGTGTGCATTGGCAATATTGATGTGGGTCATGCTCTTTGAGATTTGGGGGAAAGCATAAATATAATGCCCCTGTCCTTGTTCAAGCAACTGGGCCTGGGAGCTCCAAGGCCCACTACTGTGATGTTACAGCTGGCTGACAGATCGATAGCACACCCTGAAGGGGTGATTAAAGATGTGTTGATGCAGATTGGGAAATTCATCTTCCCTGCTGATTTCATCATCCTTGATTATGAGGCTGACGAAATGGTTCCAATAATATTGGGGCAACCTCTCTTAGCTACTGGTGATGCAATTATCAAAGTAAGAGAGGGAAAGATGATTTTGAGGGTAGATGATGAGGAAGCAGTTTTTAATGTCTACAGAGTAATCCAACTTCCCCGCCACTATGAGGAGCTCTCAATGATATTTGTTGTTGAGGACGATGAGTAGATTCATTATCCGAATGTATATCTAGACAATTCTCTAGATAAAGCACTTATGTTGCTTGACAGCCTGGGGGTTGATGAGGAGGTTGAGGAGATGATGCAAATCCTTGATACATCTTGTGCGTACCTGCAAGGGACGCACCCCTTCGAGCCTTTGAATAGACCAGAGGGGCCTCATCCAAAGCCGTCAATTGAGGAAACCCCAAAATTGGAACTTAAACCCCTTCCACCCCACCTGCAATATTCTTATTTGGGTGACTCTGACACTTTACCTGTTATTGTCTCGTCTGACTTGTCTAAATTGCAGGAAGAAAAGCTGTTGAGATTGCTACGTGAGCACAAGCGAGCACTTAGGTGGACTATGTCTGACATTAAGGGCATTAGTCCAGCCTTCTGCATGCACAAAATCCTCATGGAGGACGGACACAGGCCTAGTGTAGAGCAACAACGCTGACTCAATCCAATCATGAAAGAGGTAGGAAGAAAAAAAGTGGTTAAGTGGCTCGATGCAGGTATTGTATTTCCTATCTCAGACAGCAAATGGGTAAGCCCTGTCCAATGTGTACCCAATAAATGGGGGATGACTGCAGTAGTTAATGAGAATAATGATTTAATACCTACAAGAACTGTCACCGGGTGGAGAATTTGCATTGATTATAGAAAATTGAATAATGCCACCCGGAAGGACCACTTTCCCCTCCCCTTTATTGACCAAATGCTTGATAGATTAGCTGGACAGGAGTACTACTGCTTCTTATATGATTACTTGAGGTATAATTAGATTTCTATAGCCGAGAGGACCAAGAGAAGACCACTTTTACGTGTCCTTATGGCACATATGCGTTCAAGGGAATGCCCTTTGGTCTTTGTAATGCACCTGCGACTTTTCAAAGGTGTATGATGACCATTTTTACTGACATGGTTGAGATGTTTGTGAAAGTGTTCATGGACAATTTTTTTGTGTTTGGATGTTCTTTTGATAACTGCTTGATGAACCTTGATAAAGTACTTGCTAGGTATGAAGAAACTAACTTGGTGCTAAACTTGGAAAAGTGCCATTTCATGGTACGTGAAGGTATAGTCCTGGGGCACAAGGTGTACAAAGATGGTTTGCAGGTGGACAAGGCAAAGGTGGAAGCGATTGAAAAATTGCCTCCACCGATATCTGTCAAAGGCATACGCAGTTTCTTGGGCCATGTAGTTTTTTATCGTCGTTTCATTAAAGATTTCTCGAAAATTTCCTCTCCCTTGTGCAGGTTCTTGAGAAAGATGTCGCCTTCAAATTTGATGATGCCTGTCTGAAGGCATTCGAGGAGCTGAAAGGAAGGTTGGTTATTGCACCAATCATAATTGCTCCGAATTGGGAGCATACATTTGAGTTGATGTGCGATGTGAGCGACTTAGCTGTTGGTGCTGTCTTGGGGCAAAGGAGAAATAAGATATTCCACTCCATCTACTATACGAGCAAAACTCTGAATCCAACTAAGATGAACTACACCGTCACTAAAAAAGAGTTGCTTGAAGTGGTGTGGGCATTTGACAAGTTCAGGTCATATCTTGTGGGGACCAAAGTCATCGTCTACACAGATCATTCAGCTATCAGATACCTATTTGAGAAGAAGGACGCAAAGCTGAGACTGCTTCGGTGGGTCCTGCTATTGTAGGAGTTTGATTTAGAGATCCGAGATCACAAAGGAACAGAGAACCAAGTGGCTGATCACTTGTCTAAGTTAGAAAATCGGAACCATGTGGCTAAAGGGGGTGCAATCAAAGAAACATTCCCTGATGAGCAGTTATTGGCAATCAACTCAAGCACAGCCCCGTGGTATGCAGATTATGTGAACTTTATTGCGAGTGGGGTGACACCACCAGAATTGACACCAGACAATAGACGAAGGTTCTTGCATGATGTGAGGCTCTACATGTGGGATGAGCCATTCTTATACAGGCTATGTGCAGATCAGTTGATGCGGAGTTGTGTTCCTGAGGAGGAGATGGGTGCCATACTTCATAGTTGTCATGTCTCATCATACGGAGGCCATCACGGTGGAGACAGGATTGCCCAAAAAGTGCTACAATCAGGTTTCTATTGGGAAAAATTGTTTAGGGATGCACACGCCTTTGTTAAAATGTGTGACAGGTGACAAAGAACCGGGACAATCACTAAGAAGCACGAGATGCCGCTGCAAAATATCCTGGTAGTGGAGCTTTTTGATGTTTGGGGAATTGACTTCATGGGACCTTTTCCATACTCGAACGACCATAGATACATCTTAGTGGCAGTTGATTATGTGTTTAAGTGGGTGGAGGCCATTGCTCTTCCCTCTAATTATGCAAAGGTGGTGGTATGCTTTGTCAAGAAGCATATCTTCACATGCTTTGGAACTCCCAGAGTGTTGATTAGTGATGGAGGTACGCATTTCTGCAATAAACTGTTAAACAATGTCCTTGCAAAGTACGGGGTCAAGCATAAGGTCTCCACTGCCTATCACCCATAGACGAGTGGTCAAGTGGAGGTTTGAAACAGAGAGGTAAAGCAAATTCTTGAGAAAGAAGTGAGTGCAAATAGAAAAGATTGGGCCGAAAAGTTAGACGACATATTGTGGGCGTATTGAACAACATACAAAACTCCCATAGGTGCTTCTCCTTATAGATTGGTGTATGGGAAGGCATGTCACTTGCCCGTCGAACTTGAGCACATGGCCTATTGGGAAATAAAGAAGTTGAACATGGATGGGGACTTTGCTGGAGAGAAGAGGTTGCTGCAACTCGATGAGCTCGAGGTGTTTCGATTACATGCATATGAGAATGCCAAGTTGTATAAAGAGAAGACTAAGAGGTGGCATGACAAGCACATTCAACATCGAGAGTTCGAGCCAGGGCAAGAAGTTCTGTTGTTCAATTCGAGGTTTAATCTTTTCCTCGGAAAGCTTAAATCTCATTGGCCGGGCCCTTTTGTTGTGGTAAGCGTGAAGCCTCATGGAGCCATGGAGTTGAGAGATATGAGTTACACTGGCACATTCTTGGTGAACGGTCAATGGATAAAACATTACTGGGGTGGTGACATTGCACATCACAAGACCTCATTGGACTTGAAGGATGCTTGAGAACATGTTGAGTCGTGCCGCGACATTAAATCAGGCGCTGGATGGGAGGCAACCCATTGAAATGTTGTAACCATCGTGCCACGACGTTAAATAAGGCGCTGGTTGGGAGACAACCCAACGATAGTAGTAGTGTTTGGGTTTGAGCTTTAACTTACTAAGAAATGCAGGCGACGAAGGGCGGGTGAAAGGACCATCAACGAGGAGCAAAACAGGTGAAAATAAATGCAAAAATAAACGCCCAGGAATGCGACTTCGCGCCCACTTCGTGCACAAGTTCGCGCGTCTGGGCGAAC
The DNA here is from genome assembly GCF_000715075.1 of Nicotiana tabacum. Classification (NCBI taxonomy): domain Eukaryota; kingdom Viridiplantae; phylum Streptophyta; class Magnoliopsida; order Solanales; family Solanaceae; genus Nicotiana; species Nicotiana tabacum. The sequence goes on along the minus strand of NC_134086.1, from coordinate 23,016,957 downwards.
CATTCTGCCTGGAACAAAACAGCACCGCGCGAAGAAACGCGCGAACTCCAAACTTCACGCGTTTCTTCGCACACCTGGATCTTGATTTCATCCATTTTTTCATCTCATCCTTGCACGCACTCAACTCCAAAGGGTTGTTCTTGCTCATAAATTATTCCAATATCCTCTTGAAAGCATCATATAGGATCCTCATCCTGCAATGTATACATATCACAATTAAAGCCTATTTTTCATCAATTAACCATAATATGTCATTGGAATATAATCAAGCGGAAGCATAAACAATAGCAAAATCACCTAGATTTCGCCTATTATCAACACCCCACACTTAATTCATTGCTAGCCCTCGAGCAATCAACTATACTCTCTAGAGAATCCTTCATTCCACCATTTCCCTTAACGCATTACACCGAAAACAATGTACATGTATTCCGCCTAGCAGTGAACAATCCTAGCCCCAAAGTCGACTCTCAAGTGCCATGCACTATTCACACTTCCTCAAAGTACTCTACACAGAAGTCAAGACTTGCTTTTCCGTCATGAATCATATGCCCTCACAATTACATCAACACAAACTGAGTTCAATTCACCACATTCAATTCATATACTCACATATATCCAGGAAATCACTCACTCTCACAAAAGAGGTCACATGCATGCAATTGGTACCATAAGCTTGCCCTTAATGTAAATCTTTACTAATGTAAGCTAGCTCGATCCAAAATCAATTAGGGCTTTTTCATGGTTGTAATGTGGGCTAAGGGTCGAGTAGGATGTATTTAGGAATAGTGACTTAACCCCTAAGCACTTTAACGCATCACATGAGCAATTTTTAGCGCAAATTCTTCAACCCACTTCTCATTCACACACAATATTATCCCACAAATACTCCCTTCTTCTTTAAGCACTCTATTAATTCATTCCCACTAGCTGGAACAAGACACAATGTAATCATCTCTTCTTTTTTTTTTTTGATTTTTTTTTCCAGTTTATTCTTCTTGTCACTCAATTTCTGCTAGTGGTGTATTCGTTTACAACATAAGTTCACCTTTTATCCTTTTATTGGTTCCACTCAAAAGCCACCCCACACTTATTTCCTTCTTACTTCTTTTAGCGCTCCTCTCACAATTGAAGTACGTTAAGAGTTAAAAGGATCAAATCAATGTCAATTAAGAACAAAAGGGTATAGGCTTGTAATGCGGGTGCCAAACAAAAGTCTAAAGGCTCAAAAGGGTTAACTAGGGACAAATTTTATTTGTGATGAGAAATTAAGCTCAAAAAGGTCAAAGAAAGCCTAGCATCATTTTTCAAACCGAGCATCACCTAAAATTTCGCTTCAAATCACATACCGGGCAAGTTCTAGACACAAGTACAATACATGGACTAGACAAAACTCACAACACATGGCATAAAACTCATTCCAGATCAGCTCATCAAGACACTCCATCACGAGTATTCAATTCAGTAACAAACATACAAATTAAGGCACTTTCAGTGAGATTCAACAATTAGGACTAAGCGTTACACTCTAGGGTCTATTGTGTTCAGGTGTGTCAACTCTATGGGTTCTCTTTCAATTTTATATCTAGTAGCCCATTACCTAATCTATAAATCAAAAAGAAAACAAAAATAAAAACTACCTATGCCCGGTTCAAGCTAAACCCTTGGAAAAGAACTACGGCTTAAAGAAAAACCAAGGGGGAATTACTACACTACCTAAGAAAAAAATAAAAAATCTTTTTGTTGTTTTCTCTAGACTCACTTCCCTCAAGAAAATCGTCTAAAAGATCCGTCATCAGGAAGAGCCTACAATTTTTTTCAGTTTTTCAGTTTTTTTTTCTCAACTCAGTCCCTCAAGAACCCCATCGAAAGGGATCTGTCGTCGGGCCGAGCCATTTATCAAAATTAACAAAAAAAACTACTCCTGCTTTCTCACCCAAAAACCCAAATCCCTTCTTCCAAACTCTCCCAACTCCTTCATCAAATTCTAGCACCCCTGCCCCCATCCCCCTCTCACGATTTTCTTCCCCAACTTAAGTAGCATCCTCCCCATTCTCCTTCACAAGGTATGAGCCCTAGTTGTAGTTTTCTTTCGTTTTCTTTCTTTTTCTCTTTCTATTTTCAGATTTTTTTTATGTTGTATCTTATGCCATTAGTGTAGATGTGTTATGTTATTTATTGTTCAAACTTGGTGAAATATGTTGTGGGGTTAATTTGTTGTAAGTGTGAGATGGGTAGTACTTGATTTGGTTTATGGATGAGATTTTGTGGGAGGCCTTTGTTGTAAGACCCTTAGAAAAGAGTTTTGAGAGCCTAATGCCCACAAGGTGTTTGTGGAAAGGCCTAAATGAGCATGGTTATGTAGTTGTGACCAATTTTGTATGTGAAGTCTGAGTAACCGTATTAAGTCACACTATTTTTGTTGGGCTAAGCTAATGTGTCCACGTTTTGCAGGTATCATGGCATCATCGAGAAAGCGCCAAGCCATGAGTCCATCTTCAAGCCGCCAAAGGGTAGCCCATGCACGTCCCTATGACAACAACAAATTTGTCTCCCCTGAGGCTCAGACCCATTTAACAGAGAAGGCTGCCAAGAAGCCAATTCCGGAGAGGGGTATTGACATCAAAAAGGTCAAGGAACGATGCCCACACATGTACAATGAGTTGATGGAGCGGGGTTTGCAGGCCTTCATTGACAAGCCAGGGGAGGCTAATGTAATGGTTGTACGCGAATTCTATACTAATCTACCAGATCATGTCAACCATGTGGTCATAGTGCGCCGCAAGGCGGTGGATGCCTCCATTGAGGCGATACGCATAGCATATCAGTTGCCCGACCCTCTGCCTAGGAATACTGACTTTTATGAATATGGACGAAATCCAACCGATGCCAAGTGGGAGCGCTTCTTTGATGACATTTGCGCACTAGGAAAAATGGTAGAGTGGCTGGAACATGGAGAGAAGTTCTACTCCTCCGTCTTAACTCCAGAGGCGAAGAGCTGGCTGTATGTGATTAACAGTCGCCTTATTCCCTCCAAAAATACTACGGAGGTGAATGGACCCCGGGGTGCATTGCTTTGGTGTTTTGTCAAGGGTCTTCCCTTCGACATAGCCAAAGTGATCCACGATGAGATACTTATCTGATGCCCCCAATGCCTGTATGGGTTCTTTTTCCCATCCTTGGTGACTAAGCTTTGCAGGAAAGTGCAAGTACCTGAAAATACTCGTGTGGACGGGCTGGTAAGAAAAAGCCACAAGATCTGACCTGGCAAGAACACCTTGGGGTCAGCCCCAGCAGCAGTGGCAGGTGGAGAGGATGAGAGTGGTTCTAGTGCATCGGAGGAGGAAGAGGAAGAGCAAATAGATGTGGAGGGCGAAGCACAGGCCCATGCGCCCAGCGCAACAGCTACAGCACTGTCACGAGTAGCGTCATCTTCAGGAACTGCCAGAGTGTCCCGGCACACCACATTGGAGCAGGAGGTGGCTGGTCTATGCACCTCCATGAATGATTTGGGCACTCGCGTGGACGTGATAGCTGACCGACAAGTCAAGTCAGAAAAGAAGTTTATGGGTTAGCTGCGAGCTTTGGGGCGTGCATGCAACGTGAACCCCGAAACCGTTTCGGATCAAGAGTGAAGCTTCAGAGAAGTCTCTTTACCTCACTGCTCTTTTAAATTTTAAGCCATGGGGACATGTCTTTTTTTTTAAGTATGGGGTGGGGGATTCCTTCATTGTATGTTGTATGTAGTTGTACAAATTACCGGGTTGTTTTGTTTGTTTCATGTTGACTTGATAGTTATTGTTAAGCATTAGTTTTTTTTGTTAGTTTAGATAAATGGATCGGCCCGACGACGGATCCCTTTCGACGGGGTTCTTGAGGGACTGAGTCGGGGGAAAAAAATGAAAAACTGAAAAAAATTGTAGGCTCTTCCTGATGACGGATCTTTTAGACGATTTTCTTAAGGGAAGTGAGTCTAGAGAAAAAAATAAAAAGATTTTTTATTTTTTTTTGGTTTAATTTAAATAATCCCCCTTGGTTTTTCTTTAAGCCACGGTTCTTTTCCAAGGGTTTATTTTGAACCGGGCATATGTAGTTTTTAATTTCTGTTTTCATTTTTTTGATTTGTATATTAAATAAAGGGATGCAAGCTATAGAAGAGAACTCATAGCGTTGACACACCTGAACACATTAGACCCTAGAGTGTAACGCTTAGTCCTAATTGTTGAATCTCACTGAAAGTGCCTTAATTTGTATGTTTGTTACTAAATTGAATGCTTGTGATAGAGTGTCTTGATGAGCTGATCTGGAATGAGTTTTATGCCATGTGTGGTTAGTTTTGTGTAGTCCATGTATTGTACTTGTGTCTAGAACTTGCCCGGTATGTGAGTTGAAGCGAAATTTTAGGTGATGCTCGGTTTGAAAAATGATGTTAGGCTTTCTTTGACCATTTTGAGCTTAATTGCTTATCACAAATAAAATTTGTCCCTAGTTAACCCTTTTGAGCCTTTAGACTTTTTGGCACCCGCATTACAAGCCTATACCCTTTTGTTCTTAATTGACATTGTTTTGATCCTCTTATCTCTTAAAGCACTTCAATTGTGAGAGGAGTGCTAAAAGAAGTAAGAAGGAAATAAGTGTGGGGTGGCTTTTGAGTGGAACCAATAAAAGGATGAAAGGTGCACTTATATTGTAAACGAATACACCACTAGCAGAAATTGAGTGACAAGAAGAATAAACTGGAAAAATAAAAAAATAAAATAAGAGATTATTACATTGTGTCTTGTTCCAGCTAGTGGGAATGAATTAATAGAGTGCTTAAAGAAGAAGAGAGTATTAGTGGGATGATATTGTGTGTGAATGAGAAGTGGGTTGAAGAATTTGCGCTAAAAATTGCTCATGTGATGTGTTAAAGTGCTTAGGGGTTGAGTCACTATTCCTAAATATATCCTACCCGTCCCTTAGCCCACATTACAACCATGAAAAAGTCCTAATTGATTTTGGATGGAGCTAGCCTACATTAGTAGAGATTTACATTAAAGGGCAAGCTTATGGTACCAATTGCATGCATGTGACCTCTTTTGTGAGAGTGAGTGATTTCCTGGATATATGTGAGTATATGAATTGAATGTGGTAATTGAACTCAGTTTGTGTTGATGTAATTGTGAGGGCATATGATTCGTGACGGAAAAGCAAGTCTTGACTTCTGTGTAGAGTACTTTGAGGAAGTGTGAATAGTGCATGGCACTTGAGAGTCGACTTTGGGGCTAGGCTTGTCCACTGCTAGGCGGAATACATGTACATTGTGTTCGGTGTAATGCATTAAGGAAAATGGTGGAATGAAGAATTCTCTAGAGAGTATAATGATTGCTCGAGGGCTAGCAATGAATTAAGTGTGGGGTGTTGATAATAGGAGAAATCTAGGTGATTTAGCTATTGTTTATGCTTCCGCTTGATTATATTCCAATGACATATTATGGTTAATTGATGAAAAATAGGCTTTAATTGTGATATGTATACATTGCAGGATGAGGAGCCTATATGATGCTTTCAAGAGGATATTGGAATGAATGATGAGCAAGAACAACCCCTCGGAGTTGAGTGTGTGCAAGGACAAGATGAAAAAATGGACGAAATCAATCTCCAGGTGCACGAAGAAACGCGTGAAGTTATGCGCGAGTCGCGCGTGTCCGGTCCGGAAAAACGTTATTTAGGGGTAAAATTGGAAATCTGGTGAGAAACCCACTTAACCTATATAAAGTCAAGCTCGCCCAAGGTTAAAGGGGGAAGGTTTTCATAGTTGAATGGAAGAAATAGAGAGGATATAGGCAAGGAGGAGTTTTGACCATCAAGTTCTTCTTTTCTTCTCTTGTTTTTGGTATTTTGTGATGAAATTGAACTTATTTGTGATGAACACTAGTATGAGTGGCTAAAGCCCATTGTTCTAGGGTCATGGGTAAAACATGAATGTTGTTGTTGGAGTTTAATTTGACAAATTTGGTTTATCATATTGGGTTGTTTATTTAATTTTGCGTTCAATTATTTTGCTGAGTAGCTAACAGTGAAATACTATCTACAAATCTTTACTTGAACTCAAAAGTGTTTACTCTAAATTGCATATAGAATTAAATAGAGCAACTTCTTGAACTCGGGCCTCGGGGAACAGATTAGCAATTGGGATAGACATATACCCAATTGCCTTGCTTGGTCGAAATATAGGAATTGTAAATGCGTTCTTGTTAATCTTAATTCCATAGACATATAGGCATTGAGTTGACATGAATAGGCGAGTAAGAACTTGACAGATTCTTTTGAGTAATATCAACCCTGTCAATCAATAACCCAGATAAATTGATTAGTCATTTTAAGCCAAGAACACAACACGATTGTTAACTATGCCCGTGACCCTGGAATATCCTCTCCTATTGTTTGTTACTCGAAATTGCTATTCGTTTGGTTACTTGCTTTAGTTAGATTAATTCTTTATAGTTTAAGTAGTAAAACAATTACATTTCTCTTTTGTGAACAATCTCTTGGGTAGATAAAGAAATTGGGTTTGAATCAGTCAACAGTTAATCATAAGTCTCATGGGAACGATATTCTACTCACTACTCTATTACTTGATGATCATGTGCACTTGCGTGAGTGTTTTTGGGTCGCAACAGGTATGAAAGAAAATAAATAAGGCTCAAAAGGGTAACAAAGGATAAAGTGCTTAGATTGCAAAACAAAATGCCTTCGTCATTCCAATCTTCAGAACATGCCAAGTGCAAACAAATACAATTTAAACCAGAGAAATCATACATAATATCTTTTGACTGCATCAAAATTGATAGCCATGTCTACACATTTGCCTTCTATATCTGTTAAATAGAAAGCACCATTGGACAACACTCTCGTTGCGATGAATGGCCCCTGCCAATTTGGGGCGAACTTGCCTTTTGCTTCAGCCTGATGTGGAAGGATACGTTTCAATACTTGTTGACCCAATTCAAACTTCCGTGGACGCGCCTTCTTGTTATATGCTCTTGCCATTCTCTGTTGATACAACTGGCCATGACACACGGCTGCCAATCTTTTCTCATCGATCAAACTCAATTGCTCCAGGCGGGTTTTGACCCACTTATCATCATCAATTTCATCTTCAGCGACAATCCGAAGGGATGAGATTTCAACTTCCGCGGGTATCACTACTTTAGTGCCATATACCAACAAATAAGGAGTTGCCCCTACTGAAGTGCGAACAGTAGTGCGATAACCCAACAATGCAAAGGGCAACCTTTTATGCCACTGCCTGGAACCTTCCACCATTTTCCGAAGTATCTTCTTTGTTCTTGTTGGCTGCCTCGAGTGCTCCATTCGCCTTGGGGCGGTATGGGGTGGAATTGCAATGCGTAATCTTAAACTGTTGATCTTTTTCATCAAATGACTATTGAGATTAGCCCCATTATCAATGTAATGATCAACTTTGGGATCCCGAATCGACAGATGATATTTGAGTGCACAAAATCGACCACCGCTTTCTTGGTCACAAACTTGAAAGTTTTAGCTTCAACCCACTTGGTGAAATAATCAATGGCTACTAGAATGAACCTGTACCCATTGGATGCTGCTGGCTCAATCGGTCCAATGACATCCATGCCCCAAGAAACAAAAGGCCATGGTGCAGACATTGTGTGCAATTCAGATGGCGAAGAATGAAACAAATCTCCGTGTACTTGGCATTGATGACATTTGCGCACAAAACTGATACAATCTCACTCCATGGTGAGCCAATAATAACCTGCTTGGAGAATCTTCTTTGCCAGAACATACCCACTCATATGCGGTCCACAAACTCCAGAATGTACTTCGGTCATGATAGTTGTGGCCTGTCTAGCATCTATGCATCTTAACAATCCAAGATCTGGAGTTCTTTTGTACAAAACTCCTCCACTGAAGAAAAATCCACTTGCCAAACGACGAATTGTTCTCTTTTGATCACTTGTGGCTTGTACCGGATATACTCCCATTCTGATGTATTCCCTGATATTGTGGAACCACAGCTCACCATCAAGTTCTTCTTTCACCATGTTACAGTAAGCATGTTGATCATGGACCTGAATATGCAAAGGGTCAACATAAGCCTTATCTGGGTGATGTAACATTGACACCAGAGTAGCGAAAGCATCGGCAACCTCATTATGGATCCTTGGAATATGCTTGAACTCTACTGATCAAAACTACTGACAAAGATCATTTAAACATTATCGATACGGTATGAGTTTCAAATCCCGTGTTTCCCATTCTCCCTGAAATTGGTGCACCAAAATTTCCAAGTATCCCAAGACCAAGACTTCCTGGACACCCATGTCGGAAGCAAACCTCAAACACAAAATGCATGCCCCTTACTCATCTATTATGTTTGTACAATAGAAATGAAGCTGAGCCGTAACAGGGTAGTGATTCCCTATTTTAGAAATAAGTACAACTCTTATCCCAACGCCTTTCATGTTAGCAGCTCCATCAAAGAAAAGTTTCCAAACTGGCTCTTCAACTTGTTCCAACTCATCAATGTGCATTACCTCTTCATCAGGGAAGTAAGTCTTCAAAGTCTCATATTCTTCATCCACTGGATTCTCGGCCAAATGATCGGCCAATGCGTGGGCTTTCATCGCAGTTCGAGTCACATAGACGATGTCAAATTTTGTTAGCAAGATCTGCCACTTTGCGAGCCTCCCTATAGGCATAGGCTTCTGAAAGATATACTTTAGCGGATCCAAGCGAGAGTTAAGGTAAGTAGTGTAAGATGACAAATAATGCTTCAACTTCTGTGCTACCCAAGCTAGGGCGCAACATGTCCTTTCCAGGTGAGTGTACTTAATCTCATAAGATGTGAACTTCTTACTGAGATAATAGATGGCCTATTCCTTCCTGCCGGTGATGTCATGCTGACCCAACAAACAATCAAATGAATTGTCTAGGACCATCAAATACAGAATCAAAGGTCTCCCCGGTTCTGGTAGCACCAACACAAGTGGGTTTGACAAGTACCCTTTTATCTTATCAAATGCTTCTTGACACTCATCTGTCCACTTGACCATAACATCCTTCTTCAGCAGTTTGAAGATAGGCTCACAAGTTGTCATAAGCTGAGTAATAAACCTGCTGATGTAGTTCAACCTCCCTAATAAACTCATCACCTCAGTCTTGTTCCTTGGGGGTGGAAATTCTTAGATAGCTTTGATCTTTGACGGGTATAATTCAATACCGCGACGACTGCCTATGAATCCCAACGGTTTTTCAGACGGCACCCCAAATGCGTACTTTGCAGGATTGAGCTTAAGATTGTACTTGCGAAGCCTTTGGAAGAATTTTCTCAAATCTCTGACATGGTCAGACTGCTTTCTAGACTTTATGATTACATCATCCACATAAACCTCGTCAATAAAATCTTTCCGAGTGTCATAAGACCATTATTGTTACACCCCAAGTTTTCATACGTGAGAGTACGTCGTAAGTCATTGATGTAAGCTCGGAAATGAGATTATATTTGGAAGCAAATAAAGTAAGTTAATCATGTTACCTTGGAGGTTACAAATATTTAAGATCATGAATAACGAGTACCAAGAGAGTTGGAAATCTTAGAAGCTAAACCAATTGAAGAAAATAAGTTTCGTCAAAAGTCGACAAGTTTGGAATGTTATAACATGTACTTTGGGGTGAGACTAGGGTTCTTAACATGATAAGGAGGTTATTCTATGAGTTATTTTAGTCGTATGATATTCATTTTCTACATTTTGAAGGCAAGCAAGTTGTGGAACAAGAGTTGGCAAAGGTCATCACAAGTTACATTCATAAATTTGCTGAAATTTAGGTCAAATGTATCTGAGCATTTCTCCAAATATACTTGGAATCATGGGGGTTTTATACCTACAAAATTGAAGACTACGAGTCTAGTTTCTAACGCATTAAACCGTTCATCAATACGATATCGTGGTAGAGAGATATTCATGTTTTCGCGAGACCGCGCAAGCAGCTCCCAATGGGACCCACTTAGGAGGTGGTTGACCTACTTCAATTTATAAACGATTTGAACGCCTATGTTTGCTCATTTTTCAACTAAAGTTCGTCTCCAAACTTCTCCTAACCCTCCTAAACATATACCACAAGGGTTTGAAGTGATTCCAAAGTGATTGCACCATATTTCAACATCAAAACTTAGTTCTTGTGAAGAACAACACCTCTTTGAGGTTGTGTTGTCATTGACGATTGTTGTGGGCTGTATTTGGATGAAATGTCAAGTTGTTTCTGCTGTCTAAGGTGAGTATAACATCCTACTAATTGTGCTTAATATTGCTTGTATGTTGGTTAAGTTGTTAGGATGATAAACTACAAGATAATACTTGGGTTAGCTTATGTCACTTCGATGGTGTTGTATTGACATTTGAGGGTTGTTGTAAACTGAATATAACTTGGATTTTGACTTGAAGTTGCTGTAGGAGGTATTTATATTGTGTTCTTACTTGTGCCTAAGGTTATCTTGATGTTCATTAAGTTAAATGGATGGGCTAGACATGTACTAGTGAATAAAGTTGCTAATTGAGGATAGTTGAAGTTGTGGATTATTTTCGTTGTTATAAATATGTGGTATAAGGCTGGAATCATTGATTAATGAATTCATTATCAAGTTAATGATACTTTTATGTTGAAGTAAGAAGTCTATAAGGATTGATAAGGGGTATACGGATTCCAATCGGAGCTTGCCGCTTGTCGTAATGTAGTTGTGACTTGTTGTTGTTATATGGTGTCTTGATATTGATAATTATGTATTGATGGATTGCTCTGGTCATTTTTGTTCGTATATGGTATTGGAGGAGTCCTTTGTTACAAGGGATATGCTGCCAAAATTTACGTAAACGAGCTACTAGCTTAAGTTATAGACTTAGCCTTTGCTCAGCACTGATTTTGAATCTCCTTATACTATGATAGATTGAGTTGACTTAATTGAAGAGTTGCTTGAAAGTGATTAGGGACTCAGCAGGTGTAAGGTATATTAAGGCACTTACTTCTTTCTTTTGGCATGATCTAAAGTGACATGAACATAAACGGTACGCTAATTCAAAACAGATCTCCTCCTAGAAACTAAGGTTGTCTATGTTGTTCTTTCCTTATAAAGTTATTCTAAACAAGTGCGTATGATCCTTAAATACCACTAAGGTTCATATTGATGGTAGGGATGTCCATAATGTTAATCGAAGGTGCAATGACCTTACATCACTCCGAAAGGGTTAGAACGTGATTCCATGAGTCGAGCATGCATTATATATGTATCTGTTTTACTCTACCGAGCCGCGCTATAGTCGGACGGGTAGGGCACCTATTGTGCAACCACTGATCGGTTGGGTTTACCGAGCTCCACGTGGTCGGGTACGATTCTACCGAACCTTATGATGGTCGGGTACGCTTTTACCGAGTCCTCTTTGAGGCCGGGTACGATATGATGATGATGATGCCCACAAAGGCGAATGTTTTAAAAGGTTTATGTATATATATGTATTATGCATTTTATATCAGTAACCCCCAGAGGCACTTAGATGTTACAGGTTGTATCTCCTCTATATTGCTTTTTACATTACTGTTCTTGTTTAAGCTTTCCTGCCTAACATACTCGGTACTTTATTCGTACTGACGTCCCTTTTGCCCGGGGATGCTGCATTTCATGCCTGTAGGTCTCGATTGATAGGTTGACAGTCCTCCTAGTATGCTATCAGCTAAACGAAGGTGTTGGTGCACTCCACTTGCTCCGGAGTTGTCTATTTGGTCAATATGCTTTGGATATGTATCGATTGGTATGGCGGGGCCCTGTCCCGACCTTTATGATTTTATATACTCTTAGAGGCTTGTAGACAGATGTCAGGTGTATGGATAATTGTATGGCCTTGTCGGCCTATGTTTCGAGTTTACTAATGGTCATGTCGGCCTTATAGGCCCGTATGTCACATATATTAGTTTGTATATCATGTTGGGTCTTCATATGTTGAGTATTCCCTTATGTTTTATTCTTGTTATCTCATGACGGGTTTTCTAGCTCATTTACTCATGATAACATGATAAGAAAGATATGTTACGTTGGTACTCGGTTGAGTAAGGCACCGGGTGCCCGTCGCGGCCCTTCGGTTTGGGTCGTGACAGAAGTGGTATCAGAGCAGTTCTGTCCTAGGGAGTCTACAAGCCGTGTCTAGTAGAGTCTTGTTTATGGGTGTGTTGTGCACCACACTTATAAGCAGGAGGCTACAGGGCATTTAGGCCTGTCACTCTTTCTTCTTACTCTAGATCGTGCAGTAGAGCTCAGTTGTAAGAATTCAAACTCCTAAATTCGACTTTAGTCATAATACAACGATACCTACATCCACAAAGACAGTTGGTAAGAGATTGCATCAAAGACAGTTGGTAAGAGACAGTTGTGGATGTGGAAGAGTTGAGTCAGAGGAACTCGATTTCATATCATGCTTATGATGAGTAAATATGAGGTCTTCAACAGATCATGTGTGTAGTAAGATGTGTATGCTTCTTAATAAAGAGCCTTAAGGCAAGGATATCAATTCACGAATATGGTGAAAATCTATGAAGAATTCAGAAGCTAGATACAAGTTTTAACAAGTAAAAGAAGTAAGGTGAAGAGGGGTACGAGGCACCCAAATAATGAAGATTATCAATATTTTCAAATCTGGCAGAGAAATATAAGCATTTTGGTACCTTCATCAATGACAGAGGTAAGTACAATTGGCCACACCCATCTTAGTTATGTTCTATGGGAGTTAACAAATATTATTTAAGAGAAAGATGGGATATCAGGATCCAGTTGGAGTTAGAGTAACCCAAAATTTTTGGATAGGTTGTTATCATTAACTAACGTTTCTGAAAGATGGTGCAAATGTGGTAATAGAACTCCTTCTAAGACACCCAGATGGTGAACTCTAGAGTAGTACAATCAGATACGAATACTGGAATATTCAAAAATTTCAGAAGATAGGCAGTGGGATCTTAGAAGGGACAAATATTTACCTTAGTATGACTCTAGCCCCGAGTAAAAAAAGAATGTTAGGCATTCCCAAGAGCCAGTGAGATGAAGCTAGGGGAGCTTATAGGGAAAGAACTTTTTGTTGAAGTTTTCAGAATAAAGTGATAGACAAAAAAATATTATCCGGAGAATAAGAAGAAAATAAATGAAGCATCATGAGTAAGATGTGATATATGGGTGATAACAGTAAATCAAAATATGACACGATGACAGAGTGTATAGTCAAGTGAAGGAAAATACAAGAGGTGACAAGCCTTAAGGCAATAAAAGAGTATAAGCTATAAAGTCATATTCTTATTTCGTGAAATGAGATGGTGACTTCAACGTGATTACCAGGAGGAAAGGTTAGACCCCACAGTAATAAAAATCAGTATGGGCTGGTGAACAAGATAAAACCGAACATGAATTAGCGACCGGAGGATTTGATAATAGTCGACATCGCGAGAATTTCAAAGATCGTGCTCCAATAAGAATAGAATAGACAACATACGAATAACCTTTAAAGGTTATTTAAGAAGTCGCTTACCTAAAGCAAGCACTCTGAGCAGAGTAATCTGAAGGGACTAAGTGTGCCAGTTACCGTAGGTGTCACCTTTGTGCGTAAGAAATTTAGTTATCCCTGGTATAGAAGGTTACCATAAGGTGATTAAGGTTCATTGATAATGTGAAAAGACGCCGAATATGAAAAGGTAAAACAATTATAGGTAGATCGTCGTAGTACTAAATCTTAGTACTCCCCTGAAGGGGGGAATATGGTGTGATATGGTATTAAGTCGGAGTTAAGCGGTTCAGTTAACTATGGAATGGTAAAGAAAGAATGTGGTAAAAAGGAGAAAGGGAAGATGTTGCATTTATTCAGTTCCTGCAGATATGTTGCGACTCCAGAACCTTATACAAGCACAACACCGGAGAGAGGCAGTAAAAGTTTTCGGCCAGGATGTTATTGATAAATAAGTGTGAATGGACACTTGATACATCAGGAGCTAGTGGCGAGAGATAAGTTAAGACAAAGGATATATCCCAAGAGGGATTATGCAGAATATATATATATATATATATATATATATATATATATATATATATATATATATATATATATATATATATATATATATATATATATATATATATATGAGAATGGACCAACGGGTAATTAGTAGTTGATTCAGGAAGAGCCCAGTTATGGCTAGACAAGAGGTCACAGATAAATCAATAAATCATGCAAGATAAATGTAGTGAATCGCAGCATAGTGAATTCAGTCTCGCAGATACGAGATAACAATCATTTGAAAACAATTTCAGATAGGAGTTGAGGCAGTTAAAGGTACCATTTTTAAGGTTTATAAAAATAAGAGAGAGTGTCACTAAGGAGACAATAAAAATTTGAGCTTAGAAGTAACCCTACGAGCACAAAGGCATAAATTTATGTAACTAAGGATTAGTATAGGCGAGTAAGAATAACGAAAATTACCTTCGGGTATATGATATATCAAGCTCGCAACTTTACAAGAGCTAGAAGGTCTCCTTAAGTACTACAATGAAAGACTAGCTGAGGAAATAAGGAAGAAGGTTTCCACCTTAGCATAGTGAGCTAAAGAGTAAATGATCCTGTAACAACAGTCTCACTACAATATTGTATACACTCCATAAGAAAGTGGAACCTATCATGGCTAATGAATGGTAAAAAAAAAGCCATCAATGGTGATGTTTGAGATCATATAAGGTACAAGAAATTATAGTATTCGTGGGCAAAATGACAAGCCAAGTATTCATGCAACAAGTGATAGAACAACCAACAAAAGTAATTGCTTACATTTAAGGACAACTGAGAAGGCACGAAAGGAAATTTATGGTGCTAGCAAGTTAAAGGAAGGTTTCGAGTAGTATAAATAGATCGGTGGAGGTCCTAAGGTAAAGTATTATAGAGCAAAAAGGTTTTAGGTAGATAGGAGTAAGGATATGAAAAGGTGAGTGAGAAGGTGACGAGAATATGTATGTCCTCGGGATTAAACCCATCAAAACAAGGGAGCTGATGATTTCGATATGTAATAAAAAGCTCGGTACAGCCTGAATGAACACAAAGGAGTCTGAGACTAGGTGCATTTAAATGAGGTGGAATGCTGCCCTGGCAGTAGAATAAGGGTGTAATTGTGATAGATAAGAGGATGATGCTTAGGCCTTTGATTGAGTAATGATTTAACGAGAAAGGGATTTCATTAATTGCACGGGATTAGAATACCCCCATAAGATGAATCGCGTTGGGATGCAATGAAATACGGTTATTGAAGTATAGTATTATCCCTAGGTGGATCAGGAAAATCACTTCATATGTTCCCCGATAAGATGTGAGCCCTAGTGACAGTGTATTACGTAAGAGGTTGCAAGTTATCAGTGATAGATTATAGATCAACATTAAGGTGAATAAACAATAGATGGGTACAAGTTCCAAAGTACGAGATGAGATTTGTTTGTTATTCTTAGATGAATAATAATGAGGAAGCACTAAAGGACTTAGATTTATACATATAGGATAAGCAGCGAGAGAGTAACCTGGAGTTGGGTAGCAAACCTCGGTAATAATAAACCGAAGTAAGTTTTATGGTATAGTATAACCTACATAGATGTAGTAAATCCATAAGGATAGATATACAAGGCTATGAAACAAGAGATAGAAATAGTCTTAAGTTTGATAAAGTACCAAGCGAAAGACATCAGTACACCTATAGATGCCTAGAGGGACAGCTTGTCATAATTCTGTATATGTTCATAAAGTGAGGCTTAGAGAATGGCTAAAAGATGGAGGAAAAAGAGAATACGAATCTCTAGGCACTCATACAAGGACAGAGTCATACATACTGCATGACATAAGGTAGAAAATGTTACGATGTTGGAAGATTTCCGACCACATGTCATGGTGTGACAAAGAGGCATAAAAGGGGGGAATGCCCAAGCGTTTAGATTTATTCACAAAACAGTGGATTACATGGAAAGATGAGCATTAAAGTATTCGTAAGAGCTATAGTTTACGAAACTGATAAGCGCATCAATCAACATTCGAGGACGAATGTTCCAAAGGGGGGAATGATGTTACACCCCAAGTTTTCATACGTGAGAGTACGTTGTAAGTCATTGATGTATGCTCGGAAATGAGATTATATTTGGAAGCAAATAAAGTAAGTTAATCATGTTACCTTGGAGGTTACAAATATTTAATATCATGAATAACGAGTACCAAGAGAGTTGGAAATCTTAGAAGCTAAACCAATTGAAGAAAATAAGTTTCGTCAAAAGTCGACAAGTTTGGAATGTTATAACATGTACTTTGGGGTGAGACTAGGGTTCTTAACATGATAAGGAGGTTATTCTATGAGTTATTTTAGTCGTATGATATTCATTTTCTACATTTTGAAGGCAAGCAAGTTGTGGAACAAGAGTTGGCAAAGGTCATCACAAGTTACATTCATAAATTTGCTGAAATTTAGGTCAAATGTATCTGAGCATTTCTCCAAATATACTTGGAATCATGGGGTGTTCTACCTACAAATTTAAGTTCTACGAGTCTAGTTTCTAACGCATTACACCGTTCATCAATACGATATCGTAGTAGAGAGATATTCATGTTTTCGCGAAACCGCGCAAGCAGCTCCCAATGGAACCCACTTAGGCGGTGGTTGACCTACTTCAATTTATAAACGACTTGAACGCTTATTTTTGCTCACATTTCAACTAAAGTTCGTCTCTAAACTTATCCTAACCCTCCTAAACATATACCACAAGGGTTTGAAGTGATTCCAAAGTGATTGCACCATATTTCAACATCAAACCTTAGTTCTAGTGAAGAACAACACCTCTTTGAGGTTGTGTTGTCATTGACGATTGTTGTGGGCTGTATTTGGATGAAATTCCAAGTTTTTGCTGCTTTATAAGGTGAGTATAACAGCCTACTAATTGTTCTTAATCTTTCTTGTATGTTGGTTAAGTTGTTAGGATGATAAACTACAAGATAATACTTGGGTTAGCTTAAGTCACTTCTATGGTGTTGTATTGCCATTGAGGGTTGTTGTAAACTGAATATAACTTGGATTTTGACTTGAAGTTGCTGTAGGAGGTATTTATATTGTGTTCTTACTTGTTCCTAAGGTTATCTTGATGTTCATTAAGTTAAATGGATGGGCTAGACATGAACTAGTGAATAAAGTTGCTAATTGAGGATAGTTGAAGTTCTGGATTATTTTCTTTGTTATAAATATATGGTATAAGGCTGGAAACATTGATTAATGACTTCATTATCACTTTAATGATACTTTTATGTTGAAGTAAGAAGTCTATAAGGATTGATAAGAGGTATACGGATTCCAATCGGAGCTTGTCGCTCGTCGTAATGTAGTTGTGACTTGTTGTTGTTATATGGTATCTTGATATTGATAATTATGTATTGATGGATTGATCTGGTCATTGTTGTTTGTATATGGTATTGGAGGAGGCCCTTGTTACAAGGGAGATGCTGCCAAAATTTACGTAAACGAGCTACTAGCTTAAGTTATAGACTTAGCCTTTGCTCAGCACTGATTCTGAATCTCCTTATACTATGATAGATTGAGTTGACTTGGTTGAAGAGTTACTTGGAAGTGATTAGGGACTCAACAGGTTTAAGGTATGTTAAGGCACTTACTTCTTTCTTTTGGCATGATCTAAAGTGACATGAACATAAACGGTACGCTAATTCATAACGGATCTACTCCTAGAAACTAAGGTTGTCCATGTTGTTCTTTCCTTATAAAGTTATTCTAATCAAGTGCGTATGATCCTTAAATCCCACTAAGGTTCATATTGATGGTAGGGATGTCCATAATGTTAATCAAAGGTGCAATGACCATACATCACTCCGAAAGGGTTAGAACGTGATTCCATGAGTCGAGCATGCATTATATATGTATCTATTTTACTCTACCGAGCCGCGCTATAGTCGGCCGGGTATGGAACCTATTGTGCAACCACTGATCAATTGGGTTTACCGAGCTCCACGTGACCGGGTACGATTCTACCGAACCTTATGATGGTCGGGTACGCTTTTACCGAGTCCTCTTTGAGGCCGGGTACGATATGATGATGATGATGCCCACAGAGGTGAATGTTTTAAAACGTTTATGTATATATATGTATTATGCATTTCATATCAGTAACCCCAGAGGCACTCAGATATTACAGGTTGTATCTCCTCTATATCTCTCTTTACATTACTGTTCTTGTTTAAGCTTTCCTGCCTAACATACTCGGTACTTTATTAGTACTGACGTCCCTTTTTCCTGGGGACGCTGTATTTCATGCCCGTAGGTCTCGATTGATAGGTTGACAGTCCTCCTAGTAGGCTATCAGCTTAGCAAAGGTGTTGGTGCACTCCACTTGCTCCGGAATTGCCTATTTGGTCAGTATGCTTTGGATATGTATCGATTTATATGGCGGGGACCTGTCCCGACCTTTATGATTTTATATACTCTTAGAGGCTTGTAGACAGATGTCAGGTGTATGGATAATTGTATGGCCTTGTCGGCCTATGTTTCGAGTTTACTAATGGTCATGTCGGCCTTATAGGCCCGTATGTCACATATATTTAGTTTGTATATCATGTTGGGTCTTCATATGTTGAGTATTCACTTATGTTTTATTCTTGTTATCTCGTTACGGGTTTTCTAGCTCATTTACTCATGATAACATGATAAGAAAGATATGTTACGTTGGTACTCGGTTGAGTAAGGCACCGGGTGCCCGTCACAGCCCTTCGGTTTGGGTCGTGACAGTCATTGCCCTCATGTAAGTTGCCCCAACATTTTTCAATCCAAAAGGCATGACCTGGTGGTATGTTCCCCATGGCATAATGAATGCCGTTTTTTCTGCATCCTCCTTGTCCATTAGGATCTGATGATAGCCCACATAGCAATCCACAAAAGACCCAATCTTATGTTTGGCATAATTATCAATCAAAATGTGGATGTTTGGCAGTGGGAAGTTGTCCTTTGGACTTGCCTTATTGAGATCACGGTAATCAACACACACTCTGGTCTTACCATCATTCTTTGGCACAGGCAGAACATTGGCTAAGCAAGTGGGATACCGCGTGACTCGAATGACTTTTGCATCGAACTGCTTTATGACCTCTTCTTTGATCTTCACACTCATGTCGGTTTTGAACTTCCTCAACTTCTATTTGACATGAGGAAATGTCGGGTCAGTGGGCAATTTGTGAACCACCAAGTCAGTGCTTAGACCCGTCATGTCGTCATATGACCATGCAAAAATATCTTTGTACTCAAACAATGCTTTAATCATCTCTTCCCTCTTAGTTTCTCTGATATTATCTGGGTCCCCTAAATTGGTTGCTTTGCTATCACTCAGGTTGGGCTTGGGTTTTTCTTTAAAATGGATTAATTCTTTACTAATCTCTTCAAAGGCCTCATCCTCATCGTATTCTGATTCATCATCACACTCTATTTCCTGAATTATTATTTCAGAATTAGATTGGCTTTTAAGACTGGGACAAAGATTCATCATGCATGTCATGTCATTGAAAACAACATGAAAAGAATTGTACAATGAAGAAAAGAAAAACAAAAATAAAACTATCAGGAATGATGAAAAAAGGGAAATTGCATTTCATTGAAATCAAAAGATAACAAGGTTTGTACATCCAAACAAACGAAACATAGAATCTGAATTACAACCCTGGAATAATCCAGATAAACTGAAAGAAAATCAAAGTAAACTATCAAAACTCCTTCCAGGTAGGGAGAGGAGTAGCTTCCCAATTGTTAATCTTTGTACTGGGCCCGACAAATTGAACATCCGCCTTGTTGGAACCTTCTCCAAATTCCACCATGTTTATATCGTCGAACAACCTTTCGAACCTTTCAATCAACTCTTTATCAAGACCAACCACAGAACTGGGAACTGTTGTTACTAGGTGATTCTTGGTGCCAGGCTTGACAAACGATCTGGAGAGATGTGGGACCAGCTTTGGGAGGACCCATGCCCTCTGTTTCGATTTTCTGGCTCTTTTCACTTCTGCGGTTGTAGACTTGAATCCAAAACCAAATGTATCAGAGTTTTTGGGGAGAGACACCGGCTGTACTATACCTTGCAAAGATGCACCCAAACCCTTACCAGGTACAAAATCATTTTTCAACATTTCAAAAGCTACCATGACTGATGTGGCAGTTACCTTTGGCATTGGAACACATTTCCCTTCTAGAATTTTCTTGACTGATACTGTGTCAAAAATCTGATAGACCCAAGGTCCCTTATCGTCTTCAACCTCAATGAATGGAACAATGGCATCACTGGGAACACACAAATTATCTTCACTGTGCACAACGATTTCTCGTCTATCCCATTCAAACATGACCATCTGATGCAGAGTAGACGGGACTGCATTGGCAGCATGAATCCAAAGTCGACCTAATAGCAGATTATAGGAAACAACCACATCCAGAACCTGGAATTCCATGTTGAATTCAACTGGTCCTATTGTCAGCTCAAGGACTATATCACCGTCTGAATCTTTACCTCCACCGTCAAATCCCCGCATGCAGATATTGTTCTTGTGAATCCTTTCATCATCCACTTTCAACTTGTTCATAGTGGAGAGAGGGAAAATGTTCACACTGGAACAATTGTCGACCAATACCCGGGTAACCACAGAATCTTCGGATTTCACTGTAAGATAGAGGGCTATATTATGCTCAGTACCCTCCACGGGTAACTCATCATCAGAAAAAGTGACTCTGTTTACCTCAACTATCTTGTTGGCTATCTTTTCCAAATGGTTTACTAAGATTTTGTCAAGAACGTGGGCCTCGTACAGGATTTTCATCAAGGCCCATCGATGCTCGTCTGAATGGATTAACAATGACAACAGTGAAATTTGAGCAGGCGTCTTCCTCAACTGCTCCACAATGGAATAGTCTTACACATTCATCTTTCTCAAAAACTCTTCTGCCTCTTCTTCGGTCATAGATTTCTTCACTAGCACTGGTTTATCTTTGGAGGTTTTAGCTTTTCTTAACTCCTCAGGGGCAAAGCATCTCCCTGACCGAGTCAATCCATGGGTCTCATAGACTTCTTCTTTAACTTCTTTTCCTTTGTAAGTCATTGTCACCCGTTCATAATTCCATGGGATAGACTTGTTGTCGACTATTGGTAACCGGGTTACAGGCTTGATAATGAATAGATCTGTGTGGGAACCCTCCACAATTACGACATGCTTGTTCGCCACTCCTGGCACAACCACTTTTGCCCTTTCCTGTTTCACTACAACATCACTTGAGAACCCCTTCTTGACTACCGCAGATGGTTCGCTGTTTGTTCCGCTCAATTTGATCACTGATCTCTCACTTATTCATTTTTAAACCAGCTTTACCTCGCTGGACCGAATCATCATGACAGTATGTGAAGGTTTCTTGGGCTCCCCTCCCTTATGCACTTTATCGATCATATTTGTCTCCTGATGGGTTGGCAACGGGTTCTGGTTGATGTTGGGCGCCTACGAAGCTTGGACTTCAATCCGATTTGTATCAACGAGCTCTTGGATAGCATTTTTCAATTTTTAGCATTTCTCCGTGTCATGCCCCGGAGCACCAGAACAATATTCGCTACTTACAGAGTAATCAAGATTTCTTGGGGGAGGATTTGGCAATTTTGACTTGATCGGCCTTAGCATATCCAATTGTCTCAGCCTGTGGAACAAACCAGTATAGGACTCTCCCAATGAAGTTAAGGTTTTCTTCTTATGCAACCTCTCATTTTTAAATTCTTGATTAGGCCGGAAATCTGGTCTAGGAGGGTTCCGGTAGACTCATGGGGGCGGGTAGGTGTTTTGTGGGGCTAGCATATGCCATTATGCATGGACAGGAGGTTGAGTATATGTTTGGGCGTGATGTACAGAAAAATGGGGGTCTGGTGGTGGGTAGTAGTGTTGGGGTAGATTATACGGGGTATGGGGGTAGGTTTGGTGGTGGGGTTGAGGCTGATTATAATGGTGAGATGAGCCCCTGGGTCCGAAACAAGCTCCTGAATCGATCGTTGCCACATCCTCTTTCTTATTCTTTCCAATTACTCCCCTAGTTCCGCTTTGAATGGACTGGGTGGTTGCCTTAATAGCCGAATATGTTATGCCCCGCAATATTACGTTGATATTATGCTTTGCAGCATTAAGTTACGATGATGTTGCACCCTGTAGTATTGTACATTGGATTTGTCGTAAGGTAATTGACATCAATCCAAGTAAAAGATTATTTGGATATTATAAGGATTACACTATTTATACAAGTGATAAATAAGTGTTATGAAGGATAAAGGGCTACACGGATTAAAGAAAGTGAGTTTCGTTGAAAGTGGACAATTTAAAATAAAATACGGGTCGAGCGATAATACCCGATAATTATGAACTAGCACCTTGCAAGTTGCCATATGACTACGGTAGTATAATATATAAAGTATATATGAAGTATTTTAATAATAAATAGAATTTTAAGTAATTTGTGATAATTCTTAAATTTTGCGGGTAATAGATTAATTACCGGGTAACGAAACATTACCCGATTAACTAATAAGTGGATAATATCAATTATCCTAAAGCGTAACGTGGCAACATGCCACACATTAAAAGAATGACTCTTCAAGTCATTTCATTATGTGGAAATGTAACATAAAGCCATTTAATGACTCATAAGGAACATGAAAGAACAAAAACCAAAATCTGATTCTTAAAGTTTCAAAAAGACTTTTTGTATTTACAAACCAAACAAAAATAAACGTGAGTGAGATTCTTAAGGAACTAAAAACTTAAGAATCAGATTTTTCAACATTTCAAAGCCAAAACGTGAAAACAATTTCAAAGCCAAAAATGCGAAACCAAATAATTGCATGTTGTCTTGAACCAGAGAATCAATTCTGTCAACACGTCAAAAATTTCGATTGAAATTTCAGTTCAAATTTCAATCCAAGATTCAAGCATAGTTTTCGTTCAAGAATTTTGCAGAAACGGGTATGTTAAGGCTATCCCTTCTTTCTTTTGGCATGATCCATACGCTATGAACGAAATGTGCAAATGCACAAATTTCAAAAGTGACTCTACTCATAGGAGTAACAAAAATATCTATGTTCTTTAATTTTCAGGTGTCATAATATTTTATCATCTGTTCATGGGTCTCAGAAAAATACGAAAGTTGAAAGGATGTTACATTATGATATTGCTTAAGAGGCAAAATGGTCATATGCCATTCCGAATAATTTTATTGACGTACTTTTTATGCATTGCATTTATGTGCACTGACCCATGACCAGATGGCGTTATATACGCGTATATATGTAAATATATGTATATGGGATATGGGAAAAGGTTATGGCGTTATATACACATCACCACCTGATCAGCTGGTATATGATGATGATGTTGCCCACAGTGGCTGAAATATGATTCAAACGGCATTATATACGCATATATGGGTATGTATTCAAATGGCGTTATATACGCATATATATGCATATGTATGTATGTATTCAAACGGCGTTATATACGCGTATATATGTATGTATATATATGTATATGGGATATGGGAATGGTTATGGCGTTATATACGCACCACCACCTGATCAGCTGGTATACGATTATGACTTTGCCCACAATGGCCGATATGATATGATGGGATGCCCTCAGAGGCTGATGATGTTATGAAACATACACCTATGCACGATATGACATTCATACGCATATGCATGACGCTGAAAGTAATTTATGATTTAGAAAGTTATTCAGACTTACGGGTTGAGTCATGTACTCCATATGTCTTCCATGTCTCCTATGTATTTATTTATGTACCTTACATACTCAGTACATTATTCGTACTGACGTCCCTTTTGACTGGGCACACTGCGTTTCATGCACAGAGGTCCTGATAAACAGGTCGAGAGCCCTCCAAGTAGGCTATCAGCTCAGCGAAAGATGGTGGTGCGCTCCATTTGCTTCGGAGTTGTGTATTTTTTTAGTATGATTTAGATATGTATTGTTTGGTATGGCAGGACTCTGTCCCGACCTATATGACATTTATGTATTCTTAGAGGCTTGTAGACATATGTCTTGTATGTGAAAGATTGTACGGCCTTACCGGCCTATGTTTTGAGTTTATAAATAATTATGTTGGCCTATTAGGCCCGTATGTCACGTGTATATGATGATGTAATAAGAAAGATACGTTACATTGGTACTCGGTTGAGTAAGGTACTGGGTGCCCGTCGCGGCCCATCAGTTTGGGTCGTGACAAAAGTGGTATCAGAGCAATTCTGTCCTAGGGAGTCTATATGCCGTGTCTAGTAGAGTCTTGTTTATGGGTGTGTCGTGCTCCACACTTATAAGCAGGAGGCTACAGGGCATTTAGGATTGTCACTCTTTCTTCTTACTCTAGATCGTGTGGTAGAGCTCACTTATAAGAATCCAAGTTCTGAAATTCTATTTTATTCGCAATAAGATGATGCCTGCTAACAACGTTTGTAATTGAGGCAGAGGAACATAAGCCTTTTGAGTTATAGTCAATAGTAACAGAGGTATATACAATTGGTTGCACCCATTCCAGATATGCGCTATGGGGATTAACAGAAGTAGTATAAGAAGATATGATGGATGAATTGGTTGCGTCAGTTGACATTTCCGTGGGATATTGCAAATATGCTAATAGATCTCTTTATGAGACACCTAGATGGTGCACTCTAAAGTAGTGCAGCCAAATATGAGTACTACAAAGACTTGCACATAAGCCTTGAAGGGATAAATATTACCTTAGTGTAGCTCGCGTCCCTAGTAAAGTGAGAATGTTAAGCAATTTGAAGAGCCACTGGATGGAGCAAAGGAAAGCTAAAAGCCAAAGAATGTCGTATTGAAGTTTTCAAAAGGAAAGGGATATGCAGAAATATTAGCAGAGTAATGAGAAGAGAGATAAGGAAGCATTATGAATAAGGTGTGATACATGGATGAAAACGGTAGAATATTACAAAACCTATAGTCAAATGAAGGAAGAGACGAAAGGTGATGGGCCTTAAGACAACGAAAGAGTATAGACCATAAGGTTATATCCTCATTTCGAGAAATAAGTTCGTGACTCCAACGCGACTACCAGAGGGGAGAGTTAATCCCTAGAGTAACATAAATCAGTATGAACTGGTAAACAAGATAAACTAAATATGAATTAGGGACTGAATGATTGGAAAGTACTCGGCATCATGAGAATTTCATATTTCATTCAGGCGATAATAGAATGGACCACATAGGAAGATTCATGAGAAACTCAGAGAATGGTTATTCAGGAAAACGCTTCCCTACAACAAGCAATGTGTGCAAAGTTCAGCTTAAGGGACTGTATATGCCAGCTATACTAAATTTCACCATCACGAGTAAGGGGATTTGTCATCCTTGGTATAGAGGGGTTGCTGCAAGACGAGTAAGTATCATTGATTTTGAAAAACGACGCCAAGGATGAAGAGGTAAAACATCTATAGGTAGATCATCGTGGCTTCAGCTCTTAGTACACCCCTAAAGGGGGGAATATAGAGTGATGTGACATTAAGTCAGAATTAAGTGGTTCCAGTGACCATGGAATGTTAAAGGAAAAAATGCGATAAATGAAAGAGGAATGAGATGACACTTATCAAAATCTTATAGATACGCTACGATTCAAGAATATTGTGCAAGCACGATGTTAAGAAGAGGAAGTAAAGGTTCCTGCCCGAACTGTTATTGATAAATAAGGAGCCAGTGCGAGACATAAGTTAAGACAAAGGAAATAAACCAAGAAATACTAAGAGGAATATTGATATGATAATGGGCCAACGAGTAGTTAGTAATTGGTCAGGAAAGATCTCAGTTATGGCTAAACAGGAGGTTACAAAAGAGTCGTTTGACCGTGTGAGATAAACAAAGTAGAACCCAACATGGAGAGTTCAGCCTCGAAGAATATCATTATAATACTTGAAATATATTCAAACAAGAGTAGGTGTAGATAAAGATACCATATGAGTGTTACGGGGATAAAAGAAAGTGCCATTGGGAAGGCAATCAAAATATTAGTTCAGAAGCAACCATACAAACACAAAGGCATGGAGGTAAGCAACTACGGATGATTACAGGCAAGTAAGGACATAAAAAAAAGGTCCGCAATAAGGTCATAGTTTTACCAAAGTCAAGGGTTCTCCCTAAGTACTACAACGAAAGACTAGCTGGGGAGATAAGGAAGAAGTCTTCAACCAAAGCACAACGACCTAAAGAGAAAATGGTCGTGTAACAACAATCTCGTAACAACTTTGTAAGCATTCCAAAGGGAAATGGAACCTACTGTGGCTAATGAACAGGAAGTAAGAATAAAATTAATATTCGAGATCACATGAGTTACATGAAAACTCCGGCAAGCATGGGAGATTAAGCTAAGCAAAGTATACATGCAACAAGGAGGAAGAAAGATAAGGAAAGGTAAAAGCTTACGTTAAAAGAAAGATGAGAAGGAACGAAAGGAATTATTTGATCAATGATCCCAAGTTAGTCACGTTATTATGCACTCAAGATTTTAGAAAATTATCCATGGAGCATATATATGGCAATCATACAGCCGTAAAAGGCTCTGGTATAAGTTGAAAACAAGGAATTAAGTTCAGGTTATAGAAAAAGGATTGAATTGTTGGATGATAGTATCATGGGTATTCCATAATGCCCATGAAAGGCTAAGGTAATAACTGATACCATGAGCCACAGATCGGAAGATAGCTTAAGCCTATGTAAAGGCTAATCAAAAGGAAGAGGAAACTAAAGAATTACATCACCGAAGTAAATCAGGAATCTGATTATTGGACCTAGAAAAATTATAGAAGTTGTGCTGGAGAAGATGACAGAATAGCTCTTAATAGCATATGTTCAATAGAAACAACACAACGACTATAATCTATAATGGCTCTACAAGGAAGCCAGTTAGAAGAAGTACCAGCCTCATAAGAAGTCAGTACGAAGCTCCCACCAGATTGTGTATGCACCAAAGGTGTAAAAAATAAAAAATAAAAAAAAATAAAGAAGTGAGAAATGATGTAATGTTTTGCCTGATATCTAGAATAACATAAGGAAATCAATGGTGCAAGCAAGTTGAATAAAAGTTGCGAGTAGTATAAACAGATATGTGTAGGTCGCAAGATAAGAAATGGTAAAGAGACAAAGTTCTGGAAGACAAGAACAAGAATAAGAAAAGGCGAGTAAGAAGGTGACGAGAATGGATAAGTCATCAGGATTAAGCCCATGAAAACAAGAAGAGCTGATGGTTTCTCTAAGTTATAGAAAGCTCAGTATAGCCTGAATAATCTCAAGAGAGTCTAAGACTAGTAGCATTTAGAAAAGATGGAATGCTGACCTGATAGTACAACGAAGGTATAATTGTGATGGATAAAGAATGACGTTTAGGCTTTCGAGTGAGTAATGATTGAAGAGGCTTTCATGGATTATACGAGATTAAAATACCCACGTAAGGTGAATCACATTGGAATGCTATGATATACGGTTATGAAAGCATGGTATCACCCCAGGTGGATCAGTCTAATCATGTCAGATAATCCCCGATAAGACATGAGCCCTAGCAACAGTGTCACATAAGAGGTTAAGTTGTTAGTGGTAGATTATGTATCAACTTTAAGGTGAATCGACAATAGATGGATAAAAGTTCAATAGTATGAGATGAGATTAGACCATCAGTCTTGAGGATAAGCAACGAGAGTAACCTGAAGTTAGTTGCAGACCTCAGTAATGATAAATTGAAGTAAGGATTATGGTATATTATGACCTATGTAGATGCAATAAAGTCATACGGATGGATAACTAGGTCAATAAAATAAGATATAGCCATATTCGCAAGTTCTACAAAGTATCTAGCAAAGAACTTCAGTACACCTATAGATGCCTAAAGAGGCATCCTATTAAGCCTTGTATATGTTTACAAAGTAAGGCCTAGAGATTGGCTAAAAGCTGAAGGAAAAAGGAAAAAAGAGTTGCATAGGCACACTGACAAAGGTCAGTATCGTAGAGGCTGCATGGAAGGAGGTAGCAACAGTTACGCGATTGGAAGAAATTCGATCACAAGTCATGGCATGGAAAAGAGGCCAAAAAGGGGCAATGCCTTGGCCTTTGGATTTATTCATAAAACAACTACCTAAATGGCATGGTGAGTATTAATGTATTCACATGAGCTATGAGATATAAGTTATGAAAATTATAAGAGCATTAGTCAACATTCGAGGACGAATGTTCCAAAGGGGGGAATGATGTTACGCCCCGCAATATTACGTTGATATTATGCTTTGCAGTATTAAGTTACGATGATGTTGCACCCTGTAGTATTGTACATTGGATTTGTCGTAAGGTAATTGACATCAGTCCAAGTAAAAGATTATTTGGATATTATAAGGATTACACTATTTATACAAGCGATAAATAAGTGTTATGAAGGATAAAGGGGTACACGGATTAAAGAAAGTGAGTTTCGTTGAAAGTGGACAATTAAGAATAAAATACGGGTCGAGCGATAATACCCGATAATTATGAACTAGCACCTTGCAAGGTGCCATATGACCACGGTAGTATAATATATAAAGTATATATGAAGTATTTTAATAATAAATAGAATTTTAAGTAATTTGTGATAATTCTTAAATTTTGCGGGTAATAGATTAATTACCGGGTAACGAAACATTACCCGATTAACTAATAAGTGGATAATATCAATTATCCTAAAGAGTAACGTGGCAATATGCCACACATTAAAAGAATGACTCTTCAAGTCATTTCATTATGTGGCAATGTAACATAAAGCCATTTAATGATTCATAAGGAACATGAAAGAACAAAAACCAAAATCTGATTCTTAAAGTTTCAAAAAGACTTTTTGTATTTACAAACCAAACAAAAATAAACGTGAGTGAGATTCTTAAGGAACTAAAAACTTAAGAATCAGATTTTTCAACATTTCAAAGCCAAAACGTGAAAACAATTTCAAAGCCAAAAATGCGAAACCAAATAATTGCATGTTGTCTTGAACCAGAGAATCAATTCTGTCAACACGTCAAAAGTTTCGATTGAAATTTCAGTTCAAATTCAATCCAAGATTCAAGCATAGTTTTCGTTCAAGAATTTTGCAGAAACGGGTATGTTAAGGCTATCCCTTCTTTCTTTTGGCATGATCCATACGCTATGAACGAAACGTGCAAATGCACAAATTCCAAAAGTGACTCTACTCATAGGAGTAATAGAAATATCTATGTTCTTTAATTTTCAAGTGTCATAATATTTTATCATCTGTTCATGGGTCTCAGAAAAATACGAAAGTTGAAAGGATGTTACATTATGATATTGCTCAAGAGGCAAAATGGTCATATGACATTCCGAATAATTTTATTGACGTACTTTTTCATGCATTTCGTACATGTGCATTGACCCATGACCAGATGACGTTATATACGCGTATATTTGTAAATATATGTATATGGGATATGGGAAAAGGTTACGGCGTTATATACGCATCACCACCTGATCAGCTGGTATATGATGATGATGTTGCCCACAGTGGCTGAAATATGATTCAAACGGCGTTATATACGCATATATGGGTATGTATTCAAATGGCGTTATATACGCATATATATATATATATATATATATATATATACGCATATATATATATATATGTATGTATTCAAACGGCGTTATATACGCGTATATATGTATGTATATATATGTATATGGGATATGGGAATGGTTATGGCGTTATATACGCACCACCACCTGATCAGCTGGTATACGATTATGACTTTGCCCACAATGGCCGATATGATATGATGGGATGCCCTCAGAGGCTGATGATGTTATGAAACATACACCTATGCACGATATGACATTCATACGCATATGCATGACGCTGAAAGTAATTTATGATTTAGAAAGTTATTCAGACTTACGGGTTGAGTCATGTACTCCATATGTCTTCCATGTCTCCTATGTATTTATTTATGTACCTTACATACTCAGTACATTATTCATACTGACGTCCCTTTTGCCCGGGGACGCTGCGTTTCATGCACGCAGGTCCTGATAGACAGGTCGAGAGCCCTCCAAGTAGGCTATCAGCTCAGCGAAAGATGGTGGTGCGCTCCATTTGCTTCGGAGTTGTGTATTTTGTTAGTATGATTTAGATATGTATTGTTTGGTATGGCGGGACTCTGTCCTGACCTATATGACATTTATGTATTCTTAGAGGCTTGTAAACATATGTCTTGTACGTGAAAGATTGTACGGCCTTGTCGGCCTATGTTTTGAGTTTATAAATAATTATGTTGGCCTATTAGGCCCATATGTCACGTGTATATGATGATGTAATAAGAAAGATACGTTACATTGGTACTCGGTTAAGTAAGGTACTGGCTGCCCGTCGAGGCCCATCGGTTTGGGTCGTGACAGAATTGCTCATGATTTTGTTTGACTTAAGTCCTTCTTCTACCATACCGCTCATTTTCACCACTTCATTGAAGGACTTGCCTGTAGCTGATACCAGATGACCGTAGTAAGTAGGTTCTAAGGCCTGCAGAATATAATCCACCATTTCACTTTCTTTAATTGGAGGGTCAACCCTTGCTGCCTGTTCTCTCTACCGAAAACCATACTCCCTAAAGCTTTCATTGTGCTTTTTCTCAATCTTTGTCAAAGATAGATGATCCAGAATAATCTCGAGATTGTACTGGAAGGGACAAGCAAATGCTTGGGCTAGATGATCCCATGTATGCCATCTTCCGTGATCCTTCCGAGTGTACCACTCTAGCACCAAACCACTCAAACTCTGACTAAAATACGCCATTAGTAACTCATCTCTCCCGCCAGCTCCCCTTATTTTGCTATAAAAACCTCTCAAATGCGCCACCGGGTCTCCGTGCCCTTCATACAAATCAAACTTGGGCATCTTAAATCTTGCATACAATTGAACATCTGGGAATAAGCATAGATCTTTGTAAGCCACGCTTACCTGACCTCCCAACCCCTGCATGTTTCTAAATGATTGTTCCAAGATTTTAACTTTCCTGAACATCTCCTCATGTTCGAAATTCTTAGATGGTTTCTCAGTTTCTACAGGGAGATCAAAACAAGGAGTGAAGGAGTAGGGTTCTGGAGCCTTGAAAGTGAGATCCGGGGGGGGGTAAAATTGGTTATTGTGGGCATGGAATAAGGGCTCGTTGGATGATCTATGGAGTGTAGCGGGTGGGGGTGCCACGAAGACAGGAGTGGCTGGTGGAGGAGGGTATGGAACTGGTTTGGTGGTGAAGCTTGTGATGTTTTGGAGGTGGTGCTCTGGTAGTGATGGTAAATGGGAAAGCTCGGGGATGAATCGGTAGTAGGAGGTTCCTGAGACTGAGCCAGTGGAGGGACGAAGCCAGGGTTGGCGGGATAAGGTGGTGGTGGGTGCCCTTTTACCCATGTTTGATACATCTCGGCCATCTGTTGTTTCAACTTATACATCTCTTCTTTCAAATTGACATCCGACTCTTCCCCCTCCATCGCAGGATCGATAACACTTGCATCAAGTTCTTGGTTAGTCATGATCAACTTGTTTTTGGACCGGGTGTTGTATGGGTGAGTTGCTAGAATGCCAACAAACTAACCACCTTCCTATACTGGTTATCAACAACAAACTTGTTAGCAGTTAGAGCTTAACAGATAGGCAACCACACATTTTGGAGAATGTAATGCACCTAAGCAGTTAACCATTTCTATCATGCATTTGATCGGTTGTTTGCGTCATCCTGGCTTTTCTCTTATTTCTATTTGCAACTTCTCTTTTTCTGTCTCTTTTATTTCTTCTTTTTTTTTCAATCTTTTTCTCTTTTTCACTCCTGCCCCTTTTTTTCTTGATTTCTCGTTGTTCTTTATTCTCTCATTTCTCTTTCTTGTTTTGCCATTGTTTCCTTCTCACCATTTCTTATTTTCTCTCCTTTTTTTCTTTTTCTTTTCTCTCTTGTTTTTCCTCTCTCTTTTTCGTTTTTTTCTTTTCTTTCTCTTTTTTTCTTTTAGTTATGATCGAATCCTATGGATATTGCCTACGTATTATGACCCCGCATGAATCAGATCTTTGCGTAGTTATGGGGGATAAGTGTAAAAATGAAATATAAAAATATTTTGGGATTTTCAAATTTTTTTATAAAACAAACACTTTGATTACAACGACTCAAAAACTAACAGACTCAAAAAAGAAACTAACAGACTCCAATGGAAAGATGAAAATACAGATCAAAAACAGACTAACAGGCTCCAAGATGAAAATACAGACTAATAGACTCCAATAAAAATCATGAATACATCAATGTCTCCACTGATCCTGGGGCTCGCGGGACATCATTCGGTCTCGTCACGGGCCTACGTGCCAAATCCCCTTGGAGATGGTAGAGATCTTCCATTATCTAGTGGACAAAGGTCATCACAGTGGCGAAGAACATGGATCTAGTCAAGTCCTCACACTTACTACATTTCATTGTGATGTAGTCGGCGATCCTTCTGACCCTTTCTCTTATGATGCCCTTTTCTTGCAACAAACACCCAAACTGTTGGGCCCTAGCTTCCAAAGTTTGTTCAGCTATATGATTCTGTTCTTGAAGTTGTTCCAGATCTCTTTCTAATTGCGCCATCGTTGCATAACAGTGTTCTCTTTCTGCCTTAAAGTCTTTTGCTTGCTTGATCATTTTGTTCTCAAAGATGGTGACCCTTTTATTCAACCCCACAACCTCATTGTCATATTTTCTTTTAACATGTTTAACCAAGCACTCTCATTCTTCCGCATTCTTAAACAATTTTGTTCGAGCCCTTGCTGATTCACCCTCCACCTTATTCAAATCAAAACCATACTCACTCACCTTCTGCCTAAGGTTCTTTATAAGCTTTTCATCTTTTGCACTTCTGGCGAGATTTTCAGCTGCTATTTTCATTTCCTGAATCTGGGCTCGAAGGGCTTTATTTTCCTAGCTAGATATTTCTTCTCACCCTCATCTGCGGCAGCTTGCAAACCATTCTCGAATTGAAGGTCCTTGACTTGCTTTTCCCGCTTGCTTATGGTAGCCCTATATTCATTTTCTTTGGCCAACCAATCCCATTGCGCTTGTGACGCCTCAATAAATTCTTGAAGATGGGGTCTTTTGTCCGGCCTTCAAAACTCAATTTCCCTTTTATACCAAGCAAGGTAACCTTGAAGCTTCACATTTGGATATATCACGCACACATGTATTTTCCGTCAGGTACTGACACTTACTCCAAATCTAGCGGACTGCTGCTTCATGAAACTGACTATCAAGACCAATCTCGACTACCTGAGCACTAAGGTTTTCATCTTTTGGAACTATTTGACATCTCCCCAACTGTCTAAAACCCGGTATGGGGCATAAGGCTGGATACTTCTGAGACCCATCAGGAGGAAGTGAGGTCCGGTAGCTGGCATGTATATGATTTCATCTATAGGAAGCCACCCAAATGTCTATTCTATCTGGTCTACAGTGATGGAACGGAGATATGATATCCATTCTGTGACCCCTTCTAGCAGGCTAAACCCGTCGACCCTTGTATAATATTCCTCTATGCAGTTTTTCTATGTCGACCCATAGCTCATGTATTGAGGACGATGACATAGATGTTCAATCATCCACATCTTTAGCACCAAGTTGCATCCTTCAAAAAAGTCTCCTCCGACTTTGCAGGTTGTGAGAGCGCGAAAGATTTCAAACACTCTCATGGGTGCGAGGGTGCTTTTGGCCTGAGTAAGCAAAGTGGTGACGACCCCAGCTATTTGTATATCGATATTTCCATCTTTCCTAGGAAATACCAGAAGACCCAAGAATGCCACCATAAAAGCAAAGCACCTATGTTCTTCCCATTTGAGGCAATTCCCTTTGCTACAAATTTTGCTTTTATTATTAAACCCTCATATGTGTCCGTATCGCTAGTATATAAATTGTGGAGTGGAAAAACCAGCTGCCAAATCTGGGTTGTGGACCCCCCTTCTTATCTTTAAAGAATCTAGGAACCTATGCACAATGATGACCCTTGGAGCAATCAGATATTTGTGTCTCACAGGAACCTCAGTGCTCCCAATATATCCGGCTATTTCTTCCAAAGTTGGGGTGAGTTCAAAATCTGAGAAATAAAACACGGTGTGGGTCGGGTCCCAGAATGTAACCAACTCCTTTATGATGTCTCCTCTAGGCCTGATCTTCAATGACCCGGTGAGACCTCCCAAGTATAGATTGACCTTATCTTGCCCTGATATACCCAGATCTTCCCACCACATATACAGCTCCAAAGGGATCTTGTTCATGAATGTTATTAGAAAATTTTGACTCGTGCTCATTCTGCACATTTATCAGGGTGACTAAGCAAAATCATGACTCATTTGACTCAAGAAAAGTTAATATTTTTTCAAATTGTTATTTCAAAAATAAAACCCGGCTTTGCAAATACGGCCTTTCAGCACTTCCGGGGAGAAGATTTTAAGGCTGTGCTTGCTAACCGGCCAAATATTCGAAAAAGAGACCAAAGGTGGCTATTCTTGCAAAAAAGCCTTCCGGCGTTCTTTTGGGGACATTCGGCTATTTTAGATAAAAATGGCATCACCCTGCTTATTTAAAATAAAATAAAATTTTTGTTCTTTTTGGGCTATTTTTGCAAAAGGGAAGTTGGACCCGATGGGGGTTGCCTACGTATCCCACATCCAGTGAGAACCAAACTGGCGTAATTCAGACAATTTTGAAAAACCAAAACCAACTATTATAAGAAAAAACCTTTTTTTTAAATTTTGGCAGAGTTTCAGTATATTTTGGACATTGGTTTTTCAAAAACAGACAGCTATCTCTCTTAGCCCTCACATTGACTTTCCTTCTCTCAACTTTTTCCCTAGAAGCTGGTCAACATGCAAATCCGAAGCAAATGAATGCACAAGTAGCAATTAAGATGCATCAGGATAGTCTTTTCATTTCAGGTACACCTATCCTAGACAGACCCAACTCCTGTGTTGAGTCTCCAAAGTCAAGTGCACATGATGCAAACAAACGTTCCTAATAGGGATCCAACATAAGGCTGAGTTATTCTAGGTTCAAAACCTGGGTATTTGTTCTAGACTTGTGTACCCGAGCGGACAACTCGAGCTGAGGAGGGGGCTACGTACCGGGAACCAAAAGGTCATCCGACTTAGTAACTTGTCCGAGCCTCTTTCTTATTTCAAGGTATGACACTAACAGAATAGGGAGTCACGGCCAGCGTGCACATCCCTGAAGATGAGAAAAGAAGGTTTTCGTAGTAGTTTATATACAGTTCAAATAATATCAAAGCGGTAAAAGGAACATTTAGCACATTAGGCCCAAAAATGTAATAAAATCAGATAATAGGTAAAGCCAAATATAACAATTCATATAAGCTCGAATTCTAAATCCTAAACCAGAGATTCTGGGTTCTGTCCCTAGCAGAGTCGCCAGAGCTGTCACACCTCCTTTTTCCTACACCCCTGAAAGGGTATATAAGGGAATTTTTTCCAATTTAAGTGACAATCGAAACGGGATTATTTTATTTAAAACTCAGAGCCGCCCTTTGGGATAATTTTATGGTATCCCAAGTTACCAGTTCAAATCCCGAATCAAGGAAAAGATTGACTTTGTAATACAGTCCACGTACACAGAAATCTAGGTAAGGAATTCTGTTAACCCAGGAGAAGGTATTAGGCATTCCCGAGTCCCGTGGTTCTAGAACGGTCGCTCAACTATTATAATTGGCATGTTTACTTGATTTTAGTACATATTTTAACCTATGGTGCAATTTTAAACTTTATAACCGCTTTTATTCAATTTTAAGGAAGATTGCAACGTCATTTAAAATACGTCTTGAATCCGTCACATAAATGCACCTGCAGTCCGCAACACATTTTATCTAACGTTGTTGAGATTTGGATTTGGGTCACATAAATGCTCACCCGAGTTTAGGAAGGTAAATTATTAAATAACGCACTTAAAGCAACTACGCATTTTTAATTTGCGAGGGCCATGGAGATTCAACTAAATGGCACGCCTCGAATTCTAAGGATAAGAATATTAATTAAGCGTGGGCCATGCATTTTGAGATTTTATTTCGCACGGCACACCTCGATATTACTTTAAGAATCTGATTAATTAGAACACTAAAGGGATTGAGATTTTGTTCAAATTAGATAAATGGCTTGGGGTCAACATAAACGATTAATGAGAACGGGGTGACAGAGACGAAGAAGGGCCAAGTCCCTTTCGCGAGTACCTTCACGTTTGGGCCCAAGGTGAGCCCAATTTCAGAACCCTGGGATTACCAGATACAGGTCTCAACATCGAACCTCCACAGCACACAAGCAATAATTGAAACGGCAAGAGCTCAAAGCAAATCCAAAGGTCTAGTAACGGAGCTACTATATACACAACAATTTTTAAATCATCCTTTAATTAACCAATGAACAACTATACGACATGATTTTGAAAACAATTGGATGTTCAACTTTTGAGAACTATACATTACTCTAACTTTCAAAGCCCCAAATTAACTTGAAATACTGATATGGGAGTTTACACCTCAATTGGACCTTGCATTAACAGAGCTTGAGGAGTAGCTAGTCATGATCTAAAAACAATCAAATCTAGTCACTTAACAATCAAACAACAGTAGACAACCAACAAATTCTTTCAACATAATTAAGCTCAATTGAATTCCTCATAATACTAACAGTCATCAAACCAGTAAATTAGAATCCAGTTTTCCTTGAATCCTAGAAATCATACTAAAGCTTTGAACATAATATTTGGACATTTTACACTCATTCAAGAGCAAATGTAAAATACAGAATATGCTTGCAAAATACTTTGAACCAAACTGATCTCAAATAAGAATTCCTCATCTAATCATACATACATGTCCGATTACTCATCCACAAGACTTGCACATACGACTTCTGAACATGCTATTCCCATTGAAACTGAACATTTAACTTCAATCTCAAACACAACTTTTAATGCGCAGGTGATAGCTTATATGACATCTACAATTACAGATCTACTATAGAATATTAAAGCATTAAGGGAACTAGGGGAAACTAAATTCAAATGCAACCTGTATTCGATCAGAATTTCACTTGATTTACATGTTCAACAGTCACTCGTTGTTCATGGGCTAAAGAAATACCTGGAAAGCAAAAGAAATAGGAAATTGAGAGATCAATAGCAACAGAACAATGTCAGCAAAGAAAAAGCCAACAGCAGAAGCAATTCAGAATTTCTTAGTGGAACAGTGACAATCCTTAAACTATCTTTCATTTCCAGAATAGGCTAGGAAAATCCTTTGGGTTTCAAGATGAGAAGATTAACTCTAGACTAAACCAATCGCTCATTCAAAACACCAGCATTTTGAAGTTCCTTCTTATTGCATTCAATATTATTTTAGATTTTTTCCATAACTCACAGCCGTTTCAGTTTTTAGTCTTTTTTTTTTCAAAAAGAAAAAATCCCCTTTAATTATCAAGTAATAGTGCCTTTATAGGCAAGGCATTATGGCAGCATGAGGGGATTCGGTTTTGCATTTAAAACCTTTTACAATTTTAGTTTTTGCTCACATACCCCCAATGTAAAATTCAGAATTTCAGAAAAGTCCCAAACCCCACTTCCTAGAAGCTTCCTCGTCCGTTATTGAGATTCCCTTACCCCTAGAATCCCCAAATTATCCCCTAATCAGCAACTAATTACCTTAAAAAACCAAACACAGATATGGATCAAAGCCCCAAGGTCGAATTAACCCAAGACCCAGCCCATTACATGAATCTGTATACTAACAGCCCAAACCTACAACTTAAAATGAACGAGAGAGAAGAAAGGCTAGTTCATCAGGCCTTTAATAAAATTAAAGGCTGAACTTAAGTAATTTCGGCCCAAATAAAACTCAAACAAAAACAAACTCAAATAGATATTAATCCCAATCATGCAAATGAACAGTTAAAACTACTGATTTTAATCAAACCAAAATTGATCCAAACACACGAAAGTACAAAAGTCAGAAAAAGAGAAAACAAGAAACAGATGCGAAGAATGGAAGAGAGAAAAGAGTGGTACTGGTCTTAGCCGGAACAAATCAACGAAGGCGACGAGCTTGGCCAGGCATCCTTGGTCTGTACCAACTAGGAAATCTTGAAATGAGCCAAAACTATCGTTAATCGATTATTCAGAGTAAGAACAATCGCTTAACGGAAGTCCTGAGTCAAATCGTGTCTTGAAAGCGTAGGAATAGGAACATTATATTTTCTTCTAATTTTCAGATTCAAAATTGAGGTGAAGATGTGGGGATTTCGGGGAGATTGACAACGGCTTAATGTTTGAGGGATTATTGGGAGTGGCCGGTAAAAATTTGGTGTGATTCGGAGCTCCCCTTCCGGTAAAAATGGCGGAAATTCCTTAAGGCTGTGCTAGGGTTGTGTATGAGAGAGATGAGAGAGGTGAACGAAGGGGGGTCTATTTGGACAAACCTGGTCTCTACAGCTTTAGGACCGATTTAAGTGGAAGGAAGGAAGTGTTATGGGCCATCGGATGAAACAAGATGAAGGGCCAAGATTTGATTATTTAAAGAACTCAAAACGGCGTAGTATTGGCCTTATACTACGTCGTTTGGATGGTCTGGGAGACTAGCTGATTGGGACCGGGCGACGATCAATTTTGGGCTTGGGTCAGCTAGGTTTCAAAGGGGAAAATTAATTTGGGCTTGGGGAATTTCGAAATAATTTGGCCCAAAAACTTTGATCCACTCAATTCTTTCTCTTTCTTTTACAAATTCTATTTTTAATTCCTTTTCTCCTTTTTTTTCAAAATTAAAAATAAAAACCTAAATTAAATCTTAAAACCAAATTAGCCTATAAAAAATACTAATTAATTATAAATAATAATTAACACAATTAATTAAAACCAAATTAAAGGAAAAACTACCAAAATTCAAAACTAACATTAAAAAAATGCAAAAATAAGTTGTTTTTTACGATTTTCTACCCTTTTTTATAAAACAACTAATTTCCTAATTAATCTAAATATAAAATTAAATCCTAAATGCAAATGCATCATATTTTGTATTTTTCATGAATTAAACAAAATTAACATGCACAGACAAATGCAAGCAAATTATGAAAAATACTACAAAAAATCTACGAAATTGCAAATAATGGGAAAAATTTATATTTCTTGAATTTATGGGAGTAATTCACATAGGGAAAAAATTACGTGCTCACATTTGGTATCAGTCCGAGCTGATCTTGAGACAAGCTGCTGACTTCATTCCACAGGAGACACAAGGTAGACCTGTCGGCGTCAGCAGGCTCTGGCGTCCCCTTCTATACCCCATACTTTATT
The DNA here is from genome assembly GCF_000715075.1 of Nicotiana tabacum. Lineage (NCBI taxonomy): Eukaryota > Viridiplantae > Streptophyta > Magnoliopsida > Solanales > Solanaceae > Nicotiana > Nicotiana tabacum. Next base: position 22,977,410 of record NC_134086.1, on the reverse strand, counting down.
GTTTTCTTTATTTCGCAAACAGTTGTATTTTCTTTCGGACAAATACTTGTAGTAAAAATCTTAGAATGTTCGTGAATTGTGACTTCGGATTCTGGGTAGTAATAGTATATAATCAAAGTTGTTATTTATTAACTTCCACGCTTATTTTGACTTGTTATAACTTGCTTATTATTAATCACTGAAACGTAAAAGGATTTGCTAATAAGTCTCTAGTGTTGGCTTTCCTAGCAAGTGTAATGTTAGGCGCCATCATAGTCCCGATGGTAGGGATTCTGGATCGTGACAAGTTGGATTAGAGCACTAGATTGCGTAGGTCTCACAATTCACGAACATAGTTAGTAGAGTCTGAGGGATCGGTACGGAGACGTCTGTACTTATCTCCCAGAGGCTTCGGAGTTTAGGAACAATTTCATTTCTATTCTTCTTTGTCGTGTGATTTTGTTCTCTCAATGATAATTAAACTCTTCTACTCTTGTTCTTTCGCAAATAGCGAGAACATACACCACGTCTTCAGTTGAGAAGTAGCCAGAGCCCTTAGTGACAACACCTACGAGGGGCATAAGACGAGGAAAAAGCAGGGCTCGGCCTAAAGCTCGAGCAACAGCACCAGCGGTAGAGCCTCAAGTGAGGTTGCTCCAGCCCAGACCGTTCCAGCAGGACCAACTCAGGTCCCAGAGGGGTTTATCGCCACCCCGGTACTTCAGGATGCTTTAGTCCATCTAGTGGGCCTTATGAAGAGTATGGCACATGCTGGCACATTTCTTGTAGAACCAGCTGGCTCTCGGGCTGGGGGAGGAGCATAGACCCCTGCTACTCACACTCTGGAGCAAATGGATCCCCAGTTTCAAAATCCAGCAGCTCACCCATTGGGGTAGTTCAGCTGGGTGTTGTGACATAGATCGGTGATGGATCGACTTTTTCTTCTGAGGCTTTATGGAGACTGGATAGGTTTACCAAGCTTTTCCCAGTTCCTGGTGCATCTTTAGAGGTTCCCCGGGACTATGTGGATAGTTGTCATGAGGTGTTACGGAACAGGGGGATAGTAGAGACCAATAGGGTCGACTTTACTACTTTTCATTTGTCGGGTTCCTCCAAGAAGTGGTGGAGGAATATTTTGTTAACCAGACCAGATGGGTCGCCGACTCTTACTTGGGACCGGTTCTCTCAGTTATTTCTTGAGAAGTTCCTTCCTATCACTCAAAGAGAGGACTATTAGAGGCAGTTCAAGCGTCTGTAGTAGGGTTCTATGACTGTCACTCAATACGAGACTCAATTTGTGGATCTGGCCCGTCATTCTATTCTTTTGCTTTCTACCGAGATAGAGGGAAAGGAGGTTTATTGAGAGACTTGCTCAGCCTATCAGATTGTAGATGGCTAAGGAGATTGGGAGTGAGATTTCGTTTTAGGCTGCAACCAGTGTTGCTAGGTGAGTCGAGATGGTACTAGCTCAGGGGAGTGGTTAGGGATATGACAAGAGACCTCGTCATTCTAGTGGATTCAGTGGTGCCTCGTTTGGAGGCAGGGGTACATTTGGTAGAGGCCATCCTCCTAGGCCATTTCATTCAGCACTTCAGGCTTCTCATGGTGCTTTAGGTGGTCGTAGCCCTCATATGCATTATTCGGATCAACTAGCCTACAGTGCACCACTAGCTCCTATCAGTGCTCCTCCGCTCTAGAGTTTTTAGGGTGGTTACTTAGACCGACAGGGTTAGTTTTACGGTTAGTAGTCATATCAATCGAGGTCTTGTTATACTTGTGGCGATCTAAGGCACATTACTAGGTTTTGCCCTCGAGCATCGAGCAATTCTCAGCATCAGGGTTCTCGTTACATGGTTCCGACACCAGGTGCTTCACCGCCCACTCAGCCAGATAGAGGTAGGGGTCAGACAGCTAGAGGTGGAGGTCGAGGCATTAGAGGTGGAGGTCAGGCCACTAGATGTGGAGGCCAGCTAGACAAGACTCGTCATCGAGATGCAGTTTAGAGTGGTGGGGCCCAGCCCCGATGCTATTCTTTTCCATCCAGGCCTAAGGCCGAGTCATCTAACGCGGTTATCATAGGTATAGTTTCAGTTTGCAGTAGGGATGCCTCAATACTATTTGATCCGGGTTCTACTTATTCGTATGTATCATCCTATTTTTCTTCATATTTGGTTGTGCCTCGTGATTCTTTAAGTGATACCGTGTATGTGTCCACCCTTTTGGGAGATGCTATTGTTGTAGATCGCGTTTATCATTCATGTGTGGTTACCATTGGTAGTCTTGATATGGTCAATTTTGATGTCATTTTGGGTATGGATTGGTTGTCACCTTATCATGTTATATTGGACTATCACGCCAAGATAGTGACCTTAGCCTTACTGGGGTTGCCTCAATTAAAGTGGAGAGGGACTCCTAGTAATTCTACCAGCAGGTTTATCTTATTAGGCCTAGTGTCTCGCCCTAGGGTGCGCCCGTGTTATTTGTGAAGAATAAAGATGTGTCGATGAGGATGTCCATAGAGTATCGGTAGGTGAACAAAGTCACTATCAAGAACAAGTATCCATTGCCGAGGATTGATGGCTTATTCTATCAGCTTCAGGGTGCCAAGGTGTTTTCAAAGACCGATTTGAGGTCTGGCTACCATCAGTTGAGGATTAGGGAATACGATGTCCCTAGGATAGATTTTTGAACTCGATATGGGCATTATGAGCTTCTAGTGATGTCATTTGGCTTGAAAAATGCCCCAGCAGCATTTATGGATTTGATAAACCGGGTGTTCAAGCCTTACCTAGATTCCTTTGTGATTTTGTTCATTTATAACAACCTGACCGGTTGTTTTGAGCTCTATCGCGTCATTTTGTATTTTGAGACCATGAGTAGCTTCACTTCAGGTATTATGACTTGTATGTGTGGTTGGAATTAACTTTTGGGAAGTTCGAAGTTGATTTGGAGAGAAAATATTCATTTCGGAAGCTTTAAGTTGAGAAAATCCACTAATGTGTATTTTTTGAGTAAAAGACCTCAGAATTGGGATTTAAAAGTTCCAATAGGTTCGTATGAGGATTTTGGACTTGGGCGTACGTCTGGATTGGGTTTTGGATGACCTAAGAGCATTTCGCCGCCTATTGTGGAAAGCTGGCATTTTGTAAAGATTTCCTAAATTTGGGTTGGAGTGCATTTTAATGTTATCAATGTCCATTTGGGATTTCGAGTTTGGGAATAGCTCCATATGGTGATTTTGGTATTGGGAGCACGTCCGAGAGTGGATTTGGAGGTCTGTAGGTCATTTCGGGGTCATTTGGTGAATGTTGGAAATTTGAAGGTTTTTGAAAGTTTTACTGGAAGTGGACTTTTTGATATCGTGGTCGGATTTCAATTACAAAAGATGGAGTAGGTTTGTAATGTCGAATAAGACTTGTGTGAAAATTTTAAGGTCAATCTGACGGGATTTGATAGGTTTCGGCATCGAATGTAGAAGTTTGAAGTGATTTAAGGCATCGGGCAAGTTTGTGTTATATTTTTAGACTTTTTCGGGTGTTTGGTTTGGAGCCTCGGGGGCTCGAGTGAGTTTCAGATAGGTTTAGGTTGTGTTGCGCTTGTTTTTTATGCTTCGTCGTCATTTCTTCAAGCATAAATGGTACCACATTAAGCAAATAAACTCCAAATTTCAATTTTTATTGAACCATTAGATCCGCATCATAATTACGGAGACATAGCAAAAAGAATTGTCGAATTTTGACATCGTATGAGAGAGTTATGCTCATTTCCGTATCGGAAAAAATTGATGGTTTCTGGTGTAGTCGCAATTGCAAACATCTCTATCGCAATTGCGATGCCCAGTTCGCAATTGCAAACTTTTTGTCGCAAATGCAACCTTTTCCAACCCTGTTCTTATTCTCAATTGCGAGGGTTCACAATTCGCTAATGCGGCATCTGTAGCTTATTTTCAGCTGTGTAACTCGAGTTTTTTCTTCATTTTATTATATTTTGAACCCTAGGTCCGAGAGTGGGCAATTGTGAGAGAGGATTTTCATATCAAATCATTGGGTAAGTGCCTCTAACCAATTTTCAATTATAATTTGTGATTATACCTTAGATTTAACATCAAAATTCATGAGAATCTAAAGGTAAATTTGGGGAAAGTTGTAAAATCTTTCAAAATGTAAAATGATGATTTGAAGGACAAATTGGTATCGGAATTTGATAATGCTAGTATGGTTGAATTTGTATCGGAATAGGTGTTTGGGCTTTGTAAATTTTATCGTGTTCCGAGGTGCAATCCCGGGGAGTTGACTTTGTTGACTTTTTTCAAGTTGTGTAAGGATCATAGCTTTGTTAATTGGAATTGTTTTCTCTTGCATTTTTTGATATATTTAAGTCGTCTTTGGCTATATTGGGCCGGGCAGTGGTAAATTAGTAAAAGAAAAGATAAATTGAGTATTGAGCTGGCCGAATTGAGGGTTTGAGCGTAATCTTGGACCGAAAAGTGGGATTTGAGGCGACGTAAGTCTCCTTTCTAACCTTGTAAGAGGGAATTAACCCCATAGGTAAACTAAATTATTATGTGCTTCTATTTGTGGGGGATACGTACGCACGAGGTGAGGATAGTCCGTATGTAACTACTAGCTATGCCTATGTCCGGGTAATTTTAGGCTTGCATCATGCCTTGTTGATATTGTTATTGATTTATGTTTATTGTTTGCCTTGAGAAGGAGTGAGATTGAGTTTGCTTATTAAATGTTTTGAAAGAAGTTGAAATTGAGGAAAAATTGGGATCTTAAAAGTTTTAATTTGAACTTCGTATTTTGAAAAGAATGGAAGAATACTATAATAACTTAAGAAATATATGTGTGGCCGCGTCGCAAGTATGATCCGCGAGCAGGATAATTCCTTAAATTTATATTTGACTGCATCGCAAGTATGATCCGCGAACGGTGTAATTCCATAAATTCATATTTGACCGCGTCACAAGTATGATCCGCGAGTAGGGTAATTTCTTCTACTACTCTCATGGGAGTGGGTCGATTGCCTCGGTAGATTAATACATGCATCTATGGTTCGCGCTTTTCGACCCACGGCAGTGCATAATTTATATTTATGTTGGATCGAGCCGAACTTCCTCGGTGGATTTCGTGTGTGATAATAGAATTGGGAGTCCCTTTTATAATTGGTATAAATTTAGTATTTGTGTGATCATATGTTTTAAAGGAAGGAAGTGATTTAGGTTCTTAAATACGGGGAAGACTTGTTTAGTTATTTCTTTTTTTGAGTCTTATTATTGTATATCATGCTTAATTAGAATTTCATATTGACATATTATTGGACCACTAGTAAGTGTCGGAGTCGACCTCTCGTCACTACTTCTTCGAGGTTAGATTGGATACTTACTGGGTACGTGTTATTTTTGTACTCATACTACACTTGGTGTACAGTTTGTTGTACATGCACATGTATGTTGTCACGACCCAAACTACCATATCGTGATGGAACCTATCGTGGTACTAGGCAAGCCAACTCTTTACCAAAAACAACATGATATTTCATTTTAAAAGATAAATTCAAGCTATTTAATAATAAAACTTTATAAAGAAATTTTGAATAACGAAAATGCGGAAAGAAAATTTGACATCGGGGTGTCACTAATCATGAGCATCTACTGTCTGAAAATACTGAGACTAACACAGTCTGGAAATATAACTACAAACAACTATAGGAAAATAGGAGGGAGAAGAGCAGGGTTGCTATTGCCAGAAGCTACCTTCCTAACTCCGAGAAGATCTATAGCTGGAATAGTCAATAGTCGCTATCGGGTCCTGATATGCCTGGATCTGCACACAAGGTGCAGGGAGTACCATGAGTACGCCAACTCAGTAAGTAACCAAAGTAAATAAAGGCTGAGAAGTAGTGACACGCAATAAAAACATTTAAAGCTCATATCATGAAATCTCAGTAAATTACAATTTAAAATTAGGGTTTGAATCAAATTATCTTGTTTAAACCCAGTTCTAGTAAGAAATCATTTAAAGATATTTTTCAACAGTTTTCAACAAAGGCTCAATGCAAAGGTGAGCAAAAATGATGAAATCATAAACTGACCCTCGGGCAAAGCATCACTCATATAGAGCCCCTCGGGCAAACCTCACAGTCACTCGTATACAGCCCCTCAAGCATATCTCACCATTACTTGTGCATCCCAATCACTCAGCACTCGGTACGCGGCACTCGCACTCAGTAGGTACCTGTACTCACTGGGGGTGTGCAGACTCTAGAGGGGCTCCTTTAGCCCAAGAGCGTTATATCAAGCCAATTCATGGCATAAATCACTCAAGCTCTCGGCCTATATCAAACATGATGCGGCGTGCAGCCCGATCCCATAAATATCCTCACAAATCAGGCTCTCGGCCTCACTCATTCATAAACCTCTCAAGCCACTCGGGCTCTCAGTAAAAATAGGGTGCTCAGCCCAAAACAACATTTATATGCATCAAAACAGAGTAATAAAACTGAGTTATGCAGTAAACAGGTATAATATGACTTAGTATATATTTCCAATTGAAAACAATGAGGGGATAGCAATAAAAGACCTCTAAGGTCCAAAAACCACTGGTATTAGGCCTAAACACACATCCAGCCTGATTAGTAGAAATTCTTTCTTAAAAAAGTGAGAGGCATGTAGTTTTAACAAAATATTCAACATTACAGTAGATACGGGATGGACCAAGTCACAATCCCAAACAGTGCACACCCACACGCTCGTCACCTAGCTTGTGCGTCACCTTGAAATAGTAAAACGATATGAAATTCGGGGTTTCATACCCTCAGGACTTGATTTACAATCATTACTTACCTCAAGCCGATTAATTCTCTACTCTGCTATGCTCTTGACCCTTAACTCCGCTCCAATCGCTCTGAATCTATTCACAACCAGAACAATACCATCAATACGTGCTAATGGAATTAATTCAACAAGAAAAACAATCAAATTAGACACAAATCCCAAAATCAACTCAAACCTGGCCCCTGGGCCCACGTCTCGGAACCCAACAAAATTCACAAAAGTAGAAAGCCCATCCACTCACGAGTGTACCCACACCAAAGTCATCAAAATCCGACATCAAATGGTCCCTCAAATCCTCCAATCAAACTCTCCAACTCCCAAGACCTAACCCCTCATTTTCACCCCTAATCTTCACTATTACATGATTAAACAATGGGAAACTACCACATATACGAGTATTAGGTCTCAAGCAACTTACCTCACTGATAATCCCTTGAATCCCTCTTTAAACTCACCCCAAAAGCTCCAAACCCGTCTTAAAAATGGTGGAAATGAGCAAAATTCACGAAGGGTTCAATTTATACTTTCCGCCAAAGCTTTCCCGCACCTGCGACCTAAATTGCGCACCTGCGGTGCCGCTTCTGTGCAAAAAAGTCAACATCTACGGAAGTCACTTAAGTCTTCAAAGCCACACCTGCGCCCCAGTTCTTGCACCTGCGGGCCCGCAGATGCGACAAACCCTCTGCATCTGTGACTCCAGTCCTAGCCTCCCATTTCTGCCTATGCGGCTACACCACCATACTTGTGACCTCGCACCTGCTGTTCCCACTCCGCAGGTGCGGTTAACATAAAATCAGTAGCTTTAGCTGCATTTTCCAAGTTCCAACTCTCCGTTAACCATCCGAAATCATCCCAAACCCTTCAGGATCTCAACCAAACATACCAACAAATGACATATCAACATACGAACTTAGTCGAAACTTCAAAACCCTCAAAACAACATCGAAACACCATATTACCCACGGATTCAAGTCTAAGAACTTCTAAACTTCCAAATTCCGCAAACGACACTGAAACCTACCAAACCTCATCCGAATGACCTCAAATTTTGTACACATGTCACAAATGCCACTAGTAACTTACACCAACTTTTGTAATTCTGTTCCGATGTCAAATTTTCCATTGCCGACCAAAAATTGCCAAATTTCCAATTTTGTCAATTCAAGCCTAACTATACCACAAACCTTCAAATTAAATTTCAGATGCGCTCTCAAGTCCAAAATCACCTAACGGAGCTAACCAAACCCTAAAAATCCAAATCCGAGATAGTTTACTCATATGCCAAATTCCTATTGACTTTTCCAACTTTTACCTCTAAATAGGAGACTAAGTGTCTCATTCCACTACAAAAAACAAGGCTATAAATCTCGAAATGACTAGTCGGATCGTTACATGTATACAGTGGCCTTGTGGGCACATTTAGGTGAACTGCATCTTATGAGACAATCTGCAGCCAGCAGAGTCTACTTTAGAGTACTTGTATTTTCTTTTCTATCCAAATTTGTATTCTGGACAGTTATTGTATTGTATTTTAAATTCCTAGTAAATGCTCATGTACTTGTGACATCAGGTTCTAGGATGATTGTGGATATTCAGTATTAAGATTTGAAATATTGTTAATTATTCTATAAATTTCACCTTTTTACTAGTTAAATTGAATGAAATTTATGATTTCAAAAATATTAAAATGAGAATTTAATTAACTATTTAGTGTTGGCTTGCCTGTTAGTGGTGTCCGGCGCCATCACGATCCGGAGGTGGGAAATTCGGGTCGTGACACATGGTATTAGAGCACTAGGTTTACTTAGGTCTCACGAGTCATGAGCAAGTCTAGTAGAGTCTTGCGGATCGGTATGGAGACGTGTGTACTTATCTTCGAGAGGATACAAGGCTATTAGGAGCACTTCCCTTCTTGATTCCTCATCATGCGATTTGATTCCTTTGAGGCTTATGCCTTTGTTCTTTCCTACTCAATCTTATTCTACGTGAGGAGCTTGTTATAAATTGGGAATTGAGGAATTGTAATAGTACTATCAATGTGGTGCAGGATGTTTCTTCCTGCGTAATTAATTGGGCTACTGTCGTTGCCTTGCGGACGGTCGTTCTATCATTTCATCTTATTATCAATACTACCTACGATTTTGGGATTTGGCATTGATTGTTATGACAATTCGTGCATTGCTATCACACAATGTTCGTTAATGGTAGGATGTTTGTCTATGCGTCGGGTTGGTGAATGACTTGAGAGGAGGTTTTACTCAGTGCATAATTTAGAGCTTCAGTATTTTACTTCCGGTGGATGAAAGGCAGTAGGACTAAGAAATGTTCAGATATGGGTTGATGGAGTAACGAGAGTTGGTATTTTCGAGCGTGGTGGAATTTTCATCTGTGATGTGGTGTCGTCGTCCTTGTTGAATACGTTAAGTTTAACGGTGTGATGGTCTTTGTCAATTTGTCTTCAGAGCAAGATATTGTGAAATAGTGTTGGGAAGCGGCTATCAGAGATCGCAGTATGCGGTGGTTAAGGATTTAATCGGTGGTCCGGGTGTTAAGGGCTCAAGGAAGATGATCTTCAGAGAGGTTTAAAGTTGGTAGCGATCTATTGGTTCAAATGCTACAAAGATGGATTTTGACTTAAGGCAACAACTAGGCAGCGAAGTATGAGGAAGGACATGTGGGAGGTGTTTTGCGGTGGATAAACTTCTCGAAGACCAGGAGTGAGAAATAGGAGTCGAATAGTTGCTTAAAAGAGAGTGTTTGACCAAAGTAGGAGAGTGGCAGAGTAGCGTATGGGTTCTGTGGCAGGATAGCTTCACTCCTTGAGGAAAGTTTAGAGTGATTTGGCAATTATGGTAGACAATGACTAGGTCTACGTGCTTAATTTGGAATATTGGCTTCTATACGGAGGGAGATAAGGTGTGACAGAAAGGAGTTTACTTGATATGAAGAGGAATGCAACGTGACTTTGGGTTGGGATGTATTGTCGCAATCTTAGTAATGTCACTAGGGAGTGAACAGACTTGTTGAGATGGTGAATGATCACGGTCTCATGATGGGTTACTGATTTTGTAGTAATTTTACCTAGTGCAGCGATGTTGGAACATATCGGTATGTAATTTTCACGGGTGGGTTATCTCCTATGAGCAGGTTAGCGGTCGTGTGGTGTTGACGAAGCTTCTACAAAGGATTTTACTAGCTATCCGGTAAGAGGTCAAATATGTAAATGTTGCTAGTGATTCAGAGTGTTCGTGAAATGTTAACAAAAGGAATTTCAAGGAATTTGGCAGATTGATTGTGCAAGATCATGTCAATGACGAAGGAAGATCCTTGGTGGGTTCCAGGTTGATGCAATGGTACCTTCAAGCTAAGCGGGAGAGCCCCACCACCTACGATTGGATTGCATGGATATCTACTTGTGAGGTTTCTGGTTATCTGTGTATTGGTGAGTTATTACGACTAAGGGAAAGAAAACATCAATGGTAATTTGAGCAAAGAATTGAGGAATGTGTGTTATATAGGGCCTTATTGGTTCATGTGCTAGCATAGTCTTGGAGTTGATTATATTCGGGACAAAGTCGGAATGGGTGACTCTCAACAACGGTCCTAGGGAATTCAAAAGTTAAAATGCGGTTCCTAAGGATTTCAAGCCTGCAATATGGTTAAGAATCGAGCTTTTGTAGCGAATTATGAAAAGCGGCTTGGAGTGTTCTATGTTATATTCGTCTTTCAATGTAGCAGTTGGACGAATGAGGGAAAATTACTTCAGATTCATAGAGCAATTTTCATAATAGGTGTACCAATTGAGGATGTGAATATGCGCACAAGGAGATAATTAGTGCGGATTTGGGTTCGTGATATTTTGAATGAAGCTATTATTATTCCTAAGGCAAGTCCAGGGTAAATTAGGAGAAGTTGGATCAGTTAGCAATGATTGAGTTGGCGTAATGATGGCAATGATTAGCTCCTTCAATTTGTTGAGTTACTCATGTGATTTGTGGCGGTATCTACGAGGGTTCGGCGATCATCATAATTGATTTTACTAGAGGTTTTCGAGCATTATGGCCTGTTATGTGCAGATGGATCCCGGAAGAGTTATGGTGGTTTAGACCACTACTTGAGGTTGGTATTTCCTGCGGATATGAGAATTCAGTCACGTGTTTCAATGGTTCTGTCACGACCCAAACTGGAGGGCCATGACTAGCACCCGACCATACTTGTCGAGCACCAACGTACATTTTATCTAACCTTCATTATTATCTTTTAGGGCTGACGAGATCAATATAAATGGTAGACCTGGATCATGGACAACCAGCAATAAAATATGACGGCATGAACATACATAGCAGGGGATGACCAGACAATCAAGAAACTACATATAAGGTATGAGCTACCACGCTACCATGAAAGACTATATAACAAAAACCAGCCGACAAGGCATACCAAACTATACATGAGTCGACACTTGTCTATGAGCCTCTAAATGAACATAAGTGCTGCAACATAGCCGGAAAAGGGCCTCGACATACCCATATTGTCTATAACAAAAATGCATACCAAAACCAAGGCAAGTCCGGAGAAGGGATCTCGCCAATCACCGCTGAACTAGACAGCCTACTGTGGTAGGGGAGCTGCACCTGCCTATCTATCAGGACCTACAGCACGACATGCAGTGTCCACAAATAAAAGGACGTCAGTACGAATAAAGTACTGAGTATGTAAGGCAGGGAACCATAAATACGATCATTAATATAAGCAAGGATAGAGAATATACAACCTGTAACATCTTAGTACCTCTGAGGGCTACTGACATGAAATGCATGATACATATGTATAAATACATAAACCTTTAAAACATTCGCCTCTGTGGGCATCATCATCATCATATCGTACCTGGCCATAATAGGCTCGGTAAAAAAATGTACCCGGCAATCATAAGGCTCGGTAGAATCGTACCCGGCCACGTGGAGCTCGGTAAAACCCAACTGATTAGTGGTTGCACAATAGGTGCCGTACCCAGCCAACTATAGCATGGCTCGGTAGAGTAAAATAGATACATATATATAATGCATGCTCGACTTATGGAGTCACATTCTAAACCTTTCGGAGTGACGTAAGGTCGGTATCCTCTATACACGTTATTAGGACTAACTCTTCACAATGAACCTTATAAAAATCAGGAAGTACCAACAACATTGATAACATAAGAATAGGAGAAGCAACATTAACATAAATCATTCCATAAGAGGGAAAGCAATTTAAGTACTGCTAGCTTCTAAGAGTAGAGTATCTTTGGAAGCTCGTTCATTACATTATGTACAATCAGAGTCGTGCAAAAGAAGGAAAGGGATAGCCTCACATACCTTGTATATACTGCCCCAATCTCAAGCTATGCAATTGTCAAAACTCCTTAGTCTACAATAAGAAAAACGATACTATCGTTATCATTTAAGCGTCATAACTATTATGTATCGACCACAACCTATTTTACGATGAAACGGATAGCACCTCCCCTCTATATATGACTTTACACCATTCAAAACAATCACAAACACAACCCAAACAACATCAATAATAAACATATTGAGCCTCCCAAAATAGTCCACGCACAGCCTAATCACTCCATACATACGACGACCACCGTAGTCGTGTCAAACGACCCGGAAATATTACGAATAACTATCATCCCACAACCCTACATATATATGGTGTTTCTCCACACCCTTCCTCCTCCAAAACTCCACAGAACAGTAGTAAAATACGCAGCCCAACAGCAACCCAAAATAGTCCACAAAACAATAACATTACTATCAAGCCTTTCGATATATATTTCACAAGTTCTAACTTCAATGGCTTAGCCGCAACTTGGATAATCTTAAATACATATAGAGTAAGAGGTTACTTACCTTTATACAGAAAGAACAACTACAATTTGAACTTAAATGTCCATGAAATATCCCTCCAATGCTTCCACAACAACAAAAAAGCGAAACTAGCAATCAATTAGTGTTTTTCGACACTAGAATCACTTTAGAAGGCTTGAAATCACCTAGGATTGATATTAAGAACATGACGGAGTATTTACATAACATAAACCATTTAAAACAACCTCCCACATGAGCTGGAATGACACAAAAATGAGCAACGACAAGAAGAACAAGAGACTTACTAGCGCCACGGAATTCCCGACACTTGATTTGTGTTGTTTGCCCTTGTTTTGGGTCTTGAATCTTGAAAGAACCTTGAGAGGATGTTCTTAGGGTTCTAAGGTCTGAAAATAGTTAGAATAAATGACTTAAAATGGGTTGGAGGCATCCTATATAGGTCCAAATATCATAAACCGCCTTAGTGGGCCCCATAGAGAGGTGATTGGCTCAGTCTCGCAAAAATGCGAATATCTCTCTACTCCGAGATTGTATCGTTGAACGGTTTAATGCGTTGGAAACTAGACTCATATATATTTAATTTGGTTGGTAGATCACCCCGTAATTCCTTGTAAATTAGGAGAAAAGATTAGAAACATTTGACCTAATATTTAAGTAAAATTATGAACCTAAGTTGAGACAACTTTTGTCGACTTTTGTTTCATAACTCGTTTGACTTCAAGACTTATGATACGGATATTATATGATTAAAATACCTTAATACATGACCTCTTGAGTGTATTAAGCACTGCTAGATTTATCTGAACTACGAGTTACAACATCCTTGATTCATTTAACTTCTAATACTTGTTAATCACCCTTATACACTCTTGTATCACTTAAGACCAATTGGATTGACTTCTTATCATCTCAAAGATAATTCCTTCTTGGATTTATGTTAACTAATATATGGCATGAACTAACACATGTGGATATGGGTTGTAACACCCTCCTCCCCTTAGGAGCATTCGTCCTTGAATGTAAGGGTTCATGGGGAGTTTAAATCATCGTGGATTCCAATGGAAATTTTTGATCAATTTTCCCCTATAAAATGCTCACTAGCAAAACTTGCAAGCAATTAAGCCCAAAATATGACTTCTCAAGGCTACACAAAGCATTATGCATATTTACATTATCTACATATCACCATTTTGTATTAAGGAGGAGTATTCTCAAATTATTGCTTACCTCATAGAGCCGTTTCACCTTCCAATGTATCCTGTCTTTCACCAGCATCCTTGTTATCTTCATTCTGGAATAGGTAAGGGTATTTAGACTTCATCTCCTCTTCTGCTTCCCATGTCATTTCTTCCATATTTTTGTTCCTCCACAATACTTTGACGGAAGCTACATCTTTTGTTCTCAGCTTGCGGACTTGTTGATCTAATATCGCCACTGGCACTTCTTCATATGATAGGTCCTCTGTAACTTGTACATCTTTGATAGGGATGACTCGAGAAGGGTCTCCAATACATTTCCTCAACATAGATACATGGAATACCGGGTGGACAAATTCCAATTCGGATGGCAATTCTAACTCATAAGCAACCGTCCAATTCGTCGAAGAATTTTATATGGCCCGATATACCTTGGACTTAGCTTACCTTTCTTCCCAAAACACATAATACCCTTCATTGGTGAGATCCTTAGGAAAACCCAATCACCAACCTCAAACTTCAGATCACGACGTCAGACATCGGAATAAGATTTTTGCCTGCTTTGTGCCGTTCTCAATCGCTCCTGTATCACTTTCACCTTCTCAATAGCTTGGTGAATCAAATCTGGACCATATAATTCTGTTTCACCGACTTCGAACTATCCAACTGGTGATCTACATCTTCTCCCGTATAGTGCCTCGTATGGGGCCATTTTAATACTGGAATGGTAGCTATTATTGTAGGCGAATTCTATGAGTGGAATATGGTCATCCCAAGTTCCCTTAAAATCTAGAACACATGCTCGTAGTATATCTTCCAGTGTCTGAATAGTAGTTCAGCCTGTCCGTCAGTCTGCGAATGAAATGTAGTGCTGGGATTCACTTGTGTGCCTAAACCCTTCTAAAAAGACCTCCAAAAGTTAGCTGTAAATTGAGCTCCTCAGTCTGATATAATAGATACTGGCACACCATGAAGCCTAACAATCTCCTTGATATACAACTTCGCATAATCTTCAGCCGTGTAAGTTGTCTTAACTGGCAGAAAATGGGCACAATTTGTAAGTCGGTCAATTATCACCCAGATGGAGTCAAACTTATGATAAGAGCGAGGTAATCCAATAATGAAGTCCATATTAATCACCTCCCATTTCCAGGTCGGAATCTCTATATTCAGTAGCAATCCACCGGGTTTCTGATGTTCTATCTTTACTTGTTGACAATTGGGACACTTAGCTACAAATTCTGCAATAGACTTCTTCATGTTATCCCACCAATACTGCTCTTTGACATCATAATACATCTTTGTCGAGCTGGGATGGATAGAATATCGGGATTGATGAATCTCATTCATAATCTTCTCTCGCAACCCTACCACATTAGGCACACATAATCGGCCCTGGTATCTCAGTGCCCCATCTCTTCCGATCTCAAAAGCCATACTTTTACACTGCTGAATGCTCTCTATTAATCGTACTAAGATAGGATCTTCATATTGCCGTGCTTTTACCTCGGCTACCAAAGATGATTCTGATGTACTCTGTACAGTAACACCTCCGTCATCAGAGTCTAACAATCTGATTCTCATGTTGACTAGCTGATGAAGCTCTTTATTCAACCCCCATCTACTTGCCTCAATATGTACTAAGATTCCCATTGATTTACGGCTGAGAGCGTCTGCCACAATATTGGCTTTACCGGGATGATACAATATCTCGACGTCGTAGTCTTTCAATAATTCAAGACACCTACGCTGCCTCAAATTCAACTCTTTCTGCTTGAAGATGTATTGTAAACTCTTGTGATTTGTGTAGATGTCAACATGGACGCCGTATAAGTAGTGCCGCCATATCTTCAAAGAATATATTACTGCAGCCAATTCCAAATCATGGGTTGGATAATTCTTTTCATGCTTCTTAAATTGTCTTGATGCATAAGCAATCACCTTCCCATGCTGCATCAATACGCACCCGAAACCTATACCTGAGGCATCAAAATATACCACATAACCTTCTGTTCCTTCAGGAAGAGTGAGCATTGGTGCGGATGTCAATCGATTCTTGAGCTCCTGAAAACTACGTTCACAAGTGTCAGACCACTAGAACTTGGTAGCTTTCTGTGTTAATTTAGTCAATGGTAATGATATCGAGGAAAACCCTTCCACAAACCGCCTATAATATCCTGCTAGCCTTAGGAAGCTGCGGACTTCTGATGGTGTTGTAGGTCTCGGCCAATTCTTTACTACATCGATCTTCTGAGTGTCGACACTAATACCCTCGTCAGATATCACATGGCCAAGGAACGCTACTGAGTTCAGCCAAAATTCACATTTGGAGAGCTTAGCATATAACTTACGATCCTGAAGCGTCTGTAATACTATCCGCGAGTGGCCCGCATGTTCCGCCTCCGAATGAGAATATACTAGAATGTCATCAATGAATACAATCACGAACACATCAAGATAGGGCCTAAATATAGTATTGATGAGATCCATAAAAGCTGCTGGGGCATTTGTTAGCCCGAACGACATTACCAAGAACTCAAAGTGCCCATATCTTGTCCGGAAGGCCGTCTTTGGAATATCCTTCTCCTTAACCCTCACCTGATGATACCCTGAACGTAAATCAATCTTGGAGAAATACTTGGCACCCTGGAGTTGGTCAAACAGGTCATCAATTCTTGGAAGTGGATACTTGTTCTTTATAGTAGACTTATTCAACTGTCGATAGTCGATACACATCCGTAACGACCCGTCTTTCTTCCGCACGAATAGGACTGGCGCACCCCAAGGTGAAGTGCTAGGCCTAATGAAGCCCTTATCCAGCAAGTCCTTCAACTGCACCTTCAACTCTCGCAACTCTACCGGGGCCATTTTTATGGAGGGATAGAGATCGGTTGAGTGTCAGGCAAGTAGTGACGAAGAAAGGCCTCAGAAAATTCCTTCCACACAGCTGGAGGAGCGTTCGAACCCCTGGATCTCTCCCAACTATCATACCAGAGAACCGCTAAATCCCGTAGCCGATAAGAAGCCAACTCTACTGCCTCTGTATCACTAACATGCATAACCCGAAGTGTACGATGAACCTGGTCAATAAAAATCTGCGGGTCCTCCTTGGGGTCTGATCCGGTAAACACTGGAGGGTCTAAATTAATAAAATCACGAACTCTCGTACTAACTGGTTTCTCAGCAGCACCTGTATTCGACATCTGAGCAGCTACCAAGCTAGTCAATAACTGCAAAACACTCCACATATCCTGATCTGTAGTGCTAGACAGAGGAACTGAAGGTGTTGGGTGCCTCCTAATATCCTCTGGAGGAGACGGGGTAGATGAGGTATGAGACGACATCTCACTTTGAGCCTCACTTTGGCCTGCTCTGACTTGGGGTACCTGCGTGTACCCTTTCCCGCAGCTGTATCAAGCCGTCTACTAATTGTTTGCTTCCTAGTCGAAGGCATCGCTGAAAGAAAACAAGGTGAATATTAGAGACAAACACTTACGACTCAACTCTACGCACGATCTAGATTGAGGAAGAAGGTAAGAAACCTAGATGTCATGTAGCCTTATGATTATAAATGTGGCGCGCTACACATCCATAATCAAGACTCTACTAGACATGGCTCATAGACAATCCCTAGGACAGACTTGCTCTGATACCAAGTTTGTCACGACCCAAACTGAAGGGCCATGACTAGCACCCGACCATACTTGCCGAGCACCAACGTACATTTCATCTAACCTTCAGTATTATCTTTTAGGGCTGACGAGATCAATATAAATGGTAGACCTGGATCATAGACGACCAGGAATCAAATATGACGGTATGAACATATATAGCAGGGGATGACCAGACAATCAAGAAACTACATATAAGGTATGAGCTACCACGCTACCATGAAAGACTATATAACAAAAACCAGCCGACAAGGCATACCAAACTATACATGAGTCGACACTTGTCTATGAGCCTCTAAATGAACTTAAGTGCTGCAACATAGCCGGAACAGTGCCCCGACATACCCATATTGTCTATACCAAAAATGCATACCAAGACCAAGGCAAGTCCGGAGAAGGGATCTCGCCAATCACCGCTGAACTGGACAGCCTACTATGGTGGGGGAGCTGCACCTGCCTGTCTATCAGGACCTGCAGCATGACATGCAGCGTCCACAAATAAAAGGACGTCAGTACTAATAAAGTACTGAGTATGTAAGGCAGGGAACCATAAATACGATCAGTAATGTAAGCAAGGATAGAGAATATACAACCTGTAACATCTTAGTACCTCTGAGGGCTACTGACATGAAATGCATGATACATATGTATAAATACATAAACCTTTAAAACATTCGCCTCTGTGGGCATCATCATCATCATATCGTACCCGGCCATAATAGGCTCGATAAAAAAACGTACCCAGCCATCATAAGGCTCGGTAGAATCATACCCGGCCACGTGGAGCTCGATAAAACCCAATTGATCAGTGGTTGCACAATAGGTGTCGTACCCGGCCAACTATAGCATGGCTCGGTAGAGTAAAATATATACATATATATAATGCATGCTCGACTTATGGCACATTCAAAACCTTTCGGAGTGACGTAAGGTCGGTATCCTCTATACACGTTATTAGGACTAACTCGTCACTATGAACCTTATAAGAATCGGGAAGTACCAACAACATTGATAACATAAGAATAGGAGAAGCAACATTAATATAAATCGTTCCATAAGAGGGAAAGCAATTTAAGTACTGCTAGCTTCTAAGAGTAGAGTATCTTTGGAAGCTCGTTTATTACATTATTTACAATCAGAGTCATGCAAAAGAAGGAAAGGGATAACCTCACATACCTTGTATATACTGCCTCAATTACAAGCTATGCAATTGTCAAAACTCCTTAGTCTATAATAAGAGAAATGATACTATCGTTATCATTTAAGCGTCATAACTATTATGTATCGACCACAACCTATTTTATGATGAAACGGACAGCACCTCCCCTATATATATGACTTCACACCATTAAAAACAATCACCAAACAGCCCAAACAACATCACTAATAAACATATTGAGCCTCCCAAAATAGTCCATGCACAGCCTAATCACTCCATACCTACGACGACCACCGTAGTCATGTCAAACGACCCGGAAATGTTACGAATAACTATCATCCCACAACCCTACATATATATGGTGTTTCTCCACACCCTTACTCCTCCAAAACTCCACAGAACAGTAGTAAAATACGCAGCCCAACAGCAACCCAAAATAGTCCACAAAACAATAACATTACTATCAAGCCTTTCGATATATATTTCACAAGTTCTAACTTCAATGGCTTAGCCGCAACTTGGATAATCTTATATACATATAGATTAAGAGGTTCCTTACCTTTATACAGAAAGAACAACTCCAATTTGAACTTAAGTTTCCATGAAATATCTCTCCAATGCTTCCACAACAACAAAAAAGTGAAACTAGCGATCAATTAGTATTTTTCGACACTAGAATCACTTTAGAAGGCTTGAAATCACCTAGGATTGATATTAAGAACATGAGGGAGTATTTACAGAACATAAACCCTTTAAAACAACCTCCCACACGAGCTGGAATGACACAAAAATGAGCAACAACAAGAAGAACAAGAGACTTACTAGCGCCACGGAATTCCCGACACTTGATTTGTGTTGTTTGCCCTTTTTTGGGTCTTGAATCTTGAGAGAACCTTGAGAGGATGTTCCTAGGGTTCTAAGGTCTGAAAATAGTGAGAATAAATGACTTAAAATGGGTTGGAGGCATCCTATATAGGTCCAAATATCTTAAACTGCCTTAGTGGGCCCCATAGAGAGGTGCTTGGCGCAGTCTCGCAAAAATGCGAATATCTCTCTACTCCGAGATTGTATCAATGAACGGTTTAATGCGTTCGAAACTAGACTCATAGATATTTAATTTGGTTGGTAGATCACCCCGTAATTCCTTGTAAATTAGGAGAAAAGATTAGAAACATTTGACCTAATGTTTAAGTAAAATTATGAACCTAAGTTGAGACAACTTTTGTCGACTTTTGTTTCATAACTCGTTTGACTTCAAGACTTATGATACGGATATTATATGATTAAAATACCTTAATACATGACCTCTTGAGTGTATTAAGCACCACTAGATTTACCTGAAAATACGAGTTACAACATCCTTGATTCATTTAACTTCTAATACTTGTTAATCACCCTTATACACTCTTGTATCACTTAAGACCAATAGGATTGACTTCTTATCATATCAAATATAATTCCTTCTTGGATTTATGTTAACTAATATATGGAATGAACTAACACATGTGGATATGGGTTGTAACAGGTTCTCTTGAAATGAGTTAAGTAAAAGGTTTCTATACGATGAAGTGTTTACCCTATTAGTGGCTCGGGAGTTATATGGAAATTCTTGTACTGTCGCATATTGGCATGTTAGGCACAATGAGAGATGTGGGGATTGGAAGTTGAGGATCAAGGTTTCCATTGGAATTGGCAAGTATAGCACGAGCTCGGATGAGCGAGAAAGGACTCAGATGGTTAGAGTCAGCTGGTATTGTCTTTATCGTCACCTAAGATCGGCATCCTATGTAAGAGGCTTTTTGTACTGATTGTGGATTCCTGATTTGCTTTACAGCATTAGTGTGGCCGGTAGTATCGGCGTGAAGACTTGTTACCTTGCGTGGAAGGTCATGGGAGCGTATCTCATAGGAAGATTGTATTAGTGTGATGTGTAGTCGCTTGATTGATCAAGGATTGGAATCAAGTATGGAGATTTTTGTACTATCGTTCATGTGAGAGTTTATACTTGAAGGGCGTTTGGTTCATTTTGTTGTGGACTGTGGAAGTCTGTCCCAAATCGACGACTGTTCTTGTGTGTCATGGGAAGAAGGGTTATTGTGGATCCTTGAAAGGTTATTAGCCCAGTACGGTACGATCAGAATCGGCTTGAGGTCTGTGGATGGACCTAAATATGAATGTGGGCTCTATATCATGTCGGATGTGTTTATTTCAGCATAGCACTCCTTATGGAGGAGTATTTAGATGTTGGATGTTATTTCGTCATCAACTATTTCATGTAATACTATATTGTGTCATGCAAGTTGTGAAATGGGTTGATAAATTTTATATGTGTCGAGGTTCCGCGTAGCGATGGTGGTCTGTGAACACGATAGTTCTCGAGATTCAGATCATATATCACACCTTAGTTGTGCTTGAGTTTTGAACCGTATGGCGCTATCTATCTCCCCAGGGATGGTATCATTCACTTGGCGTGCTTGTGGCCGGTATTCGGGTAATTTGTCGTAATGAGCACTCTAGCTCGGTAGGTATCTCCTTATATAGATTTTATGTGTGGATCGGGTGGCATGCCACCACGGGTATGTTGATAGGATCGGGTTGCGCACCGCAACAGTGTGATGTTAAGTAACAGTTTCCTGTGCCTATTATTGCGTGTTTTGCTTCTCATTTTCTAAGGAAGTTTCATAATACCTTTTCGATTGATTCAATTAGTTACGCGGGTTGAGTAGTTCTTTCCAGAGTTCGTTTTCCTTATGTATCACATTCGAGTTTGTGGCTTGTTGGCACATTGCGGCATCATATGAGATTTTTTGTAGTGCTTGTGGTGGCTTATTGCTTGGCAGCTTATACAAGGTGAGACGAGGTTATTGGACCTGATATCAGTGCGATATGATTTATATGAGGCACATTAAAGAGTAAATATCGTTATTCAGTTCAAAATGAAGTAATGGTTCTTGGCGAGAGGAGAGACTCCTGGAATTGTGATTCGGCAGGTGGTTATGGGTTCTATACATCTTTTCTATCACGGCAGCATTGCGGGAGTTGAAGCAAGGCTTATATTGGTCATGGGGGTATACTATGAGCTTCGAGTTAGTGGAAATTTTAGATGTTGTTCTTGGGAAAGATTTGCATTGGGAAAATGTGTTACACGGTACATGGTATGAATTATGTAAGGGTATATAATCGTGTTTGATATTGTGTGTAGTGACTGATACGGAGTTCGTGTGTTGGGAATAGTCCTAGTAGAGAATTTTGGATGTTGGAATTTAGCTCTATGGCTTTTTGGCTAAATAAACGGGGGAATCTTCAGATTGGCTCGAGCTAATGTGCTCAACTAAGTTTTGGTAGCATGGGTAGGTGCACGAGGTGTTAAACAGTGATTTCAGACAACTCCAAAATAGTCCTTAGCACGTTCGAGGATGCACGTATGTTTAAGTAGGAGAGAATCTAACAACCCGACTAGTCGTTTTGAGCTCTAGCGCATCGTTTAGTAGTTTGAGACCATACGTAGCTTCACTTCAGGTATTATGACTTTTACGTGTGGTCAGAATTTACTTTATCGGGTTCTGAGGTACGGGCCCAGGGAGTTGACTTTTGTTGACTTTTGTTGACTTTTTGCAATTTGTGTAAGGAGCATAGCTTTGTTAATTGGAATTGTTTTTTCTTGCATTATTTGATGTATTTAAGTCGTCTTTGGCTAGATTGAGCCGATCAGTAGTGAATTAACAAAGGAAAAGCTAAATTTAGTATTGAGTTGGCTGAATTGAGTGTTTGAGCATAATCTTGGATCGAAAAGTAGGCTTAGAGGCGAGGTAAGTTTCTTTTCTAACCTTGTAAGAGGGAATTAACCCCATAGGTGAACTAAATTATTATGTGCTTCTATTTGTGGGGGCTACGTACGCCCGAGGTGTAATGACCCGACCGGTCATTTTATGAATTTCAGCCTCGTTTCCCCCATTTCTGCTTCTTTAGGCCTTGTTCAGCTGTATTATATGGTATCAGGTCGGTTGGTTTGGGTTTGGAGAGGTTTTGGAGAGGTATGAGACACTTAGTCTCTTAAGTTGGTCATTTAGTTGGAACAGTCAACCGGAAGTTAACTTGGGAGCAAACGATCTCAGAATTTGGTTTTTATGATTCTGATAGCTTCATGAGCTGATTTGGGACTTAGGAGCGTGTTCAGAATGCGGTTTAGAGGTTCGTGGTTGATTTAGGTGTGAATTGGCGAAATTGGAAATTTGGCATTTTTCGGTTGGGAGTGGAAATCTTGATATAGAGGTCGGAATGGAATTCCGCAAATTGGAGTAGGTCTGTAGTGACGTGTGTGCAAAATTTTATGTCATTCAGAGTTAATTTGGTAGGTTTCGGTGTCATTTGTGGAATTTGAAAGTTTCTAAATTCTTAGGCTTGAATTCGAGGTTGATGTGGTGTTTCGATGCTGCTTGGAATGATTAAAAGGTTTGAATAAGTTTGAATGATGTTATGGGATGTGTTGGCATGGTTGGTTGAGGCCCCGAGGGCCTCGGGTGAGTTTCGAGTGGTTAACGGACCAATTCTTGGTTTTGGAAAGTTGCAGACTTTTCTGGTTTTGTTGCAGAGGAATTTGTTCTTCGCGTTCGCGAAGAAGAGCTGGGTCTAGAGGAGAAAATGTTCATCGCGTTCGTGAGTCTGGGAACGCGTTCGCATAGGTGTGGATTTCAGTGAATCGCGAACGCGTGAGAGGAGTCGTGTTCGTGTAGGGAAAATAGAGTAGTTGGGACCCTAGGGGTTTTGTGCATCGCGTTCCTGTAGATAAGGTCGTGTTCGCGTACGCTTGAGCAGCTGAGGCTTTGTGTTCGCGTGAAGGATGTCGCATTTGCGAAAGAGGAATAATATTTCTACGATTTTTGTGCTTCGCGAATGCGAGTCTTGGATCGTGTTCACGAAAAAGGAAATTATACCTGTGCAAAATGTTTAAATAGCCATTTTCGCAATTTTTAGGCCATTTCTCACCATTGTTGGTCGGATTTGAAGCTTTTAGTGAGGGATTGAATAGGGATTCGAAGGGAAACACTTGGAGGTAAGATTTTTGAAATCAATACTCGATTCTATGATATTTTTAACTTATTAGAAATGAAATTAGTGGGATTTAAAGCCTAAAATTGGGGAATTAGGGCTTGAAATTGTATAGTGTAAATTGGGGACTAGAGGTGGAGCTCAGACCGCTAGAGGTAGAGGCCAGCCAACTGCAGGCCGTCCCAGAGATGTAGTCTAGGGTGTTGGGGCCCAGCCCCGATGTTATGCTCTTCCAGCCAGGCCTGAGGCTGAGGCTTCCGATGTAGTTATCATAGGTAGTGTTCCGGTTTGTGGCCGGGATGCTTCAGTTTTATTTGATCTAGGGACTACATACTCCTATATGTCATCTTATTTTGCACTGTATTTGGTCATGCCTAGTGATTCCTTGATTGCCCTTATATATGTGTCTACACCGGTTGGTGATTCTATTGTGATAGATCGAGTCCATCGCTCCTGTATAGTCGTGATTCGGGGTCTCGAGACTCGTATAGATTTGTTGCTTCTGGACATGGTTAATTTCGATGTCATATTAGGGATGGACTGGTTATCACCTTACCATGCTATCTTGGACTTTCATGCCAAGACTGTGACCTTAGCCTTGCTGGGTTTACCTCGTTTATAGTGACAAGGGACTCCTGGTCATTCTACACGTAGTGTTATCTCTTATGTGAAGGCTCGGCGTATGGTCGAGAAGGGGTGTTTGGCGTATTTGGCATATGTTTGTGATTCGAGTGTCGAGGTTCCTTCTATTGATTCAGTGCCTGTTGTTTGTGAGTTCCCTAAGGTATTTCCTTCAGACCTGTCGGGTATGCCATCCGATAGGGATATTGACTTCTGCATTGATTTGGCTTCGGGCACTCGGCCCATTTCTATCCCCCCGTATCGTATGGCCCCGCTTGAGTTGAAAGAGTTGAAGGAGCAGTTGGTTGCTTGAGAAGGGTTTCATTAGACCCAATGTTTTGCCTTGGGGTGCGCCGATGTTGTTTGTTAAGAAGAAGGATTGATCGATGAGAATGTGTATTGATTACCGCCATTTGAATAAGGTTAAAATCAAGAATAAGTATCCATTGCTGAGGATTGATGATTTGTTTGATCAGCTTTAGGGTGCCAAGGTATTTTCGAAGATTGACTTGAGATCTGGCTACCATCAGTTGAGGATTAGGGCATTCGATGTCCCTAAGACAGCTCTCCGCACTCGTTACGGGCATTATGAGTTCTTGGTGATGTCATTCGGATTGACAAATGCCCCAGCAGCTTTTATGTATTTGATGAACCGAGTGTTCAGGCCTTATTTGGATTCATTCGTGATAGTCTTCATTGATGATATTTTGATATAGTCCCGTAGCCGGGAGGAGCACGAGCAGCATCTTAGAGTGGTTCTTCAGACCATGAGGGATAGTCAGTTGTATGCTAAATTTTTGAAGTGTAAGTTCTAGTTGAGCTCAGTTGCATTCTTGGGTCATGTTGTATCGGCAGAGGGTATTTAGATTGATCCAAAGAAGATTGAGGCAGTCAAGAACTGGCCTAGACCAGCATCAGCTACAGAGATCCGGAGTTTCTTGGTATTGGCAGGCTACTATCGTCGGTTCGTGGAGGGGTTTGCATATATTGTAGCCCCGATGACCAGGTTGACCCAGAAGGGTGCCCAGTTCAGGTGGTTAGATGAGTGTGAGGTGAGCTTTCAGAAGCTCAAGACAGCCTTGACTACGGCACCGGTGCTGGTCTTGCCTACAGGTTCAGGGCCATATACAGTTTATTGTGATGCATCTCGTATTGCGCTTGATGCGATGTTGATGCAAGATGGCAAGGTCATTGTTTATGTTTTGTGGCAGTTGAAAATTCATGAGAAGAACTATCTGGTTCATGATTTAGAGTTGGCAGCCATTGCTCACGCGTTAAAGATTTGGAGGCATTACCTGTATGGTGTGGCATGTGAGGTGTTCACAGATCACAAGAGTCTGCATTACTTGTTCAAAAAGAAGGAGTTGAATTTGAGATAGAGAAGGTAGTTGGGGCTATTAAAGGACTATGATATCACCATCTTATATCATCTGGGAAAGACCAATGTGGTGGCCGATGCTTTGAGTAGGAAGTCAGCCAATATGGGTAGTCTTGCTTATATTTCGGTCGGTGAGAGGCTGCTTGCGTTGGATGTTTAGGCTTTGGCCAATCAGTTCGTGAGGTTGGATGTTTCTGAGCCCAGTCGGGTGTTAGCTTGCATGGTCGCTCGTTCTTCTTTATTGGAGCGTGTCCGTGATCGGCAGTATGATGATCCCCATTTGTGTTTCCTTAGAGACACGGTGCAGCAAAGAGGTGCCAAGCATGTTACCTTATGTGATGATGGAGTTTTGAGATTGCAGGGGCAAGTTTGCGTGCCTAAAGTGGATGGTCTTCGAGAGTTTATTTTAGAGGAGGCCCATAAATCCCGGTACTCTATTCATCTAGGCGCCGCGAAAATGTATCAGGATTTGCGGTAGCATTATTGATGGCGGAGAATGAAGAAGGATATCGTTGCATATGTGGCGTGGTGTTTGAATTGTCAGCAGGTTAATTATGAGCATCAGAGGCCTGTGGTTTGTTCCAAAAGATTGAGATTCCTGAGTGGAAGTGGGAGTGGATCACTATGGACTTCGTTATTGGAATCCATGGACTCAGAGGACGTGCGGCGCAGTGTCGGTTATTATTGATAGGCTGACCAAGTCAGCGCATTTAATTCTTGTGGTTGTCTCCTATTCTTCCGAGAGGTTTGCTGAGATCTATATCCGGGAGATTGTTCATCTTCATGGTGTGCCTGAGTCTATCATTTTGGACCAAGGTACGTAATTTACCTCGCATTTCTGGAGAGCAGTTCAGCGAGAGTTGGGCGCACAGGTTGAGATGAGCACAACATTTCTTCCACAGACAGACGGGCAGTCCGAGCGGACTATTCAAATTTTTGAAGATATGCTCCGAGCATGTGTCATTGACTTTGGAGGCTCGTGGGATCAGTTTTTGCCTTTACCAGAGTTTGTCTACAACAACAGCTACCAATTGAGTATCCAGATGGCTCCTTATGAGGCTTTATATAGTAGGCGGTGTCGGTCTCCAGTTGGATGGTGTGAGCCGGGAGAGGCTCGGTTGTTGGGCACGGATCTGGTTCAGGATGTCTTGGACAAGGTCAGGATTATTCAGGATAGGATTCGTACAGCTCAGTCCGGGAAAAAGATCTATGCCGACCGCAAGGTTCGAGATTTGACTTTCATGCTCTGTGAGCGGGTATTACTTCGAGTGTCGCCTATGAAGGGCGTGATGAGATTTGGGAAGAAGGACAAGCTTAGACCTAGGTTCATTGGCCCATTTGAGATTCTTAATCGAGTGGGAGAGGTGGCTTATAGACTTGCATTGCCACCGAGCTTATCAGTCGTGCATCCAGTGTTTCATGTGTCCATGCTTCGGAAATATCACGATGATCCATCCCACGTATTAGATTTCAGCACTATCCAGTTGGACAAGGACTTGTCTTATGAGGAGGAGCAGGTAGCTATTATAGACCGGCAGGTTTGTCCATTGAGATCGAAGAGTTTTCCTTCTGTTCGTGTTCCGTGGAAAGGTCAGCCTGCTGAGGCATCGACCTGGTAGTCGGAGTTCGATATGCGGAGCCGTTATCCCCATCTTTTCCCCGACTCATGTACTTCCTCTTATGTCCATTCGAGGATGAATAGTTGTTTTAGAGGTGGAGAATGTGATGACCCTTTGGGTCATCACTTGTTTTTAAAAGGAATTATGCGTTCCGAGGCTTTAAAAACCTCTTTCAACATCACCTCGATTTGCATGCGCAGTCCGGGGGCGTAGCCGGAAAGCTATTATGTGAAAATCTGTGAAAATGTTAAAATTTTGACTTAAAATGCATTTAAGTTGACTTCGGTCAACATTATGGGTAACCGGACCCGTGATTTGACAGTCCCGGAGGGTCCGTGGAAAATATGGAACTTTGGCATATACCTGGAATCGAATTCCGAAGTCCCAAGCCCGAGAAATGAATTTTTAAAGAAAATTATTTTCTGGAAATTTCTATGAGTTTTGGAAATGAAATGCATCTAGAATTAGATGGTATCGGGCCCGTACTCTGGTTCTGGAGCCCGGTATAGGTCTTATATGTGAAATAAGGTAAGTCTGTGAAATTTGGTAAGAAACGGATGTCATTTGACGTGATTCGGACCTTAAATGTAAAATTTGTTGTTTTAAGAAGTTTTGAAATATTTCATTGATTTTGAGGTTTAATTCAATGTTTAAGAGGTTATTTTGGAAATTTGATCGCACGGATAAGTTCGTATGATGTTATTGAGTTAGTACATATGTTTGTTTTGGAGCCCGGAGGGCTCGGGTGAGTTTCAGAAGGTTTTGAACTTGGGAAAGATTGCAGGATTTTAGTTTTCTGGTTTTCTGGTATGTCCTTCTTCATGTTCGTGGGAGGAACCTTGCAAACACGATGAGTTAGTCAAGTTGAATGAGATTTCCTTCTACACGAAAGCGAGACCCAGGTCACTGACGCGAAGCTTTGGGGGTTCTTCCCTTCGCGAACTCGGGCCAGGTAACGCGAACGCGAAGGCTTATAGGTCTGGACAGGGGAGGGGTATTTTACCCTACGCGAATGCGTCCACATGAACGAGAAAGCTCTGGGGGCTGAAGCTCCGCGAACACGAGCCTTATGTCGCGAACGCGATGGTTTATTTGGCCTGACCCATCGCGAACGCAACAGGCCTGTCGCAAACGCGATAAAGGCCTGTCTAGTGATTTTAAAACAGAACCAAAACGGGATTTAGCCAAATTTTCATAACTTCTTTTTCTCAACTACAAATTGGGCAATTTTGGAAACGGGATTTCACCACCAATTCATAGATATGTAATCTTAGACTCATTTTCTACAATTTCCATTAACACCCATGAGATTCCTAGGCTTAAATCATTTTCTTAAGGGTAGAAAATTAGGGATTTGGATAGAGTTAAGGCTTTTTGTATAATTGTGATTTAGACCTCGTTTTAGTGTCGAATTTTGGAACTAATTATATATTCGGGCTCGTGGGTGAATAGGTGATCGGCTTTTGGTCCGAACCTCGTGTTTTGATCAAGCGGGCCTGGGGTCTGTCACACCTCCTTTTTGCGCGCCTACCCCGAAGGATAAATGCGCGAGGGAGTTTTTCCAATTTAAGTGACAATATTTGAAATGGAATTATTTATTTAATTCAGAGTCGCCACTTGGGAAAGGTTTGACTTTTGGTGTCCCAAGTCACCGGTTTATCTTGAATCTCGAATCGAGGAAATTATTCGACTTTTCCAAATGAACTCTGCGAACCAGAAATTCTAAGTAAGGAATTCTGTTGACCCGAGGGAAGGTGTTAGGCACCCTCGAATCCCGTGGTTCTAGCACGGTCGCTTAAATTGTTACAATGGCTAAGTATCTGATTTAAATACATGTTGTGACTTATGTGCTTTTATTGAATTTAAAACCGCTTTTGTTATTATCATTTATTTTTATAGAATTGCAACGTCGTGAAAATGCATCTCGAACCATGTCACAATCAATGCACCCGTAGTTGTTAACACATTTCGACTCCGTTGAGATTTGAATTTGGGTCACATAAATGTGCACCCGAATTTAAGAATGTAACTTAATTAAGTCGTGCCTAAAGAGTCTAACGCGTTATTATCTTTGGGGAAGACAGTGAAATTCACTAAACAGTCCATCCCAAATTCTAAGTATTTATTGTGATCAATTATTGAGGGCCCCGCAATTTGCATTTTTATTTGGCGAGGCTCGTCTCATTATTTTTTAAAAGGATACTCTTAGCACGACTACATTTTCTATTTTTTGTTTTCTAAAATAAATGAAGATAAGGTCCTACTTTATTTACATACTTTCGAGTTATTATGGTTAAGTTCCAAAGTGAGTTGTTTAAGGAGTTTGCATGGAAACACATAGAATATTCTACATACAGAGAGAAAAGAAAGAAAAGGCTACATTAAATTACAACTTCAAATCTTTCTCATTTTCTGCATTCATGCTTCGAGTGGCTTATAAGATGAACCAGTGTATCAGTTTGTGTACTTGGTATTTGGAAAGCAAGGAAAGAAGATGAAGATCAGTAGAAGCAGCAGTAGTGTAAATACACAACAACAACAGCAACCTAACAGCAGCAATTCGAATCAGATTCAAGGCCCAGAAAACTTTGAAGAAAAACCGAAAAACTCAAATAGAACAAACCCAAATTTTGTAAACCAACTAAACAACAACAGACCACGCGTTTATTAAAACCCGAAACTAAACTCGTTTCTCACTTTGTTTTTGTTTTCTCTTTTTAAACTCCATCACACTCTCTTCAGATTTTCAGAATGTGTTCCTCTCTCAAAATAATCCTCAAAAAATCTTTCAAGTTTAGTCTAAGTTTTTTCTCTCAAGTCTTACTCTCTTTGAATGTTCAAGTCCTAAAACTCTCTCTCCAATGTCCTCTTTTAATGTCAAGAATGACTCTATATATAGCAAGACAAGTCTTGAATCCCCAACCCCAAATATTCCCTCATGGCATGCTTTGTCCCCCACTACATTAAATAAATACATCAACCTCAACCCATTATATCTTGTCCCCCATGCCTAACATTAAATAAATACATCATCTCCAACCCATTATATTTTGTCCCCCATGCTTAACATAAACAAATGCAATATTCCCCTCCACTGCATTATGTTTTGTCCCCCATTATGTTAAACAAATATATCAAACCCCAACCCATTATTTTTTCTCGCTCATGCTTAACATAAAGAATTAAAATAATGTTCAATTACCAAACTACCCCTCCGACCTTATTGCAATTACCATTTTACCCCTGAACGTACTGTAATTTACTAAACTACCCCCATCAGCCCTAAACAATCAATTAATCATAACTTAATCAAAATATAGCCAAGATGACCAATTTCTCAACAATCTTCAGCAACAAATCATATGAACACGATGAACAACACAACTCAAAATTAATGGAAGTAAATTAACCATATCGGGAACCAATCCTCGTTAACTTAGACCAAAAATGGATGAGCAAGGAGACAACAATACAAACAACAAAATACATGATTCAAACTAAATCAACAAATCAAAAACATAAACTCACATTAAATCACTGGATTAAAAATGAACTTTAAACAAAGATGAACATGAATTAAATTTATTTTTAAACAACAAAACATGACGGATTAAATGACTCAAACAACATTAATAATTTCTGGAAAATACATAAAACACATGAAACAAATTGAAGAAATAATTAATTAAATTTTAATTTGAATCTAACAAACATTAAACTAACAAATTTTTACCTAAACAATAAAACAAACATGAAATAAACATGAAAAACAACTAATTAAATTTCCATTTGAAATCTGAAAATTAATTCAACAAAACATATGAACATGAACAAAACTAAAAATCAAATATCTACCGAATTTAGATTTGAGAAATATCAAAATGAAATACGGACAAAATAAAACTCAAAATCTACTAACCGGATTGAAAGAAATACGTATGGACTGTTTTGACGAACATCGACCAAAACTCGAACAAACGATGATGAACACGAACCTAAGAAACAACTGAAGCCACGCCGAAGCAGTAGTAGCAGTTGATGCGGCAGAACAGAAGCAGCTGGGGGTTGCGTTTGGTTGTTTGGATGAAGAAGATGAAGCAGAAGGCAGAAACGGACGCGGAAGCAGCTTGTCCATGGAAGAGAGGTTGAGCACAGAAGCAGCTGGAACGGCAGCAGCAGCAGCACAGCTGGAACGCTGGAAGACGGGGTCGTTTATGGCGAGGATGGCACAGCCTGAGGCGGGGTCGTTCATGGCGCAGCTGGAACGCTGGACTGGTTCGTTGGTGCAGCCATGACAGTGCTCGTCGAGTTTGGACTGTTCGAAGTGCTCATCGTTTGGACGGGGTGGGGCAGCCATGGCAGCCTGAGCTCAAACTTGAGCTCAACGAAGAAGATGAAGTAAGGGCAACGACCAACGACCATGCGAGCTCATGCTTGAGCTCGACGAGGCAGCGACGATGGTGTTGGAGCTTGTTCTGGGCATGAGGAGGTGGAAAGGCTGCCATGGTTGTGTGTTTTTTTTGAGTTTGGGGAAGAAGAAGATAGGGAAGGGGGCGGATGGTTTAGGTTTTTCTTTTTTAGGGTTTTTTGGGTTTTTTCTTTTGTTTTCTTTTGTGTAGGACAAAAAATGAAATATGAAGAGGGGTTTGGGTCTTTGGGTTAATGGGGCAGACCGGGTCGACCCGGTTTGAAGTGGACCGGGTCATGGAGAAGGTTGGGCAATTATTTGGGCCTGGGGTTGAAATTTGAAGAAATGGCCCAATCCGATTTTTCTTTGTATTTTTGTTCTCTTTTCTTCTTTTATTTTTCTAAAACTAAATTATAAAAGTACTTAAATTATTATTAAGAAATAAATTAAGTTATAAAAG
This sequence comes from Nicotiana tabacum, assembly GCF_000715075.1. Taxonomy (NCBI): domain Eukaryota; kingdom Viridiplantae; phylum Streptophyta; class Magnoliopsida; order Solanales; family Solanaceae; genus Nicotiana; species Nicotiana tabacum. Next base: position 22,945,150 of record NC_134086.1, on the reverse strand, counting down.
CGCAAATTAACTCCCAATAACAATTAACGCATAATTAAGTAACAATTAAGCATAAAATTGTATATTTGGACATTAAATGCTAAAAATGCAAAAGATGCCTATTTTTTGTAATTTTCATTTTTTGTAAACAAACTTAATTACTAACAAATTGTAGAATTAAATCCTACCTGCAAAATACGACATATTTTGTATTTTTTATTAATTTAACAAATAAACAAGCACAGACAAATACAAATAATTATCCAAAAATATCACAAAATCTCACAACATTGCACACCAAGGAAAATCATTTTATTTTGAATTTTTTTGGGAGTAATTCTCATATAGGGAAAAAATCACGTGCTTACAGCTGCCCCTCTTTGCCCGAAGACACGAAGGGTTTTCGCGCAAAGATAAAGTGAGCGATTTTTGCCTATCCGAGTATTTTTTTTTTTGAAAAAGATCTAACCGAACCTTTGCTTCAAAGGTTTCCTACATATCCCTGGCTAAAGGGGAATCAGGTTAATGTAGTTCGGGAAGTTTGGTAGCTGGAACTACCATGGGATTGCAATGCTTGCTGTTACTATTGTTGCTATTCTACTACCGCTTTACTGACCTCCTTATTACAACCAAAGGAAATTGAAACTGATCTAACTACTTATGCCTGTCAACCGCTAGTTACAAGATTCCTATCTATAATTCTTTTGCAACTTGATCTTGGGTCTTAGCTGATTCTGCTTGTAGACTTCGATCCGAATCTTGATGCTTGCAAGTTGTAGGTGCTTGTTTATTTCTGAAGTATTGAATGAAACGGGATTGGCGGAGCTAGGGTATTTGATCCAATTTTTTAATGACCTGCCCTTTGTTTGTTCCAATATGTGGGAACATCTTCTTTTTTTTTGTTCTTTTCTTCGTTTCTTTATTCTGGATTGAGACTCATCCCGTAGGTCGTCTCGATCCATGCACCCCAGGGTCAGACCTGCTAAAACAAACAAAACAAACGAACGAAATTTTCTGCCCCAGTTTCACTAGGAAAATTTCGTGAGTTAATTATCATGAAAATTTACAGCACTGATGAGGGGATTGGAAAAAACTAGTCTGCAAAACGCAACTCAGAGGCTGGAGCCCTAATGTCGCCAAAGGTAAAAATGCTCAGTTCAGGGTTGGGGCCCTAATGCTGGCTAAAATGAAAATGCTCAGTTCAGGGTTGGAACCCTAATACTGGCTAAATGGAAAAAGCTCAGTTCAGGGTTGGAGCCTTAATGCTGGCTAAACGGAAAATGCTTAGTTCAGGGTTGGAGCCCTAATGCTGGCTAACAGACAGATGCTCAGTTCAGGGTTGGAGCCCTAATGCTGGCTAATTGGAAAGAGTTCAGTTCAGGGTTGAAGCCCTAATGCTGACTAAAAGACAATGCTCAGTTCAGGGTTGGAGCCCTAATGCTGGCTAAATGAAAAAAGTTCAGTTCAGGGTTGGAGCCCTGATGCTGACTAAATGGAAAAAGTTCAGTTCAGGGTTGGAACCCCAATGCTGACTAACAGACAATGCTCAGTTCAGTGTTGGAGCCCTAATGCTGACTAACCGACAATGCTCAGTTCGGGGTTGGAGCCCTAATGCTGGCTAAATGGAAAGAGTTCAGTTCAGGGTTGGAGCCCTGATGCTGACTAAATGGAAAAGTTCAGTTCAGGGTTGGAACCCCAATGTTGACTAAAAGACAATGCTCAGTTCAGGGTTGAAGCCCTAGTTTAGGGTTGGAGCCCTGATGCTGACTAAATGGAAAGAGTTCAGTTCAGGGTTGGAGCCCTGATGCTGTCTAAATGGAAAAGTTCAGTTCATGGTTGGAACCCCAATGTTGACTAACAGACAATGCTCAGTTCAGGGTTGGAACCCTAATGCTGGCTAAATGGAAAAAGTTCAGTTTAGGGTTGGAGCCCTGATGCTGACTAAATGGAAAGAGTTCAGTTCAGGGTTGGAGCCCTAATGCTGACTAACAGATAATGCCCAGTTCAGGGTTGGAGCCCTAATGCCGGCCAAATGGAAAAAGTTCAGTTCAGGGTTGAAGCCCTAATGTTGACTAAATGAAAAAAGTTCAGTTTAGGGTTGGAGCCCTAACGCTGACTAACAGACAATGATCAGTTCAGGGTTGGAGCCCTAATGCTGGCTAAATGGAAAGAGTTCAGTTCAGGGTTGGAGACCTGATGCTGACTGAATGGAAAAGTTCTGTTCAGTTGGAACCCCAATGCTGACTAACAGACAATGCTCAGTTCAGGGTTGGAGCCCTAATGCTGGCTAAACGGAAAGAGTTCAGTTCAGGGTTGGAGCCCCGATGCTGACTAAATGGGAAAGTTCAGTTTAGGGTTGGAGCCCTAATGCTGACTAACAGACAATGCTCAGTTTAGGGTTGGAGCCCTAATGCTGGCCAAATGGAAAAAGTTCAGTTCAGGGTTGAAGCCCTAATGCTGACTAAATGGAAAAAGTTCAGCTTAGGGTTGGAGCCCTAACGCTGACTAACAGACAATGCTCAGTTCAGGGTTGGAGCCCTAATGCTGGCTAAATGGAAAGAGTTCAGTTCAGGGTTGGAGACCTGATGCTGACTGAATGGAAAAGTTCAGTTCAGGGTTGGAACCCCAATGCTGACTAACAGACAATGCTCAGTTCAGGGTTGGAGCCCTAATGCTGGCTAAACGGAAAGAGTTCAGTTCAGGGTTGGAGCCCCGATGCTGACTAAATGGAAAAGTTCAGTTCAAGGTTGGAGCCCTAATGCTGACTAACAGACAATGCTCAGTTCAGGGTTGGAGCCCTAATGCTGGCTAAACGGAAAGAGTTCAATTTAGGGTTGGAGCCCTGATGCTGACTAAATGGAAAAGTTCAGTTTAGGGTTGGAGCCCTAATGCTGACTAACAGACAATGCTCAGTTCAGGGTTGGAGCCCTAATGCTGGCCAAATGGAAAAAGTTCAGTTCAAGTTTGAATCCCTAATGCTGACTAAATGGAAAAAGTTCAGTTTAGGGTTGGAGCCCTAACGCTGACTAAAAGACAATGCTCAGTTCAGGGTTGGAGCCCTAATGTTTGCTAAAGGGAAAGAGTTCTCGGGTTATACTGGGGAAGTCATCGGGTTATGCCGGAAAAGTCCTCGGGTTATGCCGGAAAGGGGAAAGAGCCCTCAGGTTATGCCGGGGAAGTCATCGGGTTATGCCGGAAAGGGGAAAGAGTCCTCGGGTTATGCCGGGGAAGTCATCGGGTTATGCCGAAAAAGGGAAAGAGGTCCCTGGGTTATGCCAGGGAGGTCCACGGGTTATGCCGGGAAAGTCATCGGGTTATTCCGGAAAAGGGAGAGAGTCCTCGGGTTATGCCGGGGAAGTCATCGGGTTATGCCGGAAAAATTCATCGGATCATGCCGGAAAATTCATCGGATCATGCCGGGAAGATTTATCGGGTTATGCCAAAAGATTCATCGGGTTATGCCGGAAAGATTCATCGGGTTATGCCGGAAGATTCATCAGGTTATGCCGGAAGATTCATCGGGTTATGCCGGAAGATTAATCGGATCATGCCGGAAAATTCATCGGATCATGCCGGGAAGATTTATCGGGTTATGCCGAAATATTCATCGGGTTATGCCGGAAAGATTCATCGGGTTATGCCGGAAAGATTCATCGGGTTATGCCGGAAGATTCATCGGGTTATGCCGGTATATTCATCGAGTTATGCCGGAAGATTCATCGGGTTATGCCGGAAGATTCATCGGGTTATGCCGAAGGATTCATCGGGTTATGCCGGGAATTTGGATAGAAAAAGCTCCTTGAGTTATGCCAGGGAGATCCGGGGTTTATACCGGGATAATTGAGGGATGAGGACCTATGCTACCATGATTTGTTTTTCTTTTTTGATGTTCATTTTTATTCCTTGTCTTCTTTCTTTTCTTTGGTTCACCCCTTTTTTATTTTCTTTTATTTATCAAAAATGCACGAAAGAATTATGGGGAAACTTACCTTTGGTCGTTTTCACGCTGTAAGGCTATTTAAATGCTTGCGCGCTTTATTTCTTTTGGGCTACACCTACTTCTTGCATGGCTTCTTTGGGTTGCACCTGTCTCAATTTCCCTAAACAAAGAAAAATTGTTAGTTTGAAAACGGCGGTTGGTCTGGAGGTCTTGACCGTTCCAATTGCTTTGTCTTGGCCTAATTCTTGTTGAGAAACTCTGTCATTGATTGGATTCACATGCGAAACCTTTTGGACTACTCAGACTTGCGTTTCCAGATTTTGTGATGTTTTGCCTTGTAAGGCTTTGGTTTTTCCGTCCCGTTCTGCTTGGGGATTTTAGGTGGGGATTTTATTGGGGAGACTCTGTGGGGATTTGTACAAGGGGAAGCTCTGTGGGGATTTGTCTAAAGCGATTTCTGTGAGGATTTTTTTTTTTTACAAAGCAAACTCGCTGGGGATGTGCTGGGGCGGATTCTTTGGGGAATTGTACAAGGGGAGACTCTCTGGGATTTTTACAAAGGGAGACTCTGTGAGAATCTGTGCAAAGGGAGACCCTGTGGGGATTTGTCGGTTTTTTTTTTTTTGTGTCAGGGATTTTTTGATCCTCAAACCTAAACTGCAGTGGCTAATCGCATGGGACTTAACCTTTCCAACTTTATTTTGCCTTTGTAGGCTTTTCTTTTCTGTCTTCTTCTTCCAACTTCAATTTTAGGGCATTTGGGGGTACCTTGGTTTCTTCGACTTCACTGAGGCGATTAACCATGTGAAACTCAACCCTTTCAACTTCAATTGCCTTTATAGGCTGCCATGGCCAGTCGAGGTCGTCTTGATGCCCCTGCTGAGGCTGGGTGCCTTTTGCACATTAGTGTGTATCAAACGAAAGCCCTATAAATCAGTCTTGCCATCCTTTCTTTGTCTTGGTTTTGGAACAGTGTTAGACCAAAAGGGATTCAAAGAGAAACAAATAATTGAATGGAGAATGAGTTTAAAACTAGAAGTGTCCCTTTCGGGGAAAGGAGAGAAGTACTTATTCGGAGTACATGCGGACTTCAATGAACATGACATGCCTTTTGGACTGGATGCCTGATCTGTGTAAACCGTCTGACTCTCAAAAATTCATCACAACTTGCCTTGAATACCGAGGAAACTTGCTAGGACTCTGTTGATGCCGATGACTGTGAGGATCTTATTTTCGATCATGGGTGCCCTTTGTGGGTTTTCACGAGCGGGCATTTTTCATCTCATTTCTTACTATCTCCTTATAGTGCACGTGTGGGTTTTCACTAAAAGACTCTCATTTGATTTTCTTTACTTACCGTCGCCTTACAGTGCCCGTGTGGGTTTTCACCAATAAAGCTCTCTCATTTTATTTCTTCTACTTACCGTCGCCTTACGGTGCCCGTGTGGGTTTTCACCAATAAGGCTCTCTCATTTTATTCCTCTCATTTTGTTGTATCAGACCCAAATAACTTCATCCTCCCATTTTGAACCGCTTTGCCGATTGATCAGAAGGACTTGAACAAGGTTTGGGGTGAAAAGAATTTGGATTGAACTACAACTTTGGAACCTTTTGGGTGGGATCTTAGCCGAACCGTTATAACTTATGCCCCAGTTTCACTTTTGGAGGACTTCTTTTATTTTTGTTTTGGTGTGACTGAACCCCAAGGAGAGGTTGTCTACGTATCCTTTCGGAATCAAGTCAGACGTAGTTCAGGCAACTCTTTTTTTTTGGATCTTTTTTTTTTGTTTTTCTGATTTGCTTTGTTTTTCACTTCCCTTCCCTTTTTTCATTTTCATTGTCTTTTTTTTGTATATATATATTTTCTTATTTTTCAATTCTTTCTTATTCTTTTTTTTCATTTCAATTTCTTTTCTTTTTTTTCATTTTATTTTCAATAATATTTTCAGGTTCCAAAGAGGGTAATCAAAGAAGAGTAACCAGCTCAAATGGGTTTGCAAAGGGTTGATAGTGTTTGTGTAGCGAGAATTAAAGCCTTCGTCATCTCAACCGGAAAAGATTTTATTATATAAAGGATCCAACATAGTACCTTTTGACTGCATTTGCATTGACAGTTATTTCAAGGACGTTTCCTTCGATGTGTCCCAAGTACAACGCACTCTTTTGGCAGTACTCTTGTTGCAGTGTATGTACCTTTCCAATCTGGACCCAATTTTCTTTCAGCTTTTCCAAATCTTTGTCTCGTTTCCTTAAGCTATTCTTCATTGCGACCCAATTCTTGATTCATTATTTCGAGGTTTGACAGAGTTTTAAGATCCGGGCATGAAGTCCGCAAGCATGTCATATTATTGAAATCTGCATTTAACAGAACTAAAAAAGAATGAGAAAATTGACAAGATTTAAGAAAAGAGACATTCTGGGAAAATGAAATATCAACTTCATTTGATTTTTTTTTGATTTTTTTTTATTTTTTTTTAAATTTTTTGAAGGTAGAAGGGTTTACATCGGAAAGTAAGACAAAAAAGTAAAACATCTGGATCACACCCTGAGTCAATCCAGATGCAGAAAAGATAGCAAGACTGGCTACCGAGACTCCCGTCTGATGGGGAACTTTCAGGCTTGACAATCATTTTTTTAGCTTTTCTTCTGTCTCGGCAATGGATGCGATAGCCTTCAGTACCGGATCAAATTCCTCTGCTTCATAGATCATTCCGTCTATTGGCCCATTTGTGAGAGTTGGCAGGGGAATGTTCATCATCTTAGGAATCTTTTCGTCCCGGAGAACGATTCTTTCAGCTTCAATCAAGTCTTCAACTGCCATTTTGAGGGTCCAAATGACCAACAGTCCTTTGTACCGTGTCCCACTTCTCCAGAGTGGTATTCACATCTAGTATCAGCTTGATGCGGGGGGACTCGGTGTTTGGCCGATTTGGGGCCACTAGCTGCAGCAGACTTCGCCTGACTAGCTTTTGGAACAAGCCTAAGTATGATTCACCAATAGAGGTGAACTGATTCCTTTTGAAAGACTCTCTTGGGTGAGGATTGTATTGAGGGACATTTGATTGGGGACTATATGGAGCTTTGTAAGGATGGGCGTTTCTGGGAGGTGGAGCTCAATTTTGTGTATAATGTTGTGGCCGCGTGCAGGGCTGCATGTTCATCACCGCATATCAACAAAATCAATCACCTGAACAGAACCTGGCTAATTTATTCACACACACAACTTTGTTAGTTTTGAGGCATTTTAACATATAGGAAATCGCACGATGGGATGCAATGCACCTAAACAGTTAAACGCTTTTACCATGTGTTTGAACGGGTTGCATATTTCATCCCGGCCTTAAACTAGCCCTCTTCACTATGTACCTCTTTCTTTTATTCCTACCTCTCTTTAACCACTCTTGATCTTGTTTTGCCGCTCTTTTATTTTTTGCACCCTCTTTTTTTTGTTTTTTTTTTTTATTATTTTGTCACTCTTTTTCCTTCATTTTTTTTCATTTTTTCTTTTCTCTTTTTTACTCAATTTTCTTTCTTCTCTTTTTTTCAGTTTATTTTTTTCACTCAATTTATTTTATAGCTATGATCGAATCCGATGAAGATTGCCTACGTATCATGACCCCGCATGAATCAGATCTTGCGTAATTCGGGACTAACAAGTGCAAAATAAAGAAACAAGTGTTTATTTTGCATTGTGTTCATCCTGCACATTTATTAAGGTGATTTAAGAAAAAATGATTTGACTAAAAATGACCTGACTATTATTTTAGAAAGAAAGATCTGATTTTCGAACACGGCCTTTCAGCACTTCGGGGATGAAGATTTTAAGGCTGTGAGGGTCAATCGATCAAAACTTTAAAAGATGATTTAAAAGTGGTCGTTTTTGCAAAGTCAGCCTTCTGTCGCCCCTTTCGGGAACATTTGGCCGTTTTTGACAACATCATCACTTGATTTATTTATTTATTTATTATTATTTTTTTTCAGAATGGTGATCCGACATTGGGGACATGGCCTCGCAGAGCCTCGGGGACGAGGATCCTAAGGCCATTGGGCAATTTGGTCAAAATTTTTAAAAAATGACCAAAAATGGCTGTTTATGCAAAGTCAGCCTTCCGGCGTCCCTTTCGGGAACATTCGGTTATTCTTGACAAAACGACATCACCTGACTCATTAATTAAAATTCTAACATTTTGGCTATTTCTGAAAAAAAGGGAGGTTGGACCCGATGAGGGTTGCCTACGTATCTCATACCTTGTGAGAATCAAACTGGTGTAGTTCGGTCGATCGTGAATAGAGTAAGTAAACTTTTTTTTTTCTTTTTTGGATTTTTTTTTAAATGCTTAAAAAGAATAAAGGTTTTTTTTTATTTGTTTTTTGGATTTTTCTAATAAAATGCTTTAAAAGAAGAAAAGAATTTTTTTTTTGGATTTTTGAATTTGACACCATTTTTATTTTTTGAAAGAAAGACTTCTAAAAATTCCTTTTCTTTTGATTGGAACTTTAATAATTTTAGAAGTAAAAAAAAATATTTTTGTTTGAATTTTCATTGGAACTTTGATAATTTTAGAAGTAAAAAAAAATTATTTTTCTTTGAATTTACAAAAGTACTTCTGAAGAAAAAATGAAAATATTTTTAGACTTTTAATTTTTAATTCTATGACATTTATGAAAGAAAGACTTTTAAAGAAGGAATATATATATATATATATATATATATATATATATATATATATATATATATTGATTCTCTTTTTTTCTGATTTTTTTTATCTTTTTTTTTTTTGGGAAAAATACTTCAAAATAAAGGAACCCGTATTTTGGATTTTGATTTTTTCTTTTAGATTTTATTATTTTTTCTTTTATTTCTTTTTCCGTATGAAATACTTCAGAAAGAAGGAAACTACCTTCTTTTTTTTGAGTTTTGAAAACTTCTTCTTTTTTTGAATTTTCTAAGGGAAGATTTCTAACGAAGGAACTAATAAAAAATATTTTTTTTTTGCATTTTTTGAAAATTGGGGTCGAAACCGATGAGGTTTGCCTACGTATCTCACATCCGGTGAGAATCAGACCCGCGTAGTTCGGTCAAATTAACCGAATTATTTTAGAACAAAATTCTTTCCTTTTTTTTCAACAAACAACTTTTCAAAAATAAAAGACTATTTTTCTATCTTTTGTTTTTCTTTTTCTTAGTAAAGCAAATAAAACATTTTTCCTTTTATTATCTCAAAATTTTGGCAGAGTTTTGACAGTAATTGAGCATTGTTATTTTTCAAAGTAGAAAATTAACCCTATACACTACTATTTTTTTTTATTTTTTTCAAATACTCCAAAGTCAGTCAGCATGCATGTCCGAGACAAATAAATGCACGGAAACAAATAGGATGCAACATGATGGTCTTTTCATTTCAGGTTCCTAGCCCTGGACGGACCCAACCCCTGTGTTGAGTCCCCTAAGTCAAATGCAACATGATGCAAATAAGCGTTCCCACTAGGGATCCGGCATGAGGTTTCGTTATACTAGGTTCATAACCTGGGTATATGTTCTAGACTGTGTACCCGAGCGGACAACTCGAGTCGAGGAGGGGGCAACTTACCGGGAACAAAAAAGCCATCCGGCTTCGTAACTTGTCCGGCCTCTTTCTTATTTCAGGTATTGACACTAACATAATAGGGAGTCTCAACCAGTAAGCACATCCCCGGAGGTGAAGAGAGAAGGGTTCGGCACAGTTTATATACAATTTCAGATAATATCAAAGCGGTAAAAGACAACATTTAGCACGTTATGTCAAAACATGTAATAAATATCAGATAATAAAGCCAAATATAACAATTATTCTAAGCTCGAATTCTTGAACCCTGAACCGGAGGTTCTGGGTTTTGTCCCCAGCAGAGTCGCCAGAGCTGTCACACCTCCTTTTTGCGCGCCTACCCCGAAGGATAAATGCGCGAGGGAGTTTTTCCAATTTAAGTGACAATATTTGAAATGGAATTATTTATTTAATTCAGAGTCGCCACTTGGGAAAGGTTTGGCTTTTGGTGTCCCAAGTCACCGGTTTATCTTGAATCCCGAATCGAGGAAAATATTCGACTTTTCCAAATGAAGTCTGCGAACCAGAAATTCTAAGTAAGGAATTCTGTTGACCCGAGGGAAGGTGTTAGGCACCCTCGAATCCCGTGGTTCTAGCACGGTCGCTTAAATTGTTACAATGGCTAAGTATCTGATTTAAATACATGTTGTGACTTATGTACTTTTATTGAATTTAAAACCGCTTTTATTATTATCATTTATTTTTATAGAATTGCAACGTCGTGAAAATGCATCTCGAACCACGTCACAATCAATGCACCCGTAGTTGTTAACACATTTCGACTCCGTTGAGATTTGAATTTGGGTCACATAAATGCGCACCCGAATTTAAGAATGTAACTTAATTAAGTCGTACCTAAAGAGTCTAACGCGTTAATATCTTTGGGGAAGACAGTGATATTCACTAAACAGTCCATCCTAAATTCTAAGTATTTATTATGATCAATTATTGAGGGCCCCGCAATTTGCATTTTTATTTGGCGAGGCTCGTCTCATTATTTTTTAAAAGGATAATCTTAGCACGACTACATTTTCTATTTTTTGTTTTCTAAAATAAATGAAGATAAGGTCCTACTTTATTTACATACTTTCGAGTTATTATGGTTAAGTTCCAAAAGTGAGTTGTTTAAGGAGTTTGCATGGCAACACATAGAATATTCTATATACAGACAGAAAAGAAAGAAAAGGCTACATTAAATTACAACTTCAAATCTTTCTCATTTTCTGTATTCATGCTTCGAGTTGCTTACAAGATGAACCAGTGTATCAGTTTGTGTACCTGGTATTTGGAAAGCAAGGAAAAAAGATGAAGATCAGTAGAAGCAGCAGTAGTGTAAATACACAACAACAACAACAGCAACCCAACAACAGCAATTCGAATCAGATTCAAGGCCCAGAAAACTTTGAAGAAAAACCGAACAACTCAAATAGAACAAACCCAAAGTTTGTAAACCAACTAAACAACAACAAACCATGCGTTTATTAAAACCCGAAACTAAACTCGTTTCTCACTTTATTTTTGTTTTCTCTTTTTAAACTCCATCACACTCTCTTCAGATTTTCAGAATGTGTTCCTCTCTCAAAACAATCCTCAAAAAACCTTTCAAGTTTAGTCTAAGTTTTTTCTCTCAAGTCTTACTCTCTTTGAATGTTCAAGTCCTAAAACTCTCTCTCCAATGTCCTCTTTTAATGTCAAGAATGACTCTATATATATCAAGACAAGTCTTGAATCCCCAACCCCAAATATTCCCTCATGGCATGCTTTGTCCCCCACTACATTAAATAAATACATCAACCTCAACACATTATATCTTGTCCCCCATGCCTAATATTAAATAAATACATCATCCCCAACCCATTATATTTTGTCCCTCATGCTTAACATAAACAAATACAATATTCCCCTCCACTACATTATGTTTTGTCCCCCATTATGTTAAACAAATATATCAAACCCCACCCCATTATATTTTGTCCGTCATGCTTAACATAAAGAATTAAAATAATGTTCAATTACCAAACTACCCCTCCGACCTTATTGCAATTACCATTTTACCCCTGAACGTACTGTAATTTACCAAACTACCCCCATCAGCTCTAAACAATCAATTAATCATAACTTAACCAAAATATAGCCATGATGACCAATTTCTCAACAATCTTCAGCAACAAATCATATGAACACGATGAACAACACAACTCAAAATTAATGGAAGTAAATTAACCATATCGGGAACCAATCCTCGTTAACTTAGACCAAAAATGGATGAGCAAGGAGACAACAATACAAACAACAAAATACATGATTCAAACTAAATCAACAAATCAAAAACATAAACTCACATTAAATCACTGGATTAAAAATGAACTTTAAACAAAGATGAACATGAATTAAATCTATTTTTAAACAACAAAACATGACGGATTAAATGACTCAAACAACATTAATAATTTCTGGAAAATACATAAAACACATGAAACAAATTGAAGAAATAATTAATTAAATTTTAATTTGAATCTAACAAACATTAAACTAACAAATTTTTACCTAAACAATAAAACAAACATGAAATAAACATGAAAAACAACTAATTAAATTTCCATTTGAAATCTGAAAATTAATTCAACAAAACATATGAACATGAACAAAACCAAAAATCAAATATCTACCGAATTTAGATTCGAGAAATATCAAAACGAAATACGGACAAAATAAAACTCAAAATCTACTAACCGGATTGAAAGAAATACGTATGGACTGTTTTGACGAACCTCGACCAAAACTCGAACAAACGATGACGAACACGAACCTAAGAAACAACTGAAGCCATGCCGAAGCAGTAGCAGCAGTTGACGCGGCAGAACAGAAGCAGCTGGGGGTGCGTTTGGTTGTTTGGATGAAGAAGATGAAGCAGAAGGCAGAAACGGACGCGGAAGCAGCTTGTCCATGAAAGCGAGGTTGAACACAGAAGCAGCTGGAACGGCAGCAGCTGGAACGCTTGCAGACGGGGTCGTTCATGGCGAGTATGGCACAGCCTGAGGCGGGGTCGTTCATGGCGCAGCTGGAACGCTGGACTGGTTCGTTGGTACAGCCATGACAGTGCTCGTCGAGTTTGGACTGTTCGAAGTGCTCGTCGTTTGGACGGGGTGGGGCAGCCATGGCATCCTGAGTTCAAACTTGAGCTCAACGAAGAAGATGAAGTAAGGGCAACGACCAACGACCATGCGAGCTCATGCTTGAGCTCGACGAGGCAGCGACGATGGTGTTGGAGCTTGTTCTGGGCATGAGGAGGTGGAAAGGCTGCCATGGTTGTGTGTTTTTTTGAGTTTGGGGAAGAAGAAGATAGGGAAGTGGGCGGATGGTTTAGGTTTTTCTTTTTTAGGGTTTTTTGGGTTTTTTCTTTTGTTTTCTTTTGTGTTGGACAAAAATGAAAAATGAAGAGGGGTTTGGGTCTTTGGGTTAATGAGGCAGACCGGGTCGACCCGGTTTGAAGTGGACCGGGTCATGGAGAAGGTTGGGCAATTATTTGGGCCTAGGGTTGAAATTTGAAGAAATGGCCCAATCCGATTTTTCTTTGTATTTTTGTTCTCTTTTCTTCTTTTATTTTTCTAAAACTAAATTATAAAAGTACTTAAATTATTATTAAGAAATAAATTAAGTTATAAAAGCGCAAATTAACTCCCAATAACAATTAACGCATAATTAAGTAACAATTAAGCATAAAATTGTATATTTGGACATTAAATGCTAAAAATGCAAAAGATGCCTATTTTTTGTAATTTTCATTTTTTGTAAACAAACTTAATTACTAACAAATTGTAGAATTAAATCCTACCTGCAAAATGCGACATATTTTGTATTTTTTATTAATTTAACAAATAAACAAGCACGGACAAATACAAATAATTATCCAAAAATATCACAAAATCTCACAACATTGCACACCAAGGAAAATCATTTTATTTTGAATTTTCTTGGGAGTAATTCTCATACAGGGCAAAAATCACGTGCTTACAGGGTCAATTTTTGATTTTTTGGAAAGAATGATGGGAATGATATAATTAAGCATTGGGATTGGATTTTTTAGCATTTATTGATGTTATTAAGTCGATTATGTCTAGATATAATTGATTTGGAGTCGAATTCAAAAGGAAAAGCAGTGTTTGAGGCTTGAGTTGGTCGTGGAAGTTCGAGGTAAGTGTTTGGTCTAACCTTAACTTGAGTGATTGGGAGTTGTGTCCTATTTGCTACTTGATTCTTGTTGAGTATGACATATAGGCATGGTGACGAGTATATATACGTTGGTGTCGAGCATGACTGTGAGTCTTGAATTGTAATTTATTGTGTTCTTAAATAATACTACGGATGCTTAAGTTGATGATTCTCTGTATTGAGCCAGGATTGTGATTATTCTCGTGGAAATTACTTATGACTGAGTATTGGTGTTAGCTGAGGTAGTTAGATATTAGAACAAGATTGGTTATAGTTGTTTCTCCCTTGCCGGAATGTAGTTATTCAAACTGTCGATTCTCTTGCCGGGATAGTGTAGTTCTTTATTGATCCCTTGTCGGGACTCTCGATATGATTGTTGTTGATTGAGTATGTGGATCGGGTTGCATGTCGCAACAATGATATATATTTGGATCGGGTTGCACGCCGCAATAATGATATATTTGGATCGGGTTGAACGCCACAACAATGATATATTTGGATTGGGTTGCATGCTGCAACAATATTATATGTTGATCGGGTTGCACTCCGCAACAGTGATAAATGATATGGATCGGGTTGCACGCCGCAACAGTGATAAATGATATGGATCGGGTTGCACGCCTCAATAGTCTTGTTATATATATTGGGATCAGGTTGCGCGCCACAACAATTGTTGATACAAAGTGTTTATAGCTTGGATGCAAGTTTCTTATTGTTCTACTGTGAAATCTAAACTGTTCTTATGTTGTTACTCTTGATTTACCGTTGACGTTGATATACCCCCGCAGCATGTGCCCCCTCCTATCTTTACTTATTTATTTCTGTTTTATTTTTCGTTGTATATTATATAACTGCACATGTTATTTGGTTGTCTGGTCTTAGCCTCGTCACTACTTCGTCGAGGTTAGGCTAGGCACTTACGGGCACATGGGGTCGGTTGTGCTGATATTACACTCTGTACTATGTGCAGATCACGGAGCAGCTCTTGGACCGTAGTTTGGAGGCTACCTTCAGTCCACGCGAAGATCCAAGGTAGACATGCAGGCGTCCGCAGGCTCTGGCATCTCTTCTATCCTTTACTTTCTGTTTCGTCTCTTTGCATCAGAAACAGTGTGTCTTTTATATTCAGACCTTGTATTTAGCAGTCTTAGACTATCTATGGTACTGTGACACCAGGTTCTAGGTGATTAAGGCTTAAAATGTTGTAATAGACACGTGTTCAGATATTTTGTTGCTTTCTTCTGCTTATTCTAAATTTCTGTTATTTACTCGTTATTGTTTTATATAATATTAAAGAGAATAAAAATTAGTAAAAGGGTAAGTTGTTCAATAATTGGCTTGCCTAACTCACATTAGTAGGCGCCATCACGACTCCCGAGGGTGGAAAATTCGGGTCGTGAAAAGATGGACCAACGCTTGCATCATGTTTCATTCTTAGATTGAAGAGGCAGGGCAGGACTAAAGTCATCAGAATTATCTTAAATGTTTTCTAAATGAATAGGACTTTTGTCTATATCAACGCCATCTGGAGGAACCTGAACAACAGTAAGCTCTCTAGCGTTTGGTTGAATGTTGTTGTATTTCGTCTAAAAATAGAAATAACTCAATGTAAATCACACTTGATGTATGATTACTAATGTAATATGCTTTATGTATATGGGCAATTTTCTTTATACATATATTCAGTTGTATTGTATATAAAATTAATAACATTGAATTAAACGTGTAGCTATAAACTATATTATATATTCTAATGTATTACAGTTAATTGGAAAACAATGACATTGATGTATAATGTATGCAACTGTATTTAATTTGTAATTTTAATACTGTATTATGTATTCAACTGTATTCAGTTTACTTATGAAAACAGGGACATTGATATATGATGAATGCAACTATATTTAATTTTTAATTTCAACATTATATTAGGTATTATACTGTGTTCGATTTAATTATGAAAATAGAGACATTGATGTATGATGTATGCAACTGTATTTGATTTTTAATTCCAACACTGATTTTACTAACAGAAATATACGTTGACTAAAATACCAGTCAATTAAATAAAAGTAACTTACCACATTTTCTTGGTCACTGAACATGACGTTCATCAAGTAAGCATAAGTTGGTTGGTTGATTGTGGATTTCCAATTGAGTATTCTGGACATCCGGTTATCAACTCGGAGTGCAATTATAGGCTCAACCTTTGAACAACACTCGTAAAACCATACTTGCATAGCAAGAGGCATCCTAGCTATCCTGTAGTACTTCTTCTGAGAATCCATCTTCTTGCTAATAAATCTAATAAGGGCCTGGAAATCATCCTTACCCCATGAATAATCAGAATATCTCTCGCTCTCGACCAAGTCACAATGTAGTCTTGGAATGGTTGTGCAGTTCTTCTCGGAGGATAATATGAAAGTATATATGAAATACAACATAACTATATTAATGGCACCCCCATCGTTGTCATAACCCTAATTCTTGTCATCAAAGCACTTCAACAAATCTTTCTTCTTGACATTCTTTTCACTGCCAAAGTATGTATCCACAATCCTGTTAGGATTCTTTGTGTTAAACTAAAAATCTTTAGTTTCACTAACACAATTGAGACCAGTTACTACCGCAAATGTCACGACCCCGGTTCGCCCTCTGTGAACCGTTGTGACGGCACCTAATCTCTACAACTAGGTAAGTCTAACAACGCAGAAAAATAAACCAATTTGCGAAAGAAATAAATTAAAATCGAAGTAGTGAAATAAACAGTAATTTAAAGTGTCGCTTGGCATATACAATAATAACTCTCGAAAGCTAAACACATTTCCCAAACCCCGAAATCTCATGATCATAAGCCTTTGAAAGTTTACAATGTCTAACTCTAGAATATCTAACAATGATACATAGTACGGAAGGGCTAATACAAAAGGGAGAGTAGAAAAGGAACTCTTCGGTCTGCGGACGTGGCAAATATACCTCAGAATCTCTACGAACGCCTCATCTTAAACGTGGAAAGTCTGTGTGGAGGTACCTAGATCTGCACAGAAAGGACATGAGTACACCTCAACGGTACTCAGTTAGTGTCAAGCCTAACCTTGGTCGGGTAGTGACGAGGAAGGCGAGGGATCTACTAAGATTAAATAAAATAAAAGAGATGATAGAATAAGATAAGCAGTACAGTTGAAAGATGATAGTAAGAATTTAATATAGGATAATAAGGAATACAATAATTGGAACAAAGCTAAAATAATCACAAGGAAATACCACTCTTCACAAGGATAATAACCGGGGATCTCTCAGTATCCCGAGGATCTCTTAGTACCCTTAATATATGTCAGGGATCTCTTGGTATCCCAAGGATCTTTTGGTATCCTCAATATATACTAGGAATCTCTTGGTATACCGAGAATCTCTTGGTATCCTCAATATACGTGTCAGGGATCTCTCGGTATCCCGCACCTCAGCTCAAATCATAAATGCGTACAGGGGATCTCCCGGGATGCCATCCCGTAGTCCCAAAGTAAAAAACACAGCAACAACATAAAGAATACTCAATTTTATACCAAGTAAAATAGGGAATTCTAACATAACATGCTTCACATAATACAATTAAGGCAGTTTAAGCAAATAAGCAATTAAGTCAACTAAACATGTTTTTTCTAAGCTAACAACATGCTTAAATTTGCAAGTAGTATAAAATGAGAAAAAGGAACACAATTGAAATTACTTAAAGAAAAATCAGATTTTCAACAATTTGCTCAAGTACGCACTCGTCACCTCATGTACAAGGCATTTTAATTATCAAATATACCAAATTCTAAGGGGAAGGACCCCCTTCCACAAGGTTAGGCAAGCCACTTACCTCAATCCAGCTCAAATCAACCTGAAACCACGCTTTTGCCACGAGTACTCGACTCCAAATGGCCCAAATCTATCAATTCAATTTTATAATGTAAATAACTCTTCAAGTAACTGATTCTACAAAGAAATTCTAAGCTAATACGCGAAATTAGGTAAAATGACCAAAACACCCCTCAGGCCCACATCTTGGAATCGGGTGAAATTTATATTTTCTGAATCCTCATACTCTCACGAGTCTATACATAACAAGAATACTGGAATCGGAGTTCAATTGGCCCCTCAAATACCCATTTTAAGATCTCTTAATCTCAAGCTCTAATTACCCATTTTTCCCAAATTTTTCACCACTAATTAGGTATTTAATCACATATAAATGAGCTATGAAGTCAAAAATGTTATCTCCAAGTGATTCCCCTTTGATTTCCTAAAAAATCACCCTCAAAAGCTTCAATCCCGTTCAAAAATGATGAAAAAAAGAAGAAAGGTCGCGGATGGGCTATTTAAATGCTGCCCAGGTATTCCTTCTTCTCAAACGCAGAAGGCCCCTCGTGTTCGCGAAGCACAAATTTACTTGGGTCCAGATTCCTTCATCGCGAACGCGATGCCCCGGTCGCGAACGCGATGCAAAAACTTCCTCCTCCTATGCGAACGCGGGAACACCATCGCGAACGCGTAGGTATAGAACTCCTAGCTTCGCGAATGCGAAGCATAAATTCCTCACCAGTCCGAGCTCCTCTTCGCGAATGCGAGACCCCACTGGCGAATGCGAAGAAGGAAACCAGAACTGACTGCTGCAATATTTTCTGCAATTTTCTAAGTTCCAAAAATGACCCATTGAGCATCTGAAACACACCCAAGGCCCCCGGGACCTCAACCAAACATGCCAACCAATATGAAAACATCATTCAAACTTGTTCCAATCTTCGGAACGCTCAAAACAACATCAATACACCAATTTAGCATCGGATTCAAGCCTAAGAACTTCAAAAACTCTCAAAATACGCTTTCGATCAAAAAGTCTATCAAACCTCATCTGAATGACCTAAAATTTTGCACACGCATCACATTCAATACTATGGAGCTACTCCAACTTCAAGAATTCCATTCCGACGCTCGGATCAAAATCTCACTATCGAACCGGAAACTTCAAAAATTCAACTTTCGGCATTTCAAGCCTAAATTAGCTACGGTCTTCCAAAACACCATCCGAACACGCTCCTAAACCCGAAATCACCCAACGGAGCTAACGGAACCATCAAAATTCCATTCTGAGGTCGTCTTCACAGTGTTCCGACTACAGTCAAATTTCCCAAACTTAAGCTCTCATTTAAGGACTAAATGTCACAAAACTCTCCGAAACTCAAAACCG
Organism: Nicotiana tabacum; assembly: GCF_000715075.1. Classification (NCBI taxonomy): domain Eukaryota; kingdom Viridiplantae; phylum Streptophyta; class Magnoliopsida; order Solanales; family Solanaceae; genus Nicotiana; species Nicotiana tabacum. The sequence continues at coordinate 22,926,204 of NC_134086.1, read as the reverse complement.
AACATGCCGGCAAATCAAAATAGCAGAAATAAACACGGGAAAAGCAATTAATAGGGGATCGAGGTGTTAATTCTTAAGACGCCCGGCTGGGTCATCACATCCTCTTACGCATAAACAGTCATTCGTCCACGAACGAGCATAGAGACATACTTGAAGTAGTGAAAAGATGAGGGTAATGGTTGTGCATATCCTGCTCTATCTCCCAGGTCGCCTCTTCGACCGGCTAACCCTACCACTAAACCTTCACTGATGCAATATTCTTTGACCTCAGCTTTCTAACTTGCCTATCTAATATTTCCACTGGCTCCTCAACATAAGATCGATCCTTGTCAAAATGGACTGAACTGAAATCCAACACGTGCGATGGGTCACCGTGGTACCTATTGAGCATAGAAACATGAAATACCGGATAAACTCCTGCCAAGCTAGGAGGTAAGGCAAGCTCATAAACAACCTCCCCAACACGCCTCAATATCTCAAAAGGGCCAATAAACCTCAGACTCAACTTCCCCTTCTTCCTAAATCTCATAACGCCCTTCATAGGCGAAACCCGAAGCAGAACCCGCTCTCCAACCATATAGGAAATATCACGAACCTTCTGGTCGTGTAGCTCTTCTGTCTGGACTGGGCTGTACGGAGTCTATCCTGAATCACCTTAACATTCTCCAAAGAATCCTGAACCAAGTCTGTGCCCAATAATCTGGCCTCACCTGGCTCAAACCAACCCACTGGGGACCTACATCACCTACCATAAAAAGCCTCGTACGGTGCCATCTGAATACTGGACTAATAGATGTTGTTGTAGGCAAACTTCGCCAATGGCAGGAACTAATCCCAAGACCCTCCAAACTCAATCACAGACGCACGGAGCATATCCTCAAGAATCTGAATAGTGCGCTCGGACTATCCGTCCATCGGAGGGTGAAATGTTGTACTCAACTCCACCCGAGTACTTAATTCATGTTGAACGGCCCTCTAGAATCGTGATAGGAACTGAGTACCCCTATTGGAAATGATGGAAACTGGAATACCATGTAGACGAATAATCTCCCGAATATAAATCTCTGCCAACTGCTACGAAGAATAAGTAGTACACACAAGATGAAGTGCGCGGACTTGGTCAGCCGATCCACAATCACCCGAATAGCATCGAACTTTCTCAAAGTCTATGGGAACCCAACTATAAAGTCCATGGTGATCCGCTCCCACTTCCACTCTAGAATCTCTATCTGTTGAAGCAACCTACCCGTTCTTTGGTGCTGATACTTCACCTGCTGACAGTTGAGGCACCGAGCTACAAATCTAACTATGTCTTTCTTCATCCGCCTCCACCAATAGTGCTATCTCAAATCTTGATACATCTTCGCTGCACCCAGATGAATGGAATACCGCGAACTATGGGCCTCCTCTAAATCAACTCCCGAAGCCCATCAACATTGGGTACACAAATTCGACCCTGCATCCTCAATACCCCATCATCTCCAATGGTCACATCTCTGGCATCACTATGTTGAACCTTGCCCTTGAGGACAAACAAATGAGGTTATCATACTAACGCTCCCTGATACGATCAAATAAGGAAGACCGAGAAACCATGAAAGCTAGAACCCGACTAGGCTCAGAAAGATCCAATCTCACAAACTGGCTGGCTAATGCCTGAACATCCATCGCCATAGGCTTCTCCGATGCTGGCAAATAAGCCAAACTCCCCAAACTCTCTGCCCGGTGACTCAAGGCATCGTCCACCACATTGGCTTTGCCCGGGTGGTACAAAATATTGATATCATAGTCCTTCAGCAACTCTTACCACCTCCTCTGGCGCAAGTTTAGATCTTTTTTGTTGAAAAAATGCTGCAAGCTCCGATGATTAGAATAAATCCCACAAGGAACCCTGTACAAATAATGACGCCAGATCTTCAGGGCGTGAACAATGGCAGCTAACTCAAGGTCGTGAACATGGTAATTCTTCTCATGCACCTTCAACTGTCTGGACGCGTAGGCAATCACCCTACTGTCCTACATTAAAACCGCTCCAAGGCCAATCCTTGAGGCATCACAATAAACAGTGTAAGACCCCGAACCTGTAGGCAATATCAAAATTGGGGTTGTAGTCAAATTTGTCTTGAGCTTCTGAAAACTCGCCTCACACTCTTCCGTCCACTGGAACAGAGCACCCTTCTGGGTCAGTCTTGTCATAGGGGCTGCAATAGATGAAAACGCTTCCAAAAAATGACGGTAATAACCCACCAAGACAAGAAAACTGCGGATCTCTATAGCTGAGGATGGTCTGGGCCAACTCTGCACTGCCTCTATTTTCTTCGGATCCACATGAACCCTCACTCGACACCACGTGGCCTAAGAATGCCACGAAATCCAACCAAAACTCACATTTCAAGAACTTAGCATATAACTTCTTCTCTTAAGGTCTGAAGCACTATCCTCAGGTGCTGCTCATGATCTTCCCGACTCCAAGAATACACCAGAATATCATCAATAAAGACAATGACAAACAAGTCAAGATACGGTCGGAACACAGTGTGCATCAAATGCATAAAGGTTGTTGGAGAATTGGTTAGCCCAAATGACATAACAAGGAACTCGCAATGACCATACCAAGTCCTAAAAGCAGTTTTTGGGATATCTAGCTCCCGAATCTTCAACTAATGGTAACTTGAGCACAAGTCAATCTTAGAAAACACCTGTGCACCCTGAAGCTGGTCAAACATATCATCAATACAAGGCAAAGGATAACGGTTATTCACTGTAACTTTGTTCAACTGGCGAAAATCAATACACAAACGCATAGAACCATCCTTTTTCTTCACAAACAAGATAGGAGCACCCCAAGGTGATACACTAGGCCGAATAAAACCCTTATCAATTAATTCCTGCAACTGATCCTTCAACTCCTTCAACTCAGGAGGAGCCATACGATACGGAGGGATAGAAATGGGTTGAGTTCCCAGCAATAGATCAATGCCAACATCAATATCTCTATCAGGCGGCATGCCCAAAAGATCAGCTTGAAACACATCAGGAAAATCCCGTACTACTGGGACTGAATCAACTGAAGGGGTATCAGGAATGACATCTCTCACATAGGCTAAATACGCGTCACACCCCTTATCAACCATTCGCTGAGCCTTAAGGAAAGAAATAACTCTACTGGGACTGTGATCTAAAGTACCCCTCTACTCAACACGCGGTACACCTGGCATAGCCAGCATCATGGTTTTGGCATGACAATCAAGAATAGCATAATGGGGTGAAAACCAGTCCATGCCCAAGATAATATCAAAATCTACCATGCCGAGCAACAATAAATCAGCTCTGGTCTCAAAACCACTAAGAGCAACCAAACACGATAGATAAATGTGATCCACAACAAGAGAATCTCCCATAGGAGTAGAAACATAAACAGGGGAACTCAAAGAATCTCGAGGTATACCCAAATACGGAGCAAAATAAGAAGAAACATAAGAGTAAGTGGATCCTAGATCGAATATAACTGATGCATCTCTATGACAAACTAGTATAATACCTGTGATGACAGAATCGGAGACAACAGTGTCGGTACGGGCAAGAAGGGCATAGTATCAGGCTTGGCCTTCCCCTCTAGGGCGACCTCTACCTCCCCGACCTCAACCTCTGGCTAGCTGAGTAGGTGGGGTAGCAACTGGAGCTGTAACAATAGCCTGATAATTTTGTGGGGCACATTGTGGTTGAGAAGTCTGTGGAGGCGCACTCCTCCCAAGTCTAAGGCAATCCCTCACCATATGGCGTGTGTCACCACACTCAAAACAAGCTCTGGGAGGACGTGGTGGATGTGACTGGCTCAGGCCAGGTCTTCTGGACTGATCTCTAAAAGCACCCTCCGTAGGAGGCGAGCTAGATACCGGAGGTGCATAATAAGGCTCCTGAGGCCTAGGAGGAGCTGGAATAAAACTGGCTGCTAGAAGAGCTGAATGAACAGGGCGACTCATGTGACCCCTACCATGATAACCTGCAGCTGGGGCACGGGCACCAGAATAATGGCCCAACTCTCGAGACATCTTGGCCTCCCTCTCCTCTCTATCCCTAGCATGTATACCCTCAATCCTCCTAGCAATGCCCACCACCTACTGATAAGAAATATCCATCTCTAACTCACAATCCATGCTAGACCTGATGCTAGGAATATGCCCCTTAATAAACCGGCAAACCTTCTCGCGAACAGTAGCAACCAAAGCTGGTGCATGTTTAGCCAAACTAGTGTAATGGACAGCATACTCTGAGATAGTCATAGCACCCTGGCACAAATGCTCAAACTTTGTGCGCCATGCATACCTGAGGCTCTGAGGAACATACTCTCTCAAGAATAGATCTAAAAACTGAGTCCAAGTTAGTGAAGCAGCCTCATCCGGACTGTCTACCACTCATAGGCGGCTCCTCAAAGCTGGAAAGTAGTGAAGGAAACCTCGCTCGATCCTGATATACCCATGCTATGGAGAATATGGTAACACTCTCCTAGAAATCCCAGAGAATCATCTGATGCTAGACCACTGAATACAAAAGGCTTGTACTTTTTGAACCTCTCAAGCCTCAGCTGCTCATCCTCGAAAGTTGTTGCCCTGTCCTAGGGCTGATCTCGGACTGCAGGCTGCACAAGAATAATCTTAGGGACCTAATCAACATGCTCTCGCTACTTAGGAGTGCGGGCAGCAGGAGTTTGTGCTCCTCCCCCGGCCTGAGATGTAGCTACAGCAAGGGGAAGCAACCCTGCCTGAGCCAAAGTGGTGTACATGCTCATGAACTGTGCCAGAGTCTCCTAAAGTGCTGGAGTAGTAGTATCAGTAGGCGTATCAGGTTCCTGAACTCTAGTTGGAACTGCTGGTGGTACCTTGGTGACAGCTCATGCAGGTGCTCTAGGTGCACCACGTGCGCGTCCTTGGCATCTACCCTGGCCCCGGCCTCTGACAGCTGCAGCAGGGGGCGCGGGTGCCTAATCATCTCGGGTAGCGCGTGTCCTCACCATCTGTGAGAGAATAAAAGACAGAAGTTTAGAATTGTGATGTAAAAATCTAGCACGAAAAGGAAATCAAATGAAGCGGAATTTTCCTAAAAATTACATAGCCTCTCGTAGATAAGTACAAATGTCTCTGTATCGATCAGCGAGACTCTAATAAAACTGGCTTGTGATTCATGACTCCTATGAACCTAGAGCTCTAATACCAACTTGTCACGGCCCCGGTTCACTGACGTGACGGAACCTAGTCTCTATGACTAGGTAAGCCTAACAGCTTAGAAAAATAAACCAATTTGCGCAAGAAATAAATTAAAATTGAAGTAGTTAAATAACAAAGTAATTTAAAGTGTTGTTTGGCATACACAATAATAACTCTCGAAAGCTAAACACATTTCCCAAAACACATTCATGATCACAACCCTTTGAAAGTCTACAACGTCTAACTCTAGAATATCTAACAAGGATACAAAGTACGGAAGGGCTAATACAAAAATGAGAGTAGAAAAGGGACTCTTTGGTCTGAGAACGCGACAGATATACCTCAGAGTCTCTATGAACGCCTCGTCTCAAGCATGGAAAGTCTACGTGGAGGTACATGCATAGAAAGGGCATGAGCACACTACAGCAGTACTCAGTAAGTGTCAAGCCTAACCTCGGTCGGGTAGTGACGAGGAAGGTCAGGGCCCTACTGAGATTAAATAAAATATAAGGGATGACAGAATAGGATAAGTAGTACAGTTGAAAGCTGACAGTAAGAATTTAATATAGGATAATAAGGAATACAATAACTGGAACAAATATAAAACAATCACAAGGAAATACCACTCTTCACAAGGATAATAACTAGGCATCTCTCAGTATCCCGAGGATCTCTTAGTACCCTCAATATATGTCAAGGATCTCTTGGTATCCCGAGGATCTCTTGGTATCCTCAATATATACTAGGGATCTCTTGGTATCCTCAATATATGTGCCAAGGATCTCTTGGTATCCTCAATATACGTGCCAGGGATCTCTCGGTATCCCGCACCTCAGCTCAAATCATAAATGCATACAGGGGATCTCCCGGGATGCCGTCCCGTAGTCCCAAAATAAAACACACAGCAGCAACACAAAAAATACTCAATTAAACTCAATTTCGTACCAAGTAAAACAAGAAATTCTAACCGAACATGCTTCACATAATACAATTAAGGCAGTTTAAGCAAATAAGTAATTAAGTCAACTAAACATGCTTTTTCTAAGCTAACAGCAAGCTTAAATTTGCAAGTAGTATAAAACGGGAAAAAGGATCACACTTGAAATTACTTAAAGAAAAACTGGATTTTCAATAATTAGCTCAAGTACGCACTCATTACCTCACGTACAAGGCATTTCAATTATCAAATATACCAAATCCTAAGGGGAAGGTCCCCCGCACAAGGTTAGGCAAGCCACTTACCTCGAACCAGCTCAAATCAACCCGAAATCACGCTCTTACCATAAGTACTCGACTCCAAATGGCCCAAATCTATTCAATTCAATTTCATAATGTAAATAAATCTTCATGTAACTGATTCTACAAAGAAATTCTAAGCTAATATGCAAAATTAGGTAAAATAACCAAAACGCTCCTCAAGACCACATCTCGGAATCAATTGAAATTTACATTTCCGAAATCCTCATACTCTCACGAGTCTATACATAACAAGAACACTGAAATCGAAGTTCAATTGTCCCCTAAAATACCCATTTTAAGGTCTCTTAATCTCAAGCCCTAATTACCAATTTTTCCCAAAAGTTTCACCACTAATTAGGTCTTTAATAACATATAAATGAGTTATGAAGTCAAAAATGTTATCTCCAAGTTATTCCCCTTTGGTTTCCTCAAAAATGCCCTCAAAAGCTTCAATCACGTTCAAAAATGGTGGAATAATGAAGAAGTGTCGCGGATGGGCTATTTAAATACTGCCCAGGTATTCCTTCTTTGCGAATGCGGAAGGCCCCTCACGTTCGCGAATCATAAATTCACTTGGGCCCAGATTCCTTCATCGCGAACGCGATGCCTAGGTTGCGAACACGATGCAAAAACTTCCTCCTCCTACGCGAACGCGGGAACACCATCGCGAACGCGTAGGTATAGAACTCCCAGCTTCGCGAACGCGAAGCATAAATTACTTACCAGCCCCAGCTCCTCTTCGCGAACGCGATACCCTACTCGTGATCGCAAAGAAGAAAACCATAACTGACTGCTGCAACATTTTCTTCAATTTTCTAAGTTCCAAAAATGACCCGTGGAGCATCCAAAACACATCTGAGGCCCCACGACCTCAACCAGACATGCCAACCAATCCAAAAATATCATTCAAACTTGTTCCAATCTTCGAAACGCTCAAAACAACATCAAAAAACCAATTTAGCATCGGATTCAAGCCTAAGAACTTCAAAAACTCTCAAAATTCACTTTCGATCAAAAAGTCTATCAAACCTTGTCTGAATGACCTGAAATTTGCACATACGTCACATTCAACACTACGGATCTACTCCAACTTCCGAAATTCCATTCTGACCCTCGGATCAAAATCTCACTATCGAACCGGAAACTTCAAAAATTTAACTTTCGGCATTTCAAGCCTAAATTAGCTACAGACTTCCAAAATACCATCCGAACACGCTTCTAAACCCGAAATTACTCAATGGAGCTAACAGAACCATTGGAATTCCATTTCGAGGCCGTCTTCACACTGTTCCGACTACGGTCAAATTTCCTAAACTTAAACTCTCATTTAGGGACTAAGTATCCTAAAACTCTCTGAAACTCAAAACCGAACATCCCGACAAATCAAAATAGCAGAAATAAACATGGAAAAAGCATTTAATAGTAAATCGGGGTGTTAATTCTTAAGACGACCGGCCGGGTCGTCACAACAAATCCCCTGATTGAAAAGCATAATGTTGTTCCATTAACATATATTGAAAATGAATCATCATGACTTTCTTCCAGTTGCAGAACCATGAAGCACCTGAACAATTAATATTGAACATCACAATACTTCATATCGAGGAAACTTCCAAAACAAGTAGTACCAAATAATTTGTACTACTCTGGAGTAAGTTTCTTTTTGAGGTTGGAGACTATATCTGTGTTAGTGCAGGAACTAATATGTGATGATACAATAGGCGTGTGTTTAACAAAGAGTTTGATTTCCTGCATACAACAAAAATTAAAAAGATAAAATAATGATTGAAAATATAGATGAATACAAATATTTGGAATACACAACTCATTCATGATTTGCAAACATAATGTATTGAAAATTACCACAAAAAATAAGAGATATGACAATGACTGTTGTTCTAAATACACCTGAATACAGTTAACTTGAGAATACATATGAAAATACTTAGTTGGAATACATAACTAAAACTAGAACAATATACATCTAAATACAACAGTCAAAAGTCATTGTAATAAATACAAATCAGTGTTGGCACTATTGAATACATATAAATACATCAACATACGAGAAGAGAAAAATATTTTAGAAGGTAATAATCAATGTACACAGACTAAAATATATATAAATACATCTACAGTTACCTTTCGTTTAGTATTTCCGAGCTAATTCCTGTATCGACCTTTTTTTCTCTTAAACCTTGAATCATCATCTATAAGTTTTCTTCTCTTTTCCATATTAGGAAGTGTTGATTCTTTTGAAGACTTCTCAAATAGGGCTTGTTTCGATGTAATGGCTTAACGATATGAAGTGACCATAAATACATATTTTGTTATAAAACCTAAAAAGTAGCTATAGAAAAAAATATTTTAAAAAGGTATTTATTTATAATAAAAAAGGTGTAAAACTTTGCTATAAGATAATAAAATTTTCTTTAAGAAATGGGCGGCTGCATGTTGCGCGGGTCATGTTGCATTTTCCAAGTGTTGCTCAGAAATGAGCTTAGAACGAGTCCCAAAAATGTCATAAAATAATGATAGGCAGCAAAAGGACAACAAATGAATTACCAAACTTCTTTAGGATTTCCTTTCCAAATGCAAATATAGAATTTTCATAATGTGTTACAAAAGTTTTGGAAATACAATAGTTCCCTTTCCCCCAAGTCTCATTACCTTAATCTTTACTTGAACAACTTGCTTAACTAGTAAACAATGACAACTATAAAACCATGTAACAATTACTACATTTTTCAACACATAAAAAATAATCATGAATTCCTTCAAATTCTATCTCCTAATTCTTGTCCTTCTACAAATTCTAACTTCTTCCTTAGCTACAATTTACCAAGTAGAAGTTTCTAGTCAAATGGCTTTTCCATTATCTATCCAATGCACAGCCCAAGGACACAACATTAGCAAAAGCAACGTCGGTACAGGTCTTGTTTTTACTTTCCCTATTGACACAAGTGCTCCTAATCCAACTGCTTCTTGTCAAATGAGTTCTGGAACTTTGCATGGAAATTTTCTGCTGTTTGATCCTTCAAAAGACCAAAGCAGATGTGCTAATGCATCTTGCAAATGGTCAATAGATGGGGATGGAATCTATCTTTTTACTAATGACGAAAATACTTTAATTTATAAGTGGCCTTAGATTGTCGTTTACATGTGTAAGAGAAAAGTGGAAAGATTTTATTAATCTTTTTAGCTATTAGTTGAAATTATTTCTACCCTTTATGGTACTTATTTTTGTTAAATTATTCAATATTAGAAGTGCTTTTCTTTTAAGTGCGCCTTACACGCCTTTTAAGTACTTATTTTTCATGTTAAAGTAAGAAATGAAAAATCCAATTAGAACGCGGTATTCTCCCTCATAATTTTCTCCAAATAAAGAGACCACTGGGGAATTAATAGATAAAAATTCATATATTTTATTAATTTTTGTACAGACCAGTGAAATTGATATGATATTATTGATAAGTGTATATAACAAATTAGTGTAGAAACAAACAGAAAATCACACCATTTGGGTGCCAAGTTTATGAAAATTCCCTACCAACTTTATTAATTTCCGTAAGGGCTATAAAATATCCATTTAATTTTATATCATTTGATAAAGATACAAGTTATAACATGACGAGACTTATATGAAAGAATAGGAGGACAAGGAGAAACAAGCAGATGTTTACTTTTTCTTAGCACCCTAATTTTGAAACTAGTATATTTTGGCTTCTTTTTTAGCACTCGACGCGAATCCCACTCCTTCGTTAGCTAGCTTAGCTTTTCCTTTTTTCAAGCTGCACAAAATCCTCTTCCTTTCCAATACCTTTTAGCTGTCCTTTATCTGCTAGTTTACCAAGTTAATAATCAATCAGAGTAGTCAGTGTGCTTTCTCCTTCCTTCTAACAACAAAATCAGTATAGTTCCATAGGTTGAATATATGGAGAATAGTATGTATGCAGATCTTACTCATATCCTATGATAGTAGAGACGTTGTTTTCTGCTTTTTCCTTCCTTTTTTGGCGAAAATGATGTCGTAGGGGAAGTTGGAAGGAAGAGCATTGCTAGATGGCCTGTCTGTCTGCGAGGAATATTTATTCAACTTATTCAATTAATAATGAGGCTATTTTTTATTTACCATCTTATGTGGTGTTCTATCCTACACCTCGCGTCCAAGATATCTGCATTCTAATGTGACCCAAAGATACGGTTGAAATAGTTCTCTTGTCGACTAATACCATAAAATCAAATGGAAAAAAGACCTTTAAGTGAATAAATTTATAAATAACACTATTATGAGACAAACTCCATTGAAGTCCTTCAACGAAAGGATGAACATATTTTTAAAATGTTAGGAAGTATGTCAGTATAATAGAAAGGAAAGAATATATTTAAAGAGAAAAGCAATAACTTGCACAAGACAAGACAAGGCAAGATTTACGTGGTTCAGTAATTTTTTCCTACTCCACGATTACACAAAGAATATCTCTTCATTAATTGAAGAAAAAGACTAAGTTGAGAGATGATTTACAAATGAAAAGGCACATGCCCTGTTTATAGGCATTTGAGTGTGTTGCGGCCAAACACACACACAAGTATACGCGGTCATCAAGTAATAAAGTGACTAGAAGTCGGATGTCGAACCCACGAGGACTTGTTATCAACTATTATATAAATTAGATTATCCTAATTATCTAAACAAGGATTACTAGAAGTGTTTGAATCTATACTAATAAAATAGAAAAACAAAATAGTGTACTCTGACCATAGGAAAAGTAGATTTTTATGATATCAATGTAATGAAAGCGATCTAGGGTCATGGCGCTATCTAACAATCCTATTGCATTCTTCAAGTGAATTAACGAATTAATTTATCTGATTTATTGGTTAACGGGGTTAAGATTGCACATAAGAATCTGTCGATCTCCTACATGCGTATTCAAGCTAACCCAACACATATATGCCTATAGAGTTAGAATAAACAAGAATGCATTTACAATTCTCATATAATAATCAAGCAAGGCAATTAGCATATGTCTATTTTAACCGCGAATCCATTCTCCGATGTTCGGGTTCAAGATCTTGCTCTACTCAATCCAATATGAAACCTAGATTTCTCACTTTCGAGTTCAACTCTAGATTCGTAGATAATATTCAATTGGTGATCAAGTAATCAAATAAGCCTTTCCTTATATCAATAACTCAATCAAAATGCAATTATCTCCAAGAACAAAAAGTCTGTTATGCTTAATACCTTTAGTTTGATCGGTATCTGTCTTAATTCGATCCTTTTTCGAGTAGTTTTTTCTTCAGCAAATTGCCCGAGGCCTATGTTTTTTTGAATCCAATCGTAGATATTATGCCAGTCATACCTCTGGGTTTTTTTTTCTCTTAGCCTTTGTTTGGCAAGCTGCTGTAAGTTTTCGATGAGATCCTTAATAATATCCTAGAAAATTCATGATTTATTTGAGAAAAATTCTAAAATAAATAAAATCAGATAAGCTTTACCGTTTGAAACCTCGATTCAAACATTGAAATTCTTGGATAGTCACGAGAAATCCGGCTTAACTTATTTCCTTATTTTTTGACGCTTTCCTTTCCAGTGAAAGACCTTATTAGGCTCCTCACAATACCTAATTGTGTATATAAAAAAATTTGGTTAATGACAAACTCTTAGTAGAAAAGAATTTATGAAAATTTTTTTAGAGAAAGAGCTTCATTGCTTGGTGTCAAACTAGGATATGCGGTAGAAAAATGGATGATCTATTCTCTTTTTTTCAAAAAAATCATCTTGGAGATTGTGTAATGCTTACTCTCAAACTCTTCGTTTACACAGTAGTGATTTCTTTGTTTCTCTCTTCATCTTTGGATTCCTATCTAATGATCCCGGACGTAATCCTAGACGTGAAGAATAAAATAAAAATGGTTTTTCCTTGCTTGATTTTCAAATTTTCTTATGATTTGGTCTATTCCACACATTTAACTAAGAATAAGAACAAAGGATTTCGAAATTTGAAAAAAAATCAAGTCATCAACGGAAAGAGAGGGATTCGAACCCTCGGTACGATTAACTCGTACAACGGATTAGCAATCCGCCGCTTTAGTCCACTCAGCCATCTCTCCCAATTGAAAAAGATAATTACTACATGAGATAGCACATAAGATAAAGGAAAGAATCTTTCTTTCTCTCTTTTCTTCTTTCTATATTATATAGATATGTACAACTTTTATCATCAATTTCCTTTTAAGCGCGGGACTAAATAAATAAACCAATACAATAAATCAAAAAATCAAAATCAATATATGAATAACAATACTAATGAAAGAACCACCACCCTAAATCGTGAAATTTAGCTCCACATAGATATTTTAGTCAAACAACAAATCATACAAAGAACCATAAAAATTACTAATTTTGGTGAAAGAAAAGATGAAATCCGGACTTCACGGTGGTTCCATGCTATCCCTTGGTCAAAGGTTCCTTTCAAAAAACGTCCTCCCTCTCCAAAACAGGTTTAGACTTCTATTTATACAAGTTGGAGGTGTATTGGATGGAAAAACATTGTTCCAGCGAAGTGGGAAAATATTCTGTCACCTAACGCCCAGGGCAGCTGATCTCGTCCATGTCACACCTCTATCAAAGGTTATGAAATGGTCGATACAATAGTAATATTCAACAAGTAGTTGGGGTCAATTTTCCATAAGGAGCTATGAATGGGACTTATGTTATATATTATAGTCTATGAGCTTGAATTATCTCAATTTGCACTTCTACAAACTTGGAATTGTATCTAGGTCTAATTTAAACTAAAATTTCTAACTAAGAAATGAAACTAGGAAATTAATTTTTTTTTGTTATTTTTCAAATGATATGGAAAGCCTAGGGCTATGACCTTCACCTAGGTGTTAGTCTAATAGGTTGTAAACTTTAAAACTTATATTATTGGTCGGTGTGTATTATAGCTATTAACACTCAATCACCCACTCAATACCTTTCGATCAGCGAGTGACTTTGCCCAATTATGCTTTCTCAAGTCCAAATAGGTGATGCACAAAATAGTTTTCAGAGAGTGGCTTTGCCCAATTATGCTTTCTCGAGTCCAAATAGGTGATGCACAAAACGGTTGATAAAAGCTCAAGTCGGGTTTTACTATCTCTAGGTTCAACCCTTTAATTCGGCTCATCAATTTCTCGATTGACCCAATTTCTTGTTAGCAAAGTTTTCCTAGAATAAGTCTCTCTTTCTCAAGTAAAGACTAATTAAAAATGCATGAACTAATATTTGCAATCATTAATTCTACAATTAAAAATAAGAACACGGCTGAATAACAAACATACAACCATAAACAAGCAATAAATCAAACACCCATTAAGATTATACTCTAGGGTTGGGTCACAACCCTAGTGAAAATCTAGCTACTCATGCTTAAAATACAAGAAGAAATGATAATTAAACTCATACTGATAATTAAAATGATGAAATCGATGTCCAAAAAGCTCAAAATAGCAAAAACTGGTAAAGAGAGTAAAGAAAATCGTTTACTGTAGCAGCTGATGTCAAAACATAACCTAAAAATGTAAAACTCTTCTATTTATACAGGGCTGAAATTTTCGGAAAAAAAAAAAGTCATTTTGGATGTTCTGCGGCCGCACAATTCCATGTGCGGTCCGCACTTTTTTTCATTATTGACAGGGTTGGAAATCTGCGGCCATGTAATTCTGGACTGCAGCCGCACTTCTCTCTTTCATCAGACTGTAGAATAATGTTTATGGCCACACGTTGCTCTTCTGCGGACTGCACAACTGTGATTGCGGCCCCATAGCTTCACTTCTACGGACTTACAATATTTGTGCGGTCGGCCCTTTTGTTGGACTTGAGAAGCAGGTTCTCTGATCTTTTGCTTTGAATCATTTTCTACGGCCGCATATATAATTTGTGGTCCGCGTTTTTCATATTTATCTGATGGGAGTTTCTTCACAATCTGTGGTCCCCACTTCTGAGCTTTTGTGCCTGTTTTTGTCCTTGAGTTCGGATCACTCCTTCTTGAGTTGGATTTATTCTTGGAAGCTCATCTTCCAATATTCCTACAATTACGTACATTTCATCAGTTTACATGAACACAATTAAGTGCTTTTGGACTAAAACAAAAGCTAAAAGGCACTAATAAGTAGTGAAAAACCCCGCTTATCAACTCCTCCAAACTTAAGCTTTTGCTTGCCCTCAAACAAATAAGGTAATTCCCATCTCCACAAGTTAAGTTCTATTCCAGCTAATCACAAATGCATCAATCATGCATCAATTGAGATCAATAATTACCCACAACACTTATGAATTATAAACAAGTCATCGGGTTGAACTTTTAAGCACAAATAGTTCTAATGTGACACTTGAGCATCAAGAGTTGACTTTATTCATCAAGGAATCTTCCTTTTTCATATAGGTAATATGAATCCCAAACTCCTCCTCCTCTACTCTCTGTTTGCATATCTCACTTACGAATATAGCACTCAGTTCGAAAATTTGTGAAAGGTTCGCTCATCTTTCTCAAAAGAATGTCGCAAGTACGGCTTTAAGTACCATAGTCTCGCCCCTCATCTGAATCACCAATAATAATATCTCACTCAACTTGAAATCACGTAAGGCTTTTTTGGAATGTAACGAAGGCTTTTGGACTAAGGTTGGATATGCTATGATAGAATGGGTTCATCTTTCTTTAAGCACTCCATTTTCTCTTATCGACTCATGCTTTGCCAACTCTTTGAGGCATTTTATTTTGCTTAGGGGAACTAGAAAGACTTAAACATCACTCTTTCTTGGTCATGATATTCATTTTCTCCTTCTTGTCTTTCTCCATGCTTTGCATTATTACTCTTCTTTGAATCCCTTCAACTCTTCAACCTATTCATTTTCTTTTTGCATTTTTCTTTTTTTGTTCTTTTTTTTTCTTGCTTTTCCTTCTCTTCAATTCTTTTCTCTTTTTGTGCCTTGATACTTTTTTCAAACTCCTCGTATCTCCCCTAAACTTACGTTTAGCCAATTGTTTCACAAGAGTGTTAAGGAAAGCTCAGGTTCCAAGAGAGAGTCAGGACAAAATGGGTAGGACAAAATGGGTAAAGGCTTGTAACATGGTTATCAAATGAGAAAGGTTTTAGGCTCAAATGAGTTGACTAGGGATAACAACATTGGTGGGCCTGGAAAATTTCAAGAGGGTCAAGGAGATCCTACAATCACTTCTCAAGCCAAGCAAAACTTTAAATGTCGCTTAGAAACACATCGGGGCATGTTCTAGACCATTTGCATGGGTACTTGGACTTGCAACAAAAATATCTCATCTCTCACGCAACTGGATTGTTAAAGAGGATAGAGTCGAGGGCCTACAACGACCATATTCAATATTGAAAATTACTACGGTTCGACTAAACCACTCGATGATTGCTTAAGTAAACACAAGAGTCAAAAGGTCACTAACTAGAGTTATTTCTTTTTAAAAAGCTTGTTTTTAGCCATAAACATGTAATTAAGTGTGTTGATACCAAGTGAAGCATACCTAACTCTTCGAGCTTGACTCAATTAGGTCTTTTATTCATTATTATTACTATTCTTACCTAAACACCAAAAACGGACTCAATCCCTTAAGAAGGTTGTCACGCCATTCATCGCAGGGAAGAGTTAGCTGGTTCACACAAAAATTACCTTTGGAAAGAACCATGGCATTAATAAAACCAAAGGCTTATTATCCACTAAAACATAAAAAGAAGCTAATAAATTAAAAATAAGCTATTATATTAAACAAGAAGCTACTAAATTAAACATTGAATAATAATAAAATAGAATAAAGAAGCTACAAATCAAACTACTAAAAGCATAATGAATATACATAATGAGAGAGGAAAAGAGAGAATATATACATCAAAAGGGAATAGAGATAATATATATATAGAATAAAGAGAAAGAAGAAAATATTGTTATTTATTACTAATCAAATGTCTAAAAATCATCCAATTAGCAAATAAACTCCACCCCCCGAATAAAAATAAGCATTATCCCCAATGCTCGACAAAATAAGAATAAGAAAGAGTAAGAGTGAAGAGGACTCCCTATGTGGCCTTGGACATCGCTGTTTCTATAGCAGTGTCACCTCCCTTAGTCTCCTCTAACTGGATCTCATTATCATTAGCTCTAGGAGTAGCTGGGTTGGTAAACATCTGGCGCACCGCCTCGGTAGTGTTGGCAACCAGGTCTAGCTCCTCAGACTGGCCAGCTGGTGCCACTGGAGCCGATGGTGCTGCTGGATCTACTAGTGCTACTGGATCTAACTCCATTAACATGTCAAATGGAAGATCACCAGTTGTTGCTATCATGTTCACCTCTCTCCTCAACGTGTCAAATGATTTCTTGGACGTTTGAGATTTCTTCATTTTCTTTACATGTTTTCCCAGCTCCTCAATCACTACTGCATGTGCTACCAATGTGTCCATGATAATGGTCTAGTACTCCAAGATCTTTTTCAATGTATCCTCCACTGTAAGAGGAATCTGGGGTGTTAGAGTAGATGATTGCACTGCAATAGTATTGGATATGTCAGACAACTTTGTAGTAGCTATCTACATCCAATAGTTAAGGCTTGCCCAGTGTCTGGGAGATTTGCAGGCAGATAGTAGATGAGTTGGCATAGGAACTTCAAAGCCGAGGTGGAAGGAAGTGATGCTGAAGGACTTGAAGAAGGAGGTGGAGGCATAGCTGGTGCACAATCAGAAGGCCCTGCTGAAGTAGATGGCACGTTAACTGTCTCAGCAGCTACCTTAGTGGGCTCGTCAGACTGGCCTGCAGTACTAGGGAGAAAACCCTTATTCTTTGGGTTTCCACCACCTATCAATGAATACGGTGAGAAGGGCTTCTTCGCCTGCACCTTAGTTCAAAATCCCTCGGCTTCATCCCCGCATCTGTAATGTACTCCATGTTGGTGTTGGGATACGGTTAGGAGGTGTCACCTTTCCTAGAAACCGCAGACATGTTATCTGACATCATGGCACCCGCATTGATTGGGTAGCTGGCCATGATAGAGGCGACGAGAACTACCCGTAGAATAGGTAAGTTTGTCTCGTTCCGGCATAGGTCTAATCTGTTGTATACAAAGGTTTGCCACCCTTTTGCCTCGAAATTTAGGGTCTTCCGCTGAATAGGAACCCTAGCAGTGATCCATGGTGGTGGTGGCCCCAGGGCCGCAAGAATCTCAGCTAGCCAAGGGCGAGCTGCATCTCTTAGTGCTAACGTTTCCAGGTATTGCACAGGCTCCAAATCCTTAAACCTTAAATAAGCAATCAGGATGCTCTGGTCGAATCTCACCTTTAGATTTCTCTCTTTTGTTACCCTGGTCCCTTTCTTTATACACACTACATTGGCATAAAATTCCTGGACCACGTATTCATTAGCATCTACCATACTCTAGGTGAACCACATCCACCTCTTTTGCTCCCTGAACTGTCTCAATACTGCCGGGTTGTATTTATCAAGGTCTTTCAAACTGAACTAATGCTCAAATGTGAGAGATCTCACTGGCCACCAATCTTTAAAACTCGTGAAGGCAGCCAGACTAACAAACTTATCTTCCCATATCTCTTTTTTCTTCGACCTCTCAAGGCCTGCAACCCTGGTATCACCCCCTTGACCACCATCTGGAATATCATCTACATCCACTATAGTAGCTGGTGAGTCATGGGCATGTGTAGATGTGGGTTCCGAAGCCTGACTGTCACCTTCTGAAACCTTGAAAGTGCTCTCAAAGGTAGAAGGCTCGTCTCCGAATTGATATCTTCCTTGAAGCTGTTGTGGTTGTGATGGAACAACAGGCTGCTCTTGCATTGAGTTTCCCTCCCATGCTTCCCTAGACTGTACATAATAGCTTCATTCAGTGGGTTTTGCAATTCTACCTCGGCCGACCGTTGCCTTTTTGGATATAGTCTTTTGAAGGGAGAGGTGTGAGGCACTCTTGCCTCAGCCTTTAGAAGGTTTAACCTTCCCCTTTGATGTATCATCGCAGCCTCGTGATCTAACCATTTTCTGTAACAAACAACTGCAAGGACTAATTTCAATTCAAGTTCTAAACAGATCGTAAACTCAGAATGAACGATGATTGCAGGTAGGGGAAGTGCGGTTCGCACAATTACAAGTGCAGCCATAACCTAGGTAATGCGGACCACACAAATTGAACTTGCGACCACATAGATGAAACTACGGTCCACTCAATTTTGAGTGCAACCGCACATTTGAAGTGTTCTCCGCACAATTGTCACTGTGGCTGCACATTGGATACCTTAAAATAACAACTCTCTGAAGATAGAGATTTTCCTGATCTATGTGTCACGACCCCGGTTCGCCCTCCATGAACTATCATGATGACACCTAGTCTCTACGACTATGTAAGCCTAATAATGTGGAAAAGAAACCAATTTGCGAAAGAAATAATTAAAGCCCGGAATAGTGAAATAAAATAGTATTTTAAAGTGTCGTTTGGCATACACAATAACAACTCTCGAAAACTAATAACATTTCCCAAAACCCAAAATCTCATGATCACAAGCCTTTGAAATGTCTACAAGTATATAACTCCAGAATATCTAACAAAAGAAAGGAAAATACAGAAGAGCTAAATACTAAAAAGGTGGAGTAGAAAGAAACTCTTCGGTCTGCGAACGTGGCAGATATACCTTGGAGTCTCTACAAGCGCCTCGTCTCACGAGTGATAAGTCTGAATGGAGGTACCTAGATCTGCACATGAAAAACAACCGCAGAAAGGGCATGAGTACACCACAGCAGTACTCAGTAAGTGCCAAGCCTAACCTCGGTCGGGTAGTGACGAGGAAGGTTATGGCCCTACTGAGATTAAATAAAATATCAGGTATAACAGAATAAGATAAGCAGTACGATTGAAAACTAACAGTAAGAATTAATATAGGATAATAATGATAACAACAACTGAAATAGAGACAACAACAATCACAAGGAAATACCACTCTTCACAAAGATAATAACCAGGGATCTCTCAGTATCCCGAGGATCTCTTAGTATCCTCAATGTATGCTAGGTATCTCTTGGTATCCCGAGGATATCTTGGTATCCTTAATGTATGCTAGGGATCTCTTGGTATCTTGAGGATCTCTCGGTATCCTTAGTATATGCTAGGGATCTCTTGGTATCCCGAGGATCTCTCGGTATCCTCAATATATGCTAGGGATCTCTTGGTATCCCGAGGATCTCTTGGTATCCTCAATATACGTGCTAGGGATCTCTCGGTATCTCACACTTCAACTTAAATCATAAAATATGTACAGGGGATCTCCCGGGATACCGTACCGTAGTCCCAAAGTAATACACACAACAATAGCACAAGGAATACCCAAATAAACTCAACTTCATACCAAAGTAACACAGGCAATTCTAACCTAGCATGCTTCATGTAATACAAATAAGGTAATTAAAGCAAATAAAGCACTTAAGTCAATTAGACATGCTTCTCTAAGCTAACAGTAGGTGCAAAAGTGTAAGTAGAATAAATAGGAAGGGAAACACAATTAAAGTTACTTAATGAAAATAGGATTTTCATAGTAATTGTGCATTGCGGCATTGTTGGGAGATGTCGGCATGTAATCTCCACAGGTGGGTTATCTCCCATGAGCAGGTCAGTGGTCGCGTGGTTAGCAAAGCTTCTGCGAAGAATTCTATTGATTATCATGTAAGAGGTTGAATATGTGAATGTTACTAGAGATACAGAGTGTTTGTGAAATGCTAACAGAAGGATTTCAAAGAATTTGGCAGTTTTATTGCGCAAGGTTATGTCAATAAGAGATAAAGAATCTTGGTGGATTCCAAAGTTATATAACAGGTGGCTCCAAGCTAAGTGGGAGAGTTCCACTGCCTATAATTGGGTTGCATGGTATCTACTTGTAAGCTTTCTGGCTATCGGCATAATTGCAAAGTTATTTTAGGTAAGGGAAAAGAATATAAGTGGTAATTTGAGAAAATGATTTGAGAGATGTATGCTGTAAATGGCCTTATTGATTCTTGTTCGGGCTTTGGGAAGAATCAGGATTTGTGTTTCGTACGGAGGTGATTTATACGGAAGTGATTCAATCGGGCAGCTCATGGAGATGGGTGTTCATATGCCAGCGAAGCTTTGGAGTTGATTATATTCAGGACCAAGCTAGAGTAGGTAACTCTCAACAACAGTCCTATTGAATTCAAAGGTTAATGCAATGCCTAAAGATTTCAAGACCACGGTATGGTTAAGAATCGAGCTTTGTGGCGGATTATGATAAGAGGATCGGAATGCTCTATGATATTTTTGACCTGCAGTGTAGCCTTTGGAAGAATGAGAGGAAATGACTTCGGGTTCGTAGAGGAGTTATCGGAATAGGCATACCAGCTGAGGATGTGAATGTGCGCACAAAGAAGGTATGAGATGGTTCATGGGATTTGAGACAACATGGTCTCGTGATACAAGGCCACTCAGGGTGAGTGCGGATTGAGTTGTTATATATTGACCATAACTTCTATTATTGCTAAGGCAAGTTAAGGATAAGTTAGAAGAATTCGGACTGGTTAGCCATGGTCGAATTGGCATACTGATGGCAGTAATCGGTACCTTCAGCGTGATTAAGTTATGCGTGTGATTTGTGGTGGTACGTGCGTGGTTTGACGGCCGCCGTAATTAGTTTTATTTGGGAGTATTCAAGTATTATGGCCTGATATATGTAGGCGGATCCCAGAAGGGTTATGGTGGTTTAGACCACTACCTGAGGATTTGCATGTTCTACGGTTATGAAAACTCACTTATGTGTTGCTATGGTTCTCTCGGAACAAGATAAGTAAAAACTTTTTATATGATAAAGTGTTTACCATATTAGTGGTTCAGGAGTTATGATGAAATTTTGGCACTATCATATATTGGCATGTTAGGTGCAGTGAGCGGTATGAAATTTGGAAGTGAGGATCAAAGTTGCAGTTCGGTGTTGGCAAGGATGTCACGAGCTCGGATGAATAGGAAAGGAATTTAGATGTTTAGAGTAAGTTGGTATTGTCCTCAGCATCAACCAAGATCGGTGTTTGTGTAGGAGGCTTTGCATCCTGGTTACGGATTCTTGATTTGCTTTACAACATTAGTGTGGCCGGTGGTATGGAAGTGCAGTCTCGTTATCTAGTGCGGAAGGTTGTGGGAGCGTACCTTACGGGAAGATTGTATAAGTGTGACATGTAGTCACTTGATTGATTGAAGATTTAAACTAAGTGTGAAGATTGTGGTAGTATCACTAATTCAAGAATTTATGCCTGGAGGGCACACAGTTTATTGGGTTGTGGACTGTGGAGGTTTACTCCGGTTATGATGGTTGTTCTTGTGAGTTATAGGAAAAAGGGGTATTTATGGACCCTTGAAAGGTTATTTGCCTAGTATAGTGCGATTAGAATCGGCTTGTGGTATGTGAGTGAATTTAAATATGAATATGGGCTTTATACTAGGCCAGATGAGTTCATTTGTGTATAGCACTCCTCATGGAGGAGTATTCGGACGTGGGATGTTTTTGCATCATCGGTTATTTCATGTAATATTATATGGTTCCGTGTGAGTTATAAAATGACTTGATAAATTTCTTATGTGTTGAGGTTCCGCGTAGTGATGGTGTTGTGTGAGCAGTATGGCTCTTGAGATTCAGGTCATATATCGCACCTCACTTGTGCTTGAGTTTTCTAGATTATGGCGCTATATGTCTCCCCAGGGATGGTATTAGGCACTTAGCGTGCTTGTGGCCGATATTCTATATTTAGTAGTAGTGAGCAATTTAGCTCGGTGTGTATCTCCTTATGTGAGTTCTATGTGTAGATCGGGTGGTACCCCGCCACAGGTATATTGATTGGATCGGGTTGCATGCCGCAATGGTATGATGTTGAATACAGTTTTCTATATTCTAGTTTATGTGTGTTTTATTTCCCATTTTCTAAGGAAAGTTCATATTAGTTGCGTGAGTTGAGTAGTCTCTTCCAGAGTTCGATTTCCTTATGTACCACGTTCAAGTTTGTGGCCTATCGGCACATTTTAGCATCATATGAGACTTTTGGTCATGTGTGGGGTGGCTTATTGCCTGAGTAGTTCGTATTGGGTGAGATGAGATTGTTGGATCTAGGATCAGTGCGATTGGATTATATGAAGTATATTAAAGAGCAAATACCATTATTTGGTTCAGAATGAGGTAATGATTCTTGTCAGGAGTATAGACTCAACGGTTTGTCGACTTGGCAATTAGTTATGAATTTCTACACATCTCTTCCGTCGTGGCGGTATTGCAAAAGTTGGGACAAGATTTATAGATGTCACGAGGTGCACAGTGAGCATCAGATTCAGAGATGTCGGCTATTATGATCAGAGAATGTTATTATGGTCCGTGAATGATGTGGTTCATGGTGAGAATTCAGCAAAGGTATGCAATATTGTATTGATGCATCGTGTAGTGATTGATACGGTGTCCGTAGGATGGAAGCGGGCCTGGTAGAGAATTTCGAGTGTTGGAATTGGGTTCTAAGCTTATCTACTTGAATAAAAGAGAATATCTTAAGATTTGATTGAGCTAATTTGCTCAACTGAGTTGTGATAGCATGGGTAGGTGCATGAGGGGTTAAGCAAAAATTTCAAACTTCTCCGACGCAATTTTTAGCACGTTCGAGGATGAACGTATGTTTAAGTGGGAGAGAATATAACAACCCGACCAATCGTTTTGAGCTCTAACACGTCGTTCGGCAGTTTAAGGCCATGAGTAGCTTCACTACAGGTATTATGAGTTGTACGCGTTGTCGGAATTGAATTCCAGGGAAATTCGGGGTTGATTTGGAAAGAGAATTCTCATTTCGGAATCTTTAAGTTGGAAGAATTTTCTAAGATTGAATATTTGAGTAAACAAACTCGGAATTAGGATTTAAAAGTTTCAGCAAGTTCGTATGATGATTTTGGACTTGGGCGTATGCCCAGATCGGGTTTTGGATGACGCGGGAGCGTTTCAGCACCTATTGTGGAAGTTATCATTTTGGAAGAATTTCATAAATTTGGGTCGAAGTGTATGTCACGCCCTCTTTTTTCCCTTTTTGCGGGGAAGTCTGGGTTTCGACATTAATGGGGGGAACAACTTATTTCTTTTTGGGAATTGGGTATTTGAAGAGTCGCCACCTAACGGATTAAGGTGCGTTAGGGCACCTAGAGCAATAACTCATGTAACCAGTTTTGCATTACCGGAGATTAGGGTAAGGGCTCGAAATAACCTTGAGGGGAAGGTGTTAGGCACCCCTCGCGGTTCACAACGGTGGGCCTTGTCCGAACTTAAACCATGTGAATTAGTCGATTATCATGCAAGCAGTCTTAACACATATTTTCAAACAAAAGTTGTTTTCACAGTCTAAATACATATAAGATCAAGGAAGTTGACAAGGTCCAATGCACATATATGAAAGATGTTTAGATATTTAAACATATATAGTAATTGGTAAAGGGAAGTCCTAGGTTGATTAGCCTACATGATCAATCTATGCAATGCTCGGTAATCCTCCTCAACTAAAGGGGCTACACATGACATTAGCGCGCAGGTCATCATATCCTTTTACTACCCATTACCCTCCATTTAATGGTTATATAAGCGAGTTTGATTAACGACCTTTAAGTGTGATGCTACCCGTCCCTTCCTTGTGGCCCTGGAGGAATTTAGGACCTCTAGACTTAGGCAGTTCTAGACAATCCTAAGGTGTTTAAAAGGTAAAAATCTAGGCGACAACGAATAACATATAGGATTGTCAATTAAGGAAGCAGGTAAAAGGCTCATATTTTCCTTCACGTATACATAGGCAAATAAATAGCACGTCTCAAACAGCTGATTTTAAATGAGTTCAAAAAGCCTAGGAACATGATATCTAGATGAACATCAAAGAACAGAACACGCAGCATTTACTTTAAGGGAAGTGGCAGAATCCTAACCAGTTTGCCTACTGGTTTTTTCAAAATCTGTTAGACTTAAGCAGTTTAAACACAATCAGAACACAGTTTTCAGTTTTACAAGGAGATTAATTAACTAAGGCTTGCCTAGGCATGGGATTCTACACGATCACAGTTGCAGGAGATGTTTAAACAGTTTGAGATTATTCAACATATAGGAATGATGGATCTAGGTGATACAGATTATAACAGGCGATTTATCTACTTATGTTTAGAGACATGATACCTATATGTGAGTCTATTTTAAACCTTTTCATGGACAACTATTGATTTAATCGAAATAGACGTTATTCAAACAAATGCAAGCAGAGGTCCTAAGAACACGGTATCTAATACATACGAGAATGACAGTTTTTATTAATATCATTTAATAGCAGGATATCTATGTGATAATTCTTGCGAAGAACCAGGATTTAAGCATGCAACACGCTGAAGTAGTAAGCGTGAAGGCCCTAAAGACATGATATCTAATGCACAGGTTCAACATGGTTTAAATGTAAATTAACACATCAATCCTAGAACATGGCTTCTAATGCAGATTTGCAGAATATAAAGCCTATAGCATGTTTTCTACCTAGTTTTACCCACGGTATCATACAACTACCTCTCCTTTTATTAATTACCTCAATATTTATTTACAAATAATTATTACAAACCAGAATTGCATAAATTACATAGATGAAATGTAAGTAATACAATAGGGAGCCTGAAGCAGGACCAAAATAAACCTGGGAGCACCAGGCCTTCAATGTAGTCTCAAATGCTCAGAAATTTCATAGCCAACAAGTGTCTAGGTGTGTCAGAGTTCCCTAAGGACCTCAAGGATCCCGGACAGTGCTCACCCCAAGACTTTTCTCAAGTAGGGACTGGTTATGTGCAGTTTGGTAAAGTCAGCCCTGATATGGCAGAGTTCAGAGAGATCTCAAGGATCCCTAAGCAGTACACATACCAGAGGGGCAGGACTTAATAACCTAAGAGTAAGTGAGAGTGCTTGACATAGTTTGAAAGACTTAGTGAAAACAGTTCAGGAGTGAAAAGGGTTTTTCTAGAATAGACCAGTTTTGAGAAATGCTAGGAATGAAAACCAGTTCATAGAAGAACACTAATAACATTTTTGAAAATAGTTCAGAAGAGAGCAAACTCAGTAGACAGTGAATAAATCATAAAAGGTTCAGATTCACAGGCGCTTTAGCAGGCGGGTTTGCACATAAGGGTGAAAGGGACTGGGAACATATAGGAGTGTCATTGAGGGTACATGAATAGGGGCAAGGAGGCATGTAGACAACATAGAACACTTAGGAGCTTCATAGTCTTAATAGATTACCAGGATAACAGGCAACTAAAACATGGAGCAAAAATATGGAAGACAGAATCAGACACACAAGAAGGGTCATAACATGATCATATAGCTAAATGATTAATCATAAATCAACACACAGGCTGGTCAAGTGTCAGATAAACATGTAAAGCGTAGACATACTAGTTGCACATTGAACAGGGCAGAATTTAGGCATGCTTAAACAAAGAAGTCAAATTCATAATGAACTAATGCAGGAATGAAAGACATAGAGTTTGGATTTCCATTTTAAACTAGAGACATAACAGTTGAGGAAAAAGAGTGCAGAATATAGAACAAGTATAGTCTCACTATCTAGCCTTGGCTAGACCCACAATAGCACAAGTAACACGGGTACCCATGAAGGAGAAGCGTTTGAGTGTGTTTGAGTGGGTGTTATACACTGATGTCCTTCGAGAACCAGAACAATGGGAGGGGGTTTATAGTATGCAATAGAGTAGGATACATAAGGTAATGAGCCAATCACATGCACATAAGGTATGAGAAATCAATTAACAATCAGTCATGAATCAATTAAGGGTACAGAAACACATAAGCGATACTTAATTTAAGGAAATCTCACACGGAATCCATCAGTAAATCAGAGCAAGGTTAATAAGGTAAGAAATAATTTCCGGAATCAATTACATAATCAACCCAAAAATACGGACATATAAATAGGGTAAGATCAAGTAAAACTTAAATAAGAAAATATGGATACTAAATACGGACCCAAAAAAACTTATTTTAGGTAATTAAATCAATTAACAACTTAATTGACATAAATAAAGGTAACGGGCAAAACAACAGTATAAATAGTCATAGAATCAGAACCCTAGGGTATGCCAAAGACAATTGATGAAACTAAAAAAGGATCAATTGAAACAGCAAAGAAGAAAGCCATCGTTGAAAACACTTAAATGTCAGAGCCTTTTTTTACAGAAAACGTTAGGGGTCAAAACCCTAGAGTGAAGAACATAGTCATGCGAGTCAATCGAACAGACAAAGAAATTGAGTCTAAACACTTTTAAAAGAAGCAGTGTTTCTTAGAAACTTAAAAAGGACGAAACCCTAGTTTTGAGAAGACGAGAGAAATCGGTTAACAATAAGAAACATAGAAATTTTTTTAAGAAAGATAACAAGATAAAATTAAAAATATCTCATATCCGCAAAGATCTGGAAGAATTTGAGCAGCAAGAGACTAGGGTTTCAAGAGAATGACAGAGATGAAAAAAAACTAGCCTAAAACTAGAGATTCGAGCCATAATCACGAGATAACAATACTCACAAACGAAGATGATCGTAAGTTTTGAACAAATCGGGGTTGGATCTTCTTCGAGATTCCTTCATAAACCAACAAAATCGAACAACCAGAAGAGGTAAGAGGCCAAATAAGACGACGAATCTCCAGATGATCCCATACCCGGTTGGGAATCAAAGGAGTTTTGGTGGATTTTTGACTGATGGTGCCCAAGGGTTTGGGTGGTCTCAGAGAGAAGAGAGAAGATAGGGATTCAGGAGTGGCGGATTGGGATTATGAGGGTAGGGTTTGGAGTTTGGTACATTAAAAGGGGTTGGTTGATTTAGGGCTGTTGATCTTCTAAGATCAACGGCCAAGATTAGATTTAGGCAGGGCGGGTACGAGTATTTGGGTTTGGGTCTTGGTTGGACGGGTATGGGTAATTGGGCTAGGCTAGGTCTAAAATTGGACATTTTCTAGGGGCTAGATTTTAAATACCCAATTAATTTAGTAAAATAATTTTATAAAAGAACTTATAGATGATAAAAATGTGACTTGTGCATGAAAATGCTTTAAAATACTTACTTAATATTGTAAAAATATGAAAAGTCATTTTATGCATGGATAATATAATTATGCATATATATATAGGCTATTGTTGCAAAAAATATAAAATTCTAGCCTAAGAATACAAATGTGATTGTAAAAAAATGCAATTAAAATATTTAAGCAATATATAGGTATAAATGATAAATTTAGATGATTAAATAATCATAAAAATAATATAAGCGATAGTTATTGTATATTTGTATAAATAAAAACACAGAAATAAATTGATTTAAGGCCTTTAAAATTATAAAAAAATTATAAAAATACTTGTGCATGTTTGTAAAAGCGTATACAATATTTTGAAAGTATGTAGGCATATTTAAATATGTATGAAGGAAAAATTGGGTATCAACAGCTGCCCCTCTTTACCCGGGAAGGATGAAAGAGTTTTCGGGTAAAGAAATGATGGTCAATTTTGACCGAATGGGATGTCTTAAAAGATAGAGGCTGGACTCTGGGTTTTGAGCTGCCTACATATCCCTTGTTTTACAAGAATTAGGCCATGTGTAGTTCCAGATCCATTGGCGGAATATACTGATGAAGTCATCGCAAGAACAGACACAAGGTTTCGGGATAGGTGAAAGAATAGTTACGGTGAATGGTCAAATTTGAGATGGTTGAAGGAACTGGAGCGAGTTCACTCCTGCTGGGATAGCGGTTGCTTACTGGTCACCTGTAGATAAAGATATGCTACGAACATGTATTTGCGAAAAGATGTAAACATGATGCAGATTCCCTTTGGACCATGAAAGTTGTCTTCGGACGGTTAAGGATGATGTCCTTAGACCATGATGTATTGAGCCATGAATTGTTTAGATAAGAGATTCGCAGACCATGAAATGATGTTCTCGGACCATTAAAATGGTGCCTCCGAACCATGACGCCTTTGAATAATGATATGCAATTTGAGAGATCCTCAGGCCATGGCATGGTGTCTTCCGGCTATGAGGATGATGCCTTTAGACAATGACGCCTTTGGAAAAATTGGTTATATTTCAGCCCATAAGATGCAATAATATGATATTAACAAGATAAGCTTAGTCTTGTAAAATGGAGGGCAGAGCTTAGCCCAACAGAAGAGCAAATAGATAGTACCAGAATAGATCAACATTTATACAAGGAGGGACAATGCTTAGTCCCATTAGAAGGCAGTGCTTAGCCTCATGCAAAATCAGAGCTTAGTCTCATGCAAGATGTGGAACAGGTCTTAGTCCCATGCAAATAGAAGGCAGTGCTTAGCCTTATGCAAATATGGAGGCAGAGCTTAGTCTCATACAAGATGCGAGATATGGCTTAGTCTCGTGCAAATAGAAGGCAGTGCTTAGCCTTATGCAAATATGGATGCAGGGCTCAGCCTCATGCAAGATTCGGGACAGGGCTTAGTCCCATGAAAATGGAAGGCAGTGCTTAGCCTTATGCAAATATGGAGGCAGGGCTTAGCCTCATGCGAGGTTCGGGACATGGCTTAGTCCCATGCGAATGGAAGCCAGTGCTTAGCCTTATGCAAATATTGAGGCAGGGCTTAGCCTCATGCAAGATGCGGGACAGGGCTTAGTCCCATACAAATGGAAGGGAGTTTTTAGACTTATACAAATATGGAGGCAGGGCTTAGCCTCATGCAAGATGTTGGACAGGGCTTAGTCCCATGAAAATTAAAGGCAGAGCTTAGCCTTATGCAAATATGGAGGTAGGGCTTAGCCTCATGAGAGGTTTAGGACAGGGCTTAGTCCCATGGAAATGGAAGCCATAGCTTCACCTTATGCAAATATGGAGGCAGGGCATAGCCTCATGCAAGATGCGAGACAAGGCTTAGTCCCATGTAAATGGAAGGCAGTGCTTAGCCTTATACAAATATGGAGGCAGGGCTTAGCCTCATGCGAGGTTTGGGATAGGGCTTAGTCCCATGCAAATAGAAGGCAGTGCTTAGCCTTATGCAAATATGGAGGCAGGGCTTAGCCTCATGCAAGATGTGGGGCAGGGCTTAGTCCCATGCAAATGGAAGGCAGTGCTTGGCCTTATGCAAATATAGAGGTAGGGCTTAGCCTCATGCAAGATGCGAGACAGGGCTTAGTCCCATGAATGATGCGGGACAGGACTTAGTCCCATGCAAATGGAAGGTAGTGCTTAGCTTTATGCAAATATGGAGGCAAGGCTTAGCCTCATGCAGGATGCGGGACAGAGCTTAGTCCCATGCAAAGAACGAATAGCGAATAAAGGTAGGATTTTTCTTAGGTGGAGATACGTTCAGTTTCTGGTAGCCCGTTTGATAGTGATTTTGCTTCGTGTAATTGCGAATGCTACTACTACGTCGGTGTGCCTGCGTTCAAACAAAAATTGTAAGTTTTGTAAAGGGAGAGGTTGGTTCGTGCCTTTATCCGCTGGCCTCGCTTCTTCATGCTAGATGCCTTATTTGATTTTCCCTGGGTAACACCTGGCTGTTACGGAATTGATAAAAAAAGAGTTATTTTTTTAGAAACCTAGTGAATTTATCAAATAATTTTAGATGAGCTAGTGATAATAAAACATCTCAGAGACATCGCAGCTTTCTCGTGTTCCTCCTAAAAATTCTGCCCGGTCCGGTGGACGATCCTTCAACCATTTGTGAGAAGTGAACTCGTTGAACCTTCTTCGAAATTTTGAGAATCCTTTTCAAAATTCTGCCCCAGTTTCTTAACCATTTTTTGATTATCTAGCATATGCTGGCGTCGACTGGACTTGCTCCGGAATTTTGAGGGTCCTCCTCAAAATTCCACCCCTTTTTTTGGTTATGGGGGAAATGAAAATTTTATTATGATATGACCGAACCCACAGGGCTTCCTACATATCCCCTCTTAAATGGGAATCAGATCAAGTGTAGTTCAATTACATTAGTTATAAATAGTCTAAGCATAGTATCTCTTGATTATGTCTGAATTGATTGGTTTTGGCCAGATTTCTCCATCCATTTCTACAAGTATGAGCGATCCTCCTGTTAGTACCCTGTGAACCATGTAAGGACCTTGCCAGTTGGGAGAAAATTTCCCTTTGGCTTCATCTTGATGTGGGAAGATCTTCTTCAGCACCAGTTGTCCTAGTGCAAATCACCTTGGTTTGACCCTTTTGTTGAAAGATCTGGACATTCTATTCTGATAAAACTGATTGTGACATACTGTGTTCATTCTTTTTCCATCTATAAGGGCCAATTGTTCATAACGGCTCTTTATCCATTTTGCATCGCTGAGTACGGCTTCCTGTATGATCCTTAAAGAAGGAACCTCTACATCGGCTGGGATGATAGTTTCGGTACCATAAACCAGCATGTAGGGAGTCGCCCCGGTTGATGTACGAACTGTAGTGTGGTATCCCAACAAAGCAAAGGGTAGCTTTTCGTGCCATTGCTTGTGGTTTTCTAGCATCTTCCTTAGTATTTTCTTGATGTTTTTGTTAGTTTCTTCTACGAATCCATTCATCTGAGGTCTGTAGGTTGTGGAGTTCTTGTGCTTGATTTTGAAAGTCTCACACATGGCTTTCATCAGATCACTGTTGAGATTGGCAGCATTATCAGTAATAATAGACTCGGGGACTCCAAATCGGCAAACAATACGATCTTTGACAAAGTCTGCGATGACTTTCTTGGTTACAGCTTTGTAGGATGCAGCCTCTACCCATTTTGTGAATTAGTTAATGGCTACTAGAATAAACATGTACTTGTTTGAAGTAGTGGGCTCGATAGGACCGATGACATCTATTCCCCAGGCGGCGAATAGCCAAGGTGAGCTTGTGGCATTGAGCTTATTTGGCAGCACTTTTATCGTATCGGCATGCACTTGACATTGGTAGCATTTGCGGACATACTGGACGCAATCTATCTCCATAGTCATCCAAAAGTAACCAGACCTACGTATCTTCTTGGCCAGGACAAAACCGTTCATATGCGGGCTGCAGGTCCCTGCATGTATATCCTCAAGTAGCTTAGAAGCCTCTTTTGCGTCGACACATCATAGTAATCCCAAATCAGGAGTTCTTCTATACAAGTGTCCTCCTCTGTGGAAGAAGTGATTGGACAATCTCCGGAGTGTGCGTTTTTTAGTAAAATGGTTCGCATGCTCCGAGTATTCTCCTTTCGCTGAATACTCCTTGATGTCATGGAACCATGGTTTTCCATCCGTCTCTTCCTTGACGTGAGCAAAGTAAGCCGGTTGATTATGGATTTTCAGTGGGATGGTGTGAGCACATGATTTTTGTTTTCGCGACAATCACTCCAAAAGAAACAAAAATAATAGCGATTGGTCTTGCTGTACAATTTTTCGGATTTTTACGTGGCATTTTTGGTAGTTATTTGTGATCTTCCCCTTTTGTATTTTTTATCAAACAAAACATAAAAAAATATGTGTCGTGTTTAAAAAATATATATAAAAAGTGATGTTATTTTGATTGTGTGATTAATTGTTGTTTAATGTTTTTATTAATATTGTTTAACTTAATTAATAGATTAAAGAGGAAAAGGGATTTTCGGATTGGGCCAGTCCAAATCAAATAAAAAAACAAGCCCAAACCAAATTATCCAGTCCAGATCAGTTCAGCCCCAAGGGTTTCCCAACGACGTCGTTTGGGTCATGTCTGATCTGGGCCGTTGATCTCAGAATGATCAACGGCCAAGATCACATCCCCCGTACCCACATATAAACCCGACCCGTTCTGCCCGAACCAACCTTGACCCTTACTAAGCCAAACGACATCGTTTTATTTAAGCCTTCAGATCCAGGCCGTTGATCTCGATTGATCTAATGGCTGAGATCAAGCCATCCATCCCATATATAAGCTTCCTCGCATACCCCACCCCCCATCCAAACACCCCTCCTTCATCCTCATCCCCTTCACAGAACCCAAACCCCGGAACCCTAGCCGCCCCATTTCCCCTCACCATTAATCCCGGCAGCACGGACGCCGGTGACCCCCACCTTAACACCATAGGACCGCCTCATCACCCTGAGCATAGATCTGTTATCCTTTTCCCTCGAATCAAACCCTAGGTTCTCGAATCTTCATTTGAAGATTCGAGCAAAACTCGATCTATACCGATCTGCCCTAGATTCATACCAAACACTCCCCGGACCTTCCTCGTGACCAAACCATGCTTGGTTTGGTCCGAATCTAACCAGGGAAACCCAAATCCCAAATCCGCCCTTTAGGAGCCCTAGGATTCTTCATGACTGATCTGTGTCCGTTTGAGCCAAGTGATTAGGGTCTGATAGACCTTAATCGAAGTGTTTCTCATTTGAGAACACTTTGATTAAAGTCCTCTCAACCCTAAGAAAGATCAATTCAAATCCGAGCTAGGGTTTGCTGATTTTTCAAGATTTCAGGTATTTTTGTTTTCTTTTCTATCAGTTTATGAGTCTTGTTGTAATTAAATGTTTGTTTATTGCCCCAAAATGTTAGTTTATTTTATTTTTGAATTGTTGGTCGACTGTGTCCTGTACACCTTGCCTGGACCTCTCTGTTTGATCGAGTCTTTCTTTCATTTACTGATAATGTGTGTATGTGTAAGCTGTACAATCAACCGAATTTGAAATGGGTCGATTAATTAGTTCCCAGGGTCATTTCTGTATTGACAGTACAATCTGAACCCCTTGTTCAATACTGCTCGATTCTAATCATTGGTTTCAATTGTATATGTTACAATTAGTAAAGTCGAGTCGATATACGTCGCCAATTAGTTTAGCTTTGAAGGATATCAATCTAATTCATATTGTGGATTTTCTGTTGAAGTGTGTTTTGAATCCAATTAGGAACTGAGTATAGTTGTCTGTCAGTGGTTCAATTTAGAAACCTTTAAGGATGTTGTTTATAGTTGCAGTTCAAACTTTGGTCTGAATTGATGGCCTGTGCACTTGTGCACAACATGTGCATTAAGGCCTTTTTAGAGATTAAAATAACTTGACAGCATATGCTGTCAGGTTATATTCTTGTTGCCCATGTCTGCCTTTTAGTTTAATAAGGTGATTAAAAGGGCTGTCAAGGAATCTCATGGGAGGGTTTCTAATTTTAAGTGTTTGAGTGGAAAAACAGCAGAAAAGGAATGTTTTCTGATTTGTTTTACAGATTGTAAAGGGCCTGATGCTAGGCTATAAAAGAGGCAGAATTCCCATTAGTTAAAGGGAGGAAAAAACATCTTTGAGGAGAAAAATAGAGAGGCATATAGAGGCAGAACACAGAAAGACAGAAACTATTCTTCTCATTGCTGTCTTGATTTCACTTATTTCGATTTGCTTGATCAATACTGATTTCTTTTTTAAGCCCCAGTTGAGTTTGTTGTTCGTTTGGTTTCATTGGTTTGTCCTGAATTTGGTCTATCTGGAGTTTAATTCTAATCCACTGTGTGCTGCTATCATTTGGCTACTTTTCCATCGGCTATAGTTGCATTCTTGCACTGGAACCTGTTCTACTGTGTTGCTTTGTTTGCTGCTGTTATTTTGTTCCTGCTGCTGCTGATTTTCCCTATCTTCTTCCTCTTCTCCTTTGTATTTTCAGCATTCCAGGTACACATTTCGAGTCCCATATGGGTGTAACTGTAACAGTTTGAAAGCATGAAATGAAAGATGTTGAAGAAGTTTAAATATTTGTTGTGATACTCATGGTATATTGATGGGCTTGTATAATTGACTAGTTTGTAATTCAATAGCATGAAAGGATAGTTAATTGATACTTAACCGAGTTTTAGTTTTAGTTTTTTTGTGTTTTGGTTTATAGTTGTTGTTGGTACGAGGTATGTAATTGTACAATCCATAGAATGCATGGATAGTTGACATAGTGACTGACTAGATTCCTTTTCAGCTATAATGGTATGCATAGGATAGAATACTTCGACTTTATACAACACAGTTCTGTTTTATTCTAAGTTTCTTTTATCGGTCCCGTTAGGCAGTATGTAGGATCACGTTCGAATCCCATTAGTAACAATGTCTAGTAGTTAATTCCCTTAATCTAGCCTAAATAAGTTTAGTTAAATTCAACTCAAGAAATGTTTGGAGTAAGTGTAGCGTTTCATCATTCTCGTATATAATTCTTCTATCAAATTAAAAGCATGTTCCATGAGGTATAACGCTTCTTCACTTTGTAAATAATTAATCAGATAAATAATAAGAATCCGGATTTAGCCAAAGCATATAATTGAATTAGCATGTATCTTTTTCTTCTATTTTTTAGAGACAAACACATTAGAAATGAAGTCGCTTTAGGATATCCTTTCTAGAATAATGAGACGAGCCTCGCTAAATTAAAATGCAAATTGCGGGGCCCTCAATAATTAACCATAATAAATACTTAGAATTTGGGATGGTCTGTTTAGTGAATTTCACTGTCTTCCCCAAAGATAATAACGCGTTAGACTCTTTAGGCGCGACTCAATTGAAATTACATTCTTAAATCCGGGTGCACACTGATGTGACCCAAATCCAAATCTCAACGGAGTCGAAATGTGTCAAACAACTACGGGTGCATTGATTATGACGTGGTTCGAGATGCATTTTCACGACGTTGCAATTCTATAAAAATAAATGATAATAATAAAAGCGGTTTTAAATTTAATAAAAGCACATAAGTCACAACATGTATTTAAATCAGATACTTAGCCATTATAACAATTTAAGCGACCGTGCTAGAACCACGGAATTCGAGGGTGCCTAACACCTTCCCTCGGGTCAACAGAATTCCTTACTTAGAATTTTTGGTTCGCAGACTTCATTTGGAAAAGTCGAATATTTTCCTCGATTCGGGATTCAAGATAAACCGGTGACTTGGGACACCAAAAGCCAAACCTTTCCCAAGTGGCGACTCTGAATTAAATAAATAATCTCATTTTGAATATTGTCACTTAAATTGGAAAAACTCCCTCGCGCATTTAACCCTTCGGGGCCGGGCGCGCAAAAAGGAGGTGTGACAGCTCTGGTGACTCTGCTGGGGAATAAGTTCCCAGAACCTCCGGTTCAGGGTTCAGAATTCGAGCTTAGAATAATTGTTATATTTAGCTTTATTATCTGATATTTATTGCATGTTCCGACATAACGTGCTAAATGTTGTTTTCACCACTTTGATATTATCTGAACTGTATATAAACTGTGCCGAAACATTTCTCTTCTTACCTCCGGGGAGAAGCTCGCTGGTCGAGGCTCCCTATTCTGTTAGTCTCAATACCCGGAATAAGAAAGAGGACGGATAAGTTACGAAGCCGGATGGCCTTTTGGTTCCCGGTAAGTTACCCCTCCTCGACTCGAGTTGTCCGCTCGGGTACACAGTCTAGAACATATACCCAGGTTATAAACCTAGTATAACGAAACCTCATGCCGGATCCCTAGTAGGAACGCTTATCTGCATCATGTTGCATTCGACATAGGGGACTTAACACAGGGGTTGAGTCCGTCTAGGACAGGCAACCTGAAATGAAAAGACCATCCTACTGCATCCCGTTTGTTTTGCCCATCTATTTGCTTCGAATCTGCATGCTGACCGGTTTCCGAAAAATTTTCAAAAAAAGAATAGCAGGGCAGGGAGATAATTACTTATTTTTGGAGAAATAAAACCAATGTCCAAGTAATGTCAAAACCTCACCGGAATTTTCTTAAAAAAAAAAAGAAAAAGAAAAATGAAAACAAAGTTTGTATTTTAGTTTGATTTATCCCTTTAAATCGCTCTCAAAATCCAAAATAAAAAAAAGGGTAAAATTCAAAAAAAAAATCGTTCATAGTATCTTTTAAAAGATTTTCGAAATTTCAAAAAAAAATGAAAAAAAAAGTTTAAAATGCATAAATATTTCCTTAATCTCTTTTCAGAAATAAAAATATATATTCTTTTTTTTTTCTTTAAAAGATTTTATTTGTTTCCCCCTATTTCTGATCCGCCCGAACTACGCCGGTTTGATTCTCACAGGGTGTGAGATACGTAGGCAACTCTCATCGGGTCCAACCTCCCATTTTGCAAAAAAAAAGAGGAATCTTGAAAAAAAAAGATCTAGATAATTTTATTTTTGAGTCTAATAAAAAAAATCTTTATTTGGCATAATCACCCTAATAAATGTGTAGGATGAGCACGATACAAAACGAACCTTTTTCAATAATGACCAAGATCCCTTTTGAGTTGCGATTATGGTGGAACGACTTAGGCAAAGAGGGGCAAGACAAAGTAAGGAAATATCTGAAAGATCTCCCGGATTTACTAAACGTTCAGCCTCGGAGTGATATTATCAGATCATTGGTCACTTGTTGGGATTCAGCACACAACGTATTTCATTTTTCAGACTTTGAGCTCACCCCGACATTGGAAGAAATAGCAGGATACATCGGAAGTGATGAAGCTCCTTTAAGGTTCAAATACTTGATTGCACCTAGGGCCGTCACGGTACACCGGTTTCTGGATTTCCTGAAAATACCCCGAACATTTCACCATCCAGATCTTGCCAAAGGTTTCTGCAGTCTCCACCTCATGTATGCTAGATACGGTCACGAGGGCGGGTTCAATAAGCCGGATTTCAAACTGTGTAGTAAAGGCAACCGACAAAAGTGGGACGAACACAGGCTGTTAGCTTTTATGACAGCCTTCTTGGGTCTTATAGTGTTCCCAAGGAAGGACGGAAACATCGATCTAAAAATAACTGGGGTCGTCAGTACTTTGCTTACCCAAGATAAAAGTACTCTGGCGCCTATGATTATGGCTGACATTTTCCGGGCTCTCACTGCTTGTCGAGCCAGGGGCGACTTTTTCGAAGGATGTAACCTACTGCTGCAAATGTGGATGACCGATCATTTATGCCACCGCTCCTCGCTCTTGGGTTATGGTTCGCCCGAGAAAACTTGTATTGGAGAATTCTACACAAGAATCAAAGGGTTCAATTTACCTGAGGGAGTCACATCATGGACCTCATTTCTCCGAACTCTCACTGCAAGCCAAATCCAGTGGACGCTCGGATGGTCGCCTATTGAGGAAATCATATACATGCCAGCAACCAGGACCCACTTTCTGTTGATGGGACTTAAAAGCATCCAACCCTATGCACCATATCGGGTTTTGAGGCAACTTGGGAGGTATCAAGTGGTGCCGAAAGATGAAGATTTGAGTACCCAAGTGATTGAAATCAGTCCGGACGGTCATTTTCCCGAAGAAGAAGTTCGCCAAATCTGGAGTGAATGCCAACATCTGACAGCAAACACTTGTGTGATTGATACAGCACCTGGGGAAGTTTCCCCAGGGTATCACGCTTGGTTTAGAGGTAACCTGTCCTGCGAAAGACCAGCTAAGAGACCGCATCTCAAAGATTTCGTAGAATCGTCCCAAGGGCAATGGAACTAGTTAGCAAAAGAAAAGGGGTATCGGGCAGAGATCGGTGATTTGAAGCTACAAATTGACAGTCTGAAATTCAATAACGGCGTACAAATCGCGGTGGATCGAAGCGAAAAGAATAAATTTATCCAAGAGAATGAAGAACTTAAGGCCCAAATCCAAAAATTGAGATTGTCTCTTGATGAACAGCCCAGAAGTCGATCAGACCAGCAGTTGATAAAGAGTTTGAAAAGAGAAGTCAGGGAATGGCGAGATGGTTTAGAAGAATCTGAAAAGGTCATGGCAGAGCTCAAGGCACAGTGGGGAATAAGAGTAGATAAGCATCGCCGATACTTGAACCAATTGAAACGCAGCCACGAGAAAACTGTTGCTAAAATGAAGAGAGAGATGGCTACACTTGAGTTTAAAGCAGTTAAGCAGGCCGAGGATTTCCAATTGGAGAGCAGATACTGTTACGACTTGTTGGCCCAAATGAAGACAGAAGTGCGGCAGCTGAAGAATCAGCATATACAGGATTCTCAGGTATTCAAGACGTGCAGTGATCAGATAAGACGCCTACTCATAGAGAAGAAACAAACCAGAGATAAGATCAGGGCCATTGCCCACGCCATCATCAGACGGTG
Organism: Nicotiana tabacum; assembly: GCF_000715075.1. Lineage (NCBI taxonomy): Eukaryota > Viridiplantae > Streptophyta > Magnoliopsida > Solanales > Solanaceae > Nicotiana > Nicotiana tabacum. The sequence goes on along the minus strand of NC_134086.1, from coordinate 22,887,619 downwards.
TCTACGGTGTGAGAACATGACCAGCGTTACCGTTCTCTCAGCAGTGATGGGTTATGTCAAGCAGACCATGCATGAGTTGGAGCAACTCGAAAGGGATCTCGCACCTAGGACCACGGCGAGGACGAACGATGCCCCGTGGGCACCAATTTTTAAAACCATAATGTACTCATAAGTCGAGTCTGTATCTTAACATTTTCTGTCTGTCCTTTCGCATCAGGGTGTTTTAGTCTAGGTTTATTTTTCAAGGTTTGCTTTTCCTTTTGCGAAAATGATGTTTGTAATAGATCATTTCAGTAATAAAGGTGTGTTTCTTCTTACACTCATTTGTTTTTGAACTACGTAATGATCTGATTCGCGTGGCATCGTGATACATAGGCAATCCTCATCGGATCCGGTCACATTTTAACCACAAAAAATTAACAAAAGGAGAAAGAAAAACATAATAAAATAATAAAAAGAAAAAAAAAGAAGAAAAAAAGAGAAAAAGGGGAATCCCAAAAGGAAACTGGAATGACGCATGCTTTCGTCGCAAACATGTAGGAATCCACTTAACTGTATAGGTGCATCATGCCCCAACGTGAGATTGCCTATCTGTTATTTGTTTCGAATTAACCGTTCGTTTGTCGTTGAGTTCTTCCAGGTTTTTGGAAAAGGTGGTTGGTTTGGTGAAAGTCTGGCCTCGCACTCATATTTCACGAGATCGAAAGGGAGTGTTCAATTACCTGTTGTTAAGACAGGAGGCAGTGCTCACACTTACTTCAAAAGGTCAAAAGGAAGTATAGAAATGTCTTCAGAAATTCCGTTGCCAACAATCCCTATTTCCGAGGAGAGTTCTATCTCGGCCGTCCTCACGCCCGAATCCGCAACTGCGGAGGAAAATAGAATCTTGCGGCTCCGTATGCTGGAAATGCTGGACGACTGGAATAACGGAAAAGAGCCACCAAGCGTCGTCCCTAGATTCCCTGAGTTATTCCCCAGGACAAGTGGGACTTCCAATGTCCCCATAAGCTATCCTGCCACCCCATTCGGGTACCCAGCCATTTCGGCCTTCTCTGCTGGATCGCCCTCTAACTCTCATCCCCGAGTGTCAACAACAGATGCAAACACAAACATCTTTACTGCACCGCCCTGCCCGATCACGGCACAACCTGCTGCATACAAGCAGAATTTTGACTCGTCCTCGTTTACATTCCAAGCACCGTCTTTCTCAATGGAACCGACTCGGTTCGTCACTAGCACTTATCCTCCACAGCCTCAGTACGAGTGTACACCTGGGCAGGATCAGAACCCCAGAATTGCTGAACAAAATGAGATGGCCAAAAGAATGAGAAGCCTTGAACAGAGTTTGAAGAACATGCAAGGTCTGAGCGGACAGAAAAGCGTCTACTACACTAATCTATGCATGTTCCCTCACGTCCACCTACCAGTGGGTTTCAAGACCCCAAAGTTTGAGAAGTACGATGGACACGGTGACCCCATTGCTCATCTCAAGAAATATTGCAACCAATTGCGGGGAGCTGGCGAAAAAGAGGAGTTGCTAATGGCATATTTCGGAGAAAGTCTGGTGGGAATAGCCTCGGAATGGTACATGGACCAGGACATATCCCGATGGCATATATGGGATGATCTCGCCAGAGATTTCGTGAGACAGTTCCAGTACAACATCGACATTGCACCAGACCGAAACTCTCTGTCCAACTTGAAGAAGAAACCTTCAGAGAGCTTCAGAGAATATGCTATTAAGTGGCGCGAACAGGCGTCAAGGGTGAAGCCTCCCATGGACGAAATAGAAATGGTCACCACTTTTCTCAAGGCTAAGGAGTCCGACTATTTCCAAAACATGATGTCAGCCATGGGAAAGCCTTTCGCAGAAGCGATTAAGATTGGAGAGATGGTGAAGAACGGTCTGAAAACAGGAAGAATTTTGAGTCAGGCAGCCATAAGGGCAACCTCCCAAGCCGTCCAAAGCGGGTCTGGAGGAATGGCGAGAGGAAAGAAAAAGGAAGAAACAGCCATGGCAACATCAGAAGCAAGGGAATACCGTATTCCCAGGCCCCGTTTTCCAGAAAGGGCCCCACAACACTACTACCCCCACCAAAATGTGGCCTATGCTCCTCAACCCTACATGGTTATGAACACCCAGCCTTATGTCCACCCTCCGCAGCAAGCCAATCGAGGCCAAGCTCCACCTCCCAGAAATCAGCCTCCATACTGCAACCACTATAACCCACAGCCTCCTCAAAATAATTTCCGCCCCCAGGAACCACCTAGAAAGCGGACTTTCACGCCCATCGGTGAGCCATACTCTACTTTGTTCCCGAAGCTAGTCCAGTTGGGTTTCCTGCAGCCGGTCCCTCAGACAAGGCACAATCCGGCATCACCCTCTTACAAAGCCGGTGTTAGATGCGCCTATCATTCAGGAGCAGAAGGACATGACACAAATGACTGCTGGGCTTTGAGAAGGGTAGTCGAGAATTTAATAGAGCAAGGGAAAATAGTGCTAAGGGACGAGGAGGTCCTAAATGTGACTAACAATCCATTACCTGCTCACGACAACGGGCCGTTGATCGGAATGATTTGCGAAGACGGAGAATTTGACCCTGCTTTGAAAGCTATAATCGCCATCGTTGATGCAGGGAAAAAGCCTGAAAGAGCCCAGAAACCAGAAAAAGGGGAAAAGGTCAGTACTGTGAAGTGCGAGCCCGAAAAGAAGGTGGAGAAGAAGACGGTGCCCGTGAAGAATGGAGTTATTTACATCCCATGAGGACGAGCAGAGAAGCCGCAGAGCTTCGAAGTCAAAAGGGCAAAGCCTATGTACGTACCAAAGGGGGCCTATGTGGTCCGGGGGACGATTCAACCACCTCGGCTGAATGAGCCAGTGGTTATCAGATGCGTGCCACAAAAGCCGATGACAAACCCGTCCACAGTACCGTGGAACTATCAGAGGACATTGGTAACATACAAAGGTAAAGAAGTCATGGGGGAACTTTCGGAAAATACTTTCGTTGGAAAGTATTCAAACACCCAAGAGCTAAACAACGCAACACGGAGATGCTTCCCACCAAAAAAGCCTGTAAGCGTTGAAGAAGCGGAAGTTTTCTTCCAACAAATGAAAATGCCGGACTACGAAGTAGTAGATCAACTGCGCAAGTGCCCTGAGCAAGTGTCCATGCTATCTCTGCTGATGAGGTCAACCGAGCATCAAAAGATCTTACTCAAGACCCTGAACGAAGCATACGTTCCAGTTGAAACCTCAGTTGAACAACTGGAACGGATGACGGAGAGGTTCTTCGCCGTCAACCAGGTCTCTTTCAGCAAGAACGATTTACCCCCAGAGGGAGCGGCTCACAACAAAGCCTTGCATCTAACAGTTAAATGCGAAAACTACTATGTCAAGCGGGTAATATTGGATGGAGGTTCAGGTGTTGACATTTGTCCACTCTCCACGCTACAAAGAATGGAAATTGGGACCGGAAGAATCCGCACCAATAATGTCTGCGTAAGGGCTTTCAACGGCATCAAGAGAGACACCCTAGGGGAAATAGACCTGTTGTTGGTCATAGGACCAATCAAGTTTGAAATAACCTTCCAGGTGCTCGACATGGATACATCCTACAATTTTCTCCTCGGTAGACCTTGGATTCATGCGGCAGGAGCTGTGCCTTTCACTCTTCACCAGATGGTGAAGTTTGAGTATGAATACCGAGAGATTGTGGTCCATGGAGAAGACGAGCATGCTATTTATCGGGACCCATCCATCCCATATCTTGAACCAAGAGAAGGGAGCGAACACATGGTCTATCAAGCTTTAGAGATTGTGTTAGCAGAGCAGCATGAAGAGGGAAGACCTTGCCCCCAACCTTTCTTGTCTAACGCCTCGGTTATGGTGGCTAAAGAGATGATCCGGCACGGATTCAGGCCAGGAAAAGGGCTCGGACGAACATTGCAGGGAATAACGGAACCCATCACCCTGCCTTCCGCCAAAAAACTTTTTGGGATAGGTTTTCAACCCACTCCAGAAGATGAAGAATGGGCAAAGAAAAGGAAGAATGGGGGGTGGAAACTGCCTCGGCCACTGCCGGGTTTATATGAAACTTTTGTCGAACCAAAATACAATGAAGAAGAAGACGATGAGGTTTTCACGGCTGAGGAAATAGAGGAGATATGTGGGGCAATGAGAGAAATGCTCTACGAGGCTCATATGGTTCAACCAGGAGAAGGCACCAGCACCGCCGAAATACTATATATGGGGCAAAACGCCAAACTCAGAAATTGGGAGGCCACGCCATTCCCGACTAGGCAGAAGTCCGGGTAGACCTGTCCTGCCACCTCTCCTGCATCACAAGTTATCTCCAGGATATAACTTGGATGTTTTCTTCTTTATTTGTTGTTTTGAATTCCTGAGTTTGTAAACATTGTTGTCTTCCAAATTTCAAGAAGAAAAATAAAAAAAAATCATCATTGTTTTCTCATTTTTCCCTTTGTTCTGATTTTGTTATTTTTCCTTTATCTTTTCTTTAAGTTATAATAATGCGGCTTTAAATATGACATGCTTGCGGACTTCACGCCCAGATCACAACGAGCTATTTAATTGTGAAATAATGAACCCAGAACCAGAATATGATGAAGAAGAGGCTTTTAGGGAAATAAACCGAGAATTGGAACATTTTGAGAATAAACCTAAGCCAAATCTGAATGACACCGAACCGGTTAATTTAGGAACTCCTGAATAAATCCAAGAGACCAAAATAAGCATTCAAACAGACAAGAAAACGCGGGACGCGATAATCCAACTCCTTTTGAGTTTAAAGATGTGTTTGCTTGGTCATATGATGACATGCCAGGACTAGGTGTTGATCTAGTGGTTCATAAATTACATATTCACCCTGATTGTCCTCCAGTTCAGCAAAAGCAACGAAAGTTCAAAACTGAGGTCAGTGACAAGATTAAAGAGGAGATCACCAAGCAGTTGAAAACGTGAGTGATTCGGGTAGTCCAGTATACAACATGGTTGGCAAATGTGGTTCCAGTGCCGAAAAAAGATGGGAAGACTCGGGTAAGTGTGGATTATCGAGACCTGAATAGAGCGAGTCCCAAAGACAACTTCCCACTGCCTAACATCCACATCCTTGTTGATAATTGTGCCAAACATGAGATACAATCTTTTGTAGATTGCTACGTAGGGTATCATCAGGTATTGATGGATGAAGAAGACGCCGAGAAAACTGCCTTCACCACGCCTTGGGGCACTTACTGTTATCGGGTCATGTCATTTGGTCTGAAGAATGCTGGGGCTACTTACATGAGGGCCATGACTGCCATTTTTCATGACATGATGCATCAAGAAATAGAGGTGTACGTGGACGACGTGATAGTCAAGTCCAGGACGCAGGATAATCACATCCAAGACTTGAGGAAGTTCTTTGAGAGGCTGAGGAAGTACGACTTGAAGCTGAACCCAGCCAAATATGCTTTCGGAGTCCCATCGGGAAAGCTTTTGGGCTTCATAGTAAGCAGTAGAGGTATCGAATTAGATCCAACAAAGATAAAATCTATTAGAGATCTACCTCCCCCAAGAACAAAGAAAGACATGATGAGTTTGTTGGGCAGGTTAAACCATATCAGTCGATTTATTGCCCAGCTTACAAGCACGTGTGAGCCCATATTTAAGCTGTTGAGGAAAGATGCGGCGATCAAATAGACGGCTGAATGTCAAGAAGCTTTTGACAAAGTCAAAGAATATCTTTCAAATCCCCTAGTTTTGGTCCCGCCGGAGCCAGGGAGACCACTGTTCTTCTATCTGACAGTCTTGGAAAACTCTTTCGGTTGCGTCCTCGGGCAACATGACATAACCGGAAAGAAAGAACAAGCAATCTACTACTTGAGCAAGAAATTCACCGGCTACGAGGCCAAGTATACTCTGCTAGAAAGAACGTGTTGCGCTCTGACGTGGGTTGCTCAAAAGCTGAGACATTATCTCCAAACTCACACTACTTTCCTCATAAGCAGGCTGGATCCTTTGAAGTATATATTTCAGAAACCAATGCCTACTGGAAGACTGGCCAAGTGGCAAATCTTGCTTACTGAATTCGACATAGTCTATGTCACTCGCACAGCAATGAAAGCCCAGGCGCTAGCAGATCATTTGGCCGAAAATCCAGTCGATGAGGAATACTAGCCATTGAGCACCTATTTTCCAGATGAAGAAATAAACACCGTAGAAGTGGTCTCGGAGGACGCTCATGTTTGGAAGATGTTCTTTGATGGAGTCGTGAACGCCAAAGGTGTAGGGATCGGGGCAATTTTAATTTCGCCTTCCGGTCAGCATTATCCCGCCACAGCTAGACTGTGTTTCTTTTGTACGAACAATACAGCTGAGTATGAAGCCTGCATCATGGGCATGCATATGGCGATCGATCAGGATGTCGAAGACTTACTGATTATGGGAGATTCTGACCTGATTATTCGGCAAGCCCAATGTGAATGGGAAACTCGGGAAGTCAAACTTATCCCTTACCGACAGCACGTGGAGGACCTCGGCAAGCGTTTTAAATCAATAGAGTTCAGGTATATCCCGCGATGTCACAATGAACTAGCAGATGCACTTGTTACCTTGGCTTCGATGCTACCCTACCCAGGCAACGCCCATGTTGATCCCTTGGAAATCCAAATCAGGGAGAGACACGGTTACTGTAACGTAATCAAGACAGGATCGTGCATACAGCCATGGAACCATGATATCAAGAGGTTCCTGAAGACGCAAGAATACCCCGAGCATGCTACTGGAGATCAAAAGAGAACCATTAGACGGCATGCAAGTGGTTTCTTTTTGAGCGGTGAGTTGTTGTATAAAAGGACCCCGGACCTCAATCTACTAAGATGTGTTGACGCCGAGGAGGCAAGAAGGATCATGCATGAAGTACACGTAGGAGTGTGCGGACCTCACATGAACGGGTATGTTTTAGCAAAGAAAATCCTTCGAGCAGGTTATTACTGGATAACCATGGAAAAGGACTGCTTTAGCTTCGTTCGGAAGTGTCATCAGTGTCAGGTGCACGGTGATTTGATTCATGCACCTCCCACGGAATTGCATCCCATGTCTGCACCTTGGCCATTTGTTGCCTGGGGCATGGACGTCATTGGTCCGATCGAGCCGAAGGCCTCAAATGGACATAGATTTATAGTGGTTGTCATCGACTACTTCACAAAATGGGTGGAAGCTGTCACTCTCAAGTCGGTCACCAAAAAAGCTGTAGTGGATTTTGTACATTCAAATCTTATCTGTCGCTTCGGTATCCCTGCAACTATCATCACAGATAACGCAGCGAACCTGAATAGTCACTTGATGGGAGATGTGTGCGAGCAGTTCAAAATAACGCATAGGAATTCTACTCCTTATCGGCCCAAGGCCAATGGCATTGTAGAAGCAGCAAACAAGAACATCAAGAAGATTTTGAGGAAAACGATCCAAAGCTCCCGACAATGGCACGAACAGCTACCCTTTGCATTATTGGGATATCGCACTACTGTACGCATATCAGTGGGGGCAACCCCTTATCTTTTAGTTTATGAGACCGAGGCTGTGATACCAGCAGAGGTGGAAATTCCTTCGCTTCGAACCATTGTTGAAGCCGAAATCGAAGACAGCGAGTGGGTCAAGACTCGATTAGAGCAGTTGACTTTGATTGACGAGAAAAGAATGGCTGCGGTTTGTCACGGGCAGTTGTACCAACGAAGGATGGCCCGTGCTTACAACAAGAAAGTCAGACCCAGGAACTTCGAAATAGGTCAACTGGTACTGAGGCGCATTCTGCCACATCACCAAGAAGCAAAAGGGAAATTTGCTCCAAATTGGAAAGGCACATACATCATAAGGAAGATATTGCCGAGAGGAGCATTGTACCTAGGTGATATCGAAGGAAATGACCCCGAAACAGCAGTAAACGCGGATGCAGTCAAGAGATACTATGTCTGAGTGACACCCCAGCGGTCCTGACACATTTGAATTGCTGAAGGTTTTATTCCCACTATCTCAAACTCTATCAACTCTCTACAGGCCTTTGAACCGGTTACAGTTCTTTGGTTACAAAAAAAAAAATAAAAAAATAAAATAAAATAAAGAACAAACAAAACAAACAAAACAAAACATTGATCGAGTCCTAAACTACGTCTGACTTGATTCCGAAAGGATACGTAGGCAGCCTCTCTCTGAGGTTCAGTCACACCAACAATAAAGTCCCATTTACCCTGAAATTGAAGCCGGGGCACGTCAAAACGGCTTAGAAGTCGTAGTATCATCTACTTTTCTTTGCCAAGCACAAACCCTTCAGATCAATTACCAAAGGTAAGGAAAAGCCAAGAAGCGTCACGAATGGGGGCCGTTACACTTCAAATTAAGAGAAATAAAATGAGAGAGTCTCGTCGGTGAAAACCTCCGGGCACCGCGAGGCAACGGGAGTAGAGAAACCAAAATGAGAGAGCTTGTGTAGTAAAAACTCGCAAAGAGTGCTACAACCGACAGCAAGGAGGGAAATGAGAGAGGTCAGCTAGCAAAAACCAGCAAAGGGCGTTGTTGGCCGAAAAAACGACTCCACCCAAGGAGGTCTCGGCAAAGGTTCCACCGGTTTGGAAACATAGATCCATTTTGGTTCCGGAGGAAATGCAAGTTCATTGAAGGTCAGGCGTCCAGTCCAAAGAGCATGTCTGTCCATTTAAAGTCTGCATGGTCTTCCTCAGATAAGTCTTTCTTGTCCCGAAAAGGACGCTTCTTTTCTGAAGTTCGCTTTCTCCTTTCTTTGCTTTTCTTCGAATCCCTTTCATTTTTAACCCTAAGTTCCAGATATACCGGAAAGGACAGGTGGCATGTTGGTTTCACGGAATTCCGTTTCGCAAGGGAAATGCCCCGCTTCGTTGGTACGTTTGTCCAAACCTGATGAATCATGATGTTTGACCATATTTAAAGTAAAGTCACCAAAAAAAAAAAAGAAGAAAGAGAGAAATTTCCCCAGCAAGCCCGCTTTGTACAAATCCCCACAGAGCTTCCCTTTGTACAAATCCCCACAGAGCTTTCCTTTGTAAAAATTCCCCAGCGAGCTTGCCCCAACAAATCCTGGCAAGTCCACTTTGCAACAAATCCCCAGCAAGTTCCCCTTGTACAAATCCCCACAGAACATCCCCTTGTACAAATCCCCACAGAGTCTCCCCAATAAAATCCCCATTGAAAATCCCCAAGCAAAACGGGACAAAAAAAAGAGCCTTACGAGGCAAATCATCACAGAATCTGGAAATACAAGCCTGAGCAGTCTAAAAGGGTTTCACCATTTTAATCCAATCAATGGCAAAGTTTCTCAACGGAAATAAGAACGCAACAAAGCAACCGGAACAATCAAGGTCACCGAACCAAACCGCCATTTTCGAGCTAACAATTGTTCTTTATTTGAAAAGTTGAAACAGGTATAATCCAAGACAACCGTGCAAGAAGCAGGTGTCACCCAAAGAAGAGAGTACATGAGTACAAGAAACAGTTTGGCAATAAGGAATCCACTCGAAAGGTAAGTTTTCACGAAATTCTCTTTTATCTTTTACTAAAACAAGAAAATTCAAAAAAAAAGGGGGTCAGTTAGTATCCTCGAACTTTTTCCCTTTAGTTAGCATTAGGGCCCCAACCCTAAACTGAACTTTTTTCCAGTTAGTCAGCATTAGGGCTCCAACCCTAAACTGAACTTTCCCTTTAGTCAGCATTAGGGCTCCAACCCTAAACAGAACTTTTCCCCTTTAGTCAGCATTAGGGCTCCAACCCTAAACTGAACTTTTCCCCTTTAGTCAGCATTAGGGCTCCAACCCTAAACTAAACTTCTTTCCATTTAGCCAGTATTAGGGTTTTTCAACCCTGAAATGAGCATTGTCTGTTAGTCAGCATTGAGGTTCCAACCCTGAACTGAACTTTTCCCTTCAGTCAGCATCAGGGCTCCAACCCTGAACTGAACTTTTTCCATTCAGTCAGCATCAGGGCTTCAACCCTGAACTGAACTTTTCCCTTCAGTCAGCATCAGGGCTCCAACCCTGAACTGAACTCTTTTTTTTTCAGTGAGCATCAGGGCTTCAACCCTGAACTGAACTTTTCCCTTCAGTCAGCATCAGGGCTCTAACCCTGAACTGAACTTTTCCCTTTAGTCAGCATTAGGGCTCCAACCCTAAACTGAACTTTCAGCATTAGGGCTCCAACCCTTTAGTCAGCATTAGGGCTCCAACCCTAAACTGAACTTTTTCCCCTTTAGTCAGCATTAGGGCTCTAACCCTAAACTGAACTTTTTCCAGTTAGTCAGCATCAGGGCTTCAACCCTGAACTAAACTTTTCCATTCAGTCAGCGTCAGGGCTTCAACCCTGAACTGAACTCTTCCTATTTAGTCAGCATTAGGGCTCCAACCCTAAACTGAATTTCCCCTTCAGTCAGCATTAGGGCTCCAACCCTAAACTGAACTTCTTTCCATTTAGCAAGCATTAGGGTTTTTCAACCCTGAACTGAGCATTATCTGTTAGTCAGCATTGGGGTTCCAACCCTGAACTGAACTTTTCCCTTCAGTCAGCATCAAGGCTCCAACCCTGAACTGAACTCTTTCCATTCAGTCAGCATCAGGGCTTCAACCCTGAACTGAACTTTTCCCTTCAGTCAGCATCAGGGCTCCAACCCTGAACTGAACTCTTTTCTTTCAGTCAGCATCAGGGCTTCAACCCTGAACTGAACTTTTCCCTTCAGTCAGCATCAGGGCTCCAACCCTGAACTGAACTTTTCCCTTCAGTCAGCATCAGGGCTCCAACCCTGAACTAAACTCTTTTCTTTCAGTCAGCATCAAGGCTCTAACCCTGAACTGAACTTTTCCCTTCAGTCAGCATCAGGGCTCCAACCCTGAACTGAACTCTTTTCTTTCAGTCAGCATCAGGGGTTCCAACCCTGAACTGGACTTTTCCCTTCAGTCAGCATCAGGGCTTCGACCCTGAACTGAACTCTTTCCATTTAGCCAGCATTAGGGTTTTCAACCCTGAACTGAGCATTGTCTGTTAGTCAGCATTGGGACTCCAACCCTGAACTGAACTTTTCCCTTCAGTCAGCATCAGGGCTCCAACCCTGAACTGAACTCTTTCCAGTTAGTCAGTATTAGGGCTCTAACCCTGAACTGAACTCTTTCCAGTTAGTCAGCATTAGGGCTCCAACCCTAAACTGAACTTTTCCCTTTAGTCAGCATTAGGGCTCCAACCCTAAACTGAGCTTTTCCCTTCAGTCAGCATTAGGGCTCCAACCCTAAACTGTACTTTTTCCCTTTAGTCAGCATTAGGGCTCCAACCCCAAACTGAACTTCCCATTCAGCCAGCATTAGGGTTTCAACCCTGAACTGAGCATTATCTGCTAGTCAGCATCAGGGCTTCAACCCTGAACTGAACTCTTTTCCATTTTGTCAGCATTAGGGCTCCAACCCTAAACTGAACTTTTTCCCCAGCTAGTCAGCATTAGGGCTCCAACCCTAAACTGAACTTTTCCATTCAGTCAGCATCAGGGCTTCAACCCTGAACTGAACTTTTCCATTCAGTCAGCATCAGGGCTTCAACCCTGAACTGAACTCTTTCCATTTAGCCAACATTAGGGCCTCAACCCTAAACTGAGCATTGTCTGTCAGTCGGCATTAGGGTTCCAACCCTAAACTGAACTCTTTTAGCCAGCATTAGGGCCCCAACCCTGAACTGAGCGTTGTTCCGTTTTAGCCAGCATTAGGGCTCCAACCCTAAACTGAGCATTCTTACCTTGTGGCAATATTATTGATCCAATCTCGAAGTTGACATTGTATAGACTGAAATTTTCCAATTCCTTCATCAATTCTACAAACTTCCTAGAAAATAACTCACGAGATTTTCCTAGTGAAACTGGGGCAGAAAATTTCATTCGTTTGTTTTTACCCGCAGGTCTAACCTCGAGGCGCATGGATCGAGACGACCCACGAGATAAGTCTCAACCCAGAATAAAGAAAAGAAGAAAAGAAAAAAAAAAGAGAAGAAGATGTTCCGAGATACTTGAAAAAACGAAGGGCAGATCGCCCAAGATTCAATCAAGGTCCCGAGTTCTACCAATCCCGTATCACTCTGTGTCGCAGAAATAAACAGGCGCCTACAACTTGCAAGCATCAAGATTCGGATCGAAGTCTCCAAGCAAAATCAGCTAATATCCAAGATCAAGTTGTAAAAGAATCATAGATAGGAATCTTGTAACTAGCGGTTGACACGCATACGTAGTTAGTTCAGTTTAAATTTTCCTTTGGTTGTAATAAGGGAGTCGGTAAGCAGCAGCGGCAACAACAATAGCAGTAACGGCAAGCATTGCAATCCCATGGTAGTCCCAGCTACCAGAGTTTCTCGAACTACATCGACCTGATTCCTGTTTTGCCCAGGATATGTAGGAAATCTTCGAAGCAAAGATTCGGTCAAATCTTTCAAAACATGCTTCACACGGAGTAGTCCAATAGGCAAAAGTCGCTCATATCCGCTCACTTTATCTTTGCACGAAAACTCTTCGTGTTTCCGAACAAAGAGGGGTAGCTATGAGCACGTGATTTTTGTTTTCGCGACAATCACTCCAAAAGAAACAAAAATAATAGCGATTGGTCTTGCTGTACAATTTTTTGGATTTTTACGTGGCATTTTTGGTAGTTATTTGTGATCTTCCCCTTTTGTATTTTTTATCAAACAGAATATAAAAAAATATGTGTCGTGTGTAAAAAAAATATATATAAAGTGATGTTATTTTGATTGTGTGATTAATTGTTGTTTAATGTTTTTATTAATATTGTTTAACTTAATTAAGAGATTAAAGAGGAAAAAGGATTTTCGGATTGGGCCAGTCCAAATCAAATAAAAAAACAAGCCCAAACCAAATTATCCGGTCCAGATCAGTTCAGCCCCAGGGGTTTCCCAACGACGTCGTTTGGGTTATGCCTGATCTGGGCCGTTAATCTCAGAATGATCAACGGCCAAGATCACATCCCCCGTACCCACGTATAAACCCGACCCGTTCTGCCCGAACCAACCTTGACCCTTACTAAGCCAAACGACACTGTTTCATTTAAGCCTTCAGATCCAGGCCGTTGATCTCGATTGATCTAACGGCTGAGATCAAGCCACCCATCCCATATATAAGCTTCCTCTCATACCCCACCCCCCATCCAAACACCCCTCCTTCGTCCTCATCCCCTTCACAGAACCCAAACCCCGGAACCCTAGCCACCCCATTTCCCCTCACCATTAATCCCGGCGGCACGGACGCCGGTGACCCCCACCTTAACACCATAGGACCGCCTCATCACCCTGAGCATAGATCTGTTATCCTTTTCCCTCGAATGAAACCCTAGGTTCTCGAATCTTCATTTGAAGATTCGAGCAAAACTCGATCTACACCGATCTGCCCTAGATTCATACCAGACACTCCCCGGACCTTCCTCGTGACCAAACCATGCTTGGTTTGGTCCGAATCTAACCAGGGAAACCCAAATCCCAAATCCGCCCTTTAGGAGCCCTAGGATTCTTCATGACTAATCTGTGTCCGTTTGAGCTAAGTGATTAGGGTCTGATGGACCTTAATCGAAGTGTTTCTCATTTGAGAACACTTCGATTAAAGTCCGTTCAACCCTAAGAAAGATCAATTCAAATCCGAGCTAGGGTTTGCTGATTTTTCAAGATTTCAGGTATTTTTGTTTTCTTTTCTATCAGTTCATGAGTCTTGTTGTAATTAAATGTTTGTTTATTGCCCCAAAATGTTAGTTGATTTTATTTCTGAATTGTTGGTCGACTGTGTCCGGTCCACCTTGCCTGGACCTCTCTGTTTTATCGAGTCTTTCTTTCATTTACTAATAATGTGTGTATGTGTAAGTTGTACAATCAACCGAATTTGAAATGGGTCGATTAATTAGTTCCCAGGGTTATTTCTGTATTAACAGTACAATCTGAACCCCTTGTTCAATACTGCTCGATTCTAATTATTGGTTTCAATTGTATATGTTACAATTAGTATAGTCGAGTCGATATACATCGCCAATTAGTTTAGCTTTGAAGGATATCAATCTAATTCATATTGTGGATTTTCTGTTGAAGTGTGTTTTGAATCCAATTAAGAACTGAGTATAGTTTTCTGTCAGTGGTTCAATTCAGAAACCTTTAAGGATGTTGTTTATAGTTGCAGTTCAAACTTTGGTCTGAATTGATGGCATGTGCACTTGTGCACAGCATGTGCATTAAGGCCTTTTTAGAGATTAAAATAACTTGACAACATATGCTGTCAGGTTATATTCTTGCTGCCCATGTCTGCCTTTTAGTTTAATAAGGTGATTAAAAGGGTTGTCAAGGAATCTCATGGGAGGGTTTCTAATTTTAAATGTTTGAGTGGAAAAACAGCAGAAAGGAATGTTTTCTGATTTGTTTTACAGATTGTAAAGGGCCTGATGCTAGGCTATAAAAAAGGCAGAATTCCCATTAGTTAAAGGGAGGAAAAAACATCTTTGAGGAGAAAAATAGAGAGGCATATACAGATACACATTAAGAGAGGCAGAACACAGAAATACAGAAACTGTTCTTCTCATTGCTGTCTTGATTTCACTTATTTCGATTTGCTTGATCAATATTGATTTCTTTTTTAAGCCCCAGTTGAGTTTGTTGTTCGTTTGGTTTCATTGGTTTGTCCTGAATTTGGTCTATCTGGAGTTTGATTCTACTCCACTGTGTGCTGCTATCATTTGGCTACTTTTCCATCGGCTATAGTTGCATTCTTGCACTGGAACCTGTTCTACTGTGTTGCTTTGTTTGCTGCTGTTATTTTATTCCTGCTGCTGCTGATTTTCCCTATCTTCTTCCTCTTCTCCTTTGCATTTTCAGCATTCCAGGTACACATTTCGAGTCCCATATCGGTGTAACTGTAACAGTTTGAAAGCATGAAATGAAAGATGTTGAAGAAGTTTAAATATTTGTTGTAATACTCATGGTATATTGATGGGCTTGTATAATTGACTAGTTTGTAATTCAATAGCATGAAAGGATAGTTAATTGATACTTAACCGAGTTTTAGTTTTTGTTTGTGTTTTGGTTTATAGTTGTTATTTGTACGAGGTATGTAATTGTACAATCCATAGAATGCATGGATAGTTGACATAGTGACTGACTAGATTCCTTTTCAGCTATAATGGTATGCATAGGATAGAATACTTTGACTTTATACAACGCAATTCTGTTTTATTCTAAGTTTCTTTTATCGGGTCCCGTTAGGCAGTATGTAGGATCACGTTCGAATCCCATTAGTAACAATGTCTAGTAGTTAATTCCCTTAATCTAGCCTAAATAAGTTTAGTTAAATTCAACTCAAGAAATGTTTGGAGTAAGTGTAGCGTTTCATCAATCTCGTATATAATTCTTCTATCAAATTAAAAGCATGTTCCATGAGGTATAACGCTTCTTCACTTTGTAAATAATTAATCAGATAATTAATAAGAATCCGGATTTAGCCAAAGCATATAATTGAATTAGCATGTATCTTTTTCTTCTATTTTTTAGAGACAAACACATTAGAAATGTAGTCGCTTTAGGATATCATTTCTAGAATAATGAGACGAGCCTCGCTAAATTAAAATGCAAATTGCGGGGCCCTCAATAATTAACCATAATAAATACTTAGAATTTGGGATGGACTCTTTAGTGAATTTCACTGCTTCCCCAAAGATAATAACGCATTAGACTCTTTAGGCGCGACTCAATTGAAATTACATTCTTAAATCCGGGTGCACATTGATGTGACCCAAATCCAAATCTCAACGGAGTCGAAATGTGTCAAACAACTACGGGTGCATTGATTGTGACGTGGTTCGAGATGCATTTTCACGACGTTGCAATTCTATAAAAATAAATGATAATAATAAAAGCGGTTTTAAATTTAATAAAAGCACATAAGTCACAACATGTATTTAAATCAGATACTTAGCCATTATAACAATTTAAGCGACTGTGCTAGAACCACGGGATTCGAGGGTGCCTAACACCTTCCCTCGGGTCAACAGAATTCCTTACTTAGAATTTCTGGTTCGCAGACTTTATTTGGAAAAGTCGAATATTTTCCTCGATTCGGGATTCAAGATAAACCGGTGACTTGGGATACCAAAAGCCAAACCTTTCCCAAGTGGCGACTCTGAATTAAATAAATAATCTCATTTCGAATATTGTCACTTAAATTGGAAAAACTCCCTCACGCATTTAACCCTTCGGGGCCGGGCGCGCAAAAAGGAGGTGTGATAGATGGGATCAATGAAATTCTTATCCGGATTTGTATCATGGATGACAAAGTGGCCAAAGCATCAACAAATTCGTTCTGAATTTTTGGAACATACCGAAACTCTATCTTCGTGAACTTTTTTCTCAATTCTTGTACATGGTGCAGATATGGCAATATCTTAGAATTATTGGTTGTCCACTCTCCTTGTACCTGGTGCACAAGCAAATATGAATCACCGATTACTAGCAGCTCCTGAATATTCATGTTGATTTCCATGTTGAGTCCTAGTATGCAGGCTTGATACTCTTCTATGTTGTTTAGTGCACGGAATCTAAGCATTGCAGATACAGGGTAGTGTTGATCTTTTTCTGATACCAGAACTGCTCCAATGCTCACTCCTTTGAAATTTGCAGCTCCGTCGAAGAACATCTCCCAACCATCGTATGCTTTAGTAATGTCCTCTCCTACAAATGACACCTCTTCATCAAGAAAATACATTTTTAAGGGTTCATATTCTCCTCCCATCGGATTTTCAGCAAGATGGTCTGCAAATGCTTGTCTTTTGACCGCCTTTTGAGTTATGTTGACGATATCAAACTCACTTAACAGTATCTACCACTTGGCTAACTTCCCAATTGGTATGGGTTTCTGAAATATGTACTTTAGAGGGTACATCCTGGATATGAGGTATGTGGTATAGGCACAGAAGTAATGCCTCAATTTCTGGGACGTCCAGGTCAAAGCATAGCAGGTGAGTTCTAGCAGAGAGTATCGTGCTTTATAAGGTATGAATTTCTTACTTAGGTAGTATATGGCTTGCTCATTTCTCCCTGACTCGTCATGTTGTCCCAAAACACATCTGAAGCCTCCATCTAATACAGATAGATAGAGTAGCAAAGGTCGACCCTGCTCTGTAGGACCAAGATTGGTGGTGTGGATATGTACTCCTTGATTTTGTCGAAAGCTTTCTGACAATCCTCATCTTTCCTCAGCATCTTGAAATTGGGATCACATATGAATGTGGACTGTGCTATGAAGCGACTGATATAGTTGAGATGTCCTAGGAAGCTCATCACATCCTTTTTGCTCCTAGGCCGCTGTAACTCCTGAATAGCCTTAACCTTGGACGGGTCTAGCTCGATCCCTCGACGACTGACAATGAATCCTAGTAACTTCCCTGTGGGAACCCCGAATGCACACTTTGCGGGGTTCAGTCTTAAGTTGTACCTCCTCAACCTGTCAAAGAACTTTCTCAAGTCCGCTATGTGATCCACGTCCCTCTTGGATTTGATAATAATGTCATCCACATACACCTTTATTTCTTTGTGTATCATATCATGGTATATGGTTGTCATGGCTCTCATGTAAGTATCCCCAGCATTCTTTAGACCAAATGGCATCATTTTGCAACAGTATAAACCCCATAGTGTAATAAACATTGTTTTCTCTCCATCTTCTTCATCCATCCAGATCTGGTGATAACCCGCGAAGCAATCTACAAAGGATTGGAGTTCATGCTTGGTGCAATTATCGATCAAGTTGTGTATATTTCATAGTGGGAAGTCATCCTTGGGACTTGCTCTATTTAAGTCTCGATAGTCAACGCATACTCAGACTTTCCCATCTTTCTTCGGAACTGGTACAATGTTGGCTAACCAGGTTGGGTACTCAAGTAGCCTGAGGACTTTGGCTTTGATCTGCTTAGTGACTTCCTTCTTGATTTTCAGGCTCATATCTGATTTGAATTTTCTGAGTTTCTGCTTCACCGACAGATACATGGGATTGGTAGGCAACTTGTGAGCCACTATGTGCGTGCTCAAACCGGTCATGTCATCATATGACCATGCAAAAATATCTAAAAACTCCTTCAAGTCCAGTATGTCTGCAAATGCTACCAATGTTAAGTGCATGCCGATATGATAAAAGTGCCGCCTAATGAGCTCAATGCAACAAGCTCACCTTGGCCATTTGTCGCCTGGGGAAAGGATGTCATCGGTCCTAATGAGCCTACGACTTCAAACGAGCATAGGTTTATTCTACTAGCCATTGATTACTTCACAAAATGGGTAGAGGCTACATCCTACAAAGCTGTAACCAAGAAAGCGGCTTTGTCAAAGATTGTATTGTTTGCTGATTTGGAGTCCCTAAGTCCATTGTTACTGATAATGCCGCCAATATCAACAGTAGTCCAATGTAAGACATGTGTGAGACTTTAAAAATCAAGCACAAGAACTCCACAGCCTATAGACCTCAAATGAATGGAGTCGTACAAGCCTCCAACAAAAACATCAAAAAGATACTAAGGAAGATGGTAGAAAGCCACAAACAATGGCACGAGAAACAACTCCTTGCTTTGTTGGGATACCGCACTACAGTTCGTACATAAACCGGGGCAACTCTCTACATGCTGGTTTATGGTACCGAAGCTGTCATCCTAGCAGAAGTAGAGGTTCCTTCTTTAAGGATCATACAGGAAGTCGAACTCAGCGATGCAGAATGTATAAGGAGCTGCTATGAACAATTGGCCCTTATAGATCGAACCAGAATGAACGCAGTATGTCACGATCAGCTTTATCAGAACAGAATGTCCAGAGCTTTCAACAAAAGGGTCAAACCAAGGCAATTTGCATCTGGACAAGTGGTGCTGAAGAAGATCTTCCCATATCAAGATGAAGCCAAATGGAAATTCTCTCCCAACTGGAAAGGTCCTTACATGGTTCACAGGGTGCTAACAGGAGGAGCGCTCATACTTGCAGAAATAGACGGAGAAATCCGGCCAAAACCAATTAATTCATACGCAGTCAAGAGATACTATGCTTAGACTATTTATATCTAATGTAATTGAACTACACTTGACTTGATTCATATTTAAGAGAGGATACAAGGGCAGCCCTGTGGGTTTGGTCATATCATAATAAAATTTTCATTTCCCTCATAACCAAAAACGGGGGTAGAATTTTGAGGATGACCCTCAAAATTCTGGAGCAAGTCCAGTTGACGCCAGCATATGCCAGATAATCAGAAATTGGTTAAGAAATTGGGGCAAAATTTTGAGAAGTATTCTCAAAATTCTGAAGAAGGTCCAACGCGTTCGTTGCTCGCAAACGGTTGAAGGATCGTCCACCGGACTAGGGCACAATTTTGAGGAAGATCCTAAATATTCTAACAAGATAAAGTTGCGATGTCTCTGGGATGTGTTATAGTCACCAGTTCATCTAAAATTATTTGATAATTTTACCATGTTTCTAAAAAAATAACTCTTTTTATCAATAATTGCATATTTTCAAAAACTCTATTTCCGTAACAGCCAGGTGTTACCCAGGGAAACTCAAACAAGGCATCTAGTATAAAGAAGCGAGGCCAGCAGACAAATGCACGAACCAACCTCCCCTTTTACAAAACTTATAATTTTTCTTTGACGAAGGCACACCTGACGTAGCAGTAGCATTCGCAAATACATGAAGCAAAATCACTATCAAACGGGCTACTAGACACTAAATGTATCTCTAGCTAAGAAACATGCTACCCTTATTTGCTATTCGTTCTTTGCATGGGACTAAGACCCGTCCCATATCTTGCATGAGACTAAGCCCTGCCTTCATATTTACATAAAGAATTCTGTGGTCAACTCTACGGTCGCATAATAGCTATGCGGACCACATAGTCACCGTAGAGTCAGGCAGTGTGAAGGTTAATTTTGAGGTCAACTATGCGGCCAAATATGCGATCGCATAATCGATATACGGGCCGCATAGTCATCGCATAATCTGCTTGGAACTTTTGCGAGGAGCAGTTCTGCGGTGCATTTTGCGACCACAGAATGTGTATGCGGACCGCATTCTAGTCGCATACCCAGGCAGATTGTTCAGGCTTTTGGGAGCATTTTTGCGGTCCATTCTGCGGGCCGCATGTCAATTTTGCAATCGCATATGCGATCGCAGATCTGAGTCGGGGCTCTAGATTTCTAAATTTTTAACCCGATCCCCTATCTTTATATTCTATGCAATAGCTCATTTTGAGCCTATTTCCTGGTGCTTTCAGAGTGAGAGGGAGGGTCTAAGAGAGAGGAAGTGCCTTTCATCAAAAGTGCTTCACAAATCCTTGTTAAAAACATTGAAGATAATCAAGTGGAGCACCAAAACCTTCATCCCAGGAGGTAAGACTTCATCACCTCAGCTCTTAATTTTATACATAGCTATAAGGGGTAATTAGTGAGGAAATTCATGGGGATAAGGGTAATTGCATTGCATGCATGTGTTCTTAGAAGATATGGGGAAATTATAAATAGAGAGGCATGTGGAATGGACTAAGTGTAATCTTGCATAAAAGGATCATAAGGCCTTAATGAACACTCAATGCTTGATAAAATGCTCAAGTGAGCTTAGATTATGATCTTTTCCTGATTATGGGTTCAATTGTGCTATATTTCTTAAATAGATTGAAGTGCGAATATTTCAGAACGTTATAGGATTAAGGAAAGCTCAGTTGAGGTATGTATGGCTAAACCCCATCTTTTAGAAATCGAGCTCCATCGGTGTCGGTGTAATTGTGGTAAGATTAGAGTTGAATTGTTGTATGGATTGTTGTTTCATATGAATTTGGGGTTGCGACTTTGTATGCGTGAAAGATGTGTCTCAATATGATAAATGTGCTATTCTTGTTAACTTGAAAGGGTGCCAGGAATGTGAATCATGTACTGAAATGCTTAGACCTTAAATTGAGATTGAAGCTGTATATGTTGTGTCCTCTATGTGAAGTCTCATCTAAACTTACAACTTTATTTGCTCTTGTGTGCATATATTATCCTAAATTACCAATCTAACATTGAAATTAGGAATGATGTGAAATGTGGCCTAGTGCCAAATATATGACGTGATAGTTGTAGCCCCAAGTGCCTATGAAATGATATATGTGATACAAAGATGGAATTGAGATGATTGATGGAAAAGGGAAATGCCTTGGTAAGGCGGCCTAGCCGATCGGGCTGAGATCGGATGTCATGCCGCACACATGGTGGTATTGTGTTGATATTGAACCCTATATAAAAAAGGGAAATGAGATTGTGATTGAAATGTATGTCTCAAATGAGGCAACCTAGCCGATCGGGTCAAGATCGGACTCTGCTCAAGCTAGTGGTGGTATAGCGAATAATGATGAACAGTATGAAATGCCCCAAACTAAAGGCTATGGGAACATAATGCGAAAATTGTATGATTCTTCTACATTGATAATATTATGATCATTTAAAGATTTTGAGTTATACTTGTGCTTTCCTTATGTTTGGTATGAAAGTTCTTTCTAACTAGATGGTGTTTAGTTATACATACTAGTACTATTCCATAGTACTAACGTCCCTTTTACTGGGGGTGCTACATTTTTAAATGAATGTAGGTGGCTCCATTGCAGATAGTGTCCATCGCGCGTAGTGGAGTACCTTATTCTCAAAGTCTTGGTGAGCCCCTTTCTACTTCAACGAGTTATATTGCACATCTTTTGTTGTGGACTTCCACTTTTGAGGTATAGCCAGGGCCTTGTTGTCGGCATTGTCATACTTGTCTTTTACATCTTTAGAGGCTCCGTAGACATATGTGTGGGTTATGTACGGGTGTTGGATGGGTCTATGAACTATGTTGTAATTCTAACTCTTGCTTCTCTAAAGTGTAATTGTATAGAATCTTGGAGCTTAACTACGGCTTAACGTTATGATATAAAATGAACTAGCAACGTTGAATGTACTATCTTTCCTCGTCTAAATCAATGAAAGCATGGTTTACTTATTCATATTGAGTTGGGTAGGAAGTGTTTGATAAGGCTTGCTCAGTTGGGTTCACTCAATTGAGCACTGGTCGCGCCTCCCGAGGTTGGGGCGTGATAGCATTGCCTTCCATTTGCATGAGACTAAGTCATATCCTGCATCCTGCATGGGACTAAGCCCTGTCCCGCATATTGCATGAGGCTAAGCCCTACCTCCATATTTGCTTAACGCTAAGCATTGCCTTCCATTTACATGGGACTAAGCCCTATCTTGCGTCTTGCATGAGGCTAAGCCATGCCTCCATATTTGCATAAGGCTAAGCACTGCCTTCTATTTGCATGGAACTAAGCCTTGTCCCGAACCTTGCATAAGGCTAAGCCCTGCCTTCATATTTGCATAAGGCTAAGCACTACCTTCCATTTGCATGGGACTAAGCCCTATCCCGCATCTTGCATGAGGCTAAGCCCTGCTCTGCCTTCCATTTGCATGGGACTAAGCCCTGTCACGAACCTCGCATGAGGCTAAGCCCTGCCTTCGTATTTGCATAAGGCTAAGCTCTACCTTCCATTTGCATGGGACTAAGCCCTATCCTGCATCTCATAAGGCTATGCCCTGCCTCCATATTTGCATAAGGCTAAGCAATGCCTTCCATTTGCATGTGACTAAGCCATGTCCCGCATCTTGCATGAGGCTAAGCCTTGCCTCCATATTTACATAAGGCTAAGAACTGCCTTCCATTCGCATGGGACTAAGACTTGTCCCGAATCTTGCATGAGGCTAAGCCCTGCCTCTCTATTTGCATAAGGCTAAGCACTGCCTTCCATTTGCATGGGACTAAGCCCTGTCCCGAATCTTTCATGAGGCTAAGCCCTGCCTCTATATTTGCATAAGGCTTAGCACTGCCTTCTATTTGCATTGGACTAAGCCCTGTCCCGCATCTTGCATGAGACTAAGCTTTGCCTCCATATTTGCATAAGGCTAAGCACTGCCTTCTATTTGTATGGGATTCAGCCCTGTTCCGCATCTTGCATGAGACTAAGCTCTGTGTCTGATTTTGCATGAGGCTAAACACTACCTTCTCATGGGACTAAGCATTGTCCCTCCTTGCATAAATGTTGCTCTATTACGGTACTATCTATTTGCTCTTCTGTCGGGCTAAGCTTTGCCCTCCATTTCACAAGACTAAGCCTTGTCTTGTTAACACCATATTATTATATCTCATGGGCTGAAATATCACCAATCTGTCCAAAGGGGTCATAGTCTAAAGGCATCATCCTCATAGCCGGAAGACAACATGCCATGGCCTGAGGATCTCTCAAATTTGCATATCATTATTCAAAGGCGTCATGGTTCGGAGGCACCATTTTCATGGCCCGAGAACATCATTGCATGGCCTGCGAATATCTTATCTGAACAATTCATGGCCCAGGACATCATGGTATAAGGACGTCATTCTTAACCATCTGAAGACAACTTTCACGGTCCGAAGGGAATCTGCATCATGTTTAAATTTTTGCGCAAATATATGTTCGTAGCATCTCTTTATCTATAGGTAACCAGTAAGCAACTGCTATCCCAGCATGAGTGAACTCGCTCCAGTTTCTTCAACTGTCTCAAATTTGACCATTTATCGTAACTATTCTTTCACCTATCCCGAAACCTTATTTCCGTTCTTGCGATGACTTCATCAGTATATTTCGCCAATGGATCTGGAACTACACATGGCCTAATTTCTTTAAACCAGGGATATGTAGGTAGCTCAAAACCCAAAGTCCGGCCTCTATCTTTTAAGACATCCCATTCGGTTAAAATTGGCCATCATTTTTTACCCGAAAACTCTTTCATCCTTCCCGGGTAAAGATGGACAGTTGTTGATATCCAATTTTTCCTTCATACATATTTAAATATGCCTAAATATTTTTAAAATATTATATAAGCATTTACAAACATGCACAAGTATTTTTATAATTTTTCTATAATTTTAAAGGCCTTAAATCAAGAATCTCTAGTTTCAGGCTAGGTTTTCTTTCATCTCTGTCATTCTCTTGAAACCCTAGTCTATTTCTGCTCAAATTCATCTAGATCTTTGCGGATATGAGATATTTTTAATTTTATCTTGTTATTTTTCTTTAAAAAAATTCTATGTTTCTTATTGTTAACCGATTTCTCTTGTCTTCTCAACTAGAGTTTCGCCCTTTTTAAGTTTCTAAGAAACACTGCTTCTTTTAAAAGTGTTTAGACTCAATTTCTTTGTCTGTTCGATTGACTCGCATGACTATGTTCTTCACTCTATGGTTTTGACCCCTAACGTTTTCTATAAAAAGGTTCAGACATTTAAGTGTCTTCAACGATGGCTTTCTTCTTTGCTGTTTCAATTGTTCCTTTTTGAGTTTCATCTCTTTGTGTTTGGCATACCCTAGGGTTATGATTCTCTAACTATTTATCCTATTGTTTTGCCCGTTACCTTTATTTCTGTCAATTAAGTTGTTAATTGATTTACTTACCTAAAATAAGGGCTTGAATTTAGTATCCATATTTCCTTATTTAAGTTTTACTCGCTCTTACCCTATTTATATGTCCGTATTTTTGGATTGATTGTGTAATTGATTCCGGGAATTATTTCTTACCGTATTAACCTTACTCTGATTTATTGATGGATTCCGTGTGAGATTTCCTTAAATTAAGTATCACTTATGTGATTATGTCCCCTTAATTGATTCATGACTGATTGTTAATTGAGGTAAGTGGTTTATACTAGTTTTGAGTTAAATACATGATTATATATAGATTCGAACATGGAAATTAGTGGAAAATTTGGGATTTCGAGGAAAACCTAAAAATTTATACTCTTGGATTTTGGCCATGATTTTGGACATGAAATTGAGAGTAAATTATATATTTGAGTACGTGAGGTCATAGGTAAAGTTTGTCTTCGAAAAATTTCGGAATCTGGGCATGTGGGTCCGAGGGTGATTTTGTCAACTTTTCGATCGGGGTTAGGAATTGTTATAAATTGGATTATAATGAGTGTTTGAGCATATATTAATGAGTGTGCATAATTATTGGCTAGTTTTGGAGCGTTGTGCATCGATTTGGGTCATCGGAAGGGCTTGGAAGCCGGTTATGGAACTTCGGAGTGAGGTAAGTTTCTTTCTAACCTTGTAAAAGGGAATTAACCCATTCGATAAAATAATTAACTATGTGCCCTATTTGTGGGGGGCTACGTACACACAAGGTGACAAGAGTCCGTGCGTAGCTACTATTATGCTTAAGTTCAGGTAATCTAGGACCCAAAAGCATGCTTTACTTGTAATTACTTGAAATCTTGTTGTCAATTTAAAATGATAAAAACATATCGAACTTCGTAAATAAATTTCTAAGAGGCTAGACATTGTTTTCTTGACTTTTAAAAAAATTGTCGTTTCTTGGATAATTGCTCCTTGATTAATTCTTGATTGATTGTTTGAATGTGTTTATCTTTTGAGGAACGGGCCGAACGCCTCAGTACATTAAATAGATTCATCTATGGTTTGCGCCATTCGACCCTTTAGCAGTGCACATTTTAAATATTATTGGATCGGGCTGTACGACCTCGACATGATTTGCGCATGCTTGTATTGCTTGCCTTGAGATTTACAAAATTTTATATTGCCTCCCTGGCCTGAGATAAATTAATAAATGATAGAAATATGAACTTGGAAATTTCTATTAACCAAAGAATTACTTGCATCATGCTTATTGAGTTTGCAGTCACCTTATAAAATCTACGATTTTTCACATTATTGGTATATTATTATTGGACCACTAATAAGTGTCGAAGTCGACCTCTCATCACTGCTTCTTTGAGGTTAGACGGGATACTTACTGAGAACATGTTGCTTTTGTACTCATACTACACTTGTTGTGTATTTTTTTTTTTGCACAGGAACATATACGTCTAGTGGCCTAGTTTGGCGCAGCGACATGGTTGATACAGAGACTTAGGTGAGCTGCACCTCTCGAGACGACCCGCAACCAGTAGAGTCTCCTTCGGAGTATTGTATTGTATTTTCTCTACTGTCTAGTTTGTATTCCGGATGGTTATTTTATTACATTTGTTTCCTAGAAATTGTTGATGCACTTGTGACACCGGGTTCTGGGATGACTATGGGATTTAATCAGTAGTTAAATTTGTTAAAGACATCATTATTTACCTAGTGAAGTCCATTATTTATTATTTAATATAATAAAAAGAAATGATTTCAAAAATACTAAAATAAGAATTTAATTAACTTTTTGGTGTTTGCTTGCCTGACAGTGATGCCCGACGCCATCACGACCCTTAGTGGATTTTGGGTCGCGACACTGAACCTACTTAATTAGTACCTTTTGTATGTACTTTTCTTGAGACAACTTTAAGGTTCTTTCAGACTTGTTTCTGCTACAGTTCAGTAGAGCGGCAGTAAGGGTGACTATGGATTATTTAATTATTAAATAAGACTTTTCTTCTTTTGTTATGGTCATTTATAACATATCAAAAAAACGAAAAACAAAAATCTTTTTCAAATATTTTTTTAGCAAGGTTATTGTTGTATCCATTTGAGCTAGAAATTAGCCCAACTTTATATAAGCTTAGATGGATTGGATCAAGATAAGCTGAGTTTAAAAAATGGGTGGGTGCAAGTCGCGCATGTCAAGTTTTTCTAGGCCAGTTTTGAAACCTTTACACCCAGGTGTGTCTCGAGGCATTTTCTAAGGGCCCACTCAGAGATGAGCTTATTAGAACGAGTCCCATAAATGTCATAAAACAATGATAGGCACCAAAAGAACAACAAATAAATTACCAAATTACTTTAGGATTTCCTTTCCAAATGCAAATATAGAATGTTCATGATATGTTGCAAAAGTTTTGGAAATACAATCAGTTCCCTTCCCCCCAAGTCTTTACCTTAATCATTTTTTGAACAACTTACTTAACTAGTAAACCATAACAACTATAAAACCAAGTAACAATTACCACCTTCCTCAACATATAAAAAATAATCATGAATTCCTTCAAATTCTATCTCCCAATTCTTGTCCTTCTACAAATTCTAACTCCTTCCTTAGCTACAATTTACCAAGTAGAAGTTTCTAGTCAAATGGCTTTTCCATTATCTATCCAATGCACAGCCCAAGGACACAACATTAGCAAAAGCAATGTCGGTACTGGTCTTGTTTTTACTTTCTCTATTGACACAAATGCTGCTAATCCAACAGCTTCATGTCAAATGAGTTCTGGAACTTTGCATGGAAATTTTCTGTTGTTTGATCCTTCAAAAGACCAAAGTAGATGTGCTAATGCATCTTGCAAATGGTCAATAGATGGGGATGGAATCTATCTTTTTACTAATGACGAAAATACTTTAATTTATAAGTGGCCATAGATTGTTGTTTACATGTGTAAAAGAATAATGGAAAGATTTTACTTATTAGTCTTTTTGATTATTGATTGAGATTATTTCTGCCCTTTAATTTACTTTTTTGTTCAATCATTCAGTATTCGAAGCGCTTTATACAAGTTATGTATGTCCGATATTACTTGTGAACAAGATAAGTTTTGCCATTCCGATAAAACAATTTGTACCGAAGTATGTTTTCCCTCGTATAACTTGTAAACAATGCAAGCTTTACCAAATCTGGCAAGACAAGTTATGCCCCCGAGGCTATTTTTGCACAATTAAACGGGGACAGAAGCTCTTCAATGGCGCGAAATGTATCCTACATGTGCAAATTTTCCTAAAAAAAACAAAAAGAAAAGAAAAAGCCCACCATTTGGTTGGAAAGGAGCTTCCCTAGAGATGGTTTGTCTATGCACAGTGAAGGCATTGGGTGCCGGTTTGTCAATCCTTCTGAATTGAGGGCGTGACAACAATAGTTTCAAAATTATTCATTTCGACATTGAATTTCTAGTTCTTAATGCAATTGTACTTGAGGTAAATTCAAATATACTTTGTCCTAAGTATAAAATTAAATTACCAAATTATCCATTAAAAGCTGAGATATTTTTACCCCTCATTTAAATACTACTTTTAATTTTCTTTGTATTACCAAATAGTAAATTCAACTTCCAATAAATGTAAAAGTACTTTTCTTTTCAATTAATTATTGCACAGGTACAATTTATGTCGATTCACTTTCACTTATTGTTAAATTTCGCTTTTTGCAAGAAGTGTTTGTTTGAGTTTTTTTAACCAAAAGTTAAGTGTAGTTTAGAGTTCAAACAATTTTTTTTTACTTGTGTATTATCTGTAACGGTCCGACCGGTTGTTTTGCTTGTTAGAACCCCGTTCCCCTAAATGAGACTTTCCGTACTTGCTTTTACTGATTTATGACTTGCGGGGAAGGTTGATTCGGGATTTGAAAGAGTTTGGGTTGAAATTGGAACACTTGGTTCCTTAAGGTTGGCTTAAAAGGCCAAGTTTGACTTCGGTTAACAATTTGAAACCTCAGAATTGGAATTTGAAGGTTCCAACAGGTTCGTATGATGATTTCGGACTTCGGCGTATGCTCGGATCGGATTTTGGGTGACCCGGAAGCGTTTTGGCGCCTAATAATGAAAGTTGGTTCTTGAAGGTTTTTGGAAATTCTTTAAATTTGGTTTGGAGCGCGTCTTTGTGATATCGAGGTCCGAATGAAATTTCGGGACCGAGAAAAGTTCTATATTATCATTTAAGACTTGCACGTAAAATTTGGTATCATTCCTAGTAGTACAAGTACGTTTCGGCGCATTGGAAGTAGATTGAAGAACTTCAAGTTCATAAGTTTGATTCAATTGATTTTAGGGTGTGATTCTTAGTTTGTATGTTTTTTCGGGCATTCCGAGAGTTCGAGCGAGTTCGTTTTATGATTCCAAACTTGTTGTAACGTTCGGACGGGGCCTCGGGGTCCCGAGCGTCAATCGAACGAGGCTCGGACCAAGTTGAAAATTTGAGCAAGAGCTGAAGCTCCAACTGCTGTCATAACCGCACCTATGGTTGGTCTGTCGCAGGTACAAACTCACAGGTGCGGTTGGAGCCTCGCAGATATGGCCCAAGGATAGGAGCCCAGGTTCCGCAAATGCGGCTCTTCTTCTGCAGAAGCGAGTATCTGTCCGCAGGTGCAGCCCCAGCCGACCCAGCCCAACTCCGCAGAAGCGGACCCTCGTCCGCAAAAGCGGGACTGCAGGTGCGGTCAACACACTGCAGGTGCGAAAATCACTGGGGCAGCGGGCAGCGCACTTCATTAAATATGGGAGTTAGGCATTTTTCTCCCATTCTTTACATATTTGGGCGATTAGGGAGCTCTCAAAGAGGGGATTTCGATTTAGCATTTTGAGGTGAGTAAATTCTACACAACGTGAGTTGAATATATAGTTTATGGGTAGATTATAACATGTAAATTAGTGAAAATTATAGGTGTAGTTGAAAATCTAGGGTTTTGCTAAAAATGAGATTTAACCACGAAATTTGTTATGGAATTTAGTATAATCATATATTTATGTTCGGTTATGGGTAACAACTTCCTTTAAAAAATTTTGAAATCCGAGCATGTGGGCCGGAGGGTGAATTTTAGGAATCTTGCAATTTAGGTTGGGTAATCACTAAATTGTGAAATTATTAATCTTTGAGAATAGATTGATTAGTTTATGTAATGTTTGACTAGTTTCGAGTCGCTCGGCGTCAAATTTGGAGATTTGGGCGCATTCTTGAATTGGGAAGTAGGCTTGAGACGAGGTAAGTCTCCTTTCTAACCATGTAAGAGGGAATTAACCACATAGTTGAATTAAATTCATATTTAAACCTATTTGTGGTGGCTATGTACGTACGAGGTGACGAGAGTCCGTACGTAGCTACTAGTATGCTATTTTTAGGATATGTATCATGCTATAATCGGAATGTTATGTCCTTACTTGCTAAACTAATCACTTAAACCATGTTATAAATTCATAAAAGAATTGTTTGAAGTTAAATTCACTTCCTTGAAGGTTTGTATGAAATACTGAAGATTCTTGAGAGGAATTACCCTGTGCACGATCTAGGCTTAGCTGCGATTGTTCATGCTCTTAAGATCTTGAGGCATTACCTTTATGGGGTGTCATGTGAGGTTTACACTGATTATCGCAGCTTACAACATTTGTTCAAGCAAAGAGAACTCAAGTTGAGGCAGCGTTATGGCTTGAGTTACTGAAGGATTATGACATCACCATTCTTTATCACCCGAGCAAGGCAAATATGGTCGCGGATGCCTTAAGCAGGAAGGCAGAGAGTATAGGTAGCTTGGCATTCATTTCAGCAAAGGAGAGGCCACTAGCTTTCGACATTCAGTCCTTGGCTAACAGACTTGTGAGGTTGGATATTTCAGAGCCTAGCTGAGTTCTTGCATGTTGTTGTTGCCCAGTCTTCATTATTGGGGCAGATTAGGGCTTGGCAGTTTGACAATCCGCATTTTGTAGTTCTTAGAGAGTCTGTACTACATGGTAGTGCCAAGGAGTTTTCTATTGGCGAGGATGGTGTTCTACGACTCCAGGGTCGCCTATGTGTTTCTAATGTCGATGGCTTTTGGAAGAGGATTCTAGAGGAGGCACACAGTTCTCGGTATTCTATTCATCCAGGTGCTACCAAGATGTATCGTGACCTGAGACAACATTATTGGTGGCAGCGAATGAAGAAAGACATAATTAAGTATGTGGCTAGATGCTTAAATTGCCAGGGGGCCTACTTCAGCAGATGACCATACCTAAGTGGAAATGGGAGCACATTACTATGGACTTCATAGTTGGATTGCCGCGGACCTTGCGGAAGTTTGATGCAGTTTGGGTCATTGTCGACAGATTGACCAAGTCGGCACACTTCATTCCGGTTGTGACAACATATACTTCAGCGAAGTTGGCCTAGATTTATATTCAGGAGATAGTTGGGTTGTACGGTGTGCCTATTTCCATAATATCAGATAGAGGCCCTCAATTCACTTCACACTTCAGAAAAGCCTTACAGAGTGAGTTGGGGACTCGTGTAGAGCTCAGGATAGCATTTCATACACAGACCGACGGACAGTCAGAGCAGACAGTTCAGATCTTGGAGGACATGCTCAGATCATGTGTGATTGACTTTGGAGGGCAGTGAGATCAGTTCTTGCCTTTGGCTGAGTTTACTTTAAACAACAGTTATCAGTCCAGCATTGAGATGGCTCCATTTGAGGCTTTATATGTTCGGCGATATCGTTCTCCCATAAGGTGGTTTGAGCCAGGCGAGGCTAAGTTATATGGTACAGATTTGGTGAAAGATGCCTTGGAAAAGGTAAAGTTGATCCAAGAGAAACTTCGCACAGCATAGTCCAGATAGAAGAGTTTCGCGGGATGTATTATTTATGGTCGCCAAGAAGGTTATCCTAAAAGTCTCGCCGATGAAGGGTATTATGAGATTCGCGAAGAAGGGCAAGTTGAGCCCCATGTTTATAGGCCCATTTGAGGTGTTGAGGCGAGTTGGGGAGGTTTCTTATGAGAATGCTTTACCTCCCAACTTATCAGGAGTTCATCCGAATTTTCTCGTGTTTATGCTCCGGAAGTACCACGCTGACTTGTCACATGTGTTAGACTACAGCACTATTCAGCTAAATGAGAGCTTGGGTTATGAGGAGGAGCCAATTTCTATTGTTGATAGACAGGATCTCCAGTTGAGATCCCAGAAAATTTCCATGGTAAAGGTTCAGTGGAGGGGCCAACCAGTCCAGGAGGCGACTTGGGAGTCCAAGGAGGACATGCGGAGCAGATACCCACACTTATTCTAAACTTCAGGTATGAATCTAAACTCGTTCGAGGAAGAACGTTTGATTAAGAGGTGGAGAATGTAACGACCCGACTGGTTGTTTTGTTTTTAGAACCCCGTTTCCCAAAATAAGACTTCCCGTACTTGCTTTTACTGATTTATGACTTGCGGGGAAGGTTGGTTCAGGATTTGGAAGAGTTTGGGTTGAAATCGGAACAATTGGTTCCTTAAGGTTGGCTTAAAAGGCCAAGTTTGACTTCAGTCAACATTTTGAGTAAACGACCTCAAAATCGGGATTTAAGGGTTTCAACAGGTTTGTATAATGATTTCGGATTTGGCGTATGCTCGGATCGTGTTTTGGGTGACCCGGGAACATTTTTGGCGCCTAATAGTGAAAGTTGGTTCTTGAAGGTTTTGGGAAGTTCTTTAAATATGGTATGGAGCGGGTTTTTGTGATATCGAGGTCCGAACAAATTTCGAGACCAGGAATAGTTCTGTATTTTTAGTTAGGACTTGCACACAAAATTTGGTGTCATTCCGAGTAGTATAAGTACATTTCGGCGCATTGAAAGTAGATTGAAGAACTTGAAGTTCATAAGTTTGATTCAATTGGTATTAGGGTGTGATTCTTAGTTTTAATGTTCTTTCAGGTGTTCTGATAGTTTGAGCGAGTCCGTTTTATGATTCCAAACTTGTTGGTACATTCGGGCTGGACTCTGGGGGCCCCGAGCTTGAATTGAACGAGGCTCGGACCAAGTTAAAAATTTGAGCAAGAGTTGAAGCTCCAACTGTTGTCATAACCGCACCTGCGATTGGTCAGCCGCAGGTGCAAGCTCGCAGGTGCGGTTGGATCCTCGTAGATGCGGCCCAAGGAGAGGAGCCCAGGTTCCCCAGATGCGGTTCTTCTTCCGCAGGAGCGGTCCGCAGAAGTGAGTATCCGTCCGTAGGTACAACCCCAGCCAGCCCAGCCCAACATTGAAGAATCGGACCCTCGTCCGCAGAAGAGGGACCGCAGGTGCGATCAACGCACCTCAGGTGCGAAAATCGCTGGGGCAGTTCACTTCATTAAACACGGGAGTTAAGCATTTTTCTCCCATTCTTTACACATTTAGGCGATTGGGGAGCTCTCAAAGAGGAGATTTCAACTTAGCATTTTGAGGTGAGTAAATTCGACACAATGTAATTTAAATACATAGTTTATGAGTAGATTATAACACGTAAATTAGTGAAAATCACGGGTTTAAGTGAAAACCTAGGGTTTTGCTAAAAATGAGATTTAACTACGAAATTTGTTATAGAATTTAGTAGAAATCATATATTTATGTTCCTAAGGTTATGAGTAACAACTTCCTTTAAAAATTTCTAGAATTCGAGCATGTGGGTCTGGGGGTGAATTTGAGGAATCTTGCAATTTTTTTAAGGTTGGGTAATCACTTAAATGGTGGAATTGTGAACTTTTGAGCATAGATTGATTAGTTTATGTAATGTTTGACTAGTTTCGAGTCGTTCAACATTAAATTTGGAGATTTGGAGATTTGAATTGGAAAGTAGGCTTGAGACGAGGTAAGTCTCCTTTTTAACCTTGTAAGAGGAAATTAACCTCATAAGTGAATTAAATACATGTTTAAACCTATTTTTGGGGGCTACGTACGTACGAGATGATGAGAGTCCATACATAGCTACTAGTATGCTCTTGTCCGGGTAGTTTAGGATCCGTATCATGCTATAATTAGAATGTTGTGTCCTTACTTGCTAAACTAATCGCTTAAACCATGTTATAAATTCATAAAAGGATTGTATGAAGTTAAATTCACTTCCTTGAAGGTTTGTATGAAATACTTGACTGTAAATGAGAAATTGGTGCTTTCTTGAAAATAAATTGTTATTTGTGGATCGGGCCGAGCGCCTCAGTAGTAAATAGATGCATCTATGGTTCGCGCTGCTCGACCCTCTAGCAATGCACATTTTAACACGATGTTGGACCGGAATGTACCACCTCAGCATAATTGCACATGTTAATTATTTGGAATTCTCCGTGATTTATACTGCTTAAATGCTTTGAAATGTAAGTTGTTACATGATATGACTGAAATTGACATGTTATTTATGAAAGAATGTCTTATCTCTTTCTGTTATTGAACTGTTAGTATAATTCATGATATCTATGCCTAGCATAATACTTTAATTATATTATTGTTGGCCCTAGTAAGTGTCAAGTCGACCCTTCGTCACTACTTCTTCGAGGTTAGACTGGATATTTACTGGGTACATATTGTTTATGTACTCATACTTTGTTGTTGTACTTAATTGTACATGATCTAAGGCTGGTGCATCTAGTTATCCGCCAGGCGCACATACTTGAGCTTGGACTGAGACTTCACGGTGAGCTGCTCCCTTTCGAGCCATTCAGCAGCATGCTAGAGATTCTCTTTTGTTTATGCCTGTCAATTCTATTTCAGACAGTAGGATAGTCATCTTTTGTATATTCTGCTAGTTGCACATG
This sequence comes from Nicotiana tabacum, assembly GCF_000715075.1. NCBI lineage: Eukaryota > Viridiplantae > Streptophyta > Magnoliopsida > Solanales > Solanaceae > Nicotiana > Nicotiana tabacum. The sequence goes on along the minus strand of NC_134086.1, from coordinate 22,853,302 downwards.
CACTTGTGACACTAGATCTTGACACATATTAGTAGACTTGGGTTGTATTTATATGGTGATGATTTCTTCTATTGGTTTACGTTTTTCTTATCTTAAAAATCTGTTATTTATCAAATGCTTTGAATTTAAGTAAAGTTAGATGTTGGAATTGCTTAAATGAAAATGAGAATTCACTAGTTAATCGGTGTTGGCTTACCTAACAGCGGTATCGGGCGCCGTCACGACCTATAATAGAATTAGGGTCGTGACATTATCGTTATAATTAACTTAAGTTTGGTTTACATAATCAAATGTGGAAACATCATATCTCTAGATACGAAATAAAAATATTTTTACGAAAATTTTTATTTTTCTTTTTAAATTTAAAGCCAACATGTAATATTTGAACCCGGAAAGATAAATTACTAAGCACTTATCACAGGGGATAAGTCTTCCTATTTATTTTTCTACTAAATTTAGTGTACGTGCATTATACGTGTATTTTGCGTGTATAAAAAATATAATATATAATATAGAATAAGAATGAATTACAGATAATATTAATCATTGTCGAGATAAACGTAATATTCATTTAAATGGTAAAATGAATATTACGTTAATATAGTAATTGAACTCAAAGACTAATCCATCATCCATTTTTAGTATTGAATGGAATATCTTAGCTACATCAAACCACTTTTACTACTATTTTTCTATATATTAGAAGAGCAACAGTTTCGACATGTGTGCTTCAATTCTTTTCAACAAAGTCCGAGGGCATTTAGGTCATTTTATATGACCTCTATACGTGCCCTTTTTGAGTGCGTGTAGCTTTTAAGTTACTCCCACATATATGCATCCCTTTTTCTTCTCTTCTAATATATCGTATACAATAGAGTTACAGAGCTTACTCACAGCTTACTCAAATTTTTTACTGGCTTCTCAAATCTCTCCAACTTGCAGGTAAATTTCTTACTCTTCAAAATGAATTTTGTTGCTATCTATGTGTTGTTTCTCCTTTTTTTGTTCCAATTTGTTTCAAACCACATACAATTCTTTTTATATCAATGGTAAGATCACTAAGCAATGGAGGTTTACCTCAAATTCATGAAAATAAACTAAATTAAAGACAGATTTTGTCTATATTCAAGAAGATCCGGAAATTTTCGAGTTAGGATTTTGATGAATGAAATTGGGGGAATTTTTTTTTTTTTTGTGGAGATGAATTAAAATCAAGAGTTCGGCTTTGAATATTCAATTTCTTTCAAAACTTGTATTGCAAATGTTTGTCTTCTCGCTCTAAAGTGTAGCTACAACTACTTTTTTTTCCTCCTTTTTTCTTGGTTCTTCCTTCTGTTTGGGTCATTATTGTTAGTTTTGAAATTTAATGGTTCCTGATATCTTCTCCTCTCATTTTTTCATCTTTTTTTTCCCTTTGTATTCTTCGGCTAATTTTGAAGTTTAGTGATTAAAATTTTCCTTTTCGCTTGTCGGGTTATGTCGTGTCCAGATTGGAGAAATTTAAGTTCGACATTAAAGTCACCAGATAATTTTTCTTCATTTTATATTTTTGGGTGGTAGAATTGTGATAGATATAAATCGACTATTTGTGCCTCTTTTGGTGATGGGCATGAGCCAAACAAATATGAATGATTTAGAAAGAGTACAAATCTTAGTGTGCGATTTTTGTTTGACATCACCATTTGATTTTCATATAAAGGTAAATTTAGGGAAAATAAAAGCTGCAACGTTGTATCGACAAGTCGTTAAAATTGGTGATAAGACTTTTATAGTCATGTGTAATAGAATTAGCGTTTGAATTCGGATGATTTTTAAATATTCATGTATTCAGCTTGATTCTATTTTTTATCGTTTGGACTATCGTTGCCTTGATATTCTTATCCATTCAGTAAAAGCAAATCACAATTTATCCTTTGATCAAGCTTTTCAATTCAGTAATATATGCTAGATCTTTTTGTGTCATATGTTTTACTGCAGAATATTAGAAAATGGAAGTGTTATGATAAGTAAACCGACAACCCTTTATAGTTCGAATACGATAGTCGTGATTGATAAAGGCTGCTTGTACATGTTCTGAATAATGAACTGTTTGCTACATATTTCCGTTGAAGGAGTTCTAGTGTATATTCTGCATATGAAATTGCACAATTGTATCATTATATTTCTTGCTCAAGTGCACTGAAACAGTTGAAATTCATTTTGAATCAAGAAACGATAAGTGTCCCTGGAAAAGACAGGGTAAGAGTAATATCCACAGTTGGTACTTATGAAGGCAAGTAAGTCAAGGTAAATAAATTCAATGTAGAATTTAGAAGGTAAACCTATTTGGCTCCGCTTTGTCACAAGCACGTTGAGGGTCAGAAGTTCAGGGAAATTTTTCTCTTGTATTTTTCCTTTTTTCTGGATTGTGTAGTATTTATAAGAATAGAGACACAATCGAAGTCTAAAAATAGTAGTAATAGTGATAGCAGGTTTTGAGTCTATGACCAAAGTAGGAACCGAAGGAATCAAGAATCAAATGGAGGACATTCAGGAGATAAGGGATGGGAGAGGAAGATGACAAATGAAGAGAGAATGTTGTGTATGTGGGTCCTGAATTCAGATCCCTTCTTCGGTACATTTTTATTATCTATTTGGCAGCATCTTTTATTTTTACTTTATCTTTTTTGGTTTTGTCTTCCTTATTTACTTTTATTGTACTCTTTGGAATTAGCTTAAACTTGTTAATACTAAACCAATGTTATTTCTTGTGATCATATCTTCAGCGCGTGAGTGCTCATTCAAAGTAAGTTTTTGAACATTCTATGTGATTTTCAATTGGTTCGAATGTTGGATTGTGGTTTTCAATTAATTACCTTTTAATTACTCAATTACTAGCTCTTCTAAGAAATTTTGTGATCCAAGAACTAAGGTTCGTCAAGTTATGTGAAATTAATTATTATATAGTTGATAAGCTTAATTGCTTCTGGTGGGTCAAACAGCCAGCATTTCTTACAACAAATCATGGTGGAAATATAATGGGCAATGTCGCATTGTAAATGTCAAACTGCTTACGGTTAGCATGTATGCCTAATCATTTGTAAGCTGCAGAAAAGAATGCCATGTTCTACATAGCTCTTGCACTTCATATCATTCGAGAAAGAAAAACTTGATTGTTTTGGTATTCATTCTTCATTCAGTGCATGTTCGGATATAAAGAGTAAACAATCTCTACTTTTAATGTACCATTATCTGCTTACCTGAAAGCTCTACATTGTACTTCTCCTTTGTTTTTTCTTGGAGCACCTAATTGAGAGTACCAAATCCGACAACTCAGATATGTACATGCCAGTGAATAGAAGTGAGAAAACTCCATTTAATTTATGCAGAGATGATATGTTTACTACGTTACTTCAGTTTGATTCCTTGCACAAGCTTAATGGTTATGGGAAAATTAACATGCTTGCTTGATTAGCTTCTGATTGTTACATGAATATCATTTATATTAGGGGCTAAATTCTATTTCTATCATATTTCTAACTTTTGCTAATTTACTACTTTGAAAGGGATGACTAAAGAGGATCCGCTGAAACCTTGTGAAACTTGTGATTGAAGACTAACCTTATGCAAATGACCTACTCATATATTCTAATCATGTTGGTTGTTGAATTGATTATGCTTTGAGCTCCCTCTAAATTACTTTCTTGAATTTACATATAAAGTTTAAACGAAAAATCTAGCTGATTGCAAGATAAAGATAGCTTTAAATCCACTAATTTATTGTTGCTTACCTCATCATCAATTATTTAGAATAGTGTCCTATTGGTGTAACTTCTATTGTTGGAGGTATTCTACATATGATGTACTTTATGATGCCATTATTAAGAATAACATTTAATCTAAATTTTATATTACCAATATGATCGTGAAATAGAGATAAATGGTAACCTCTATAATGTGAAGTATGATGAAGGAAGGTCTATTGAATTTTTCACTATTGTCGATGCCAGATAAATATTAAATGGAGATTTGGACGGTTATGGCTCTTGTTTGCCATATAATTTTAGGCGTTCAATATCTTGGCTCTAGCTTCTTTCATCCATGTTTCCTTTTCTGTTAACCTGAGTTTTACCTGAGCATTTTTCTATTATTACTTATTTTGCAATAGCCTCAAGCATTTGAATTGGCACATTTACTGGTTTCTCCTCCGCATGTTCTTTCCCTCTCTGTTTTTCTGTTCTTTTTTTATATTTATTTGAGGTCTTCTGAGTTAGATTCCATTACTGAATCTCTGTTTGTTTGATGATTGAGCTACTAAGAGTAGTTCTGTTCCAGTTCCATATTGGCACTGATGTGCTAGCAGACACCATTTTTGCTTTATTTTAACTTTCTTATTTGTATATTTCCTATGCGCTAATTTCATTCGAGAAAGAAAGATTTGATCGTGTCGGTATTCATTCTCCATTGCGTGCAGGTTGGACATATAAAGAGCAACGAATCTCCACATTGATGTGCCATCATCTGTTTATCTAAAAGCACTACGTTGTACTTCTTCTCTTTTTTTTTTTGAAGCACCTAATTGAGAATACTAAAACTGACATCTCAGAAGATAGGTACATTCCAAGGAATGTAAGTGAGAAGGTTATCAAAAAGGAATGCGAGTGAGAAAACATCATTTAATTTCTCTGAAGATGATGTTCAACTGAGAAGGTTATCAAAAAGGAATGCGAGTGAGAAAACATCATTTAATTTCTCTGAAGATGATGTTCACCACATTACTCAATTTGATTCCTTGCACAAACTTAACGTGACGTTAAAATCAACATGCTTCTTGCTTAGCATCTGATTATCACAGAGATATCACTTATGTTTGGGGCTGAATTCTCTTTCTAGAATATCTCTTACTTTTAGTGATTGGTGACTGTGCTAACTTCTTTTTGCTTAATCTTTCTCCCTTCTCCGGGTAATGGACTTAACTTGATTGATAAAGTTGCTCATTGTTCTTATTGTTTGCCCTTTTTATTAGTTTATACTTCTGTAGGAGACCTCTTGATTACTTAACATCCTTAGGGAATCATAGATTTACTAAAGTTGTAAACATTCTTCAATCTGCCCAACCAGTTCAAGGTTGTTAAGATTCTTAAAATGAAACAACAATAATTGAAATAGTATTAAGACACAACTGAATTATTCTATTTGTCTGGTTTTATAATATTGTTGAGTTCTTGATGCTTATATGTCTGCATTAGACTAATTTGTTTCATTTGTGTCGCAGTTACTTATATATACTCTTGATTTGTGATACAGGAATTGCTGCCTAGGAAGATTACTTTGTGGAAGTTAAAGGATATAAATTGCTTAATATAGGTGAAAAGTATAGCTTGAGTCAAAGTCGGGGATGCGGATTATTTGTATTCTCTCTAAAGAAATACTTCAAGCTAGAGGTGTATTCACTTAGAGCTAATTCGATACTTGTATCTTTCAGTGTTTATTGATTGGTTTGAAGATGTAGTTCCTCCTGAAATATTGTGCCTGAGCAAATGTGTGGCAAATGTCATTTTGCATGGCTATCCTCGGGGTGCAATTTGAAGAAGGAAGCAACTATCATTGTGCTTGTGAAATACCGATAAACTTATTTCACTTATGTATTTGTGAAATCATAGCTATTGTATTAGGTATTTATTGTTATATATGTTGTCTATCGCCATTTGGCAGTTGTTTACGTGCATATATTTTTGTTATCTGCCATTCTTATCAAAACAAAATTAATAAAATATAATATTTTCAACTTTTATAATATTGGGCCCGTGCTGACACGAGCTAACACTATCTAGTATATTAGAAGAGCTCGGGTTTCCACCTGGCTGCTTCGTGGTATTTATTAAAAGGTTGAGGGTATTTTTGACTTTTAGGCATTACTACTTATACCTATTTCGTATACGTGGCAGTGAATTATTTATACAAGCCCTACGTGTAAACTGGTTCTTTGTCCTTTGTTTCTCAGCAAGTTTCAAAAGTGAACTTTTAATTTCTATATGTATTCATCCGATTTGTGTTCTTGCTCTCAAGAATGTTTCTGCTCAAGCTGTAGGTATGTTCCTCTTTTGAGTTCTCTACGTCCTTAATTTCTCTACTCAATGGCCATATAAACCCTTCATCTTTAACCTCAAATTTTCTGCTTAGTAGAATCTCTACTTGGCTCTGCTATTTTCCATTTTCGATAAGCTTCAGCCACATGCAATAATTTTCCAGTGCTGATTTACTTTTCTCCAAGGCCTAAATGCTTCTCTATCTCAGCTCGATTGTGACACTGATCTAGGTATTAAGCTTAATTAAGAAGAATAAAATTTTGGGTATAGCCTCATGGTTCTTAATTAAATTTTGGAGTTGTTCACTTTGTCTTCTTCAATTCCCTTCCACTGTTGCTTTCTGTATTTTTTTGCCCAGATTTTGTTCTGTTTTCTCCTAATCCTTTTTTCCCTATTTGTAATCTTTTGGGTTCTGTCATACTTCCTGATTTTGTTGGCTTTCAATGTTTTCTTGATACTTTTTGATTTTATAATTTTATGGCTATTTTTGTTGTGATTCTCGGATCAATATGAAGATTATTTGGGAGGAAAAACAACTCTATTTCACAAGAATAGAATTATAGAGAATTTACACCAAGAATTTCTCTCTACAAAAACCTCACCAAACTCTCTTTTTGTTCTCACAATCTCTTCCTGGATTGTATTTCAATCTCTCTGGATTGATGTTTCTGTGTAAAACATAAGGCTCTATTTATAGCCTTAAAGAAGGTGGTTGGTGGTTGAATTCTTCATTCAACAATGGAGGCTTCAACAATGGTGGCTTCTAGAATGGGTTGGTGGCTTCAACAATGGTGGGCTTCTAGAATTGGTAGTTGGCAGCATCTGAACTTATCAATTCTCCCCCTTCAGCTGCATTCCAACGCAGCTACTATTTGAAAGTTATTCCAACTATGTCTCTGCACAGCTCTAACTTTTCTTGAGTGACCACCTTTGTTAACATGTCTGCTGGATTCTCCTTCGTATGGATCTTCACTAGTTTCAACAGTTGTTGATTCATCACCTCGCGTATCCAGTGATAGCGAATGTCTATGTGCTTTGTCCGAGAATGATACATTGAGTTTTTGCTTAAATCAATTGCACTTTGACTATCACAATGTATCTTATACTCTATTTGATTTATCCCTAGTTCTTGGAGAAACCGCTTTAGCCACAACATTTCTTTTCCAGCTTCTGCTACAGCAATATACTCTGCTTCAGTTGTGGATAGTGCAACACACTTCTGCAATCTTGACTGCCATGACACAGCTCCCCCTGCAAAAGTATAAACATATCCTGAGGTTGATTTTCTTCCATCAGGATCTCCGGCCATATCTGAATCTGTATAGCCTTCCAAGACTGGATCAGCTCCCCCAAAGCACAGACTTGATTTTGAAGTACCTTTAAGATACCTGAAAATCCACTTAACTGCCTCCCAATGTTTCTTTCCAGGGTTAGAAAGAAAACGACTTACCACACCTACCGCATGTGCGATATCTGGCCTCGTGCAAACCATGGCATACATCAGGCTTCCAACTGCTGAAGAATATGGAATTGTAGACATCTCCTCAATCTCTTTCTTGGATGAGGGGCACAAACTCTTGCTCAACTTGAAGTGATTTGCCAAAGGGACACCTACCTGTTTGGCATTACTCATATTGAACCGTTTGATCACCCGTTCAATGTAATTTTCTTGAGATAGCCATAACTTCTTGTTTCTCCTATCTCGAGTTATCTGCAATCCCAAAATATGTTGAGCTGGACCTAAGTCTTTCATTTCAAAGGACTTAGAGAGTTCTTTCTTCAACTGTCTAATTTTTGTTGCATCTTGTCCGACGATCAACATGTCGTCTACATAAAGTAGAAGTACAACAAAATTGCCATCCGAAAATCTCTGAATGTAAACACACTGATCTGCAGCAGTCCTTTTATATCCTTGACTTACCATAAATGAGTCAAACCTTTTGTACCACTGCCTCGGTGCTTGCTTTAGGCCATATAAACTTTTCGTAAGCTTATAGACGAGGTTTTCTTTTCCTGAAACCTCAAAACCTTCCGGCTGCTCCATATAGATTTCTTTATTTAGATCACCATGAAGAAATGCTGTCTTGACATCCATTTGTTCAAGCTCCAAATTCAAACTGGCTACCAATCCAAGGATGATGCGGATTGAAGTCAATTTTACAACTGGTGAAAATATTTCATCAAAGTCAATTCCCTTTTTCTGTAGGAATCCTTTGACTACTAACCGGGTTTTGTGCTTCACCACCTTTCCGCTGCCATCTTTCTTCAGCTTGAATACCCATTTATTCTTCAGTACCTTCTTTCCTTGTGGAAGTTTCACAATCTCATAAGTGTTGTTTTTCTGTAAAGAGCTCATCTCTTCGGTCATTGCTTGCAGCCATTTTTCTTTATCCGTATGAGATATAGCTTCATGGAAACTCTCTGGTTCTCCATCTTCAAAAAGTAGAATATACTTGGTTTCTGGGTATCGAGTTGATGGAATCTGACCTCGTTCAGATCGACAAGGTTGTTGATTATTAGCTTCAGGATGTGTACCATCACCGTTCCCCTGTGATGGTTCTGTAGTTTCCTGAGGGGTTTGCGCCTCCCCCTGCCAAACATCCTCCTGTT